>NW_027225577.1:0-675000 GCF_038994185.2 Dermacentor albipictus | reverse complement strand
AGTCCACAAGGCTTGGCCCTGTAAGCTCTCCAATGAGCGAACATTTGACTTGCATGCAATAGCGTAGATATCTTAGAAATAGAGCTCTGTACAACTGAAACATGGGGCGTACAGATGTGCCCCATGTTTTCCCGCAGGTGAATCTCAGTACCTGGGCAATCGACAACAGTTTTTTTTTTCAGGTACGTGCAATGAGGGCTACAGGAAAGATTTCGGTCTGTTATTACACCTGCTAAGAGATTTTTTAGCAACGTATGCAGGCCAACGGGCAGCAGTCCCAGGCGTTCTGCCAAGGACAGCAACAACGAGCTCGTGCCGGTGGCGATGCTGCTGAGGCCCAGGCTACTCTTCCTCATTACACACCTAAGAATTGGTGGGTCATTCCATAGGTGATAATGTGTTAATTAATGGAGGCTGGGTATGGCGTCATAGGTCTACGCGTGAATGCAATCAATACACATTTCTCGATCGATACAGTCAAGCCTTGTGTCTGAAGATATGCTGATGGCAAAATGTTGCTGCCCGCTTCAATCGCACGCGAACGTGAAGGTGGGTGACGGCCGAAGTCCAAAACCAAATGTAATCTGCGTATATAGAGAGGTAGATTGTTCTAGGTAAAACTTCAGGTAGTCCAATGAGTGTCACATTGAACCACGTGGGACTCAAAACTCCTCCCTGAGGCACGCTGCACTAGGTGTAATATTTAGTTGTGGGGCCATGTTATGTTTGTACAGGAAACGACCGGCGAGTTGTGTAGTCGGATAACCAGCGAAGCATTTTGCCGCCGATTCCAATAGTCTCAAGGTAGTTGATGACGGCGTCATTTGCAACGTTGTCATACGCACCTTTCACGTCGGGAAACAACGCAACTGATATGCGTTTACGGCTTTTCTCCTGTTGCACAAACGTTGTCAGCTCAATGACGCCTACCATGGAAGCGGGTAGATATTGTAACGCTCGAGATACCATTCTACACGTGCAAAAAGCATCATTTTCATTACCTTTCTGATGCAGCTGGCCCGAGCGATAGGGCAATATGCCACCAAGTAAAACGTATATTTTCCCGGATTTAGCAAAGATACCAGCCGACTTAACTTCCATTGCCGGGGAACTGTACCTCTATGCCATGAGTTGTTCAAACTGTTCAGAAGCATTTTCTTGCGTCTTCTTCAAGGTGTCTCAGTGCAGCATACGTGATCAACGCCGTGAGGGCCTTTAGAGGATTATTGTTTAGAAATGGCCAGGGCATTACGGAGTTTTTCTATGGTAAAGGACACGTCCATTTCGGATACCCGAGCCGCAGGGAGGTCACTTAATCAACATTGGCGTTGACAGGCTCGCTAGTGACTCTCGCACAGAATTCCTCCACCACACCGAGCTCAGTTTGGCCGAGATGGAGGGTCAAAGCTGCGAATGGGTGTCGTTGTTGCCGGGATGAACGAAGACTACAGACTGTCCTCCAGATATGTGAAAGCGGCTTGCGAGGGCCCAGTGATTCACCGAATGTCTTCCATCGCTCCCTCTCTAGTTTGTCTATAAACTTTCTTCAGAATGCTTCGAGCGTCTCTGACATCATAAATTGCTTTAGTGCGCCTGCAACGTCGCTCTGCAAACCGTCGATTCGCACGAAGTCTCTCGAGCTCAATGTCGAAATCCGTTTGGTTTGGCGACTGCGATAACAAAAACTATGCAGTTTTCATTGCTTCTACGATGGTGTCGTCGTTCGCCGGCGAAATCTCGCCGACACGCTTCTTCCATAAGCCACTTAAACACAGTCTAGTCAGGGCTCTTCAAGACTCCACGAGAGAAAGACCGGGTGAGCCCATTAATAGTTAGGCAGATAGGAGTGTGATCACTCCCGTGAGTCTTCATGTCACAAAACTATTTAACATGTGACGTGAAGCTCCGGGACACTAAAGGCAAGTCTAAGCAGCTGCTATACGCAGGACCCCGCAGATACGTCGGGCTACCATCGTTCATGATGCAGAGGTCATAACCAGAGGCAAGCGACACAACATTCCTTCCCGTGGAATTAATTTTGGCTCTTCCCCAAAGCTTTCATTTGCATACGATTTTTTTTTCGATTAGTACTGCGCACATTCATGGTTTATTGAATAGTTTCAAGGACCTCATAAATGAGTGCAGTGAAAGATTTGTTCCACGTATTGTAAAGAAATCGAAAGGAAAGAACCCCTAAATTTGTCAGGAGACGTTGAAATTACAAAGACGAGTAAAATGGTTAAAAAATAAAACACGTAATTTTAATGACGTAGGTGCTCTGCAGCAGCAAATACCGGAATTTTTTTTGAAGTCAGGACAAATGTATGGGCTGACAAGGAACGCTATTTCGGGGAGCAGCTTATTAACCAGATATCTTCGTCTGCTGAGAGGTTCTGCAGTCTGATTACCCCAAATACTGTGACCAGTGATGTTTTTGAAGTTACCGGTGTAGAAACTAGTGCCTGTTTTGTTATTTCTAATGCTTTATATGCTCATTTTAAACCAGTATTCACTAAGGATAACGGAGTCCTTGAGCGTTTTGATGTGTCTTGTCCACCTATATCTGACATTACTATTAGGGAGCAGGGTAATTTTAAATTACTTTTTCAACTTGATGTAAAAAAAATCTGCTGGGCCTAATGGAATACCGAATGAGCTCTTAAAACGTTGTGCATAGTGGGTTTCAAAGTATCTGACTATACTATTCTCCAAATCTTTGAATACGAGTCGAGTTCCAGATGACTAGGTAACTGGCAAAGTCAAGCCCCTGCGTATGAGTGGAAGCACACATTGTGTTACTAATAATCGCCTAATCTCTTTAATTTTCACTTCATGTAAAATTTTTGAACATATAATATATAAGCATATTTCGGCATTTTTAGATGAGTATAATGTTTTGTCAAGTTGTCAACATGGATTCAGGAAAGCGTTTTCACTCGCACTCACTTAGTAACTACCGTACATGATTTAGCTCAAGCTATAAATTCCGGAAAACAGATTGATGCAATTTTTATAGATTTCGCTAAAGCTTTTGAAAGGTATCTCGCAGCAAACTACTCTTTAAACTAGATATAATGTTTAAAGACACCCCGCTTGTAAGTTGTATTTCTGTTTATCTCTCAAATTGAAAACTATGTTTCCTTTAATGATCAGTGTTCTTCACAAAGTATCAGTCGACTCTGGTGTCCCTCAGAGCTCTGTGCTCGGGCCACGTTTGTTTCTTTTATTTATAAATTATATAATACAAGACACACCTGGTATGCAGATGACTGCATCCTTTACTCTGAAATTAAAAGCCAAGAAGATTAAATCCATTTGAATGAAGCACTTCAGTGGGTTGTTCGTTGGTGCGATAAATGGCAAACGTCTATAAATTTTGAAAAGAATGTTTTCATGAAAATTTCTCATAAACGTAGTCCTCTTCATTACACATATTCAGCTTGTAACGTCTTTCTGTCGGAATCGGAGCACTACAAGTATCTTAGTATTTATATTTCACACGACCTTAGCTGGATGAAACAATCGAATGCTGTAATTAGGTTATCTAACTATAAACGCTATTATCTAAGACAAGCTCTCAAACTTTCTACACCCGCTGTTCGCCTTATTGCGGTTAAGGTCATTGTTCAGCCAACTTTAGATTATGCATCTATAATTTGGTACCCGTACACTCAGAAACATGTTAACCAAATTGAAAAAGAAATGCAAGAGAGAGCGGTGAGGTTTATTTATGACAGCTTTTGGTGAACTTCGATCACATCATTATCAGCAAAAGTCAACCTGCCAACGCTAACGCAAATAAATCGTGTTTTGTGATTGAAACTCTTGTTTCAGTTAGTTAAAGGTTATTATAAGGTAGATATATCGCAGATACTTTCTTTTTCTACAGGATATGCCACAAGGCAGAGACACGCCTTGGCCATACCTCCTTGTTCTACTCAAAATAACATTTTTAAATAATCGTTTCTTTCGTCGGGAAATAACTGAATGGAATAAACTTACTAACGAAGTCGTTTCACAATCATAAGTACCTAAGTACAACCTTCTTGCTGCACACCTACAGCAGTGACTTGTCTCGCATGTCGTGCTAAGCTTTTGATATGCTCCTGTGCTTGGTCCCGATACCTCATTATGTTTACATTGCCAAGTTAAGTACTTCCTTTCCGTGTATTTTTTTAAATTTTTAGTTGTTTCCCAATTTGCAAACTCCAACAAATGTAACTGCACTCTGCTAAAAGCCCAACTCAGGGTTGCAGTATAAATAAATAAATAAATAAATAAATAAATAAATAAATAAATAAATAAATAAATAAATAAATAAATAAGTGGTGCGGATTGAAGTCTACAATGATATCCCAGGGGCCATCAGTTTCCTTTATATGTATTTTTAATCTTTCAGTCAAACTAGCTTGACGGGGAGCTGTCGTATAAACTTTTTTAAACAGGGTTGAAGTACCTCAGACAGGCTGGCCAACGTTTCGATAGGTGGACCTATCTTCGTCAAAGGCGGCCTCGTCATCCTCGGCGTGTTAGTTTTAAAGGGTTAGTGCAGTGACGTCACGTGCGGGTGTTGTCGCTGGCGGCTGGTTTTAAAGAGAGAGATTACAAGAGGGAACAGGCGCTGCCGTCCGACGTCTGTGAGCCTCATTCTCAAGACGAAGGGACAAGAGCGTGAGAGTGGGCACGCGGGGAGGAAAGAAAAGAAATAGAAGCAGAAAAAAGGGGAAAAGAAGGAAAAAAAAAAGCAGGGGGGGTGCCAGGGCCGTACCAAGACACAACAAAGGGGGGGGGGGTGAAAGAAAAAGAAAGAGAAAAATGAAATCTTTAAGAAATACGGGGGCTTGGGAGCGTGTTGGGGATGCGAAAGGTTAGGAGGTAATCCGGGGGAGTCGTTGGCGGCATGTTTTTGAGGCATTAGAACGGCCGGTCAAGCAATAGGTCGAGTAATTTTGAAATAGATGTAACAACCAATAACAGGGAAAGACACTTTGCTCTTTCTAATGCGGAGGCATACGTATTGTATTCAGGAAGCTCAACAGTACGCGAAATATAGGTCAAGTCCATGGGGATGTAAATGAGAACGTTGATTCGTTCCTCGCATGTGAAAGAAGCAAAAATTACGCAACCAGATAATCTGTAAGGAGTTGATATGGTTTTGGCACGTAAAACCCCATACTTTAATTTTTTTTAAGGAGTTGATACGTTCGGTTTGCAAATAGCAAGTATAGGAAACGATTCTCGAGGACAAATTAGCGCAACTCCGAGATGCGGGGCTTCAAGCCTCTGGGATTCCATTGAAAAATCGCCGCACTTCTAACTTTATTGCGAAAAGAAAGTATTGGGTGAGCTACGATGCTTATATGAGGCTTGCGAGTACTGTATTCAGTACATCCAGTATTTGTCATGCGCTTTGAGCTGTCGGTGTCTGCAGTTTGTTCAGTACCATGCGAATCGTATTCATTAGTTATCGCACCATCAAAACCACTTGCCGATCCTCTTCAGTCAATTCACCGGCAGGAGATGCTCGAGATGAACTATTTCCGTTGGTCTGCCGTGATTCTGCAGACGGTTGCCGTTTTGGCAACGCAGGCCAGGCTTCGATGTTCATATTCTTCTCAGTGTCCTTGTCCTTTGTAGGCCTTTCTTATGCGCGTCGCGTGGGTGGCAGTAGAGGAGGTGACAGTGGATGTGGCACGCGGGTCACCGACACAGAAGCTTTTCTTGAAGAACGTCGGCAATGGGCGCGTCACTTCCTGATTTTAGCGACGGCTTCTCGATGAGAGGAATGGCCCCTACCCATTTTTTTAACATAGCAATGTCTTTGTTAATTTCTGGGCAGTCTTTTGATGAAGCCTCGTGGGATCCGTGGCACTTTGGACATTTCATGACAGTGGCTGCACATTTATCCGCGGCGTGTGGCTCAGCGCAGCGGCGACACACTGTTTCATTCTCACAAACGGTGCTCACGTGTCCTGCTTTTATGCAGTTGCGGCACTGCAGAGGCTTCGGAATGAGAGGCCGGACAGGATGGCGAAAGTGACCTACCTTAATGTGCGACGACAGACAGTTGCCCTTGAACACAATCTTCACGCAACGCGAGTTGCCCCGGCGCAAGACATCAACAATCACGTCATGATCACTCGCTGCTTTAACCAAAATCGGCAAGTCATTGCTGAGGATGGCCAAGTCTACATCGTATATGACACCGGTGATGACATCAGAGCCCAGTGGAATGTGATAGCGCACCTGCGTGCCACGAAGCTCTGTTACCTTGCCTTGCCTGGGGCGCTAAGAGCACCCCGCATGCAGAACATCAACGGCCATTACATTTTTGCGGATGTTGACGATAACGTCCATGATTTCATTGGGCACCACGGTCTCCAACTAAATCGAGACAGATTGCCTCTTAAGCCACTCCATGCTACGGTTTTGTATCACAGGCATAAACAAGATAGTACTGGCATCGGGGCTCCGCATGAGCCCAATAGTTTGTGTACTGGAGGCCGAAAAGGTACTGGTGTTCCTTCTCTTTGCCTAGCGGCTCCGCACAATTTCGAAGTTGTCGTCATCAGAAGGATTCTCGCTGCTGAGCGAGTAGACATCGACAGCGAAGGCAACCTTCTTTGTCGCTTTAAGTCTGCAGCCCGATCCGTTTCCTGAAGGCGGCAATCGCTGACGCCACCGGTTGCGGCAGACGTCCTGGATGGTCCACTTCCATTACCACCGAACTAGGCCCGACGACTGATAGATGCACAGGAGATTTCACAGAAAACACCAGATGTGGAAAAACAGCACTCCGCCAAGAGATCGTCGTCGTTTCAATCGATCAAGGAGTGTCAAATAGTGTCAAAGAAAGAGGGGGTGCAGTAGTGGCACGTTTGTTTCCGCATCGAGCTCCTTGCCACTGTATTCCCTGCATTCATTGAAACGCCAACGCGAAAAATAAACTACTTGTTGGGAACATTCCGAATATTTCAGTGAGCGACGAGCCTTCGCGAAGCAGCTGAACTCTAACAAAGAGTTTCCGAGCACCAGTGGCCCCAGCCTCACGCACACGCAAAGATTGAGACAGAAAGTTGTCGCGTTTAATTTCGCATTTTTTTTCGCATTCCTACTCGATATCGTTCCGCAGCGATCCCCGGAGAAGAACGGACTCTTTGTCATTCAATCAGTTCCTGCGAACTGATGTTGGCCTAGTGCGAGGAAGCAGATAACCTGTTGCGTGAGTAGTTTCAGCCTTTTTTGTCGTTGCCTAAGTGTCCGTTGCAGCGTGACAGCACACGAGAGGGTTTCCAAATTTCAAAGAATCGAGGAGGTCCGCGATAATGCGTTATACTGAACAGGTTACGTCAACTACAGGACGAGAGCGGGGCACCGACGAGTAAACGTGCTCTGATCGGCTATAGTGGCTCCTTCAACGGACAACAGTCCACGTCAGGCGCCCCTTCGGGACGGCGACACGTTTGCTCCCGCGACCGGCCGCTTCCCCTGCGCTCCGATCGATGACAAATTAACCTCGGCCACGCGGTCCTACATCGTTTTCTGGGATTGCGCTAACGAAGTCGGTACCGCAAGGGACTGCCTGGCTCCACCTCTTCGCGCCGGTTGTCTCCCCGTGACCAGTCGCGCAAGCGGCTAATAAAAACGCTTCTCTCTACATTAAAGATGAGCCGACGAGGCTCGTGTACAACTCTCAAGTGCTGACCTAATGCAGCTTACTAATTGCGTCCGAAAACAAAGATAATGAGCTGTCTGTATGCACGCGCCCGTCCTACACGGCTCCACATGTAAAGTCGTTCTCCTCCCGCTGTTCCCTCTCTCTCTCTCTGGAGAGGAATGCCTATTTATCTTCAGTTTTCCAGTTATATTTAGTGTCGCCGTTGCAGTCGAGAAACGAGAACGCGACTCACTGGGCCTCGCTTCGCATTTCGCATCGCCAGGAATCTTCGTAGCGCAACGTTGTTCTGCGCACTAGCTTTTCTTTTTTATTTCTCTCATTGCTCTGTTGAGTATTGCGCATAACGAAGATACTAAATGTATATTTTGTTACAAACGCAAAATACGAAAAAGGAAACAAGATGAAAGGGCCGTTGGAGAAGCCCGTCTCCCTCTACGCTCGTGTGTATCTTTTGAGAGCTTAATGGGCATGCGGCTATTCCACTCTTCAAGACTTGCGTCAAAGCGTCGCGTTGGTATTACTGTTGCTGCGATGCACCGAAACACTATATGTCTTTCTACTACTGTGCCCCCGGGCCAGAACCTCTTGCGTCCTGTCGTTAACGTAATGCATTCTCGAGGAGCCCTGCCAACCTTGAAGTATTCCTCTTTATTTATGTATTTATGTATTTATTTATTTATTATTGCTATTATTATTATTTTTGCTGCCAGGCTTGCACTTCTATATGTAGACACTTACTCTGCTACATTGTGCCCCTTCGGCAGTTCACCGGGCGTTGCAAAGATTTAGTGCAAGTGACGAACGCGTATGCTGCCATAACGTATGATAGAACAGGGAAATTGAACAGTAAAAGAAACGAGGCGTGTTGTCGTGTGTTCTTTACAAAAGTCATTCCTTGCCTTTGCACAACGTGTCGCTTACGAATGAATCCATGTTAGGTAACTCGCATAACGTGGTACTAACGACAAAAAGTTAAAACATTATTGCCTAACTAAAACCATAATTACACTTAAAACAGGATTGAGTCATAGTCTCATTATACAGGGAGCGACTTTCCCCCTTTTTAAAATTTTAAGCATTACAGATTCTTTTTATAAAAAGGCTATGAACATAGTGAACCTAGCGTTCTTGCGGATACGTTGCTAGGCGATGCAGATTTATTGGGACAAAACTAAAGTCAGTTTCATGAAGCCAATTATTTTAGTTTGTTAACTAACGTTTTTATCAGAATCCTAGGAGCAGTTGTTTCGTTTATATGAAAATGAGGAAAGTGGTCACATTTTACTGCAGCCCCAATTTTACAAAAGAAGAAACACCTTGAAGATCGCGCCTAATTCGAGATATTCTTAATCAAATAGATTATCCAGCCACTATAGTAAGCAAGTTCTACGGAAGCGCCGAAAAGGCACCCCGCCATCACGTCGGACGGAATCGCCTCATGGCGGAACGCCTGACGAAGTTTGAAACTGAGCATCGAGGAATACGGTGCGTTTTCCTGGTAAGCATCTGCCACTATGTGCCATATTAGTATGAACCGTGATATGTCATTTCGTTTCTGACGTAATAGCGAGGCTGTCTTTTTTGGCGTTTTCGGGCCACTCAGTTTTGATATTGCCTGAATTCAGCGTTGTAATTCAAAGTTGAATATCTTGAATTAAATGCCATTTTCAAGATTCGACTAATCTTTTGCTCCATTAAAATATGACAGTCTGTAAGTGTGTCATATACGCAACTGCCCCAAAGGTTCTAATAAGAAAGGTAATTAAAGAAACTGTGAATCTGTAGACTGGAACTTACGTTATAAGCTGCAAAGTACATCCGCCAAGCCCTACAACTCCTCAGCCCTAAAGTCACGTTCGCTACGCTCACAGATGTTTTATAAAACATTTGGGGATACAAAAAGAATGAACTAAAAAAGAAGACACTGTATATACGTGATTTCAAAATCGTACAGGGCGAAAGCTTTCTTTTTTAAACACTTTTCACGAATTGCAGTGTTTTCTGCGCATCATCGCGGTTAAATTCCATGCCATGCTAAAAAACTGCACTAAATATTGCACTTCGTAAACGTGGGTGACGCGCAAGTGCATGGGTGCTATAGCGCACACGAAGCTAACGGCCCTCGCTGCTCCTAGATACCCAAACGTACAATCCGCATCGCAGATCGCTTTCGAGATAGGCCGCGCCATACGCCGCAGCCGCCGGAATAGACGACCCTCCCCCCCCCCTTTCCCAGCGTGCCCAGGCAAACATGAACACATCACACCGATGACCACGTCCACTCACTGTCAAAACGCTGGCGTAAGGAACCGCGGCAGCAGCAGCGTGCGAAGGGACTTTCGTGCCGTCTGTCGCTTCAACTCAAACTGACCAGCGAGAGCACCGCAAGCACAAAGGTCGGACCCGTCGGCGCACCTGAACTCTGCCCCCAAAGCGGATCACTTTCAAGATACGGCCCACGCTGCCGCGCGCGGCCGCACAATACACAGTTGCTGCAGGAGTACAATGCCTCACCCTCCCCCCACCCACCCCCCCTCGGTAGGAAGACGGCACGCTTCCTCCCCACTTTCCTTTCTTGCGCGAGCGAGATTGAGCCGCCATCGTCGGCTCACTGTCGCACGGTTCCACTCGCGCATGCAGCATACGGCGCGCGGGGACGACGTTATCACGAGACGAACCCCATACTCAACCCGGTACGTTCTTTCCGCGACAACACCCGTAACAACTGCCAGAGCAGGTTAACCGAGCGCGCATCCGCCTACCCTCCGCCTCCGCGACGCTTGGCGTGTTTTCTATTTCCCCGCTTGGCTCAACGCCATCTAGACTTTCCTCTAAGTGGCTAGTTTGTGAGGACAGGAAGGCGAGAATTTAGGTCTGAAACGTACCGTTAGAAAGTTAGGTGTTATGATATTCAATGAAAACAGTGAACGTACACTGTCATTGCAAAGCCACGAAATACTTCGCGTGATAGAATATAAATACCTTGGTATATAGATAAACGAGGACGATAGATATATGGAAACACAGGAATAAACAATAACAGTAAAGGGGAAGAGAAATGCGGCCATAATGAAATACAGAGCGCTATGGGGATACAATAGGTAGGAGGTTCTCTGGGGTATGTGGAAAGGTGTAATGGTTCCAGTACTTACATTTGGAAATGCATTTCTTTGCTTGAAATCAGGGGTACAATCAGGACTCAACGGCAACCAAAGCTCACTGGGCGGTCACGGGAAGACAACAAATGAAGCTGCGAAGGGTGGTATGGGCTGGACAATTTCTGAAGTGAGGGAAGCTAACCGTAAAATTGATCATGAAGAACGACTGCGGAATATGAAAGAAAGCAAATGGGCTAGGAGAGTGTTCAGGAAAACCATTGATTCACAGTGGAGGAAAAGAACTAGGAAGCTTACCAGCAAGTATACGACCTGTATGATGAGCAACGTGGCAACAAAGTACGTCAAGCGGAAAAGCAGAGAGGCTGAGATAATCTCATGGGTGGCGGTGATGGAGAAGAAACCTGCTTTGTGTAACTACTTAAGAGGAAAAAACGAAATGAGGAAAGAAACCCTTTATGATAACTCAAAGGGAAGCTCTTTACTTTTCGAAGCGAGATCAGGGTGTCTTAGAACCTGCACTTATATAGCGAGATACAGCAAGGAAGACGACGCATGTGCTTGCTGCGGCAAAGCTAGGAGAACGATGAAGCACGTTTTATTAGAATGGGAAGATATCTGGCCAGTGGTCGACCTGGGGATCACTGGCCTCCTTGAAACCCTCTGTTTCAGCGAGAGCAGTGGGAAAGTAAACATGTCCGCAGTAGAGATTACTGAGAAGCAATTGGAAAGTTCGTGGAAAAAAAGTAAGGAAACCAGAAACAATGGAGGCGTACAGAAACAAGGTTCACAATAGGGGTTCAGAAAGTTTGATTATGTGAAGTTATCGTGTTTCGTTTTGCTTTTCTTTTTCAACATAGGTAGGACATTAGGCAAGATAATAACGAGAGCTTGGTGGCGCAACGCACCAACCCGCTCCAAAGTGAACGCCCATAGCATCCATCCATCCATCTTCAGCGCGCTCCTTCGTACTTTCTCCGGCTAGCGATTCTCTTCTCCATCTCCGGGCGCCTTCCTCCTCCATGCGCTCGCTTCCTTCGCGGCTTCAAAGATCGCATCGCCGACTTTTCTGGCGGTGGGTCAAATAAGCTTCCACGTAAAGAAAATAAAAAGTAGAAGTAAAAGTGTTAAGCTTAACATTTCAATGCTAACCACGAAGGCTGGTTAGGGCTGAAACGTTCTGGGAGCTAGTACCAGCGATCCTGCTCTGGGCAGGGGCTCCTTCTTTTGATCGACAAGTAAGGTAGGACATTTCAAGTCTGTTTGATGAAGTAAAATTTTGATGTCCAACATTAACCACTCTTGACGAGAAGTGCGCTTGTACCATCGGCCGTGCGCCAATTGTGCGCAATCTGCTGCGCACCCTGCGCTAGCCACTTCCTATAGTTTCAAACCCGGAACACTTGGCAATGTTACACGCCAGCGCCACTTTATTGTTATCAGCGCAATATCACGATGTCGTGACTGTGCCACTATTTATCTACACGTTCGGCGCGAGTCGCTTGCCACGCCTTTCCGGGCGTGTCTCCTGTTTCTGGCATTATCTGTCTATCCACCGTCGTACTCTATAGGCCCGTTTATAGTCCGACGTTATCGGCGCGCGGGCGAGCGTCGTTCGCGGTCAGTCACGCTACGTCGGTTGCGCTGCGCCAGCCGGGAGGCCATCCCCTCTATTCAACGCTCGCGCCGCAGGCTGCTATCTTCGGAGCATGCGCAGAACTTTCGCCAAGTCGCGCGCCGTCCGCAAAAACCGTCTGCGGAGTTGTGTTGGCGCCTTTTTCTTCACGCGCAATGCATTGTGGGTTGACGCAGTCGGCGGCGCCGGCATGCGAATGGAGCAGGAGCCAAATCTGCGCCGGGCCCGTCGGGGCGCGCTGGCAGCCGCCGGTTACGTCGGCGCTGCAGTGCGTCGGACTGTAGAAGGAGTTGTTTTCGCCAACGTAACGTAGCGTGCGCGAGCGTGCGCAAGCGCGCGCGTTACGTCGGACTATAAACGGCCCTTAACAGTGCAGGCGTGGCGCATTCTAACGCCAACCCTTTCGTTTCTTTCCAATATTTAAAAGGCAATTTTTTCTATAGCTTAGTTGCTGAAGTAGAAGGAGGAGGAAATAAAGAGTGAAGGCAGCGATGTTAACCATAAATGCGTCTGGTTGGCTACCCTGCTCCGGGGGACGGGAAAAAGGGAACAGAAGGATGAGATAGATAAAGGAAGGGGCGGGGGAGGAAAGCCGTGGTGAGCTCGTGCACTCACGCAGAGGGCCTGGGTGAGTCAAAGGCGGTCAAATAGGCCAGTCGCCCTCAAGGAAGACAAAAGTGCCTTCATAGCTTTGTGGCCTGACGAGCGATGGGGACGGTCTTCAAGTAGCAGCTGCACAGACCACGGCCCATCGTACAGACGTGGCAATGTGATAGATGATGTTTGTCTTTCCGACTGAAACTGCCTAAGTAATGCACTGAGTAAAACAATAAACAAACGAAAGAAGGCAGTGAAGGTTTTGCCACGTGACTTCATTTTCGGCCGCCCATGAGGTGCCGCCGACGTGATGATAACCCAATAAGAGTGAATCTAAGAGAAGCCGACGAAACTGGAGGCAAGCTTTGGGTTCAATTTTATGTCTAGTTACTATTAGCTTCTCAGAGCTAATGGGAGGAAGGCCCAGCTCCGGCATTGTTGGGTTTGGAACTGCTTCTTTTATTGTTTTTTTCTATAGCGCTGCACACGCTGCGCGGCCGGGAGCTGACTTCTTCCTCCTTGACGGGTGCTGCACGCGGAACAAGTTGTGGCCTGCGGCCCGGGCCCGAGGCACGGGGAGCTACAAGCTCATTCATTTGAGGGCGTCGCCAGAGGTCGCGGTGATTAGGAACATTGTCGAACTCACGCCTCCCTGCATAGCACCACCAGAACACGAGAGAAGCGCATGAACACTGAGACACGGCCTTTAACTCCCAGCAATAATCGAAACTTCCAGGTATACTTCGCCGTATTTATACATTCTGACTCATGCATCACAGACAATGTGTATAAGCGCAAACACCCGAAGAACAACAACAAAAAGAACAAATGAAAATGCTTGCACTCATGGTCAGCCTATGCGCAACAATTTAAATATTTATTTTGAGAAGGCGAGGTATAGGTTTACTAACACACGCATCATCGACCTTGGCAATCCGCTCTACTTCTGTAATATCACGAGTCAACTCGCGCCCATCTTGGCCTAGAATAATCGAATCTTCAAAACAGGGAGGACAGCCATGTATAAGGCAATGAAGGGACAAAGCAAAAGAAAAACAAAATAATCTGGTATCGTCATCGTCGCCTTCTTACTGTGCTCACGTGCATGGTCTATCATTAACACATCTGGCAGTTTAACTTATATATCTTCTTAGCGCCGTTTCTGTGTGCTCATGTGCCCGTCTAGCGTGCTCATCTTGTTAGCGTTGGCCGTTGTCCAACGTCGTGTTGTAGTGGGCGACTCAGTACTCGGGACGTGAGAAACCACGTATAGTCCTATGCTCATAGTTCAGGAGTTAACCTTTTGGTATCCCGCCGCAGTGACTTAGTGACTCTTGCGTCCTGCAGCTGAGCACGCAGTCACAGCTTCGAATACTGGTTGCGACAGCCGCATTCCGATGGGTGACAGTGCGTTAGGTGCGCGTTAAAAACGAAAGGCTAGAAGTTCACAAAACGGTTAGCTTCGTTTATAAGACGGACGCTTTCAAAACGTAGGCCTTCTTTCGCGAATCTTTCGTCCTGTCTATTGAACTTTCCTAATGCTAATGTGCTAATACTCCTAATCGCACTGTAGTGCATAACTGTACAATAGTTTACGCCCTTCAAAGAGTATAAGGATGCAAATTGGTCCATAACAGTCACACACTTTTTAATGTAAGGGTGTGAATTAAAGATCAATTTCCACTCTTATTCACTTTTGAGGATAAAGTTGCTTTAGGGTCTGGAAGAAAGAGCAGCAGTATTAAAATTCACAGGTGGATAGCAACTCCTTTGTGAGTTAACAAAGCAAGCTGGGAGAGTTGGTGACTGAACGCATTCCTGGGGGTGGGCAGCGCAACCCGGACGAAGGACAAAGGAAGTGCACGATACGAGCACAGACTAACAACTGGCTTATTGTTTCAAACAAAGAATCAAATATACACAGAATGTGATCGTGTGTTGAAGTGACGCTTGCGAGTGGTGAAAGGGTGTCAGCCTATCTTGCCATTCAAAAACTCCGTTTATTTATCATGCAGAGAGATAGAAGTCTGGCTGACCCATGCGCCTGACTTAACATGTATGAAGTAGGCTTCCACAACCTCACGGTTGATTTGATTTCCATTTTTGTGCAATATTTCGTTTTTTTCGAACAAAGGTTTGCATGAGCAATTTCGACAATGACAAGTAGAGAAGTACGATTTAGACAAGTACGTCTGTTTCCCAATACTCTCCTGCGCAAATGTTTGTTCATGAGTGAAGTATCACCATTTTCCTCTTTGGTTAGCTTTGGTGACGCAATCCGCTGTAAGCACCGAGTGACCAATGCCATTACTATCTTCTTCAGCCGCGTTTTCCTTTCACTGGAATTGCTGATTTGAGCCAGAGCACTGACGGTCGTGCCACGATGACATGCATACCTTCCTCTTTCCCCACAACGTATCTCTTTTGTATTCGGCTTTGACATTGGATAGAGTTGTCACTTTCCGAGAGACGGTATTGTCGTGCATCTCGTTATTAAACCCCCGCTTCGCGGAAGCCACTTTAGGGTATGTACCTACCGCATTTGCGGGAGCGCAAAGTTTACTTCCCTGCTATCGCAATCTTCTTACACAACGTTGCGTCGACCTCTCTGCAAAAGGGAATCTTAAGAGATTACTTCTGTGCTTCCCTTTTGCTTACTAACACTTCAAGAGGCTACTAGCTTATAGGAGAGGGACGAGTCAACAAAAACTCACGACCGCAACGTGCTTATTGCATACGTTCGGCTAATTCACTGAATAAAGTACGACATAGCAAACTCTGAGTCAAGCAGCTCCCTTTCTCCGCGAACTGCAATCAAGCTTTGGATGACCATCGTAACCGGAATGACTATGCACACAAGTCTCGACCCTGGCGTTGCGTGACCAACGCTCTCGGCAGCAGCAAACTTTCGACGTCTGCTTGGCAATACTGCCGCTAAGCATTGTCGCCGTGCTTACGATATCTTGTAAAAGTAGAATGACATAGTTAACGGAACAAGAAAAAAAAAGCAGACCCGAGAGAAGATCAAGAAAGGGACCAGCGTAGCAAGCAAACTGAAGGAAGTTGAGCAAGGTGCAGGTGAAACGGTGAGAGAAGAAAGAAAACTTGTGGACCAAGACAAGGCTGTAAGGTGATATGAGAGCCCCACTACTACAGATTAGTTAAATATCCCAGGTTGTATATGTCGTATGTGCGCAGCTCACATCTGGCTTCGTCATATGTTGCTATGTGCCCTGTTGTGTAGATATGTGTAGCTGAGTCAGCCGTCTCGTATGCGAAACACAACTTGCGCGCGTGCTTTTACACCCTTTTGTACCCGTACACTGTCGCTTGTTTTCGGAACTGTGTGGGTGTCTCTTAGTGCCCCTTGAGTTTCTTGTGTACGTAGAACTTTGCTTTGTTTGGGCTGTTTCACGGTCTTAATTCAGTGCTTATTGCCTTTCTTTTCGTAGTTGTAGTTCTGCTTGGCCGGGAAAGAGGAGTAGCCGGTACAAATAATGGCTCCCACCTCTTCTTCAATTTCATATAATTAAAAAAAGTACGATGAATAAATTATTAGAAGCGGAAACATAAAAAAAGTCAGAAGAAATCACGACGAAGAATTCAGTGACCGTCAAAAAGAGGAACAAAGTGCATTCGTCACTCGAAGAATTAAAGAAGTAGGCTTAATTATCACCTGAGGAGAAGGATGAGAGCACGAGAAAAAGAGGAAGCGAATGAAGACAGCGAGGAAGAATGAAAAGATGTGGCGAACCCTTTAGTATAGGATAGAAGGAAGGCCGCAACCGTATATATTAAAAACGAACAACAGAAGAAGAAAGTGAGGTATTTGGGACATCGGTGGAACGGGCATGTAAAAGAAGCCAAGAAATTTATGAAGAACAAGTTTAGGGCGAAAAGAAATATTTAAAAGCGAAGACAAGTGTAACGCGGCGATACAAGGGCTTGTGACGCTCAGCTCTTGTATTATCCATTTCGAGCTGTTCTTGTTATACTTAAGTGAACAGCAGCACGTGGGAATCGTTTGTCTTCACAAATATGAAAAAAAGAAGAAACAAAGACAATTCCGAACTGTTAACGTCGTTTGAAAAATATTCGGAGCACGCCATTGTTGTAATTTTTTAGGGTGGGGGAGGGTAGCATTTTTTTCTCTTAGCGTTCCCCTCTATCAGCGGCTGGCCGTATGCCTCATACCTCATTTCTGGATCCGTGTTCCCCCGGTTACACTCCAGCGCTGATGGCACAACCATCCAATTCTCGACTGAAATCAACCCCTGACCGGGCTGAACCACTTTTCTTCCGGCACTGTCAAAAACAGGGGCCACACCTTCTCTGATTTGCCGGACGGCTGCGCCGCCTAGTGGAGCGAGATATTTTTTTTCTTCTCGGTGGTCGTATGCTACTTTCAATACGGGCGCTAAAAAAATGATATTGTTCCGAGTTTATAATAAATTGCTCACGGGTCGTTAAGCAGGAACGGCGTTCGACACGCCTCCCACAGTGGCCTTCTTCCACACGTGCAAGCTGCAAAGTACTATTGAAGATGAAGGAACAAGTGTTTCAAATAGCGTAAAGTTTTGGCCACTGTTGCGCCATTATAAGACTGAGAGCGGTGCATGGCCCTATATACGCAGAGCCCGAGGGATAAAATGTCATTTGGCGCTTTGATAACACTCCGCTCCCTCAGGAATCCTGAAGCTTCTTTCGCCAGTGCTACACGCGCTCTGCCCTTGGTCGTCTCGCTTTTCCCTTGAGATTGTGTGTAGGGCTGTGCAGTAATACATAGAGGCAAGTATGCAACGCAACCGCCAGGCTTGGTTACTCCTGCGCAATTATGCCAAGCAATTAAACAGGTACGATAACTCTTATATGTGAAAGGCATGTCGAATTTTGGTGTGCTTGCGCAGAAACCGCATGTAGCAGCACTTGTGTTGCCATTAAAGATGTACGGCATTCGTTAGACTAACTTTCATGATTATAATGTTCCGCGCGACTGGACGAGGTCGGTGAAAGAAATTAACACACACACACAGCACCATGTATGACATCAGCGCTATGTACACATATTGTAATCATCAATCCTAACCAACTAATCCGCTGACCTACTTTAGCCTAACTTGCAAGAGAAGTCTTGCAGGTAGCCCGCGCTTTTTTAAGTTTACGTTCCAACCGTTACCGCAGCGTTCCATTTGTCAAGCTTGTAACTATTTGTAGTGACGGTTGTACGTGCATACATGCCAGCAGCAAAGTTGTGTATACGGTGAGCCTGCTGCCACGAGTAGGCAGCACAATGAATGATTAGATAACGATAACAGTGAAGTGTACTGAACGGGTAATATATAGTGCGTAGGCGGGTGATAGATAGGCTAAGCACATGGAAAAAACGAGCTTTTCGTACCACGACGAAATCTCTTGAGCGCACTGGCTTCTAAGTCGACAGAGGCCATGTTTAATCTCGTCACTAATAGAAAGACTATCCACGAATAATAATGATAAGCGTGAAAACGGGGCCATTCTTGTCAACGTATATGTCAGTGCCGAAGGTGGCAAGCGAATGAAGTTGAGGGAACTGAGGTGACCGGGGTGTGGTTCAGCGGGATCCAGAACAGGCAGGTCAAGGCGGAGAGTACCGGCGGAACAATCGATGAGAGCAGAATGTGCGGAGAGGTAGTCTAAGCCGAGGATGATGTCGTGGGAACAGTGGGAGATGACTGCGCATAGCACGATAGTGAAGTGATCGGCGATGGAGACGCGGGGGGCACACATACCAATTACAGGGGCTGTTCCACCACCGGCGACACGGACAACAGGCGTCGTGGCGGGCGTGAATATTTTCCTCAGCTGGTTACGGAGGTCAGCGCTCATTACCGGAAAATGCTCCCCATTGTCTATGAGAGCAGATACAGAAACACCGTCGACTTGCACGTCAAGAAGGTTCAGATGAGTGGGTAACGTCAGTAGAGGATTTGGTGGCGTAGGGAGCAATGCAGCGTCACCTCGAGGCGCTGCATCGTCTAGTTTTCCGGCTGGGAGCGGTGTCTGAAGGGTATCGGCGAATGGGAGCGTTGGGGATGGGGGGAACGAGATTGTCGTCCTTGGGTCAAAGGTGAACGAGAATAGGGGCGGTTCGGCGCAGGAGAACCTGTGGCGCCATTATCGGAGCGGGCAGCATAGGGAAGAGAAGGGCCACCTGGGGGGTGAGAGTAGGCAGTATAAGTAGACCGGTTCGGGGAACTGCAGCGAGTGCGACAGTTCCGAGAAATGTGCCCGATTCGATGGCAGTGAAAACAAATGGGCTTGTCTGCAGTGCGCCATTTAGACGGGTTGCGGAAGCGTGGTGGGTAAGAAAATTGCGGGACGGGGCGGAATCCACACGTCTTCTTCGATTCCGCCCCGTCCCGCAATCTTCTTACCCACCACGCTTCCGCAACCCGTCTAAATGGCGCACAGAAGACGGGTGGCTATTAGGGCGATGGGCCGAGCAGATGATGTGAAGACCCATGTTTGCGAACTCCTGGCGAACAACTGCCTGGATCAGGGAAATCGTGACTGCAGCTGCATTGGAGGGGCTGGAGTCGAAGGTAGCCGGATAGGCGCCTCGATCTCACGCCGGACGATTCTGGTAACATCGCCAGTGTTGTTGGGACGAGAAGCGTCGGCACAGGAAGCTGTCGCTGGGATGATGGGCAGACGGGCAAACTGCTGGTCGATACGTCGGCTTTTAGCGAGTTGCAGGCGGCGACACTCTTATATAACTGCATCCACCATCGCCACGTTGTTAAAAACCAGCAAGTTGAAGGCGTCATCGGCAATGCCTTTGAGGATGTGGGAGACCTTGTCGGACTCAGTCATGTGTGCGTCAACTATGCCGCGCAGAGCCAAGACGTCCTGAATGTACGTGACGTAGGGCTCTGTTGATGTCTGCACACGGCCGGAAAGCGCCTTTTGCACGGCAAGTTGGTGACCGTAGGGGTTGCCGAACAAATCTCGGAGCTTTTGCTTAAGCGAATCCCGACTGGTGAGCTCATCTTCGTGCGTCCGAAACCAAACTCGAGGTGTGCCACCGAGGTAGTAAAAGACTACGTTGGTGAGCATGATAATAGGGTCCCACCGGTCATTGCAGCTGACGTGTTCGTACAGGCTGATCCAGTCCTCAACGTCTTCCCCATCTTTGCCCGAGAATACGCCAGGATCACGGGGCGCGGGGAAAGTGATGTAGGTCGTCGAAGTGGCAGCAGGTGTCGGAGCCGGTGGAGTCGAGTTGTCGTCGCCGGGAGCCATGAAGCAAGGCTCGACGTACCGTCCACTGCGAAGCTCCGTGACGAAGTACAGAGAACGTCCACCTCCACCAGATATGTTAAATAGGGAAACGCCGACGAAAAGCTATATACAAGTATATCTACAAGGCAATACACCGCACTTGGCCAAGAGGCAAAAGCCCGCGCTGGCCTGTAATCGTCGTCGTCGTCTTCACCCTGCTCGCTTCTTTGTCATCGCAAATACCGTTCCGTAGCAATATCGTCGCACCCATTAATTAATTAATTAATTAATTAATTAATTAATTAATTAATTAATTAATTAATTAATTAATTAATTTTGCAACGGAACATCAGCGTTGCTATATTTGGTGGCGCACATGCTATAGACCGAGATAAGCACCCCTTATGCCGCCCGGCCGTTAGAAAACTACATAGCGGGCTGCCATCATCAAAATATGCGTTGCGACCTTTTATGATGGGCAGTGAGCCTACCTGTGAAGTGAAACCAGCCAATGAGGCTACTGCGGGAAACTTTTTGAACCTGGTAGGAGAACATCTCTCATAACTTGTCCCATTCGCACTGAGTCCTGCTGCTTTCCTTTAATGCGAATAGCATTCTTAGCTTCTTTCAGCCGCTTTTGATTAGCTTTAGGTTTCAGGTGGAAAAAAGAACCTTTAACATTTCTGCGGAGCTGGGAGCAATTAAACCCACCCACAAAGGTTCCTCAAGCACAGTCCGACGCTTTATTTCGGCGCCGAGAATGTCAGCGGGCAGCCATAAATTGATTCTCAGCGTTTACTCGCACCACCACATCATGCATCTCGGAGGCCGCGCAAAAAGGACGGGCAGCGTGTCCAGAGATAACAACGAGAGAGGAGGCCCAGATGCCATATGCGGCTCATGCATGACGCGCTTCGACGGCGGCAGCGCAATGCGTTGCTACATTGCTTGAATGCTAATAGCCCGCTCACAGTAATCGTGAGGTGGATTCTTCCGGAATTGTTTTTCATGTAAGCGTAGATTTAACAAAGTACGCGCTGAATCTCAGATCCCTATCAGTGCACCTTGCCGGAACAGTGCGAGTGTTTACAGATCAGGAGTCATTCACGCATTACGCTGAGTACCAAGCAACGATCCCCGATCCCGCTAGAAACTATAATAGCATCAGACTGTGCCATGATGTAGCTCGCAATAATGGTCGTCCTGATTTCGCGCATCTTACGCTGTACATAATCTCGTTCAGGTTAACTCCGAGAAATTGCTATTTCTCTTCAAGCGTGCGGAGGATCTTTCCGCGAAGCTTCAATGTTCAGCCAGTGTGAAGCATGTGCGAAGAGCCAGGCGGTAAGCAGAATGTTAATCAAAGAAAAGATACGGACATCGCACAAGTTGAGTGCGATGAAAGGAAGGTTCACAGGAGTGCACGGTGACAGACGCAACGGTAACAGATCGTGTATTTGCAGCACTCACACAGACTTTCTGAAAGACAAGCTTTCCGCACCTGCCATCATGTTCAGGATTGGCGTCAACTAACAGTGTTGACGCTAGTGCACAAAAAGAGGCCGTAGTAAGTTTCCTCACTTAGGTCCTCGGATGCTTCGGTAAGCAGCGAAAAACCTTCACGTGATTGCGCATAATCTAACATTGGTTTTGTGGAATTCATCAGACTTTACAAGTGCACGCCTTCTTACTCTGGATCCTAGTTTCGTATACCACCCGTAATTCCATGACGTGATTGCACCCTTCTAGTCTGTGGTTGGCTTGGAGTATTTCATTTCATTTCATTTCATTTATTTTTCCCTTAAAGGCCCGAAGGCATTACATAAGAGGGGAGCAAAATCAAAGTCAAAGAGAAACAAATTTTTTTTGACAAAAGAGAACAATAACAAAAAAAGAGTATGTAACAGTAAAATGTTCTTGTCACGCGTATACAATGCAAAGTAAAATTCACGGGATTGAAACACGAGAAAAAAAAGAAAAAATATAGATATATATATATCTGGGTACTCCTTGGTAAATGGGTACTCCTTTCTGATCGGAATGGTCAATAGCCCACTTTGTGGGTTCTGTGGGTGAAGAGAAATGATCGCGCACCTTTGCAAGGGCCCTCGTTTCAACCCACGAACAACAGCCTTCTCAGTCATGCTAGACCAACTGGACAAGCGCCCAGTCACGGTTGCAATTTTCCATACATTACATGTGTGGAAATTGGCGTAGACGAACGACAGCGCCAGCCCCTACGAAAGCGTTGCTACGTTATTTAAAAGACAACAGAATGTGCGACGAGCTGTTACAAGTTGTGACTGTGTAATGTGCGACGTAGAATGTATTGACGTAGACACTGTGACACTGTGACACCGGACGTAGACACTGTGAAGCACTATGCAACGCCTTCGCACACTTTATGTCGGCGTCCACAGAAAGAGTTCTGCACTGTGTGTGCACGTGTGCTCTTTTCGTTTCTTTTCGTATTCTTTTTCTCTCGTCTAACGCATCCCTTTTCCATCCCCCCGGTACAAGGTAGTGAACCGGAGATATTCACAGGTTAACCTCCCTTCATTTCTTTTGCCTTTCACTCTCTCTCTGAAGACAACCTTTCTAGTTTTTGTATCTCCGTTATTGCTAGTGCGATAACGTCACGACAAAATGGCGTGACCTCGTTCTGGCGTCTGATGACTGCAGCAGCCTGTAACATAAAACCTGAAAAAGAAAAAAGCAGCCGTAATCTGTTCCTAGGAGATGTATTCACACCACAGATGAAAAGGGGCACTGTTTTATACTACCTAGCACAAAGGGGGCATATAATTTAAAGAAAACGATGCGAAACTTATAAAAATATTTAGGAAAGCAAGGAAAAGAACACAGCTAGTGATGCTGGGTCCATGGAGAAACGAGCAATCATAATGCTAGGAGTGGAAGGAAGAGGGTTCGGATCAATAGAGGAGAAGGGTGAAATGGTGCTAAAGTGTTCCGAGTGTGCTGCAGCAGTGAGTGACACACACTCTAACTACCCAGCCAACGAAATATCTTTGGTGGCGATGAAATAATAGTGGCCTTTGTTAAGAGCCTGCGTTGATCGACGTCCATTCAAAGTATATATATATATATATATATATATATATATATATATATATATATATATATATATATATATATATATATATATATATATATAGAGAGAGAGAGAGAGAGAGAGAACATTTGAACGAAAGGACACGAGGTTCTCCGACACACCGCTTCAAGGGCTAGGTCTGTAGTGTACGCAATACACAATTGAGGAGCCTTTAAGTATAGGGGGGATGAACGTTGAGGGTGGTTCTTGTCTTGAACTTCTCGAGCCATTGTGGGAAGTCAAGACGCTTGCAGTAAAACGTGACACTCCATTCAAAGGCTACGACCGCAGACCGAAAGCCCTGTCACGGTGCTCTAAAGCGGTGGTTTTAGGCTGAGCCGCTACTGAAGAGCCGAAAGAGGAAAATAGTTTGACACGAAATCGCAACATAAAGGAGAGGCTAAAAACATTGTGCTAAAGAAAAAGAAAATAGGTATGTATAGGCAAAAGCATTCACTGTGAGGATAAGTAACCGCGCTATAGTAGTAGAAGCTATTTCAGGTGTGGCAGTGATATAAAAGAGAACTACAGCCCGCCACGGCAAAGGTGGAGAATGTAAATGCTTTGCCTTTGCATTAGCATTGCGGGGTTTTACTTGCCGAAACCACGATTTGATTATGAGGCACGCCGTAGTGGGGGAGGCCGGATTAATTTTGACCACCAGGGGATCTTTAATGTGCTCCCAATGAACGGAACACGAGCGTTTTTGCATATCGCCCCCATCGATATGCGGCCGCCACGGCCGCAATTTGATTCTGCAACCTCGTGCTTAGCAGCGCTACATCACAGCCGCTAAGCCACCGTATACAGTGTGTGCGTGTTGTGTCATTGATAAGAAGGATAGGTGACGTTGAAATGTAGAAGGTAAAAACGAACAAGAAAAAAGAGGTGGGGGATTTTTGTTAGCAGATATAGGTGCACCTTCAAGTGACCACTGCGTGCACAAGACGGAATATCAAAGTAAATATATATCAGAGCCACAACGCGTTTGTGTCTAGTTCACATTGATTTCTGTAATCAATGCCGGAAAATTGCGTACCCATTGATAATTTTGAATATAATATGTCGTGAAACATCATGTAAACAATGCATTTTGTTTTGTTGTTTGCGTACGCTTGGCCCAATTATGGTGCTACAAGTCTGCGATGCGAGAGAGTTGTCGATCGGAGTTCTTTTGTAGTCACCTCCTGGTTCTGTCGTATAAAAAGTAATTGCATTTGACTTTATTTTATTACTTTTTCTTTTCTTGTGATCATCGCTGTAGAAGCGAGAGAAACCACCATTAATGTCGCTCCACTTAGGTTTCCAGCTGAAAGTGGAGAATTTGTGAAATATTTTCTTCTGCAATGTAGTGGCGTTCCACATTAGTCCGCAAATTAGTGTTCGCATCCTTAACTGTAATCATGTTGAAGTACGGCGAACATGGTCCCACATTCTTAAACAGGGTTCAGGTTACATGCATGTGGAGGAACACTTTTCCCGATAACAGTCGCCACTTCCCTGGAGCCGTTTATTGATGCGGAAGCATCAAATGACACAATGAGCGAAAAAGCTGGCGTCTGTAGCCGCGAATCGGCACCTAAATTCCCATTGGCGGCGATGCTACATCACGTGGGCGCCTCGACGGGCGAAATAGAACATCTGCTGCACCGTTGGTGCGCCAGGTGTTGCGCGAGGGGAGAGGGCATCGCCGCGATGCCACGTCACCCTCGGTCTCAAAAGTTCCTGTTATCCGCGCATTCCTTGTCCGCGCAAGCTCTTGCCTGCATTCCGACTTTGGCTCGGTAATCGCTAGAGAAATTAATGTATAAAAAACAGAATAAAAGCGACAGGAAGAATGTTGGCGGTAGTGAGTTTCGAACCTACGGCTCCACGCTCAAAACTGGTCTCATACCCGCTCGGCTAAAGCAGCGCCTTCTCGATAGCATGCCTGTGCACTTTGCTGTATGACCTCACTGTACTTGGACCGAAAGTTCCGTTGCCAAGCCCGGCGTGACGAAAGTGGTGAAGTCAAGATCACCGCGGCTAACTCGGCGGCGTCCCCGTTAGATTCTATGAGCGTCCCCATTAGATTCTAAGTATCATGGCGTCTCCAGTTGAAGTATACTGACCTTTTATAATCTAGGAGGCATTGCCCGTGAGAAGTTCACAACGGTAGGGATCGCTCAACGGCGTTCAATTGGACACTGACGCTTTCACAACTCCTAAGAAGTGCTTAGATGTCCTCGGATGTTTTCTTAAGTCAACCTAAATGTAACACTGAAATGTATGACACACAGTTTCGTTGGTTGGATGTGGGACGCCATCCTGTTTGTCTAAGACAAAAATATTTTCTGCTTATACCTAGAACCTTTAGTGAGCGGGGTTTCTGGCTGCCTTTGCGTAGCAGCTAGAAAGTGCGCATGCAGTTTTTGTTGCGTAAGCCCACATATGCGCCTACTCATCCTAACAGCCCGTAAGTTAAGCTCTGTTTACACTGTCACGCCGCTGCAAGGGCGAGACTTGCAAGGTGAGCCTGACTGTTACGAATGTGCGCTGACGCAAGCGCCATTACGAAAGGAACCACCGCGTATTGCACGCAAAGGACACCGGGCGGCTTGTGCTTGCATTACTATCACCTCTATGCTTCTTCATTACCCATGTTTTCGCATGCGGCGATTGCTTTTCGGCCTCGTGGCAGACTGTACAGTAACTCGTGTAATTGCTTTAGGGACGCGGCAAAATAGAATACTTTATTGATCGACTACAGCTTTTGCGATAGTGCATGAGACGAGTAACCTGCGCTATCGTAAAACTTATCAGCACTTACTGATTGTGCATTCGTTGCTTTCTCAGCAGGGGCAGAGTGACGACGAAATAATAGAGATTGATACCAGAGACAACGTGTCTGACCCTGTCTTCGTGCGGAAGCGAAAGCAACGCGCTCGTTCGTCGTTGGCGGCAGTTTTCTTCCCGCTTCCGTCTTGGCAATGCTGCACTGAAGGACGTCGCTATGAGAGCATTATTGACTTTCATGTTTCTTTTCTTTTTTCCCTCATAGCGTACTTTTCTATTCCCAGCCTACAAAAAACCACCTCCCCTCGACGCCAGATAAGCGTGTGCCAACGCGTCGGCGCCTCCTTCTGCTTGAATCAGTCGGCATGTCTCAGAGGACTGCTTTCTGATGGTCCGGTCCTTTGTATACCCGCGCCAATGCTTCCGCGGAGTGGTGAAAAAAAAGTGATGCACCTCTCTTCTTTTTGGTGCTCTCAGGCGTACTTGCAGGCTCAGCAGCGCTGATGTGCAGGAACTTTCTCTCTCTCTCTCTCTCTCTCTACATGTATATATATATATATATATATATATATATATATATATATATATATATATATATATATATATATATATATATATATATGCTTCACGGCGGTTTATTTTGTCAAGCAGTATACGAACTGGGAAAAGTGTTACAGAGTACGGAAATCCGCAAGGTCGCCGGAAACGATATTGTTACGTGAACTTCGCCGTGGCCCTCTGTGCATTAGTCCTTAGTTGCATTTTGATTTGTTTCGTTATGACGATAGTCGAACAGTAAAGTTTAGAGGATGGACAAGAATAGATTTTTTACTCGCAATGTTCAGATACAACAGACCTGCTGCTGTTTTGATAACGAGAGGGCATTATCTAACAGCGTGCATTTGCTGGAAAAGGCTGAGAAACGTTCGGCAGATGGCATCGGAAATCATTTTAGTCTGAAATTTGTCATGCGAAATATAGTACTGCTGCCTAGATGGAGAGAGAACGCTCGATTTCTTAATAAAGACAGCGAGGCTTGTATTGTTACTACTCGTGTCATAAATTTCACCGATCTCGTGCTTATGTTCCAACCGGAGTACTTCTCGCTGGCTTCAAAAGTATGTCTAAAGCTAATGTCCCGTCCTCTGTCTGAATACCGACATCTACCCGCTTTCATTTTATCCATACCTTTTATTTCTTTAGGACCGAAGCCTAAATGATGAATTATAGACAGCGTTATTTGATCCACTGCACAGAATTTGCCGCTACTCTCTAATCAAGAAAGGACATTCCCAGTAAGAAATAATATTGCTATAGCTTCGGCACTTTGAATGTACTTGCTGTTTTCAATAAAAGTGAAGAAATATTGGCTTATTAAAGCCCCAGACAGATTGTCAGGTTGTTCTCCGTTCTTCTAGGAGATGCTATCTCATTGGCTGGGACAAGTGTTAATATCGTGAACTCAATAAATAAATAAATAAATAAATAAATAAATAAATAAATAAATAAACAAATAAATAAATAAAAGTCACTTGAGGAACTCAAATGACAGATTATTCAGGTTGAGGCACATTTCAGTGCGCTAAAGCTCATTGAAGCTAAATTTCTACAGATCTCTCCGTAATCGCAGCCTGTCTTGAGCGACACCTAAGGTCCAAGAAACATGCTGTTCTTGATTTGGCTTACGCTTGCAAACGTTGGGCCCGTCATACTGCTTGTGGCGGCCGCCTCGCTGCTCGCACCACCACGTGACCTTTAGCAAAATCCTTGTTTTATTCCTGCGCGCCTTTCTTGCGGCGGCCATATTGCATCTGCTGCATCACTGAGAGGCTTAATACTTATTTTGGTAAACTAATAGCCAAGGCACGTGTGGAGTACACCAACGTTCTGTTGAAACTTCGTGATTAAATCTCTTGCCATCGTTCCAGAAACATCACAATGTTATGAGATTTCGCGGGCACTGCTTAACACGCGAAGGGGTGTGGATGTTCTTACGTTCCGCCAGCTATTTATTAGTATACTTGTTTAGAAATTATTGGTTGATTAATGAGTTCTACTAGGGCAAGGGACAGGTTTTATAAACTTTTACAACCGCGTGGTATGGTGTCGTGATTTACCCAGGAATAGTACCTATTAGAGAGGTATAGTACAGGAATCACATATTCTAGGTACACTCAGTCCGCTTTGTAAACCCTCCTATACTTCACATGTTTGTTTGACGTCGGAAGTCGAAGCCAACGGCCTCTATAGAGCAAAGTGCATATATATATATATATATATATATATATATATATATATATATATATATATATATATATATATATATATATAAACAACGATCCAACGTTAGAAGAACTTGTTCTTCGGCTAGTTGGTGTCTAACTTGCTCAATATGTGGGTTCTGGCCCAAAGTGCGGCACCGGAACAAAGGGGTACAGGTAAGAGACACAGGAGCGCCAACTACCAACAGTTTATCTAACAATCGGCCCTGCGCAGGCGATGCACAGTCGACCGCAAAATTGTACGGAAGATGAGATCTGAGAAAAAGCCGCATATATGCGCAGCCACACAACGCAGCCTAGTGATCGCATTTTTGGGCTACTGCTAGTATATGTGAACACATTGTGATGCTCGGCTTTACTTGCTACTGTTACAGGCTGCTATGAACTTGAACGTTTTCTGAGATCCCGTGGTCTGTAATCTTTTGTGCTTGACTGTACGCACATGATGCAGGCTAGTCTTGACAGTCAGATTAGTAGGCTCCAATACATTCGAGTGGTCTTGAATGCTGTCAAACTTGAGGTAAAAATCTACTGTTGTTCCACTTCTTTAAAGACGTGTCATTTTAGAAATTAAGGTACAAAAGCGTAAAACCCAATGTATTTTGTCATGGACTTAAGTAATGAATATTTCGAAACCGGTGTTATATTGAGAATTCGTTTCAAGTGAATTTGCTTAGCGAACTCACCAGCTACAATTTGTAAATTGCAATATTGAACATGATGTATTCAGTTAAAAACCTAACTACTGAAATTTTGGAAATTAGTCGAACATGCGTTCCGATTTGTCGTACAAGTAATGTCCTCTCCTTTCGCTAATTATACCCAAGCACTAGAACCGGGCTAGCTCCCACAGGCGATGTTGTTAAATTCTGTATATAGGTAAAAAATGACCAGGCCTTCCCCTACCGGAAACTGGGGGTAAGCGAAGCTCGTCCTGCGTGCACCTGACCTTAGTCACGCTTAAGTAACCCACAGGTGCCGGATTATTTCGACCTCCCACTACCTCAGCTCGGGATCATCTTCTCATTGCTGTGGGAATGCCTGCGCTCGGGTGGCTCTAACGGCTAGATTGGCGTGCCGACGGTGAGCCCTTTCATGGGCGAGTTATCACCACCGCTCGTCAAGCATTGCCTGTTCCTCAGGGGAATGCACAACGCGTGGCCGTCCCATCCGTTTTCCGATACTGAACTGAACGGAAACGAAGCCGGCGGCAGTGCGCGTGAAACCCTTTCCTGTCCTATCCCTCCCCGGTGGAATCGAAACGGCCCTGATTGGTTGCGCACGTGTCGTGAGCGCGCGCCTACGCAGCTAGAATCCTTGAGGATGACTCACGCTCCGGCACCGGCGCAGCTGTCAACTCATCCCACGGCCCTTTCCCGTAGCTGCTCTGCTCTGGGAGTGACTGGTTTTTTGCATGACCAGGACATCGCAACTTGTGAGCCAATATAAGCTTTGCTTGAAAAAAAAAAACAGCCGGTAACTAAATTCCTCAGTGCATACACACCGCATTCACATCTAGTGTTGTAAAAAAATCAAGTTGTTTTTCCGACAGAACCATTGGTTGTTTCGACAGCCAATGCTAGATATCAGGCTCGCTTAAATAATCTCTCTGATTAGCAGGTTACAATTCTTTCCGACAGTTGAGGTTCAATAAAACAAATGCTCGGCAGCCACACACTCTGCGTTGAAGTCAGGAAAGCATCTATTGCTGTGAATGCAGAGAGCATTGGCTTACGAATCAATATGAGTAGCAACGTCTATGATTATAACGAGTCAGTGGAAAGCCATCCCTACATGCGCCCCCGTTTCCATCTATTTGTGCTCGTGTAGTGCGCTTGAATAACGCTACTCTGTTTTTCGTGCTTTTCTTTCTATAATAAACGAGAACGATCTGAAACGGCAAATAACCATCATTTTGTCCGTACTTCTATTCAAAATACACAAGCAGCACCGAAAGGAGCCTCAATACAAAAAATACCTGTAATAACTGGCACGTTTCGACAGCCCGAGAGAGAGAGAGAGAGCGAAAAAAAAAACAGAGAGGAAAGGCCAACTATACGAGCGTCCGGTCTGCTACCGCGGGAAGGAAAAGGGGTAATGGAAAGAGGAAGAGAGGGAGAGAAAGAGAGAATGAACATCCGAAACACCGAGTTGATCAATGCATGGTAACAGAGCATTGCCGAAAACAGTGCTGATACTTTTGACGCATTGTAGCAACGCAAATATCCTGCCTTCAAAACTTGAGCTTGCTGACAGACAGCCACATAGAGGAGAGTGAGACGTGAAAAGGCTCTCTAACTAGCTTTTTGTGTCGCGAATAGCTGTCAAGTGATCCTGAAGGATGAAGCAGGGCTAAGGGGACTGCAGTGGAACGTCTATTGCGCAGCTCCGACCGATACATTTGATAACTTGCGAAGGGCAGTCCCAACGATATTTCTGTGTATGCGCAATACATTCTGTAGTCCTTAACGCCGATTGTCCAGAATGAGAGACATACAAAATATACGCAGAGTAGACGTTATACCGTGGAGAAATACCGGTCGATGAGTTTAGGCCTTTGTGCATCATCCGCAGGCGCCGAGTTCCATGAACATATTGTAGCGCCATATCCAGAGGAAGAAAAAAACTTAACAGGACGCCAGCGCGCCTCGAGCACCAAATTGTCTCGAGCAGACCACGTGGAACTTCACACTTTTTCGTTATTGCTGACCGATACAGCAGGATTGGCTAGCCACAATAAATAAATAAATAATATGATGTTTCTTTCTGTGCACCCCAATGTTACCCCTCCGAGCTTAAGCTTCTCGGGCGGAACGCCCGGCTTTGTTGGGCTTTCGCGACAACGGGCATTCGCGTCTTTTTCTCTACTCCCGCGGTTGGGGAGTTTTTGTGTACTCCCCCGGTTAGGGAGTTTTTGTGTACTCCCGCGGTTAGGGAGTTTTTGTGTACTCCCGCGGTTAGCGTGAATAACAAATACATTAGGGACGTGATTGAGTAGCGCTCGTAATAGGAGTTAAGCAGGCGGACAATAGACATCCACTGTGCTGTAGCGGGCGGCGTTCGCATTACTCAATTTGATGAGATCTGCTCCTTCGATGCAGCAGTGAGGATATGGCATGGATGTATGTATCACACTGGAATGACTTGGCTGTCGTCGCCCATGAAAGCATTGTCGTGGCTAGCAAGAGGAGGCGGTTCACGGAGATACTTCGAAATATCTGGGCCTGCTCATCACGAGAGTGCGAAGTGTCGATTACTTTCCTAGGGTGTCAAATGGCGAAATTAAACCTTTACTTTCAGTGGGTTCGTATCATAGAACCTTTGTGTGTCATGCGAGCGTGTAGAACCACTACAAGATTTTCTCCTCTTTCTCCTAAAATCCAATTCCCACATAAATATACAATTAGAGCAACCCGTTCCGCCTATTGGCTTTTGGCTCACTGCACTTGATATATTGTATTTTGGATGCGAGTTGCCAGCGTCCGGACTGAAAGGAAGTCTGCTATCGTTTGTGCATAAATACATATACATTAATTGCTACAGGGAGACTCACTTCTTAAATGTCTGTTTGCAGATTTCAAACACATTTTGTCCGTGTGTTATTTTCCTTTGCAGTTATATGAAAAAATCTGCGTGCCCGCTTTTCAATTATTTATGCTGCGTTTCTTTCTAAAACTGGTAGCAATTGTCATCATTTAACAACAAGAAAATCATGTTATGTTGTTTTCCTTGCATACCTTGGAAGAGCCCTGCTAAAGGGTACCAGACATACTTAAGAAGGCAACAAAACAACACTGGGCGTGGTTACTGATAGCACGGCACACCGGCCTCTTAATCGCAAAAGACACACCGCAAAGATGCTCCAAGTGCGATGTTGCCCCTGTGCCTGAATAAGTACAACTCCACGTTCAATTCTTACCACCAGTTGCACCAGTAGCACCGAATTCACGAGTTTTGTTAAAATAAAGTGCGTTTGGGAAAACAAAATCAAGCATTTCTTAATTACATGTAAAAGCTGCATAAATATTTACGCACGCCCAAAAAGAACCGAATGATCAGTGTCATCTATTTGCGACAGGCGGATTTTGATAAATGCGGCTGCGTGAGAAAATTTTCCAGTTTAGCATTTCAGTGTATTTGCTAAGGCCTTGAAGTGCAGTAAGTTCAAGTTTTATTTTTTGCTCGACTCTAAGTAAATCTGACGTTGATGGGTTTATGTTAGCGAAAAGAACGCACAAAGGACCCACACAGCATCCTGTTGTTTGCGCGCTTGCTTTGTTTCTATAATGGTTTTGCTTTGTTTCAGTAGTTATTCGAGTTTGGAATTTATTTTAATGTGTAATATTTATTCTTACGGACTGCCGTCCTCCCCTCAGCCGATTACAGAGAAGTGGCGCTGGTTGCTCAGTTGTGTGCAGTGTCACTGAGTATGCTGGCAGAATTACATATCTTAAGGTATCCTTCGGTTGCCAGTGAATACATTACCAGGTATCGCCGCAAACGAAGAGGCCGATCGATTCGTTTCCTTTGGTGCTCACTACGAACGTGACTGTCCGGAAATTTCGTGCAGGGTTGACTATGCGCCGTGTGTTGATTCTAAGATACCTACTCAAGCAGGAACCAGCTACAAATTAATGAAGTTTTTTTTTTTTTCTCCCCGTGGTCATGATCGACGCTTGCGTCGTTGTGCTATAGCTCCATTGCTCAAATTAAAAGTGTTGGCTGTGTCCAGGTGTCTGAGCATTTATGCCGGCAAGGACGTGCAGACAGTCCGTCGTGTGCTTCCTGCGGTTCCCGCGAGACGTTTGATCGCCATATATTAGAGTGTTCTGCCTTCTTTTCGCAGCGTACGTCGATACTTATGGATTTTGTAGCCAACTTGGCTTGCAGTTTATGACACTTTACCATTGCCTGTATCCGAGTGGCTGTGCTTCTCGACACGACCAGGCTCATCGTATTCTGCTTACATTTTTACAAGAAACTGGCTTGGCCTCCCGTTTTTGTGAAATGCTGTGCCAAGGAGGAACTATGGTTTCGCTAACTTTGTTTTTGTATCTTTACATCCTTCGGTAATTAGTGCGACCTGAGTGTTTCTTTTTTCTGCTCTAGGGAGTAGGTTTGCTTTCCTACTTCCTTACTGTATGCCTTGCTTTACTTTTGTCTTTGGGCCTTGTCATCTTGCTGGTTTTCTATTTCCCTCTTTGTGTGTGTATGTGTGTTTTCATATCGAATATTATTATTATTATTATTATTATTATTATTATTATTATTATTATTATTCATGTCCTATTGAGCATAGACTCTATGTTTCTTTGTCAAATATTTTTTGTCACTTTTTAGTATTCAAAGTTATCGCAGCGAAAAGAGAGGTGAATTTTTTTATTTCTTTCTGCTGTGCGAAGTAAGCGTAAGACTTTATAGAGCATGAAATGTGACCACTGAATGCTTCATTTAAACCAGTCGACATTTCGCCGCGTTAGTTTCTATTTTCAGGCTGTAATAACAGCTGGTCTGGCAAACTTGTTTCGGTGAAATAGCCAATTAGTCTATTCTTTGAGCTTCTAAAGTCCAATTAGTTTTTTTTTCTTGGTAAATAAATTATTTGAAGATAGATTTTTGCCAGTACAAGCATCGAACAGCCTGAATTTAATTCTTGGCTTTCATGTGCTAAAGCTACAATATCATTATGAGACACGCTGTAGTTAAAGACTGAGGTGTAATTCTGACCACCTGGAGTTAATTTAACGAGAACCACACAATGCACGGTACACGAGGTGTTTTCACATTCCGCCTCCATTGGAATGCGGTCGCCGCGGCCGGGATTCGATCGCAGGACCTCAAGCTCAGCGGCGCAGCGCCAGACTACCACGTCGTGTATTGAATAACTTCGAGAGGTCCGGCATTTCCCTGCTGCCACATGAGAGTTGGAGTCCCAAGGTGAGACACGTAATGCGTTACATTTGCATCACCACCCCTGTTCTTACATCTAAGTGACACCCCTGAATTCGTAAACAATTCCACATTATGAATCGAATATATCAAAGAGCGTAATCACTATACGTGCACGCTTAGATAAAGCTAAGTAAAATGTACGTCTACTTGAACTTCCTTAAAACTTATTGGCTTTTTCAGGTTATATATCGTACTGCCTACGAGCCAAGGCTCAAGTAGAGAGTAATGTCGCGAAGTCTGCCCGAGGCTTCCGAAATGCATCACGTACCGATGCGCGCGGACACTGAGAAAAGCGTCATGCGGCAACCGGGCTCTTCTCTCACGCTGCCTTCTGGAGAAACTACGCCATCTAGTGGCACCTACGCGAAGTCCGCACATGGCCTCCGAGACAAGAAGCATGGCGCGCCGGCGCCTGCGAATGCTGAAAATTGTTCCCTCCTTTGCCGCAAACTCAGGCACATACTCAGTAACGCAAGTTGGCGATAGTTCAGTGAAGAGCGGCACACACCTAGTACATTCATGGCACAGCTCACCAGAGCGTTGGAGTGAAACGCGCTCATTGATAAGCTACTCAGTGATACCCAGTGTATTTGTGGCGCGGCCTGCCCATAGGTCCGATTGGTGTCCTTGAGGAACCACTTTGACGCGGGTTGGTTTACACTCAGCATCTGATAAAATGAAGGAATATTTTTCGTCATTGTAGAGCGGCACATTCCCTGTGACACATACCTAGTTACCCAAGTTGGCATCACAGACGTTCATTGAAGATCAGCACACACATACTGGCGCATACCGCGCAACACAAGTTGGCATCGAAGAGGTTCATAGGAGACCAGCGCAGACCGAATATTCCAAGTAAACGTCAAATAGTTTCTTCGGCTAGCGGCACCTACTCAGTCCCGCGTCTACGGTAAGCGATGACGGCTTGAAAGAGGTTCGTTGAAGTGCGGCAGGTATGTACACATTGCCACGCACTCGGTGACCCAAGTTAATCCGTTGGTTAGTTTCGAGCCCTGTCCCTCAGCACAGCAACCCGATGCGTTACGCATTCCACCGCTGACTACTCAGTGAGCCAGATAGTGGGAAGACTGTTAAATACAAACATACGTACATAGATAGATACATAGATAGATACATAGATACATACATAGATAGATACATAGATAGATACACAGATGGAAACATTCATGCATAAATAGATAGCCCCTGAGAAGTGCGTGAACTACTCTAAGGTTGCGCACGCATAAAAAAAGTTGTTAGCGAAACAGTATCACTTTGAGCGACTTGAGTGAGCTAATCTCTAACAAGCACCCAGTGCATAAATACTACTACTACTACTATACTAATACTACTATACGCACGGAGCGCTCTGTCTCCGTATCTCTAGTTAGCCTTGTTTATATTTTTTCTCTCTGCCCTCGCTGCTTGACACGGCACCGCAACAAAAGAGAGACTGACAAAGAAACATAACTTTAATACAACTCATACATTGAAGATTGTACGTTATTTCACTTTAGTCATACCCAATCCGAGCTTGACCGTAGTTTTGAGCACATATCAAAATGCGCCTTCGTTTTATCAACGTGTGTTCTGAAGGCTCCTTTAAGATCTTTTTTGCACGTCTGTTTATTTAAAGTTAGACAAAAATGATATCTCCAGGTTTACATCGAGGTGGACATACAGGCCTTGTGACGTTTATTTCTTCAAGACAGCTACCTCTATGAACCAGTTTACATAGCGCTCTATAAGTCTACGATGCCGCAAAGTATTTGTGGTGAGGCGACACATTAAAAAAATACGACACAATACTAATGGCAGACGAAAACCCTCATGCTTGCCCAGACGTCTGGCTCTCGAAGTTAGGGAGTTCACTATAGCCATGCGTCTTGTTTAACTTAGTGTATATAAACTGCGAACCCAATAGGGCACCAGCCTTCCCTGCCAGTTTTGCGTTTAGTAGATTTAGATGTGGCCTTCTTGTACGAGCATAAGTTGTTAAACGTTGCACTGCAGTATATACGTGGTTATGATGACTGCGGCCAAGTTGTTTGTCTATCGTCTAAAGCTCTCCGCAGTAAAATAGAAGGGATAACGTGACTGAACATGAAGAGAGATTGTGGGGTTGTACGTACTATAACAACGATATGATTATGAGGAACGCCGTAATGCCGAACTCCAGAAACTTTGACCACCTGAGTATCCTTAACGTGCATCTCATGCATGGCACGCGGGTACTTTTACATTTCGCCGCTATCGGAATGCGGCCGCGGTGGCCGTGATTTGATTTCTGGATCTCGTGCTTGCAGCGCAGCTCCTTAGCCGCTAAGCCCATGGTGGGTGACTGACTGGAACTAAATGAGATGCTTGAGATGGACAATAGACACGTGCTCTGATAATTTTGGGACTCTCTGATGCTTTCGGATGTGAAAACTTTCAAGAGTCTTGAATTGGATTGAAGTGCACATGATGATGGGGACGATGATAAAGAAGTACACAGGACCAAGCGCCGTTCTGGCTATTTCCGTATCTGCGTCTCTTTCTTATGTGCGTTTCATTCTAATTTCAAACATGGATAAAAGACGGGCTTCTTTAACTTTGTTCTAACTGTCTACCACAGGCAACCGATACGACCTAATTAAAGGGCGCCAGGTGGAAGTCGTAGGCAAGGTGCTGGTGGAGCGATGAAATATTGACATGTGTACATATTTATAGTTTTCTCGGGGACTGTGTTTCACCCACTAACTTAAAGTTGAGGTTCAGCGCGACACGCCCGCATTAATAAGAACTCACTGGAATGTAATCCTTGATTCTATCTGTCGTGTACGTTACCGCCGAACTTTGTGTAATCAGATCGTATGCGCGACAAAAACTGTGTAGTACCTTGCGGAAGGCACACGGGTGCCAGCGATCACGCTGGAACGATCGACGAGTCATTTGCGAAAGCCGACGCGCTTGATCCGCAGATCAGTTTTCTGCGATCGCCGACTCTGCTTGCCGCTATCATAATGCTTCGAGTGTCACTTGCTCTTGTAATAAAAACTTGGTTTGGCGATTCACAATTTTACTATGCTGTGTTCTCCACCATCACTAAAACGTGATGATATAAAGCATCAGCAAAGTGGAAAGCTGTACTAATTGGGGCGTGAATAAATTGCTGTTTTCTACTGCATTCCTCCAAGCCTTCTTCTGATTTGGTTCAATCAAGGCACAAGTTTTCAAATAGTTTTCTTCTGAAATGCAATTATTCAAACCTTATGGTAGATTACGATGGGGTGGAAGTTTCTCTGTCCTCAAGGCTTTTCTTGAACTTTCATGTTCATGGACGTGTACCAGGAGCAGGCATTACGCTTGCAATGTTGGACCCCAATTGTAAGTGATAATTTTGAATTGCAGCTTAGCAAAGTACAAGGCGGAAAGGAAAGGGCCTTTGGATAGGGATTGATCATTCACAATTGAATGTTAGATTACGGGGGGAAATTAATATTTAATAATTTATTATTGCTCTTGTTATTATTGTTATTATTATTATTATTTTATGTGAAAATGCATATGCATTTGATAGAGGAAAAGAGAATGAGCAAGCTAACCACTGTAACGGGCTCAACTGGCGCTGCCAACCACTCCAAATTTAGAAGGGCAATCCCGACGTATGAGTAATTGTCAATAATGCCGACTTGATTCCAGTCGGGACCGCCAAACGTCCTGACTATTGCTTCTCTTTTTCTACTGAACAACATGCAGTATAAACATTTCCTTTTTAGAATACCAGACGGCTGGGTAGCACCTTCTTTTGTCTTTTGTTGCGTTGTCTATACGTTTACTTGTATAGGTAGCCGTTAGACATCCACAAGAAATCGCGGCTAGTTCCCGAACAACGCTAATCAAATAAAATGGTGTGCTACTATGTTGCACGCACCGACTGGCAGCCCCTGCATATATATAATATGCACACACACACACACACACACACACACACACACACACACACACACACACACACACACACACACACACGCACACGCACACGCACACGCACACGCACACGCGCGCACACACACACACACACACACACACACACACACACACACACACACACACACACACATATATATATATATATATATATATATATATATATATATATATATATATATATATATATATATATGAACAGTACAAGTAAATAAATAAAGAAGCAGGCTGAAGAGACGAAAACAAAAGAAGACAAAAGAAGTAGAAAGAGGAAGGAGATACAAGAAAAATTCAATCAGCGGTAATCAAAATGCATTCCAACTACTTAAAATTAAGTATAGAGATATTTCACAATCAAGTAAAGGAACGTCATAGTCATAAAATGGCACCAATCATGCAGCTATTGTTGAACGCCAGTGAAGTCCATTTGTGTCGACTGTTTCGAATCCAATCTAAGCAAAGAGCGTATGTCCATGTAGCGAGCTAGAATTCAATCAGCCTTGCTTACTTCATAGTGACGTATAGCAGCGCTCGATCTATGTTCAGTAATTTATTTTTCAAACGCTAGTTTGCTTTTCGGCATCAAAAGTTTGCATATGTTGTTTCGCAATTCTGTCTCCGGCACAAAGTTAAAGAAACTTGCGCAAACATGGCCCGTGAATTCATTCGAGACCCATACTGGGCAGGTGACGTCGATGGGCGGTTTGCAGCCCCGTGCTGGATCACAGAAGGTGGCGTAAGCCGGCCTATTACACTTGCACGCAGCAGAACGGGCAACAGGAAGCGTTAGATTTTTCACTGAACCTTACGGGTGTCACTGGGATATAGGTTTAGGATCAGCGTCTGAAGGCTGAAATTTATCTTTTCACGTTTGCCGATACTAAATGCTTCGTCAACTGTGTTATCTGTACATATTTATGCTTACTTAACGCTGTTTCAATTTCAAACAACGGTCTCCAGACACGACTTATGCTCCGTATTATTATTTGGCAAGCATGTAAAACCATAAAAGGGCAAATTGTTATATACACCCGACTTGTAAAACCAAGATACAAAGGAAACACATAAAATTTTCACGAAAAGAAAGGTGCGTAGTTGAAGAAAAGATCGTCGTTATACGGGATTTAAACTTGGGACTTTCTACCCTGAAAGTCTTAAAACCATTCCGGCCTATCGTCCAATCTTGGTTTTGTTTTATACTGAAACGCTAAACAGCTATAGGCGGTTACGGATTAATAATACAACGTAATCCTCTCTGAGAAGCTCCGTCTTTTCTCCACAACACCCTATGTCACTGGGCTTAATGCCACTGCAGTCTCCATTCCTTCTTCATTTCGTATTTGCTCTCTTTTTTTTTTGCTTCTAGAAAAGTCGACTCTGTAACTGCTAGCTAAGTGTCGTAGATGAAACGTAACGCATTTACGACGAACACCAGCTTAACAACATAAACCATGAAGTTCTTGCATCGCTGTACCCAATGGAATTCAGCGTCTTCAGAAAGAAGGCAATGCAAACACGCCCTCCGCTTTTTTGATTGAAAAAAAATAGGAACAAACAAAGAATATTCATAAATTAGAGACATCGTTAGGGTTACTTCTTTAACGCTTGGAAGGTCGTTTTCTGACATACTAGGGCGGAAAAGCTTGTGGCCTGTCTTGGTTATGAACAACAAAAATAGTCTTCATACTATGACAGAAAGAAAAGAAGAAAATAAAACGAGAATGACGTACCACATCCAACCTTCATGGTCAGTAAACGAGGACACGATACAGCTCGTTTTCTTCTCCTTATTTTTTCCTATATGTTCATGCTGACAGGGCTTGAGAGCCCTGCAGAAACCATAAAGGCCGGTATACCATTATGAACTCATAACGAGGTACTCTAAATGCGTTGGTCAGTACTGTTAAACCTTGGCCGCTATTTCATCTAAACATGGGTCATGGGTGCTTGATAGCTCTCCTCGTGTGTACCCTTCGCGTGATCGTAAAACTTGTACGCGTCAGCATAATCAACTGCAGATACTGCAAAGTTTGCTTTTACGTGCTGCAAAGCCCGGATAGGCGGGTTAAAATAACAAATACAAATCGTCCGTGCAGGCAAGAATATAGGTTTGTAGGTGATTAAATCGTTTGCCTACATGTAGAAACATTACGAAGTTTCATGTCGTCAGAAGATTAAAGAATATCTATAACGGAGCTAAGATATATGTGCTTTCATCGTCACTATCGGCTAAGAATTCATAACTAGTACATAACTTGTACCGCATAACCTATATTACCGATCTGATTGCTGCATTGCGCCAAAAACCTTGTCGCTGTTTTACTTCTGATAACTATAATTTGCGATACTTTGTTCAGCAGGTGGAGAACAGTAACCCCATTTGAACAGTCGGTTGTTGCAAAATGTTTGGTTAGTTTTGATATTAGAAAAAACCGAATAGTTCATTTTCGAATACGAATAATATATTACACACCCACCATTCATATTCGAAACTTCGCTATTTGCCTATCCTATAGTGAATATATTACTAAAGCTAGAGCCCTCTGCTGGCAAATTCACTGTTTTCCTTCAGCTGCACGAACATAAGGCCAACATGACAAGTCAAGGAGGAGGAGGAGGAATGAACTTTATTTGTGCACAGCAAATTTGAGACCTAGGCCTCTACCTAAATGACGGCCTCGACCCCTTGGGCCCTGGCGGCATCTTCGGCCTGCTGGATTGCCTTGCGTTGGTCTTCCGGTGCACAGATGAGCAACGCGGTCTCCCACTGCTCTCTGGTCTTAATTATTTTATACTGTATGGGTGTACGAGGACAAGCGCAAACCATATGTTGTAGGTCCGCCCTTTCTTCACAGAATCTACATCTATCCGTGTAAAGGTCCGGGTAGTAGCGGTGGTAGGCCACCGGGTTCGGATATGTATCTGTTTGTAAGAGGCGCCATGCCGTCGCTTGTCGTCTATTTAACGAGGAGTGTGCCGGGGGTAAATAAGCCCTTCCCAATTTATAGTGTTTGGTGATCTCGTTAAAGCTGGTCATCCGGTCTCTCTCCGTTCCCAGTATTTGTTGCGTGTCACCTGCTCGGCCTGTCAGTTCTCGAGCCAGGTTGTGCGCTATTTCGTTCCCGGGAAGGGAGGAGTGTGCGGGTGCCCATATAATGTGAATGTCGCGATCTTCACGAAAGTTGTTTAAAATTCTGAGTGCTTCCGGCGAGATTCTTCCTTTTGCATAGCTCTTGACGGCTGTCTTGCAGTCGCTTACTACGATGTTAGCTTCCGTGGAGGCTATTGCCAGTGCTAAGGCAGCTTCCTCCACCACCTCTGCCTTCCATGTTTTCACCGTCCCACTAACTCTGCAGTCACCCTCTAGACTCGTAGCAACTATCGACATACTCTGTCCATTTGCGTACTCTGCCGCGTCCACATAGACCACGTCCCTGCCATTACGGAATCTTTTCTGGAGAGCTCTCGCTCGTGCGTTTCTTCGATCTTGGTGAAACTCCGGGTGCATGTTTCTGGGGATTGGGGGTATTGATAAATGTTCCCTTATTTTCCTTGGGATGTCTCTCCGCACTCCGTGCTGTGCTTCGTAGGTTATTCCTATGTCATCTAAGATGTGTCTCCCCGTCAAACTCTGTGTAAGCCTTTCATACTGCAGTACTCTCTGGGCCTCAATAAGTTCGTCTAATGTGTTGTGCACGCCGAGCGCCAAGAATTTCTCGTTTGACGCATTTGCCGGAAGTCCCAAGGCTTGCTTATACGCCCTTCTAATAATGCAGTCTATCTTGGCTTTCTCCGCAGCGTAGAGCTTGAGGTAAGAAACCACATATACAATACGACTGATTACGAATGTTTCTATTAATCGGATGAGATTGTGCTCTTTCATGCCATAGTGCCTGTTGGATATCCACTTTATTAGTCTGATTGTTTGTTGAACACTATTGTCAAGTAGTCTAATGGTTTCTCCGTTATGGCCGTTTTCGGATATGCGGAGTCCCAGTATTCTCAGGCTCTCCACTATCGGTATGGTGGTGCCTTCTACTGTCACCACAATGCCCGGCCTTTCCCTAATGCTTTTTCGACCCCGGCATGTGGGCCTATAGAGCAGAAGTTCTGATTTTTGCGAGGAGCACCTCAGTCCCTTGTCGTTTATGTAGTCTTCTACCGTGTTTACTGCGGTTTGAAGGATCTCTTCCACATGCCCATCGCTTCCACCCGCCACCCAAAGGGTGATGTCGTCCGCGTAGAGGCTGTGTCCGAGTCCTTCTATCTTTTCGAGTCTCGCGGGAAGACCGATCATTGCCACGTTGAATAGAAAGGGAGATAGGACTGAACCCTGCGGGGTACCCCTATTACCTAGCTTGAGCGCGTCCGATTTGGATTCTCCAACTGAAATCTTTGCGGTACGATCTGTCAAGAAGTCTTTGATGTACGCGCATATTTTACGTCCTACATCCAGTTTTTGGAGATTTTGTAGTATGGCCTTGTGCGTGACGGTGTCAAAGGCCTTAGTTAGATCGAGACCTAGGATTGCCTTAGTGTCTAGACTTTTCTCACCCGCATTATGATCTGATGTTTTAGTTTGAGCACAATATCCTGCGTCGATAACTTTGGTCGAAATCCAACCATGGTATGTGGGTAAAGTCCTCCATCATCCATGTATCTCGTGAGACGCGTCATGTAGTCTGTGAGAGCTCGGAAGGATACATCGTCGAGGTTTCTGAGTGTTTCGTTGCTTATCCCATCAGGTCCTGGTGCAGATTTCGAGTTGAGCGTGGTAAGTTCATATCTGACTTCTGCCTCCGTAATAGGGGTATCAAGATCTGGATTCTCGTTAGCTAGGTAATCTGGAAGTACTTCTCTATCCGCATCTCCAACGTACATCTTTTGGAGCTCTCGAGAGAGCTCTTCTTCTGTGCCGTTGTAGCTGTGTATAACCTTCTGTAGATTGTGTCTTTGTATGGTTTTTGTACTTCCGGGGTCCAAGAGGCATCGGAGAATGTTCCAGGTCTTGGACATTCCTATCTGCCTCTCCATCAAGTCGCACGTGGCTTCCCACTTCTGTTGGGTTAACCTATTTGCATATATCTCGATTTCCTTGTTTAATTCCACAATTCTCTTCCTTTATTTCCGATTATGTTTTTGCTTTCTCCATCTTTTCAGCATGCTACCTTTCGCTTCCCACATGTGCAATAATCTGCTATCCATCTCCTGTATACCTGCCTCCCCTGGAACAGTTTTGGTAGCTCGTTTAATGTTTTCTTGCAGTTTCTCTGCCCATTTCTCAATGTCCGTTATAGTGTCTTCCGCATCATCTTGTCGGATTTTGCGGAAAGAGTCCCATTCTAGTAGCTTCAGTTCTCTCCCCCTCTTTTTCCTTGGGCGTGCTTGTACCGTTGTGACGACGATGTAGTGGTCACTACCTAAGCTTTCCTGCATGTTTGCCCATTGAGAAACTGCTACATTCTTCGTAAATGTGAGATCTGGTGTCGGGTCGTTGGTTACGCTGTTTCCTATTCTGGTTGGTGCCTGAGGGTCAGTTATGAGCGTTAGCCCTTCGTGCTGAGCGTCTGCCCACAGGCTTCGGCCCTTAATGTTCTCTATGCTGTATCCCCAAGCCGCGTGTGGCGCGTTAAAATCACCGACCACGACTAGTGCCTGCTTGTGCGCTACGCTCAACACTCTGCGGAAGAGTGGGCCGAATTTGGGCTTGTGCCGGGGTGGACTATATATGTTCAGAATAAACAGACTTCCCTCTTCTTTACGGGAGGGGATTATTTCAATCAGGACGTGGTCTATGCCGCGCACACCGGTATCGTGCTCGACAGCCGAGAGGTTTCTGTGTATGAGCGCCGTGACGGTTGCCTTCTCGCCGGAAGCACTATACGATTTATACCCCGATAATTTTGCGATCCCCCCAGTTTCCTGCAGAGCGATGACATCTGGCGCCTCCTTACTTGTTACGAACTGCTGCAGGTTTCCTCGCTTGCGACGATACCCGCGGCAGTTCCACTGCCAAATCGCGTATTGGTTACGCGGCGCCATGTTGATTTATCTGTTCTTCCCCGGTGGCCTTGCTATTTCTACCGCATTCGGCCTGCTATACGGCTTGCTTTTAACCGGTCCTGCGCCTGCTGGCCTAATATCCTTTGGTGTGCTTTCTAGTCGAATCCATCGAATCGTTGTTTAATCTCTACATATATGTTTGTGATGTGTTGCTGTAACCCATCGAACATTCCTTTAAACGTTCCCATAACCTCGCTGATTGCAAAGACACTCTTTTCTTCAGCCGTTTCTTGCGCCCTCCTTTTGTGTGGTGGTGCTTCTCAGTTCGCCTGCGTGGGAACGGGTGTTGGAGCCCGACTACGCGTCGACGTCGTGCTGGCGGAGGGTGCGTTGCCATTCTTTTGTTGCTGAAGCTTCGCGTTTTCTGCCCTAAGCTGCTTGATCTCATCCTTAAGTGTTGCATTCTCTCGGGTAATCTGTTCTAACATGTTTATAATCTGTGTCATTTCCTGTTCTAGGGCGGACCCTTTAACTTTAGGCGATTGAGTAGCAGTGCCTGAGACCGCGCTTGCCCAGCTCACCTGTGCTTTGCTCTCGTCTCCCCCTCGATTAGTTCTCGAACCGGACCTCGACCTTGATCTCGTCCACGATCTGGTCCTGGACCTGGACCTGCAGCGTTCGCGACCGGCTTCCCCTGGCAGTCTCGGGAAGGAACCGGAGCGGTGTCTTCCATAGTTTTTCCTGCTTGTTTCTTCTCTGTCGGTTGAGGGCTGCTTGCTCGCTACAGTCTTATGATTATTGTTGTTGCTCCCTCTGTTTTCATTGCAGTTGTGGTAGTAGTACTCTTCCTCTTCGGCCTCTTCTCTAGAGTGTTTTAAGAAGCCCACATTCTTAAAATTCACTTCACAGTTATGGCGAGAGTTTTAGTGACTTTTTTTTGTCTCACTTCAGTGACACGCGTCTTACGTTTTGGCAACACTTGACTGTAATGGTTCATAATGGTTCATTACCCGATTGCCATTGCAATAAAGAAGGCTGAAATATGCGTCAGTGAACGTTATCTTTGTCTTCGACAGATCTCCTTTTCCGTCGTACCGATTGCCATTGCAATAAAGAAGGCGGAAATATGCGTCAGTGAACGTTATCTTTGTCTTCGACAGATCTTGTTTTCCGTCGTAGCGATTGCCATTGCAATAAAGAAGGCGGAAATATGCGTCAGTGAACGTTATCTTTGTCATCGACGGATCTCGTTTTCCGTCGTACATAATGTACGACGGAAATCCGCAAGGGAGGTGAACTTCACATTGCACGTGTTACCTGGGCCCGATCTGAGTATGCATTCTCCGCCCAGTCGTGAACGCGAACTTCCGCATAACCTCGAGTGAATATTTCCCAACAAATGAACATGTCATTACCACATTAAATAAAAGAACGTGTCATCGTTTATTGGTGTGTGGCTGCTATAGCGGCATCTATCTAACCTCCCTCCCAACTGGAAGGAGCCGGGTGAAAAGGAGGTTAGGTAAATGCCGCTAACCTAACCTCCGCTTCTCTTGGAAGGACCCCTCTGTGTCTAGCTTTGTGGTAAAGCATACGAAAAACTAACATGTACTGCAGAAATCAAAGGTGGGACAAGATACGAACCAAACGTTCTAATTTTTCTTAAGAGTGTAGCGTATGTTAGCGCATTGGAGGCCTTGTTCACGCAAGAGGTCTGCGGCCAAGGTCCCATGATCTTTGCTTTCGAGAACGGTCTGTCGTCCAAGCGGCTACGACTTGTAGACAACGCGTACCATTGCGAGCCGTAAGCTTGGACAGTGGCGCAGAAAGTGCCCTTTATTTTTCCCACATCCGTTATAGTTGCACGTGGTGCTGTCGACCATTCCGATGTGTAATAAATAATCGTTCGCGTACGCAACACCAAACCACAAGGGGGCACTGAAGTTTCCCCACGGGAGAGTCCAGGTGGCAGGCGAAGTCAGGGTCCAGTGAATACAATTTCGAGTTGGCGAAATCCGGGAAATTCCCCCGTCGAAATGTGGTGCAACGTGCGCGTGAGTAATGTTACCGCACTCCGGAGCTCTATTGGCGCGCACTGATCTCGCTGGTGAGTCGAGCGCGCGGCTTCATTTGCCCTGTCATTGGGGGCAATTTCGCAGTGGCTAGGAGGCCACTGAAAGATAATATTAAGGCTGTTCTCGAACGCTTGAGGGTTAGCATGTTTAAGCCCCAATAACAGCTGTTAATAAGAGTCATGACGCAAAGAAAAGTGTAAAGTTTGCAGAGTGGCCTTGAAATCGGAAAAAGAAAATGTCCATAGATTAGGTGGTTGTTGAAGCACATTGGCACCTTTAGCTTGAGCTGTATAGAGACAGAGCTGCATGGGGCGATCACAGCTTCAGTAGAGCTGCGCTTTTGATCACTTATAGCAATGGCGACAGGGTGTTGATGAACGTGACTAAGTTACAAGTAATTAGGCTAAAAAATAAATAATTTATCGTTATCATCTAGAGGATACTTGTCAGCACATTAGACGTTGGGATTTCTTAGGGAAAAAGGCTGCAGTGAACGAATGAAGTGAAGTTAATCACTTATAAAACTTATATCCGCCTTATACTAGAATGTGCTAATGCCACTGTCAGCCTGCATCGAAATACACTAAAAAGGAAATTGGAACATATTGTCAAATGTCAGTGAACATGTTGTCAGTGTCAAATTCAGTGTCAGCAAATGTCACGTTAAATACCAACGCACCGACTCTGTAGAGACCTTGCTAAGGTCATGCGATTGAGAGTAACTAGAAATAGTGAGGCACAAGTATCAATTCATATATAATTTATTTATTATTATGAGAAAAGGTGAAAATGAACAAATACATATAGATATGCTTCGGCTTCATGGCTGACCATTCGAAGTATACATCTTTGAATTTTTCATCAATTTCACCATCCCTTTAACGACCAGTACGGCCAAATAAATGAAATCCTAGATACAAATATTGCCACTCCACCAAAAGAGAAATCCATATCCCAAAACTAAAATCTGCTACTATAAAGGCATACGTATCTGTCATTGTGCGTGTGAAAAATGGCAGCCTACGTTATACTTAACTATGTTTTCTTGTATTTTCATGTACTGGGTATATGCCCGTGTTTCTCATTATTTTATTTCTCGGCAGGTGCCCTAAACTAATGCAAGTCGATAAACGTAAATAGAGGACGGACGTTAAAATGCAAGAATGGCTTATTCGCTCGTCTTACTTGGCTTGCTTGGACAGTCATGATGTAGCAGATGGCAGAAATATCCTGCACTATAATCCTCCATCCTGCCGGAGTGCAGTCTTAACTTGCAACCTAACTAGCAAGAGATCTCTGTAAAACTTATCTTTATATGGTACTATACGCGCCTGAACACTCGTTCGGATTTGATCGCCAGACCTGCCTTTATTACGTAAGCCAGTAACATCGAAGCGCCAGTGAATCATGCTGCCCGTACACATGCGAGGTAAAATTCATCCGCACAGCTTTATTAGGCAAGTCTGTGTGCGATCTGCACCTCATATAACTGCGGTCGTCTCGTGCGGCCCTTATTTGTCCTTCGTTATTGATAACGATGCCGTTAATTTGGGGGAGGCTAAATGAGAAACTAAGTACAGCTTAAATTTAAACAGGGCCGGTCAATATAATCAGTCTAAGAGTGCCCTCAAGTAGTGGGTTTCACAGGACGGGCTTCCGAGTTAAGCTTTAATTGCCCATTTGAGATCTCGAGTTAGCATATGCAGAGGCGTGCCGAAAAGCAATTTAGGAGCGGTAATAAAACTACCACAGCTTCTGAATTTTTGCTTGCCGAGGACTTTATCTCTTCACCTGCAATGACTTACCTGTGACGGCGCTTCGAATTGCTAATTTTGCCTTGTTTGTAATTTCTTGTTTTTGTGTCCGCTTTATATCCCCCACCCCACTGCAGGGTAGCAAACCGGAAACTCGCCTCTAATTGACATCCCTGCCTTTTCTCTCTCTCTCTCTCTCTTGTGTTTTAGCACGTTTCGTTCATTGCGAGAGAGAGAGAGGACGAAATAAGTTGGGAAAGGCAAGGACATAAATCGCTACCCTACGCTGGGGGGAAAAGTAACGGGCAACACACGCACACACACGCACGCACCAAGAAGAAGTAGAAATTAAAAAAATAATTGCGAATATGCTTTAGCATTGGCCACTTGCGATGTTTTGCTTGTCGTGAATTACACATAAACTCTGGAGGTTTAATTGCCAAAATCACGATCTGGTTATGAGGTGCGCCGTAGTGGGGGACTCCGGATTGCTTTTAGCACCTGGAGATCTTCACTGCGCACCGAATGCACCCAACGTAATTTTTCAATCCTGCTCGCCCCCAAATCGTATGGGCTTGCCGGGGTGAAAGGTGCTGGGGGCGAGTTTGCATCCGTCTGTCTTGCAACCCGGCCGAATTTCTTCACGTCATTTCTAGACAATGCATGTAAATCACGCGGGTGCCGTAACTGAGCAAGCGTGAAATTTCTGGGGGAAAAGGCGCACTTGTAGGTCATAATTCCTGATTAGCACAAGGCCCGCATAACTTAAAACCATTGCAATCTATTTTTATTCCAAATCGGCCATTAGCTCTCCCTCATAGATCAAATGGGCTTGTGCTCTGCCCATTTAGGCGTGGGGCCCACCCATATGGGCTGCACTCTGTTGTGCCACACTGCGTGTTTATTATCGTGGCAAACGGGCGCTCCCCCCTCGCCCCTCATTCCTCTGAAGTGATTGCCCTTGTCTTGGGCTCCAAACATCCACTGACGACATTCAAAGTTCCAAGCAGCTGCCGACCCTTTTTCGTGGGTCGAAATGAGGAGCCTGGGGCACATAGTACCATGACGAGTCCATTGACAGCCTTCTGAATTCCGCAGAACTGCTGTCCCCTTGCTGTGGAGACTCGTGGTATGCAGCTTGGACATCTCCCGTGGCGAAAGGGGAAGACGACGCTGTTCACGTCAGCACCCGCTTCGCCTCGCTCCTGCCAAAGGGATTCAAGGCAGAGCCGGCGCATTGTTAGAGAGAGAGTCGTCACCAGCCTCCCCGTCGGTTTGGTGCGCTCTTTCGCACCGCTACTTGTATGCTATTACCTGCTATGTGTACATATTGTGAGAAGCTTTCCGTTTCCTCTTCTTCTGCTCCAACAGTGTGTCTCACGTCCTCGACCCCGAGTCGCAGTAACTCAAACCATTCTAGTTTTACATTAGGCCGGCCCGCGTTTGAGCCTGATGGATTTTGTCTACTTTGGCTGAGTGAGCTCGCTCACCCGCTACCCCTGCCGCTCCGATCGACAGACCGACTGCCGAATTATGCCTCTTTAAATGCCGAGTGAAACGGCAGACGTAGCTCTGATTGTGTCATGCGTTATGAGACAACGGTGCCATCTGAGTCCGTGACACATGCATTATTGTTTCATCTGCACAGTGACGCCATACTTAGAGCGTGTCGGTAGTACCAAGGCAAAGATATAAGTGATAATTCGATAACACGTTTTCGTTACATGCGGTTTTAGCAAGAGACCCCACCCCTACTGACCGATTTTAAAATACCAAATAACGCTGCCAGGGAAAGCAGTTGGTACACTGACAAAGACAAAACCGCTTATAAAAGTGTCGGCTCCAACTTGAAGCTGCTCTTGTGCGACCACTGTTGAGCACTACAGTTAACACAAACACAAAATTCTGTGCACCTTTCAGTTGTTGCGACAACGTTTCGTTGCTGCAATACGTAAGAGGTGTATTGTCTTGGTATCTGCCGCCAACCACAAAACCGCTTCAAACGTGCTTGTAATACAGGCAGATTAACTGCTCTCTGGCTATATTTCTTACCATGTGCTTGCCATACCTCCATAGCGCCACTGACGTGTGATGCTAGCGGTCAATACAAATGATGAAGCATCCATGATGTTACTTATTCTCTGTTACATTCAGCAACGGCAACCCTCCTCATCAACGAAAAACGTCTGCCGTCATGCAATACTTCGTCTTTAGACACTCAGCCATAGCATACACCAATAGTTCACTGTCATAGAACTCACTTGAAATGTAATTGTAATGATGGCCACCCTGCTTGTGAATTGAACCCGCGAGCTCGCGATCAAAAACAAAATTCTATATTCACATGGCAGAGCCTATGCCACATTTACAAGAATTTTCCTTCATCACCGACTCGTCAGTGTGCTTACACATGGTATGCTTCTTTAAAATATGCAAAGCTTTTGCAAATCATCCATGATTGCAAAAATATGTGCCTCAAAGATGAGAATCGGCACAAAATTCTTGTTATCCTCACTAAGCCCATAAAAGCTGTCTGACAGAAAGAAATTAAGATGAAAGAACGTGCTTTTGATTACGTATCTTGCCAGCCACCTGTTGGAATCCAAATCTGAAGGGTTACATTTGAGAAGAGAGGCACTTGGAGATTAGCGTCACTTTAAAGACTACAAAGATATGACGAATGACTGAAAAATGGAAAATATGATAGCAAGTTAAAGAGAAACTAGGTGAAGGTTTCGCTTTATACACCAATTGATTCATGAAAAAAAAATAACTGGTACAAAAGGAAAGAAACGCAGGAAATAACTTTTAATCCACCATCTATTTGCACTTTCATTTTATTGCCCACAAAACCTATGGGTTTTTGTTTCGGCATCTTTCTAGGTGTCTTGCTTTGTAGTCTCCAAGATAACTTCTGACCTTGAGCACATATTAGCAATAAATTAACGTTAACAGTGAACGATATCAATCCTGCTAATAACTTTTTATCAGTTTCGCTGCAGCACAGCGCGAGTGCTTGTCTCGCCTCTTCTTTGTGGGTTGGCCTGGGTTTCGCGCTAAATTTTTCACCTTCAAAATAACATGCGCCAACTAGCCCCAACCGTAGTCTCATTGAAGCACAGTTTCCCTTTTAAATAGTACATGTGACAATATTCGACCGCTCCAACGAATGGACTATACAGCGAAATGCCGGGCTACGAGTGCTTCACAAGTTGGCGTATTGGATTAGTTCTCTGGTGACCAGTTTTCTTTCGACGAGTGGCCTCTACACGAATTCGCGTTAACCGAATATAGCGGTGACCACGTTCCCGAGTCTCAGGTTGGCTTTAAGAGACCCAAGACTTTTTCGGCGTCTTCCTTCATTTACAACGAATTTCGCCAGCGTCGAGAAGCAGCTTCTGCGTGTAAACTAGGCGTAGCTGTAGTGTTTTCTCTAGGCATCGACGTCGTGTGGCACGACCTACGAACATTAACACTTCGGTGAGCGCATTGCATCAAAATAGGAGTGGGCGTGCTGCGAATTGGTGGTCCCTTAAGTTAAATATTTTGTAGATAAAACTACTAGCTTACAAAACTTTCGTCCGCCCGATTCTTGAGTATGTGTCCGTCGTCTGGGATCCACATAGTGATATTAACATAACAAAGGTAGAAAAAATTCAGAGAAAGGCGATAGGATTTGTATTCAATTCCTTCAGCCGTTATGCATCACCAAGCGCTATGCTCGAAACTGCAGAACTGGTTACCCTGCAAAAACGGCGATTTAAAGAACGATTAAAGTACATGTATCTGCTCTATCATGGAAAATTGGGCATCGACAAGGACACGTATACCGAGCCTCTAGCTCGTCGATCAACTCGGTCTAGCCGCGCTAAGCAGCTTAAAGATTACTACTGCAAAACAGAAGCCTTTAGAAACTCATATTTTCCCCGAACCATTAGGGAATGGAATGTACTTCCTGCTGCGGTGGTTGCCTGCGACACCATCCAATCATTCTTAAAGCTGCTTAAAGAAATTGTGTAAATGACCGAGGTACATCCCTGCCCTCCTTTCCCTTTTCTTTTCTTTTCGGCTTGTCCTTCCACATAACTGAACACACGTGTTTTCTGATGCTTCTGCCACTGCTATACATTTTTACACACTACCACATTATATTTGTCTGACAGGATGTATGTTCTGTAATCGTTTGCCACGCGTGGTATACATATATTGTTCTAGTTTAGTTTTTCTGTCTCCTAAGTGTTTGTCAACTTGGCGCTAAGAGCATTTTACATTTTCTTCTGGAATAATTTCACATTGTTAGCGCTAATTGCTACGTTCTCGCAAATGACACGCTGCTTATATTTTCAAATTCAGTGCTATTTGATTTTGCTCACGCTTCACACCTTGTACTCAGTCTTAGTCGTCATGTATGTAACCACTCTTGCTTAAGGCCTCTAACCAGAGGCTGGCAGTAATATTGAAATAAATAAATAAATAAATAAATAAATAAATAAATAAATAAATAAATAAATAAATAACTTCAGTAGAACGCGACCCCTGAGCCGCCAAACTCTTTCCTTTGTACAACTTTAGCCAAGCCTGAAGTCTGTAAATAGCTCCTTTTCTTTTCCATTATTAAACTTGACAATTACTTTAAGCGTGCTTAATCGCAGAGCCCAGGTGGTCCTGACGCATTTATTCAATCTAATTAAAGCTTCTTGTAGAAATCAAACGCGAGCTGAAAATACGAAATGCGTGCTGCCGTACCCGAGCGTGCGAACACCCAAGGAACGCACAAGTGCACGCCCACCCACATACACAGTCAAACACACAAACACGACAGGTGGGTCCACGTAGAACACATATAGTCGTATGCTTCGCCTGAACTGACAGTTTTTTCTAGCGCTCAAGTCTGTTTTTGGCCAACTGCGTGAAAGTGCGATCGTGTCTCAGTGCGAGTTTGTTCCTCAGCGTACTTTAGGGGTTTCTCTAACGTTACGAAGCCTTCCGCAAGGCCAGCTGCTCAGGAAAAAATAAGGCGGAAATTCATTGAACCTATTCATCACGAGCATGAGTTGGGGCTTTGTAATAGGGTATTTTATGCATTGTATGTGTTTATTTTCAACGTTGTTGCCATAGCGACCATCGTTTCTCTCTCGCACTCTCTCTCTCTATTTCGCTACCGTTCTACCATCTACTGCAGAAGCCCACATATGCTGAATCCTTGCAGTCGTTTTGGAAAGTCGCCAAGTTACGAGTGTGCGTGTGGGCTTTCGCCAGTGTTTATTATATATTTTTCGTTTGCGTGGCGGGACAATTTGCAAGTGTGCGCGTCAGAAACTATTCAGCCAATCGTAATCGTTTTCACAAAAATACCCTGCAGGTGCACTTTATGCTTTGGCAACTGAATTGCTTTTTGACATTTGAAGCTGACTTTTTTTGTTATTTGCTTCGAATAATTCTGTCTACTCGCAATGTCACGCAGGAAAGGAAGACATACTAATGTAGTTCATGCAATTTTTGTAAATTGGCAATAACAAATCCACGGTACTCTAGCCATAAACAGCTTCGCAGTAAAATATGAGCCATTCCACTCTGTTTTATGGTGGATCACCCAGCGAAGCAGTTTAGCACACGACACAGAGGTTACACAGAATTTTGAACAAAGGTACGGATACCTTTACTGCCATGATCGGTGGTCATCATGGCGATAGCAACGCACAAACATTCTCGTATCACCTTTGTTAATAAGTGCATAAGCATTTCTATACCTACCCAACGAGGAATTTGTCCGTCACGTAAGGCAATGAATGGCTCATAAACCCTTAAGCAATCATACCCCCCCATACCCCCCTAAGCTGAAATAAATGCTCATATCCTCGTCAAAAAAATATTATCTGAGGAATTGTCCACGAGAGTCTACTGATCTTGAAAATGGTGCATGCCGGCACGCTTGCCGACATGCAGCTCAAACCACTGTTGTTTCGGCTGGTTTTCGCTGCTTCTTGGACGGCGACTGCCCGTCAAGAGCTTGGTGGGAATGCGGTTTATCCGTGCTTCACCGGCCGATTTTTGGATCCATGATGCCGCATGTCGACAAGCGACGCAGATTCGTCGCCTGACGAAAAACACTGCGATGCTCGCTGGGACAGTTTCGTGGACGATGACGTTGTTGACAGTATTTCCAGGCATTGCGAAGCATGTGAGCCGAGGCTGGCGAATATAACTGCACGACAGCTTGACTGCCTGGAATTTGCAACTGAAACCCCTGTCGTTTCTTCTTCAGGTTAGGGCTGTTCACTTAATCAAAGCTTCCAATGCAGTTATAGCACTCCCACGAAGGCATGTATTGCATGTACAGTGCGAGTGGGCACAAGACTTGATAACAAACGTATTCGTTTTTTTAATGTTTTTTGTGTGTGTTCGTGTGTGTGCGAACCGAGTGCTATGCCTCACACTGCTCTTGCTACTTTCTGGAGACACTGAGCTCTATCCTGGGCCTTTCGATAAAGGGGTAATGGATTATTTGAAGAAGTTACAGAATACTATCATGATTAAGCTAGTATACATTGGCACCAGGATAACTAACAATGATGTTAATATGGCTGAAATAAACAGCAAGCTTTTTCATTAGCCTGAGTTAAACTGTCCAGTACTGCGTATGTTATTCGTGCGTGTGGTTGGCTGTGATCAATATTTTCAAGACATGGTAAAGCCGATAAGGAGTCCATGCAAATTACACACTTTGTTGGTGTCTCATATCTTTTGATAAAATGAGTGGCTCGGAGAATTGCCACTAATTCCGCTATTGTTGGGGACGACGTGTGTCTTAGTCGCCAAGAGTACTCTACCTCTAAGGATGGTATAACATAAGCTGCAGTCGCACTTTCTTCGTATCACGTGCTTTCGAATCACGAACTTTGGAATCACGTGCTGAGTGGACGTGAAGGGGGGATGCAGTTGTTCCACCCCACTTCGTGCCTGGGATTCTGCGGCGAACATTTATAACACAACTAATTTGGTTCTCCAGGGCGGTCAAATGATGAGTCCGTCGAAGCTGGTGGTCTAAAATCACGCCGAGAAAACGATGTTTCCGAAGCAGCTCGATCTCATGGCGGTCGGTTGAAAAACCAAAATTTCTAACCTTTTTTCTTGTGAAAGGTAGAACCGCTGATTTGACATATATTCATGCCCCGTTCTCCTAAATAATCACCTATTGCGTTCAACGCTTCCTGCAGCCAATGCTTGACAACTTCTAGAGACTTGCTCGATGTCCATACGCAAATGTCATCAGCATACATAGATATGTTTATGTCTGCTCGAAGTACTGCTGGTAAACGTGCTATTGCTGCATTGAAGAGAAATCGACTTGATTCACTTCCTTGGCGAACTCCTTTGGTTATCGTGCGTATGCGTCGCTGTGTCCGCCATTTGTATTATATATCTTACTGTCTTTCAAGAAGCTAGCGATCGATTTGAGGTCTCGGCCATGCACTCCGAGACTTGAGAGTCCAAGAAGAACGCGAAGATGATCGACCGAGTCAAAGGCCCTTTTAATATCAATAAACACAGCTAATCTCATGGTCAACAAACGTTACTAAGTCAAAGATGCAGTCGATTGTACATCTACGTTTTCTGAAGCCAGCCATTTGATCTGGTAGACAACTGCTGGATTCTATCCACCATTGCAGTCTAATATCGATCATCTTTTCCATCACCTTTGAAACACAGCTTGTTAAACTAACAGGACGGAAAGAATCAAGAGACAGTGGCGTTTTGCCAGGTTTTAGCAATGGGATTACGTTAGCGATCCTCCAACTCACAGGAACAAGTGCTTTCTCCCACATCTTGTTGAAAACGTGTAGGAGAGTGGACGTGCCTGTTGGGCCAAGGTTGTTCAAGGTACAATAAGAGATGTTGTCAGGACTAGTCGCTGTTCTTTGGCGTGTCTTCGAGAGAGCGTGCTGCAGTTCTTTGAGAGAGAACGGAACATCCAACTGGGTATGAGGTAAATTGCAAGCATTTTCAATATGTTGCTGCACCGAAAAGGTAGATTGATCTTGCATTTATACAGTATTTGCGAAATTTACTAGTGTTGCGAAGAACGTGCTTGCAATTTCGTGTTCAGATACACCAAGGGCTGTAGCAAGGCTTTTGAAGGTACTACATTGGGATACCGGATGGGCAAGGGCGGTGATTAATCTCCAAATTTTTGGCAAGGGAGTGAAGGGGGTAAGTGACGTACATAACTCATGCCACCGTTGCTGTCCCAGTTTTTGCGTGTCCCGGTTAGATTTTATGTGTGTAGCTTGACTTTCTTGATAATCTTCAAGCCGTGCAGAACGACGAAACAGACGTCTGCTCTCCGTCTAACTGCTCGGAGTCATTCATAGTCTGCGTCGACACTGTTTTTTCCCTCCGGAACAGTTGTCTATCGCGTAACCTTGGAGTAATTACTTAGTACCGATGACATGAACGTGTCCAGGTCATTTACTTGGTTCAGCACCGCAGAATTATATTCTAGAAATAGTTGCCAATTAGTAAGTTTAATTACTCTGGGAGATCTTGCCGGATGCATAAGGGGATGCGCTATGAGGATTGTGTAGTGGTCACTACCCCGTGTCTCATAATCTGTGCACCATCTAATACCGCGCGTAAGGTCAAGGGAGGCTACAGTAAGATCAAGACAACAAGCGTAATTGTAGCCTCTTAATAAGGTACTTGATCCATCATTGAGCACAACAAGGCTGCATGAGTCTATAGCCTTTTCTAAAGACCTGCCTCTAGAATCAGTGTGGCTACTGCCCCAGGTAAAGTTACGGGCATTAGGGTCCCTGCAGAGCAGGACTGGTCCTTGAATCCTTTGAAAGAAATGCATGAAAGTTGACTCAGTAATGCGTGATCCTGGTTGCATGTAAACGCAAACAATGGCCACTAGCAGCTTTTTAAACTGAACTTTTACAGGCAATCGAGTCAGGCACATCAGAGTCCGAGAAGAAGAGAAGACAGGAAGGTAGATCGCGTCCGCCGCATAACATATAGTTCGGCTAGGGTTCGGAGTTTGTGAAGATGAGTATATTACGAAGTTGGAAAGACGGAAATTACGGTCTACACCGGCTTTGTTAAGACACACAACGGGAAACCTGAATTGCGAAGCAAGCTTCCTGGAGTCTGTACTCTTAGATCGAACGCCATTTGCATTCCATCGAAATACGGTTGTGTTTCGAAAGGAGGTATCCATCTGGCGAGCCGTTATGCTATGTTGTAAGCTAGCTTTGTAGTACCAGCGGTTCTAACAAAAGAACAGCGCTCACCTTTGGAATGTTGTTTGCCATAGGAAACGCCCGCAGAATTTATTTTAACGCAACAAAAAGCATAGACGTCACAATATGCTGCTGAGATGATTCCGCTTCACGTGAGACCTGCGCAGGTGCTTGTATTCTCAAAGGGATGAATGCCTGCTGAGACTGATGTTGGTGGTCGACAACACTCGGCGACGTCGTTCCTTGGCTGTCTTTTCTGCTTGGTTTGCCTTTCATCTCCTGTAAACCATTAGCCACCATCGCATACGTTTTATTGCTCTCTGTTAATTGTAACGGAGGAGCTGCTTTCACATGGATTGACAGCATCTAAGTTCGGAGGAGGCGAGCGTCGCTTCGGGGTCCGATTATGTAATATTTCTTGTCGCCTGAGCAATGAAGCCGCTTGATGTTTGGGACATCTAGCATATGCAGCTGTGTGGTCTCCGTTGCAGTTAGCGCACTTGGGTTGATTTCTAGAGGTGCAGGCTTTATAATCATGTGCTCCGGCACAGATCTTGCATCGCAATTGGCCATGGCAGGACTTAGCAACGTGGCCAAATCGCTGGCAAGTGTAGCACGGAGTTGCAGGTTCTAAATATTCTTCGAGTAGATGACTCGTGAATCGAAGTAGGACGCGTGTTGGCTATGGTTTGTCAGGCAAGAATTGTAGGATGACGCTCCGAAGTGCATGAGGTTCGACTGTTCCATCTTCTCGCCGGAGCCGTCTGGTCTGCCTTTTAACGGAAATGACGCCGTTACCTTGTAGGTAATCAAGTAGTTGGTCTTCAGCGCATTGAATTGGAACATGTCTTATTTTTGCTAGATTTTTTGAGTACGATGGTGGCACCTATGATTCCACTGCAAGGCCAGCAACATGAGTTAACTCAAGTAGTCTCGTCGAGGCAGCGAGAGAAGACACAATGACGGAAAAGTTACCTTCCCTCGTTACACGAAATGATTGTACCTTCTCTCTTGCCATGCTAATAATCTCACTGGCCAACTTGTTTGAATTCACTTTCCAAAACGACGCTTCCGTGTCGGTGAGATTAAAATCACTGGTATTACCGCTTGGCGTGATTTCTTGTACGTCACCGTGGTGAAAGATCTCTCGTCCGCTTCCATGTCGGTGGTTTCGACTATTGTGGGATCGCTATACGGCTCATGATCGCTACGTGCCCTCTTGGGAGAGAGCTCGCCTCGAGGTCAGCATCCGTTGTCGCGCTTGAGTTGAAGTGTTCACTAACAGCCGGTTGCACAGCAGGCGCTTGTTGTTCTGCAGTAGTATTCATCTCTCTAACTGCATTAGGCAAGTGCTGAGAGGAACGGGGTCCCTTCTTTGCCAACTCCTTCGGTTGCTGTGGGGGCCGCTGGTATGGCTTGGAGGCCGAAAAGTCCTCCCGCCTGGTGAGGTGGGAACTCGTCGACCAAACGTTGGCTACTGAATGCAGAGGTCAGGCGAGGAAACTCACATATTAAGACTGTAATTGATAGCGAAAGTTACTTAAAACAGCCAAATTATTTATCCGGACGGACTCACGACAAGTTCAAAATTAGCGAATACCATACCAGGACGAACCTGTAGGCAAATTCATTTTTTTCCTTTAAAAGCTATCGCTTAGTAGAATAAACTGACGTCTGACCAAGTGTGCAGCGTAAATTAAGATGTTTTTTTTTGCAAGCTTGTTACCCCTTTGCTGTAACACCTTCGGGCTAAGCGGGGAAATATATAAAGAAAAAAAATATAAGAAAGACACTGATGATGCATATCCAAGTGATGATATGTTTAAGCTTTTGCATAGAATGAAGCGTTCTTGCATAAAATTCGGGATCTGAGTTCTATGCACATGCAGATTCGTTGACGCGCACGAAAATTCCATGGAACCCTAGCCATAAGCAGCTTCGCTGTAATAAAGTACTGGAGGTATCTAATTCGACCTGTTTTATAGGTAGAGTCGAGAGTAAGCAATACAATTCTTAGCATATAATATATTTGATTTCCTCAAGACTAATAATAACGCATCCTTAACGATACGCTACACGAAGCAAATACTGCCGAGACTATAGTTGATGAGATCACTAAAGGCGTTGTTCATAAGCGGAGCGAAGGGGGCTACTGTATACGTGTATACACAATATGGAATAATCTATTTTATTTAGCCGACTTAACAATCGCGTGATATTAGCCATGGTGTGCAAATTTTCCCATGTCGCGGATTTATTCCACCGATTGATCTATAACAGGGGCAAACAACACCGCTTGTGTCATTGAGAAAATTTCTAATTTAGTAGTGATAGCTTGTTCATGGCCAGGACCGTGGTTTTGCTCGTGGTTTGCGAAATCCTTCGGCTGAAAGAAATTTCCAGAATTTATGTGTATCCAAGTGCCAGCGCACTATAGGTATATGAGGCTTCGCCACGGTGGTCGTCAGTATAAACGTGGACGTGTTGGTGGTAACTTTCCCTATGATATGCTAAGTAGTGCGCGCTAGGCGAATGAAAACTCGATAGCTGTATGTCACGTGGGTTGACACATGACCGCAAAAACGCCCCCAGGAAGGGACAGCAACATTGGCGGCTATGGCAGCAGGAAACACACGACAGAAGAATGTAAATTACCCATACATTATCGAGTCTGCGCGAATCTCGTCGCATTGAATAGCGACGTTCAATCACGGTGCGCCAAACGAACCCATCATGAACGCAGAACGCATTGGCATACGACTATGACTTTTCCGGGCAGAACAATGTGTGGGTTAGTTCAATGTAACCACAGCGACGTTTTGTCGGGAAGAAGAAAGAAAATGAGGCTGGAGAAATGCTTAGCTGCATGATTCAGGAAAAACGAGTTTTCCTCTATCCCGAGCCATCCACCGTTCGTCTGGAGCTTTGGCGTTCGATCCACAATTCTGGCACATATGCGGGAGCACGAAGCAAAGACCCGATGTGCACCCAGATGTCGTCCAGCAACGGAAGAACATAGGAAATGTAAATCAGTGAGAACCATTTCCGAAATTATTATTGTTATTCCTACAGTGAGCACATAATCAGGGAGCTAGTAAACTCCGCACAAGGTATTCCACCTATTTTTGTTTATCTTTAGGTAGCACTATGTGCGCTCGAAGACGCCCCAAAGGAGGAAAACGAAATTTTCATGGCGGATTTATGGAGGGTGCACACTGCTCCACGGTAGTCTATTCTTCAATGCATTTTTTTTCCTTCTCGTTCGTGACAACATGGTAGAATCAGCGCATACAAGCCAATGGAAATACCTTTTTTCGTTTTCTGCTGCACAATTCTGCACTCGTGTTGGGGCGCACTGAGACGCATCGGGTACGCAAATACATTCGTCGGGCGTTCGCCTCGTCGTGCATTAGTTCTTGCGCTTCCCATCATTACGCTACCACTTCTTTATTCCGAGGCACACGCAAGAGAGAAGAAATGCGCAAACTCTCTCGTCAAGCTTGCAAGCGGCCCGCATCCCTGCCGTTCACTTCTGTCCCATTCTTACTGTCTTTTTATTTTACGAAAGTCTCGTTTTCAATCTAGCAAACACTCTCTGGAGCCAGAACTTCGCCGTCAAGCACGTCGCCGTTATGCGACGCGAGCGCTGTTTTCTTTCTTTTGTTTTGGTTTTAGCCCCAACACGCCTACACGTCTACGGCGTGGCAGAGATGAACCGGAACGAAGAAGCCATCTGTTGCGCTAGCACAACGACGCGACGAGAATGTCGATGCGAATCGCGTCCCTTATAAATCAGGCGCTCAAAAACACCGTAATAAACGGCCGACTGGAGGGAACGTGCCCGTCCGTCTCTTCCGCAGGGACCTCTCTATTCGAATGACGTTGTCTTTCCCGCACCATACCGCACCCGAGTGGAGGGAGACATGTTCCTCACGTATTTCGCAATGCCTGCACGAGCAGTCCTCCATCCATTTTAACTCCCCTCCCCCTCCTCCCTTCTTTGTTCCGCTCTCCCAGTCTCCTACTCCTTCACCTCACTTCCACCAACTCAGTGCCCACTCCGTCGTCCTAACAATGCGAGATCAAAGCGCTCTCTAGTCATGGCTGCACGCATATGGCGCATGCGATACCCGTGTTGCCTCTGCCGAAGCTGTTTTATTCGCGTCACTATGTATATGAATACTGCGTTTGCCACTTGCTGTAATAGATGCTTGTGAACGCGAGTGGGCCATCTTGAATGGGTATATGCAGCGAGTCACTTTTGCTTCAGTGGTGGTCGAATGCAATGACGGAGTTTTGCTCCCGAAGTATATACTTTCGTTGCTGTGACATTTCAGTATATTTTGGGACTATGTGCTGCAAGAACTAGAAGAAGAAATTGTCCCATTTTGTGTCAGGTTCACAAAGGAGGCGCTTGCAACTCCACAATGCAGAAATTAAATACTGCTGTCTGTCCAATTCTAATTTGATTTCTGCCGATAGGAAACCTTTACATTCCCGCCGTTCATTCCCGCCGTAGCAGGTCGGAGGCATTTCACTCAGGCCAACCTCTTCACATTTCTGCCATTAAATATTATCTCTCTCTATCTCTCTCCCGCCGTTCAGTCGTAGGGAACGGGCTCAAATGAGAGGTATGATGACTCTCCGTAATGGAGTTTACAATGTGACAAGCTATAGGAGATATTCAAAATGCAAAGTCATCTGGCAAGATTGGCCACATCCGCCACCAGGGTTACGGCGCAGTTGCGACGTCGAGTGTGTGTTGTGAGGCTCGGGGATGATCGCCGTGTGGCTCTTCAGGACTCTAAGATGCAACTATCGCCTTCGTCGACCAGTGATTATTTAACAGCGAACTTCACTGTGCTGCCACGAATGAACGAAGCCGCGGCAGAGGGTTTTTGCACCCTTGACTCTCCGTCCGGACGGTATTCGCTAGCAGGGTGTCGAACCGAACCCGAACCCCAACCGCAATTCAAGCCGGAACTGAACCCGAACCCGCACCGATTTTCTTAGAACGTTCCTGAACTCGAAGTGAACCTGAGCCGAAAAATAGTAAGAATGGTTACCGGTTCGGCACAAAAAGTTCAAACATATAAGATGCAAACAGGTGCTCGTAAATTATTGTTCTTCGAAATAAATAATTTTCACGTCAGCGCATCCCACGAGAACATCGTTATGCCTAACGAGTTGCGCTATGTGCGATGATGGGGATAGACGATGGGCGTGTGCTGGTCAACTACGGCAGAGACCACCTCGGCAGAGACGCTTGCTAAGGTTTGCTAAGAGTGTAAGGTGCTTGCTAAGGTGTTCCCGTATGAACTCGGCCGGGCTACTTGTGTTCCGCCGCCGAAAAGTGGTTTCAAAGGATCCGCTGAATCACTGTTTCTGCTGAAGGTTTCCACTTCGTGCGTGAGGAGATGAGGAATGAGAAGAGAAATGAACGCAAGGAAAACGTGGGAAAATCAACATCCCTCAAGACGCTTCCAGCTCCTCCCTGTTTTTCTAGTGCTGCTCGTTTTTCCAACGGTGTTGGGCGCTTGTCCAGTTGGTCTAGCGTGACTGAGAGGGTAGCTCTTTGCAGGTTGAAGCGAGGGCGTTCACAAAAGCCAGTGGTTGTTTCATTACACCCGCAGAAGTCACAAAGTGGGTTATTGGCCATTCCTGTAAGAAAACTGTAGGCATATTGAAATGCTACTCCAAGACATAGACCAACTAGAAGGGTGCATTCACGTCGTGGAAGGTCGGGCGGGGTACAGAACTGTGAGTTAGGGTCAAGGGTATGAAGGCGTACCATTGTGAAGTCGGTTGAACTCCACTGAACTAATGTTAGCTCACTCGCAAGCGCGGAAATTATATTCGCTGCATCAACTCTCGAGAGACGAATGGTCACGCAGTAGACGCCGTCAGGGGCAGATCAGGCCGCTGCATTCGTTCGATCATTGACATGTACGCCACAGTCACTAGGCACCCACTGATATATTATATCGTGTTCTTCGTCAACTATGCGATGGTAGACTTTTCAGATCTCTGCGACGACCTGTTGGTGTGATTCATGGCGCAGTGCTCAGAGTATACTTTGGAGGGCTGTCATGTAGTCACATAAGACTGACCATGAATGGGATATTTCTTCCTGAATGAAAGGAAAAGCCGCACGGAGGACTACCACTTCAGCAGCTGTTGTTAATGATACATGTGGCGCTTTTAGCTGTATTTCAATGGAGATTGCTGGAATCACCACCGCGGCAGCTGAACTTGTAGGTGGCCTACATGAAGACCAGCGAGTTATTTAAAGGACACGGTACTTTTTTTGTGTGTGTGTGTGTGTGTGTGTGTGCGTGTGTGTGTGTGTGCGTGTGTGTGTGTGTGTGTGTGCGTGTGCGTGCGCGTGCGTGCGTGCATGCGAGCGTGGGTGCGTGTGTGTGTGTATGTGTGTGTGTGTGTGTGTGTGCGTGAGTGTGTGTGTGTGTATGTGTGTGTGTGTGTGTTTGTGTGTGTGTGTGGTTCTGGTTAATCTCTGGTTAACGTCCCTGTCCTTTCCTCTGCCTTTCTCTCTCTCTTTATCTCTTTCTCTGTGTTTGTTTTTCTAAGCTGCATTTAAACTTCGCGCCTCCGCCACACGATGGCCGAAATTTGGATTTCGTCCATCGTGTTTTCCGTCATTGTTTCAGTGTTTACGTAATTATGTTTACTTCATGTTTCCCTTTACGTAAACATAAAGAAAGGTTTTAGGGAAGACACAAAAAAGCTAAAAAGTTTGTGTAATCTGCTGGTGCATTTTGAACGGTTGTAGTGCAGGTGCAAACATAAAAATGAGTTTTTCTCAAAATCACTTTTTTCAAGTTTTTCGGAACTTGTAAGTACCTTTTCTGGAAAACTATACAACCGATTATGCTCAAATTTTCCCAGATTATACTCACATCCCTTGCAAGTAATCTGAACCTAAATATTTTAAAAAACACTCAGTTATAATTAAAAAAAGAGTATAAGGAAGACCCTCCACTGTACGAGACATGTGAAAGCAATATTTTTTTTCTTGTGACGTAAATGCGGGAAAGCATTTTTTAAAGGCTTCAGATAAACTCACTATTATACGGAATTATTGTGCAAAATTTCGCGGTCATGCTGTTTTTGTTTCTGAAAAGAGGTACATTTTATTTTTCATCATAGCTTAAAATTTGTTTTTCAACTACACAAAAAATAAAATATGGCTGCAGTGAAAAAATTACACCAATTAAGGCCAACGCTATTCCTATTGAGCATGCAGAATTTCACGCTAATATATAGAACAGTTGTCAAGATATAAAGCTAAAACCAAGATGGCTCATGCACCCTACGATACCCCCTTAAAGAACGCCAGGTGGTCGAAATTTCCGGAGTGCTCCACTATGGAGCGCCTCATAATCAGACAGTGGTTTTGGCACGTAAAACCCCATAACTTAATTTTTTTAATCGTCATAAACAATTTGTCGACGTTGTGATGCACAGAAAATAAGACATCATGTATGTGGTTGACTAGACTACATAGTTTCAAGTCCTGATAGTCACTTGTAGTCCCTGCACTTGTGCTATACCTCTATGTTAGACTTAGTAATCTCTGTTATTTTTCGATATATTCACAACAAAGTTTGCGTTTATTAAGGCTGCAGTGTTATCTGACTAAATAGCAATGTTACATTTACGAAGAAACAAACCTTACGATAATTTGGTTGTGATCGTGAGAATTCGCGTTGAAAAATCAGGCCGCTTGTATTTCTCAGAAGACTAACACTTTCTACTAGGCATGTGCGAATATTCGAGACTTCGAACAATGATCGGGTGGTCTCGATTCGACAATTCACGATTTCAAGTTGTCGAGTGTTCATTACGTTCGCATACCAAAAGAGGTAACAACTGTTCTTTCATTCTTCAGGTGAGAAAGTCAGATGCAAACCGAGACTCGTCTGAATTATTCTTGTTAAGCACGACCACAGTTGTGCGCAACAAACACAAGGTGAAGGTCAGTTAAGCACCATAGTTGCCAGTCGTTGAGTAAACATGTCTCGTCTTAGGCAGCCCATTAATTCGGTGTCTTAATTTAGACGAATAAATATAGTGTTCGACCAGTCTCATCATGTTTGGATTCCTTCAAAACAATGCGCGGCGCTGTAGTATTGCCCTTTGCTTTTTGAATGAGCCTTATGCGCTCCTGTTCCTTTTTTTTATTGATTTTAGTGTCATCGCGCACCAGATAAGACTGTACGGTATCACGGTGTACATGCATTAAATAATATAAACAATCGTTCTGTCGTCGAGCAAGTTGCACTAAATTTTTTATTTAACTATCTTAGAAAGTAGAAAATTTTGATATTGTATTCAAGATAGGATGGTTTGTCTTTCTCAAACACTCTTATTCAATCTGAATTGAAAATGTTGCTTTCCAGACAGCCCCGTAAATATCTACTGCCTTTCCCAGTGGACTGAGTATGGTTGCCAAAGGAAGCGCAGAGAAGGAGGAGGACAACTCGAGGCACTGCATAACGTGCCATCCGCTCGTTTTGACGCCATTGATTAAGATGAACGTCTTTTTGGGGCATGACTGTCGTAGCTGTACAACGTTAACCTAATTATTATTCACGTAAAAATCACTAGTTGGATAGAAAACCGCTCACCTTAAACAAGATCTTGGAACTATGGACTCGAATTTCGCAGCTACGAAATACCACAAAAGCGCTGCTGCGATTTGTGAAAGCTGCCGGATTGAGTGACCGCTTATGATGTAGAGCGGAGAACTGGCCTTACGTCGGCGATATCCACATGCGACTTCCTCGCCTTCACTTAATCTTACCCTCCTTTTTCCCTTCCCCGAGTGCAGGGTAACCAACCAGGCTCAGTCCTGCTTAACCTTGATCTCTTTCATTTACTCTTCTCATTCTCTCTCGCTCTCGTTCTCTGTAAAAATAACTGATTTTTCTCTCCCACGGGCCAAAAAGCCCATTTCTCCCACCTCTTAACTACGTCGGCGCATGTACCATGCTTACAAGTTTATATCATCCTGCAGTATTTCGCCATAGGACAGGTTAAAATTTACGGTGGTAAACTGGTTCGCGAACTATTTCAGTGTTGTGAATTGGTTTGTGAACCATTTTAAGTTTTTATTTCTAGGAGCCCGAACTACACTGGAGTCTTTCTCGGTTCGACATTCTGTAATCACAAGGCGCGTATACTTCTTTGAGAGCGAAACCTGCGCCGAGCCCTCTGTTGCGGCGGCTGCACTTCGTATCTGCAGAGCTGAGTGCCCTGAACAGTTGCTCATTCGCTCTAGATGACTCGCGTCAAGCCTCCAAAATAACCTTGCATTGCAATGCAACTCCCCATATTTGTTGTGTCCTCAAGGAAACGCGTCGTATGTGAGAAATCGAAACTGTGGTTCTAGTGCTCTTCGTCGGCACTTACAAAACTCCATGCACACAACTAATGCGAACCCTGCTTGTAGTGTTCCCGTTTAATTCTTGCTTGGAGTGTGCGGACTGAAATTGTGCAGGTCAGGTCACACTTGCGTGCCCTTCGAAAATGGAGGACTAACACGGTCAACAAGTTTAGCATCAGACGTAAATTTTTTGCGCGCGCTGTTTTTGCCGTTCGCCGCGACTCGCAACAAGTTTTCGCTCGATAGGGCGTTTTCACTGAATGAAATACAATGATAAATGGTTCACGTGGATGGTGATACTAACGTGTCAAAGCGCATTTTTTTCCCTTTCTGTTCCGAACGAATTTAAAATACCATCTTTGTGAAAATCGCTCCGTCTTCGCGGATGCTTTTCATATTTATTTGGTCTGGAAAAAGCATACATGCAAGTGTGTACCACCCCAACGCGCGTATAGTTTCTGTTTTTCCGTTAGCAAAATACATTTTAGCCGCTAACGTGCCTAAAACGCGTATAAAAACTTGAAAAGTGTGCTGCTATATAAGAGCAGTGGCTTCACGTAAAGAATATACAACACAGTCGTGGTCATAGGCTAAATAGACATGTTTCAAGTTATGTTCTGTGCGGTAGTGCTTGAGCGCAATTTTAAATGGCCTATCATGATGAAATATGACAAAGAAATGTGGGTGGAATATTGTATTAGTCGTGGTCAAAACGCGAAGGAAAGTGATGTAAGTCAAATGTTCCTGTAGCATGCTAAAAGCAGTACCTGATCTGGGATGTCGTCTGCCTAAGCCCCTGTTTCGCATTCGTATTCATTTTGTTTTCGCTCATATTGTCGCGCTCCCTGCTAAAAAAGACAGCCCTAGGTTATTGTGGGCGTTGTCATAGAACCATTGATTCGCTTACAGCCGCAAACAGCTGTCGCAGGACATTACAGTGCAAGGGTGAAAGCAGCAGCTACGCTATAGAGTGAGCAGTATCGTTTTGCCACGCCATAGTCAAGATGGTGAACAGCGCTTTGTGGCACGTCGATAAATACCACTCGACAAGAAAGACACGGAAACATGGATTAAAATAATTTGGCGGTTAAAGTACATGAAAAGCATGGACACAGAATGAAAGATTAGCTCAAAGTAGGAAACCAGGTACAAGGTAATTTAAAGTGTAAATACACAGCCAGGAGTCACCAAAACGGAAGTGAGAGCCGCAGTGACAGTAAGTTGGATGCAAATGATAGAAACAAAAAAGGCCATGGAGATTTACAAGACTGGCAAGAAATAAGTTAGACAGGGAAATTTGTGCGACAGCACAAATGATGCTATTTGCTCTTTGAGGCCCGAGCTAGTTTTTTAGAAAACAAAACATGCCGAAGCAAGTAGTCGCAACAGGAAGAGGCACGCGTGTGCAGCAGCAAAAAATCTGGAGATAACTCAGCAAGTCATAATGGAATACTAAGGTGTTCACCAAGCGAGACGAATAGCAAACGTCCGTCCACCTCCCATAAGCGATGATATTTAAAGCCGATGGAAGCATTAACCAGTCACGCAGTCGAGATAAGCAAGGGACGTCTGAGTACTGGTGAAAAAACAATTTATAGGTACAGCTCCGTTACAGGCATATGTTTAAAGGCGAAAAGAAAATGAGAAACTAATAAAGAGACATAGACGAAATGCTAGACGGATAAAAATTTAGACTAATTGATTAGCTCAAGTATGCTAGGTGAGTATTCGTCGCCTCCCCATTTCAAAGCGGTATTCCAATAATAATAATAATAATAATAATAATAATAATAATAATAATAATAATAATAATAATAATAATAATAATAATAATAATAATAATAATAATAATAATCCCCTATTACTCTTGCAAATGGAGTTGCTAGAGGAGCCTTTGTCCTTAAACTACGGGCGGGTGTACATGAGTCGCATGTCACAGTTAGATCTGAAAGTGTAAAACTATATGATCTAGTAGACGGAAAGCAGAGAAATACCTGAAGTAGCAAACTGAAACAGATTTTTTTTTCTATCAGCCGCCAACAAGTGACCTGCAGGCGCTGGCTGAGCATGGTGAGGTTACCTGTTATTGTGACCACCTGCATAAAAAAAATGCAGACTGTGTTCACGTGCCTGGATGAATTGACGCAGAGTTTGTTCGAAACTCTTTGCCAACCTTTTTTGTTCTTTGACTAAGTTAGCTAAAGCTGATTCAAATGTGGGGTGCTATACCCACACAAAGATGCACAATAACGCTTTAGTAGAATTTCCAAAGAACGTTTCATTTTGTTCTTAGAGAGAGATGGACAAGAAGGGGTGAAGGTTTATTTACAGGAAATCCAGAACGATTGGCCCTCAAAGCGTGTCTGGCCTGCAGCTCCACACTGCAGGGGTAAATTAAAATTGCATTTAAAGGTTTTATGTGCCAAAAGCCTGATCTAATTACGAGGCACACCGTAATGGGTGTTCCGGATTATTTTCGACCATCTAGGGTTCTTGGATTTCAACCGCACAGAAGTGCGGCTGCCACAGTGAGGATTTGATTCCGTGACCTGGTGCTATAGCAGCGCAACGCCAAAGTCCCTAAGCAACCGCGGCGAATTCCCTGCAGAGCTAAAGCGAAAAGCGGATTAAAAAAACAAATGGGTAAAAATTTGAAATCATGATGTAACAATAGGGTGACCTAAAGATCTGGCTGTTTGATGAACCAAATGCGCGGTGGCCTCGACTTCATAGGAACAAAGCCGTGTACGCACTTACTCTACAACATTCTTGTTGGTAAACAGATATCCGCACGAATTGCACAAGCGGATCACCCGTGCCATAGGAAATAACGGTAAAAAAAAAAGTGCTTCTATTCTGTTCTGGAAACGCCGGCAATTTACTAGTATGGTTCTATGTTAACGTACGCCGAATGTGTGCTTGCGACCACATTGCTCAGGGAGAGATACAGGCTGGCGTTGCGAAAGGCGGTAAGGTTAACCGGAAGACAAACGTCCCGTTCACCACCTTGTAGAGGAAAAGGGTAAGGGGAGACAAAACGGGAAAAACTAAAGCACACGCCGACATAGGGACGATGTTCTAAACAGTGCGTAGGCACACGAAAATATACAAATAGAACACACAAAACCGAGTCATGACGCCCTGCAGTCGTGTTTTATTAAGGAAGTCTAAAACAGCTGTTGTTGCGCGCAGGCCATGCCTCACATTTTCTCACGTACCTAGAAGTGTTTGCTCTGAAAGCGGCTGGAACCTCGCAAAAGACAAAGTCGGTTGGAATATGCTCCTTTCCTTCACCTATAGTACTGTGCACACAAAAGGCGGATTGGTGAATTGTCTCAAGAGTAGAGCAGGGGTGCTATGCAGGATTCGCCGAGTTTGGCGAAACTCGGGATCTTCACGAGCTCTGGCGACACCTCAAGATGAACGCACGAACGGCACCGAGACACAGTTTATCTTTCGACAAGCCTCCAGTTTCATTGGTTTACCCAGATTTACTCTGGCTGGCTATCATTCCTTGGGCGTTGCTTTCTGGGCGATCGACAAACTGGGGCTCACCTGATCATACCGTCAGTGCATGGTCGTGCCTCCTTTCACTTGTTTGTCGTTCCACCGAGTGCATTACATGCGCAAGCAAGTTGTAAAACAAATGCATTTAGTACAATATTATTAGTTACTTTAACGTGGTTTAGAAGCATCTTAAAGCTTACAAAATGTACACTGAATGTGCATTAGACTAATTTGTAATTTAGTACGCTTCGCACTATACCACGAGGGAACGCTGTGATGGTGTCATCACATCCATTCACCGGGCGAGCATGGCGGCTAAACATCGAAGAGGCCCAGTGTAAACAAACTCGTACAACGAGCTTGCAGTGCGGGACGTAGTGACCAGGCTTGACGATGACCGCTATTTCTTGGATAGTTCTGTTCCTCCGTGAGCAATCCTTCCGTGCACCCCGTAACACTGCCAATAGCTTCGGTGATATTACAGATCGCAACGCGCCCCTACTGTTCAGGGCGTCGTGCTGAAGAAACAACTTGTCCGGTGCTGCTTCTGCGAGTGCGCGGAGTTCATCCACTCTGCGTGACTGCGAGCGTCACGAACATTACATAGTGTGTGCAAAAGGAAGACAGCCTATATAGCTACGATGCGACAAGGAGGTGGTACCGACGATGGGTCTCGCTACCAACACAGTGAAGGAGACATCGACAAAGTGCAGATAAGTATATTTCTACTGTTACATCTTTAGCATAGTAAGAGTGCACGGATTAAGTCACTTTCGTAGTAATGAACTGAATGTCCAGCAGTTTAAAGAAGGCAGTGAGAACCAATGAGTGTTCGTGCTTTTACACGCAAGTGGGCCCGCGAAAATATGGAAAAGATGAAGGTAACCTTCACTAACTTGGTGAGATAACAGAATTCATGAGTGACATTAAGCCCGCAGAATTTATGGAAGAGTATCTTTATCCAGGTGAAATATCAATAGCAGGTGCTGATATAAAGGAGGAAACTTATACAAAAATTTCATGGGTTGAACAGCAGATGGAAGGCATTACCGAATCGTGATCGCCACGTTACCGATATACTTGAAAAAAGTTTAGAATCATTGCATTCTACCGGTTATGCAACATGGGACATAAACCTGGAGATTAACAAAGAAACTTGAGATATAAAGGACTGTGCAGAAAGCGAAGTAACAAAAGTTGTTGGAGATAGCATTAAGGCAGAAAGACAACGGCGTAGTAACTGATAATAATAATTATAATGATAATAACTGATATGCTAGTTGAGATTAAGAAAAAAATGGAATTGGCAGGCAGGCCATGCACGTATTCGATCCCTTGTTGCCAATTCATAACAGGTGATTACATAAGCGTGACAGAATGGATGCCAAGGAGAGAGAACTACAGCCAAGGATGGTAGAAAATTGCGTAATGGGACAAAAATATGATGTTTGTAGGCATAGGATGCAATAAGCTCGTATAAGACCGGATTGTAGGGTGAGGCATTTGTTTTGCAGCCAACAAAAATAGGTTTGTGGTGCTGACAGTAGAGACTCGTGAAGGTGCGGGGCCACCTCTGCTGCTGGCACACTACTCAGCATGACAATTGGCTCTGAAAAAGAAAACCCCAGTTATGAAAAATAAAGCAACGTTGTTCCGACACATTGTTTTATTATGCATGCTACACTAAAGGCTTCCACAGTTAAGGGCACTTAGTACTAATAGTGCAACAAGCATTTTTCTTTGTAAATAATGGTTGACATAACATTGAAGGCGCCTTAATTCCACCGTACGTTCCGTCGACACACCCGACGACGTTCGTAATGTTCCCGCGAAGTAGGAAGCATTCTTTTATATATGCCCGCTCAGCCGCAGTCTTCGGGAAAGCTAGCGAACGCTTACGCACTGCCGCATCGATAAGCGCGTCAGGCACATTTGTGACACAGTGGCCAACAGTAGTTTGATGGCGTCCAATGCAACACCCAGCGCCGACGCTTCCCTGAAAACTCCCAGTCCCGTAGATACGGAGGGCACAGAGAACTTGCTCTACGACGGTGAGCGAATATAGAGAATATATCGAAAAATAGAGAACGAACAGTGCCAATGTTCTTTCGTGGCTGTTCTCATTGAACGCGAAAGAAGTGCTGCAACAACCACTTGCGAAAACATGTATTGTTATATAAATAAATTTGGTGCATGCCAGCATTGTTTCTGGATAGCGTTTTTTCTTTGCCTGCTAGTCCACCCTGATGCGGACTCCACTGTGTGGTGACACGTCTAATTATGAGACACTTCAATTACTGTAGTGTGACGACGCGCTGTTTATGAGACGCTTCAACCAAGATCATCAAAATATGGGTGACTATTTATCAATGAGCACTTTTGTCTCTGATCATATAAATATCAAGTAGTTTAGAGCTGGTCGTTGAGTGTATCTTGATGAATGTCATGACAGCTATAGTTTATCGCCTGTGGGATTCTTGATCAACATGGCCGAAAGCTCCTAATTCTGTTAGTACTGCATTGTTAAAGACGTGAGCGGCTTTTGGACAATGAAGAATTTCTGTAAACGATATGTACTCTGAGTATCCAGTGCCAGAGCAATCGGCAGGCATCCGTGTTTTATGCCTTGTAGAACTGGGCAGTCTCTAGCTAGTACTAAAAAATGAGATTTCTTCGGCATAATAATGCATTGTTGTTGCACGCACGTCACTTTCACGTGGTGATCGTTCCCGTTTTTCCTTTTCATTTTTTTTAGACGAACACTGGGCGTGGCCTCAAAAACATTTGACCAATCCTGGATGGCTATTGAAGGAAATCAGAAACAAATTGCAGCAGCTTTAGGTTGGAGCGCCCCAGTTGTATGCGTTGTATTGTTTCATGTGCTGCCAAAAATCCCGCGCCTTTATGTTTGAAAACATTCATTTTGCCCGGTTTTTCCGCATGGAAGCAGTGCCGGCAATATTTATGAACATTGCTGTCAATGTTGAACATGCTACTTCAGTTACGCTTCCACCTCCCAAAGATATTACCAAACATGTATTCCCCATGTATCTCGCAACCCCTGGAATACACAGAAAGCCTAACATGCCTGTTTCAGCAATATTCTAATTGGCTCACTGACACATGCTAGAAATATTTTTAGATTATCTTCAAGTATGCACAGATGCATGAGTACACAGCGATGGTCAAGGCGCCCCTGCCGTTCGTTTTTTCTGACTTTTGGCTCAGTTACGACGTATATTTCACATACCCCATCCAGCCTCGTCAACAAGTGCGAAACTTGAAGCGATTAATGTTGCACTGAAGTACGTGGAAGAGGAATCAACCGCTCCGAAGATTGCCATTTTTGCGGACTTTCACGCTGCCCTTAGTAGATTACAACGCAGTCAAAGTGATTGTCGGGTTAAACGCAGCATTAGTGGCTCTGCCAACGAAATTGCATCACGTGAGGTATTTCTCGTTGCCCAGTAGATACCTTCCCACGTAAGGATCGTCGGAAATGAAGAGGCTAATAGGCAGCTTCAACTTGCGCTCATGATTATCCCCTGCGACTGCCCATCAATTTTGTGCATGCTTGACGAATCTCTTCTGCTGATTCGTCGCCACCTACTAAAGCAGCATCCAGACCAGCGCGTCGCGACTGGGATGGTCCCGCCCTGTGTTTGTGGTCGAGGCTTGCTTCATCGCGCTGGAGCACAACTACTCAAGCTAAGAGTTGGCTCTGCGAGCGGGTGCGAACGTCTATACCGACAAGCACGTGCGGGGAGTCCATCGTGTACGTCTTGCGGTCGCACCTTCAATACCTAATATTGGAGTGTCTCGCTTTCATTGCGCCACGTACGTCGCTAGTGAGGGACTATCATCTCCTTGGCCTGCGTTGTATGAAACTCGCGGATGTTTCTACCCTAGTGCTTGTGCGTCTCGACGCGATCAGGCTCATCGCGCTCTCCTTACGTTTCTAGAAGGAACTAACTTAGGTTCACCTTTGTAGCTTATTGCTGTTTTCAAATGACAAGACCTCGGACAGTCTTTCTTATATTTTAACATTCTCTAGTAGCGTTACCTGTACTGCGTTCGTTCGGCTTTATTCTTTGAGATTTGCCATTTCTTCTTTCTTCCCCTCCCCCTTTTTCCTATCTTCCATTTTTATGTTTCTGTCTCCTCCTTTCTGAAGAGTAGGCGGGCATTGTGCCCCTTCTGGTGGCAGTTGCCAGCGTGCTCCTCGCTTTCCTGTTAAGTGTATATATGATTCCAAACCAATAATAATAATAATAATAATAATAATAATAATAATAATAATAATAATAATAATAATAATAATAGCTCTCCCGTAATCGAGAGCAGATGTAAGAATGAAATGGCTACGAGCAAAGCAAATTGGCTGGAGATGATACTAGCCACAAACTTAAATTGGTATAGTGCATGTTCGTGATGGTCCACACCACCACACCACAGCACACGAACCTGTTTGAAACTCAACCTCATTACAATTATGTCGTCTCCTTCAAGCATCCATCCGTGGAGCGTTGGGCGCTGCAGGCTTGGCTACGCCGTGTGGCGCCATCTCTCGAGCCGGCGCAAAACCCTCGTCTCACATCTCCTGGACCATTGGCGTTGAACAGACATCCTTGTCTCAGCGCCAAACGATGACACTCAAATGTATGGTGCCCCGTGTCTGCCTTCTGAACGTCGCTATTGAAAATAGCAATATGAACTTCAGCGTACTTGAAGTTAGAGTTTGAGTAATAGTATCAACAAACATTAGGAAGAACTCGGAAGCCATATTTTTCTACCTTGTTTGGTAACTAGCGTATGTAATGCGGTCCTGTTCAAAAGTTTGGGGGCCAGAGGCCGCATTTTCTTAAGTTCTGACTGCTTGCCCAGATGGTCTCGTTTTGGTCTCACAACTTGCCTGAGGGTTTTAGTGCCCGTTTTAGTGCCCGGATAACGGCTCTGACTTTTGGCTCAAGATCACTTGAAGGGCGCCAACAACGTGAGCTAAAAGCACCTCATGCTTAATAACAACAATAATTTTCTCACTGAAGTATAGATTTATAACACTTCCCGCTATCATGTCGCCGAACATTTTGTCCAATCCGATTGTCAACAAGCTGAATTCATCTAGCATTATCTAGAGTAAAATTAAACAGCTCATGTCGCTAGGGGCGACCTTAGGCAATCACTGCAGGGTGGCCATACCATCACAACAACTCGAAACGTGTTGCCACTGATATGTAGGAAGCTTTAACGTCCCCATGTGACCTTAATCCTTTGGCGCATTTCCTCGTGCGAGAATTCCGATTAAACATGCCTGCGGTCATGTGCAAAGCACATTAGTAATTCGTTTGTATAGTAGATACCCTTTGAACATGGAACCAATCCTTCCAGAGGTTAATAAATGACGTATTCATTAGGCAAGCGGACTGCATCAGGGATTATAGCACATCGTGTAGCGAGCTCCTTCTGTATTTGGATCTCAGTGAGCGTTGGTCGCCTGGCTCTCTTTGAGATTATGGAAAAAAAAGGAGCGAAAATTTTTCTTGAGCTTTTTAATTTCATAAAATGTTGTCCAGTGCTTGCAAAGTTAAAAAGTACACGCGCGCCACTCAGGGGCCATGTCTTCAGAGATGCGACATGATTGCGTCTGACACAGCAACTGTAGCTGTGCGTATAGTTTACGTTTTTATACTCATAATGCAGATTTAAATACAACGACTCAAGGGTTGCTGCTTTGTATAATCTATATTCAAGTTCTATGACCGCTCAACTTGGTTATGTAGCATTCTTTTTGTAAAGGGCAAATGAAAAACATAGTGTTAGTCATTGATCGTGCCTTGGTAATACCAATTGTGAATAGAACCTTGGCCTGACGAAACCAGAACAAAATTTAATGTCCGCATCTACTTTCAGTATCGATAGCATGATTTGGGGGTAATGGACTACTGATGTGAAGGAAGAAAAATTAGCATAGCTAGACATGCTTGAAATATTCGAAGTCGGCGCGTATCTACATGTAGGTGGTGACAACCTTGTCATACAGAACGAGCACGAGTGAGCGTATTTGCAATAGAGGACGTCCCATGACGACAGATTAAATTACCATGCCGATGAGCAAGTATGTCGCCTCGTGGACTGCTGTCGCTAAACGTAAATTGCCTGAACGAGTAAATAAAACCACTCACAAAGGAAGCGCAGAGGGTACGTTCTGCGCAGCCATGATGGAAGGCACATATTCGCAGAAGGAATGAAGTGCGAGAGCGCTGGTTGATCGCCTTATGAGAATGCGTAGAACGTGTCTTGTCGCTCCTCTTTCCACTTGCTACACTTTGTTTCGGAGCATCAATTCTGGCAGAAAACATATGAGTTCAGTAAAATTTACGATAGCGAAAATTATTAGGCAGAGCCGTTAACGTAACAGTATCCGAGCGTTAAAGAACCGGTACCCTTATTTAGGGTGCATGCCTGTACCTTGCACGAAGAAAGATATTTCGTGCTTACTACTTATTATGTATCAGGGATGAAAGTGTATGGGCTTTTTGCAGAGCCGATGCACCGGTCATTCAGTAAGTAGAAAGACATTGTGAAACTTGCCACTGTGCAAGAATCGTGACCACTCGTCAAGACAGGCTATTATATGGGCTCTATGCTCCACGCCAATTATATGAAAGTATGTTCAACCGAAACTTCGAACGCCTGAATTATCAGTCTGTTCATCACACCGCCATACAAGCTCAACGTACATCTGTCTCACAAGTACTGAATGCTGGGCGAGTTGGTACTGATGCATGTTAACTGCGAAAGAACACGGGGACAGAAAAACTGGCCAAATTCAAGCAAGGGGCTTGAATATGCTAGCATAATTGCAACACTCCTAAAGGACATAAAAGTTGGTATTATTAGTAAGTAGCCAATACAACTTTATGTGATCATAAGCTCCTTGCTTCTGTGTTAAACCTACGCTATAATGTAGCAACTGTGAACTGTGAAATATGGAAGATATTCCCCTTGTTATTCGTTTTTTGTTTTTTATACTCAAGCACGCGTTTACCGGTATCAAAGTTTAACGGGTAAACCAGCATTCGTTTACTCAACGAAACTTCGCCTGGGGCTAGTCAGCACATAGTATTTTTAAGGTTAAACAATTCAGCGTGAACACCCAGGACAACTCGGCAAGATGTCCAGTGTTTAGGCACTGACGAAAGAAACAAGAAGCAAGAGTGAGAGGTTCGAATATTCTATTTACGCAAGACAAAAGGGTGCAGCAGACAGACGGAAGCTTTATGCGAAAAGCAGGGAGGAATTCGAATCACACATCTGAAGTGCTCCAGAGATGCTATCGACCGAGCACGCGCAGGCGTCTTTAGAGAAAGAAGTACCGATGGTTACGCGAGCCCTCTGGCGTGCATTATACCAACGCCCGAAGTATTGCCCTCAGTTCAGCACAAAATGCATCTCGAGGTGCCTGCTGAGTAGTTTCCAAGAGACTGATCTTAGGTTGGTACAAATTTCGTTCCTTCGTTTATCTTGTTCAGTATATCCACTCATGGAGCGTTTTCTTATCGCTTCTTTCCTCTCTCCTGTGGTCAGAGAATAAATACCACGCATCCTAAGCAAACAAGTTCTGCTCTACATGTACATTTCCGGCTCGTATTACGACGACCTTCCATGTGAGAGACAACGCACTCGTCATGAGTGTGCAGTGTATATGGAAAGACAACAACCCTCTCGGGTTGAGCACACTATTCTCAATTTTCACGGCGGTAACGTTGACAAACAGTCGCGGACAAAACGGACCTCGCCGTAGCTACTTCTTTCTTTTCTCACCATGCGGACAGGAAATCTTCAGAGAGGATGCGAAAGCAGAAGAAAGGGAGGTCGTCAGACGAGAGAGAATGCTCAATGCCTTAAAAATAGCGCGCAACGTCGGCTCCTCCTTCTGATACAAGGAAAGAACCGAGACGGGTCGTACCACGTTCTTGTCACGTTCTCGGATCGTTTGTCCACTCCCCCTTCTCGTTCGGGACCGGTGTGCTCGATACACCGGAAGGCATTATAGATAATCGAACTAAGTCCAGAGATCAAAGGTGGAAAGAGAAGCACAGCACAGTGCTATAGGACGACGTGGCTTTCGAAGTTTATAACTGTTTTAAGGGTTTTCTCTGCGTTTGATTCTACTATATATGACTTTTCTATTCTATTTACAAAAGCGGCGCGACTTGCTTTGAAAGCCCACGCATTTCCTCTTTATTGCTGTTTCTGGCTTTCCGCCGGCATGGCTCGGGTACGCAGAGGCCCGGGGCGATGACGTTCGCACTCAGCGGGTAGACGAGGTTGCCTCCCGAACGCTGGCCTTGCACTTTACTTTTCAAAGCCCGAGCTTCTACACTCGCGTATAGGATAAAAAGACAGGATCATTGCACGCGTGGAAGCCAAGAAACCATCATGAACGGTGTTATTTCTGAGCCAGTTTCATCGAGCTGAGTATGTTGTTTATGCTCACTCCAACGTTCAGAGCAACGGGCCTTGAACAGTCGGCTGACGGTGAAATCGCGTCTGTCTTCTTCCTTTTTCTTTGTTTGCTTATACCTCTAAGCACATCAGTGTTCGACCCGTGAGTTGAAACAATTCCAGGCAGGGCAACAAAGAACTTGAGCACCTTAAAGGTTGCTGTTTTTTTTTTTCTTGCACCAAGCCAAGTGGTGAATACCAAAGAAAGTTATCGAGGAACTAGAGGATTGTACGGCTTGCCATGAATTTTTTTGTTGCATTTTTCTATTGTAATTTACAGTCACCTTGAAAGCATGTTGACTTCTTACATATTGAGTAAAAACTGATAAAAAAATTCACCGACAATTACGATACTCCCTAATGCGAAATATGAGTGCAGCATTATACACGTTTTCATTTCGAGATGTATTGAATGGCGCGCAAAATCTGTCTCGTGGGGCAAATTGCCAACTGAGCGAAGAGTGGCGCGACAGCCTCGAAAATCAGGAGATCGCGAGATGCAGCGCGTGGGTGACGCGTGGGCGTGATTCACAGCAGCCGCCACGCGGCTCATGCAGCGCTTTGGTTTCATACAGACGTCGACCGCTACTCTGGCGCCATATAGTAGCCATCGTAGCCACACAGCCCGTCTTGCGTGGCACTACGCTTTTCTTCGCACGCTTTGGTTCCACCAACGACGAGAGCGGCCCTCCGTCGCGCTGAAATCGTGCCACCAGTGTCAGCGGCGACAAAACCCAGGGGCGCGGCACGTCGGGCCTTACTCGTAGTCCCTCGCCATCGCCCCTTGCAGGAGCAGTGGTTCCCGCCACACAGGCTGATATCGTAGACTGACCTCAGCAGCTGACGCCGCGGGCAAGCTTATCCCTCCCCACCTCACACCGCCCTGGCACCCCCTCGAAAACGCAGATGAGATCACCCACGCGGCTGCAGGTGCCGTGGCGGCCGGCAACTCAGCGCATACGCAGGCGGTCTTCCCACCGCTCCTCCGCTTTCCGCCTCATAGTGTCACTGTAGCCTCGTCCTCCAGTTTCCTCCTCGCGCGCTCTTCTTTCATCTACCGCTGCACTCCGCGTTCGCTTTCGTCTTTCGCTGTGCCCGTTCCCTCCGTTACGATGTATAACAACGCCGAGGCGCGCCGACGCTCAACGCAGGAACGGGCGCCTAAGAGCTGCGCTCTAAAATTTGGTATGATATGGAGGTTGTACCTCGCATGCGTCTGCATTAGAAAATCTGAAGTCCACTTTCACACACCTCGGTAAAAGGAAATAGTTTGCCAGGGATTGCAGTGATGGCAAAAAGTTCGGAAGTTTTGCTTAAAAAGTCCGTAGATGCACGATTCCATGGTGGCAGGATGTTAACCTAATTTTGCTAAAGCTGTGCGAAATGTAAGCCTCTGATCGTCGTACGATAGAAGTGCCAAAGCAGGTGTTTCAAGATCTCTTCTGTGCCACATGTATTACAATTCACACTACGCGCCATTCCAATTATGAATGAATAGGCGTTCGTAAAGGAAACGCCTGCTCGCAGACGACGCAGTGGGTCTTCTTCCCCTCGAGCAAAACTGAGTAGAAGCTAGGTTGTTTCTTTTTTCTACATGACGAGTTAACTGTTCATGCTAAAGCATCCGCGTCCTACGTCGCGTCAATGGACTATTAAGGTGATATTTTCGACCAATGGCATCAGCCTAGTCACATATCACTTGAACACGGTGACACGTGACGGTGAAGAGAGTGCAAAGCTGTCCAGCCCAGTGAAAAGCGCGCGGTGGAAAATTTGAACGGTCCCTACATTAGTTCCATTCATTCCTTTTTTCATTCCAATAAGCGTTTTTCAAGAGCGTCGTCACTACGATGTCCGTTGTAGTAAAGTTCTGCAGTTTACGTCGCAGTGGAGGCAGTGATGGAGGAGGTGCGAGGTCAAAGTTACAAGCTTGGCGGTTGTTAAATTTCGTTGTGCGAAATTACGTCAGCTTCAGTACTACAGGATTTGCCTGATAAAAAATCACCAACAATTACGATACTCCCTAATACGAAATTTAAGCGCAACTCTGTACGTGGTTTCATTTCGCGATATATTGGCTGGCGCGGACAATCTCTCTCCTGCGGCACGTTGGAAATGGAGTGAGGCTTTGCGAAACAAGTAACATTGAAGCACAGCGAAAGCGGCGAGCAGAGCCGGCAATAGACGCAAATCTGATCTGCAGGTCAAGCGCGTCGTCTTCTATGCATGACTCGTCGAAAGTTCCAGTTTAAGAGGAAGCTTTAGCTCGAGTGCTCCTATCTAAATACATGTAAAAGGAGAATTCGTTTTTTCGGCAACCACCGCACCAAATTTGACGAGGTTTGTTGCATTTAAAAGAAAAACTTAAAATCTAGTGACTGTTGGTTTCGAATTTTTGAGTTAGGTCGCGAATTTTTTATTAAAAATTGGCGAAAATCGAAAATTTTCAAAAAACGATACTATCAAGTTTCCAACTCTGTAACTCAACCACTAAAGATGATAATACAATTCTGTGAATTGCATCTAGTAGTACATCCAAAGCGGACAAAATTGATATGTTACACATGAACATAAAAAAATTTAATCATAGGGAAATACAACTTTTGCAAAACCGTTATAACCAACGTAACAAATTCACGTAAGATGTAAAATGACATATTGAATTGGTCCGCTTTGAATGATCTAATGGATGCCGGTTACAGAACCACGATATCAATTCTTTATGCATATCTATGAATTTGTAAACTTCGTGCTTCTATTTTTTTAAACGGCCGAATATTTGAAAAGTATTTTAAGAAAATTCAAGCCCTAAATCGAAATTCCGCTCCCCACGGTCACTAGAATTTAACTTTCTCTTTCCAATGCAACAAATTTCATCAAAATCGGTCCAGGGGTTCTCTCATAAAAACGTTTTTGCGTTTTACATGTATTTGAATAGGCTGCGTCGGAGTTGGGCCCGAGCTAAAGCTTCCTCGTAATTGCTGGTGCCCGCGTGGCTTCCTGAAAGTACTACGCCATTCGCGTTGCGCATGCAATGAGATTAGAAATACTAAGGCGCCCTCTCGTAGTCTCATGCAGCACTCTGCTTTCCTCCTCATTCTCTCGCCATAGTCTCCTCCGCCGCTTTCCTCCTCACACTCTCTTCTTTCATCTCTTACGGCGCTCCGCGTTCGCTTCCAACTTTCGCTGTGCTCGTTCGCTCGGTTACGAGGGACAACGCCGACGCTCGCTGCAGAAACTGGCGCCTAAGAGCTGCCCTATAAAAAAAACATTCTGGGCTTAAACGTGCCAGAAGCACGATCGCACTTGAGGAACACCTTAGTGGAGGACTCCGGAATAATTTTCACCACCTGAACTTCTATGACGTGCACCCAATCAATGAATGGCACACGACCTTCCTTGTATTTCGACCCGATCGAAATGCGGCGGCCCTGACCGGGATTTCATCCCGCGGCCTCATGCTTAGCAGCGCTACGCCATAGAAAGTAACCCACCTCGGTGGGTCATATTTATTGTTGACACGTTATTCAATTTGTTCCTTGTAGTGCTGACACCGGAAACTTTGCCATGATAAGTAGTAATTGCCTTACAGCTTCTTAACTTCTAATTCAACAATGATGTTTATTCGGTTCGTCAACTCAATCGCTTTTATATTTCCATTGCGTGAAGGTTCCAGCAATCACACAGCCAGCTATTCGCTCCTACGTTAGATTCTTCGTTATTTCTCGTGATCTTTCTTCCCCCCTACATTCAAGGCCATTTATAACGGCGACGTACTGCCTTATATCTCTTTGTGAGCACCGGCATGCCTAAATGATATTACCCCGACACACCGCACTACAATCGCGGGAAGTTGTATTATTTCGCCCACTCCGCAAACGTGTGCGGACATTTAGACCCTGTCAGGTTCTCTTTCATTGAGTGTGTATTGTTTCGTATTCGCACGCAGATATACTTAACAAATGGGAAATATTGCTAGGCCGTAGCCCCAGCAGCCTCTCACGGCCGTGTTTGGTTGCAAAGTGCTGCGGTTATCTTCGGCATAGGGGCGCGGGAATAAATCGAATGCCTTTCGGCCGGCACACAGTTCCGGAACTTTGTTTCAGCAAGATACGCCAAAGAAAGTCTGAAAAGCGGCAACTCGTTGCTGACACAGCACACACTCACACTGTTTGCGCCCCCGCACCATCCAGCTTCGTTCGCGTTGTCTCCCAATTTTAGCGCCATGATTAGCGCTAATGCGGAACTCTGTATCAGATCTCTTTGACAATGACCAGCGTTACAAAAGTTAAAGAAAACTGGTTTTTCGGGTCAAGAATAACTGAAATTGCCGAAATTAACGTTGCGAAACTGCGCCGGCTGGGTAATCACGGGGCACGCAGTAGTGGAGAGAGCTCCGGAATAATTTTGACCCCTTGGAGTTCTTTGTCGTGCACGTAAAATCGATGTACATACATGACCGCTGTTGCAGGCAGTTTTGTTGAAATGTGGTCGTCGAGAATCAAGCCCGTAACCTCTCGCTCAGCAGTAGAACGCCATGACCATTTAGCTATAAATGGAATTATTGATGCTGCGGATCATCGTATATGAATTAGGGCGTTTTCGTCCCTCGGTAGTAGTGGTTCTGCTTCTCCATTTATCGTAATTCGTTTGAATTCCGGGGGAATCTTTCTCAAGTCACTTTCTCAAGTTACGACTGCTTGCAACGCCCTAAAACTGCGCTAGCACGTTCAGTTCCCAGTGGCAGGGAATTACCTGACCAACGAGGCGGTCAGAACTGTGACGCGGCAGAGGGTGCCAAGAATATGCGGATCCGGACACGCCGCCGCTGTACAGTCAGGCTGAACAGCACTGTTGTCAAATGGCGTCGGTGTCGACTCGGGGACGAAATGCCGAAAGAAAATCTGATGAGCGGCAATATGTCAGGTGCTAAAAGAGTAGCCAATGTTATGTGAACAACAGAAGCCAAAAACAAAAACAAAAGTTTACACTGCAGCCACTCAATCAGCCGGCAAATGTATATGATATTCAATGCAATAGAAGCAGAAAAATCACTCGAAAAATTTGACTCGTCTGTATGCTACCATCCATTTTCTCGATTTCCTTTCAATATGCGTCATGTATACCTTACGCAAGAACGAATAAATGAGTGTACATGATATCGCAAACGAAGTTTAAGAACAGAGCACGAAGGCTACATTCTGCGATCGATAACTGGGAGCTGAGCTTTGAATACTTGTGCTAGCTTGTACCACCTACGCTATATTCAGGTGAATGTAAAGAAAGTTGCGTTCCAGACCCGATTGCTTAGCTTTAAGCTGCTAGCTGTCGAACAAGACGATGGCTCCTGTGAACGAAATATGTCGATGCTGCAGTGCTTTTCACTACTCTATTTCTGGTAAAGGTTCTGGTTCTTCCAGTCGCAATGTCCATCTACGCGATGAGGGGGTTGCGCTAACCCGTGAGCACAAACTACTGCTTTCGGCTAGGCGAGCATGATTGCCCAGTACACTGCGGACGACACGGAAACGACATGCAGCGCATTCCTTGCAGCAGTTCTACTGCGGAAAATAGCAACCCATATGATCTGATGCGGGACGGAGAAGATTGTCATTTACCAACAGAAGGCTTTGACAGAGTGCGAGTTTCAGGTGCCGAGATTACAGCATACTTCACCGCTCTTTTTTTATCTTTCTCTTTCTACCATGAGTTTTCTTCGCCGCTTTCGGCGTGCCCAGAGCACTTCCTTCCTTTTTCTTTTCTACCCTTTAACTCGCGTTCCCGCCCACTCGGATATTCTTGCTGATTTCGTTTTCCAAAGCCCGCGGACGAAAAGCACGAGCTCTATTTTGTTTTGTCTCCCTTATCAAAATCTTGCCTTTTCTTTTTCACTCTTTCTCTCGTCTACAACGCGAACCGGTCTCGCAGCTCATTTTATTACCGCAGGCGAATTGTCCATTGCGCCATGGCTATCGCTACGTGTCAACTGCACACCACGCTTCCCATGCGCTCGTTGCGCGCCAGAGAGAACGGGCAGCCAGCGAGAGATTATAACTGGTCGCCGGGCAGAACCTATTTGCGAACTGACCATTTTTCACGCTCGCGCAATCGCACTCGCCTAGTTGGCAGCGCAAGCTGTGCTTTCGTCATTTTCCTTCTTTCTTTTTCTTCAGCACCGTTCGAGTTCTCTCGAAATACGAAAGGTAGAAGGTTCGAAACAAACATGCCGCGTGTTGGCGAAATGAGCTTACGAGCGCGTCGTTCCGGTGGGGCGAGCGAGTGCGAGTTTTGTCATTTCCGAACGAAAAGGTGAACTCCCTGCCACGCGTGTTGTTCTTAGCGGCTGCTCTCCCATTTACAGTTTTCGTTTCTCGAAGCGACAATGTGTGCAGACGCCAATCTGGAGGGCTACGCCAAACCGGAGAGGTACGCCGTGTGTCTGAAGTATAACGCGCCTGCTACGCGCATCACCACAGATCACTTCGAACCACGTAAGTGACAACAAGGCTGGGCCGAGTTGGTGCATGATCAACTAAGACGGAAAACTGGAACCAGCAAAAGAAACGCATACATGAAAAAAGGAGCACACAGGATAAATTTCCCGCGATTGTTATGCTGCGGCTGCGACGAATGCTACTAATGGCGTAATTAGCCTCACACTGCATACGCACAGCTATAAGAAGTCCGGCAGATAGAGATTAATTATTGTTCTCATTGTGTGAAGCTTCCTCGGACCAGACGTTCCGCAGGAGCGATACGACGAACCCAAGACTCAGCTACTGCCACCACTCTGGGCGACATGCCACTTCCTAGAAGGATCGAGTCAGCGCAGGGAGTACACCTTGAAGGTCGATGTCCACCACCTGAATCTTCAACTGCAGTTTCACCGAATCCACTATCCCTTCAGGGAAAGGGCAGAGTAGCACTCTCTTTCACATAAATATACATTTTCAGTGTGACGTTTTAGTAAAGTGTTTATTTTGTTGTTTTATCTATAATGCCGATTCCTCTCTACGCGGCAGGTACACTGTGCAGTTAGACGGTGGCCTAGTTCTTTCAGTGCACGGACCCATTCCTCAAACGATGTCATCGCCTTTGGGCAACACATATCCCTAAATGTATTGAGTCCTTCAAATTCCAACGCGAGGTGAAGAATACTTGGAGTTACCTCTCTGGAGCATGCATAACATTTCATTTGTGGTGGTGATTGCGGGGCTTCGGAATGTCAGCGATGCCACCACCCCTGGCATAAGACCATGATGTCAACTGTCATGGCGCTCTCTGTTATTGTCTTGTTCATAACGACTCTTGCTCCTCGAGAGAGTCCTTCGTGAAGAGAGTCATCTGGATCAGGGATCGCTGCCAGGAGGTGTTCTCTGTGGCGTTTATGGAGGCAGAGCCGTACCTCTTACGGGTCTTGCTGTATAAGGTATCCGGGGGCGAGCCGATGAGTTTGGCAGCGGCAATTGAGTCGTGCCTCGATAGCCACTTTGTGGGCCCGCTTGTTGCCAGCGTTTCCAGCATGGCGTGGGATAAGAAGTGAGGCCATGAGATAAGTGGAAAGAGTAGCCAGGTAGTTTCCTGACGCGCCCCTTGCTCTCCTTCACGCGCAGGGGAAATCACTGAAGTGGGAAGTGGATCTAACCACGAAATGAGCTTCGCGACAGAAGCGATTATGTATAACGACAATGCCAACGGGCAGAATCCAGTGTGCTGCGAAGACACACATGCGTGCATTACTATCGGTGCCGTGTAGTGCCAGACTCTATTAACTGGAGGTGGCGGGAATGGTCAGTACCGCTTTGTGTTCATAGTGAATATCAGGGACGAGCAACGGAACAAACTAGAAGCAGAAGGAACGCCCCACAATTCTAATGCGTCTCACCGTAATTACATATGGCACGCGGGAGCGGAAAACAAGAAATTACACGCAGAATTGCCTTTGGGCGATTCGGCGTGAGATTCTGCCTAAATGATGCGTAAGCATTTGCTACTATGCACCTGCTGTTTCGTCGTAGTGTGTTGGTGCGTTTGGTATAATTGCGAGAAACACTGTTAAATAATCTTGAAACGGAAAATCATGGTTACAACACCAAAACGCTAACTGAGACGAGAATGAGACGACGAGAAAGCTAGTAGTAGCAATATTCACGTATATTATGTGATTCTTGGTTTGGATGATGCCCCTGCTTCGTAAAAGATGAACACTGATCGATACGTGTGTACGTGACGTAATTGAACAGTGTCATGTTTGGTAGACCTTGTACGTACGCGTAGTCGATGAGGCTACGTCCTCTCGATGCGAACCATTATCAGCCGTGATCAACCGCACTCTGGTGGCGGCTGTCTTTGGTGCGGCCGTGCCAGCCCTAGATCAAAAGCGATCTGCGATGGGGACATAGTGCGCCGAGTGCTGATAGCTTCGTGAGCGCTGTGTTCTCGCCGCTTAGTTCGCGTTGAAGCGAGAGGCACGAAGGTGAACTTGCTCGCTTTTGCAGCCCCATCTCGAAAGCGATCGTCTTACGTGACTGACGGATGGGTTCCTCGTAGGGTAGGCATAGAAATGCTTGCGCATCTAAAACCAAAAACAAATGAAGACAGTGTTTCGTGCAGGGGCGAAGAATAAACCTATTTATGAGTAGCTGCCCGAGCATGGCCGTGGTGAGTGCAGTGCGCCAGATACTGCGTTCGAAGGCAAAGCATTTAAAATCTGCGACGCTTCGCCATGCTCCCTCAGGGGTTGCAGAATCAAGCGTCGTTCGCTTCGTTAGATCGCTATCATCATGTAAAATATGTCTGGCTCTTGGAAGATCCCCATGAGTGGGTATATGCGAAAAAATTTAGAGTCATCATCATCATCAGCTTCTTCTTTGGGAGTTAAGCCCGTAGGAACAATCGCGGCCCACGTCACTGCGCCTGCACCTGAAGCAACGCTCTTCCCAGCTAAACTTCCCCACCGGTACTGCTGCTGGAGAATTGGTCCAGAAAGGTTGGTGGTCCTGTGGCTTGCTGAATGAGCGTTCGGGAGAGAAGAACCACGGCTACCTCACCGGTGGTTGGACGGGACATGGTGGGCTGCTGCTGGGCGCCCCCGAGCACAACCCTGCAGTCACAAACCGGGCACACAGAGGCTCCGATTCGCAGACCACAGGGCCACCTATGCTCGACCTGGTCATACAAGCTTGCGGTACGACCCTACTGTCCGACGTCAGTTCCACGACGTCTCCGACTGTAGAAGCCGCTGTCGCCGCTTCTACAGGAACTCTAGGCCGCATTCTTCATCAGCGTCATCAGCATCAGCACCAGCATCATCAGCCTATCTTTATGCCCACTGCAGGACGAAGACCTCGCCCTACGATCTCTAATAAGCCCTGTCCTGCGCCAACGGATTCCAACTTGCGCCGGCAAGAGAGAGAGAGAGAGAGAAAATGATAAATGAAAGGTAGGGAGGTTAACCAGGACTGAGCGCGGTTGGCTACCCTACACTGGGGAAAGGGAAAGGGGGACGGAAAGATGAAAAGAAGAGAAAGTCCACTGGAGATATCAGTCGGTCACTCAGTCCGAATCACAGGCGCTGACTCAATCCGGTCGCTTTCGAATATCGCAGCAGCGCTTGCAAATTTCTAATTTCATCACCCATAACTCCAGCGTTTTCACAGACAGCTTCCGCTGCGATCGAACGATGTGTGTTCGTGTTTACCTGTGCGCGCGTGACACCGTGCTGGTTAATTTAGTTAAAACACGTTTACGGGCTAGTTGGTTTGAAAGCATGATAGAATGTGTAAGCGCGACTGAACAATGACGCAGAAAGAAACAGACGCACAAAGACATTGCTGTCTCCCTGCGTCTGTTTCTTTCTACGTGTTCGTTGAGTCATGCTTACACATTTTATAATTGTTAATTTATTTAGTAAGCGAATATTTATAAGTTTATACGGCCGATAAGACTGCTTTCCTTACTTCGTACAGCTATCTACTAATTTGCTGCCGCAATCCGGGTTCGGCTTTCGGGCGGAACTGCGATTTTTATTATTAACGCGAAAACATTAAATGGCTCATGAAGCGGAAAATCCGGCGTAGTTCTCGGCGTTGGCGTCTCCAGACTATGGTACAAAAAGGTTACGAATCCTCGACCTTTGGTGGGAATCATACCCACGTTCCTTGGTGTCATTTAAAGCGAATTTAATTAGGACGCAATTAATTCACATATAGATAATTACGGCACTCGAAGCCCCGTCCGTTGGTTGGAGTAAACGTACGATCTCAAGAGTTAATTAAGGTTAAGGTAATTAAGCCTCTGGAACCCACGACCTTTGTTGGGAGTGGAACCTCTGACCTGTGGTATTAATTAAGGCAAAGTTAAATGAAGACAACTGAAAGAGCCTAGGCATCGCGTGGTGGCCGCAATGCTTTCGCGTTCATCGCCGTAGGGATAGGTAAAAGCCGCGTTTATTATTATTATTATTATTATTATTATTATTATTATTATTATTATTATTATTATTATTATTATTATTATTATTATTATTTACTCCAGTTGTGTCATGTTTCCTATTCTTTGCAAAATCACCAGAGAGCATAGATATTTGCATGTTCCTACCTGTCATAACGCCCAACCATCCAAAGAATACTGTCTCTTTATGAAAATTATTTTCATAATGTCGGTATTTTTCATTGCTCGCTGTCATTGTTATTTTCCAAGCCTTGCGTAGTTCTATCATACTTTCACACATTGTTCAATTGCTTTTCTTCTCCTTTTACAGTAGAGCTGTTAGTACCTCGCTGGGCTTCTCTTGACGTCCGCAGCTTCGCCGAGCTGGGGGAGAGAGAGTTGAGAGGGAGTGAAAGCAGAGTATAAAAATAGCTCGCGCAGCATAGCTAGCGGCGACGGTGGGTGGAGCTTAGCGGGGCAGAAGGTGCGGCGCGGTGGGGATACAGGTAGTGTGGCGCTTTGCTCTCCGATAATAACCCGCGCTTTCGCTTCGGCGGTGCTCTTTCTCACAGTGTAAAAAAAAAAATATGCGTGGCTGTGCTATCGTAAACACGAGAGACCAGCGGAGCTGGGGGAAACTAGCAAAAGTTAGACAAGTGTGCGGTTTGGCACTACTTTACTGGCCTTCCCCCAGCCCCACTGGTCTCTGGTGTTTGCGATAGGAGAGCCACGCATATTTTTTTCTTTTGTATTTACCTAGCGCTGTATTTTGTGTACAGTTTTCATTTCATAATTGTTTTATGTACGCTCTTTTTATGACCACTCTTCTTTTCATATTTCTTTTCCTTCATTGCGTTCTTTTTTTTACTTATATACCCTTTTTTTTCTCTAATTCTTGTTCTTACTTATGCGTACACAAGCACCCAGACCTTAGGGCTGTTCCTGGGCAAAGTGAATAACTGATTGATTGATCTATATTTAGGCAGTTACATAGCTTTCGCTAATCATGCACAGTGGTCCGAAAGTACATGGTTCGCGCAAAAGTTCTGTGCTTGGCTGCCTGCACCCGCGTTCAACGAATGCGCTAGAGCATATTAAGACATTACTGGGTGGTATTTTCGTTGCCTTGTCTTTCCACATTGTACGGTTCTTTTTTCTTTTCTTGTATTTTGTTTTATTTCTCACTGTAAAATTTCTAAATTTTCTTCAGGAAAAGCGCTGCATATGCGCTACATCTGCGGATGCATTGCTTCTTCGTTAATGGCGTTAGATGGCTGCTGTATGTCGCGCTAAAAATAAAAATGGGTGCGGATGTTAGTGGCAACAGCTGTACTTCTTGAACACGTGATATGGTAGAGCGCTCACGGCTTTGTTAATCTATTTTCTGTAGAGTGTCCCAAAGTGGAAACCTTTCAACTGTCAACTTGACTTTACTTTTTCGGTATATTTATTGAGGCGTGGGGGTAAAGGGGGTCCCACTAATTTTATATTGGATCACTCTTTGGTTGGTTTCGAAACTTTGGAGCAGCTCATCGAGTAGCTTCTGGAATTATTAGATGTGTTTACTTCAAATACCCGTGATCCTGAAATGAGCATTGAAATTTCCCTACGTCGGGCAGTCTTATATTCAATCCATGACTTGAATGTCTGTGTGAATGAAAGCGAATGTCTCAGTGTTGTGCTGGTGCGCTGGGGAGAGGTTTTATACAGGCTGTCGAGAACTGGGCTTGTCTTGATGTACCTTCGTGAGAGCCCGACTCCTTTTGGAGTGATTTACGAAAGCAGTGGCCGCAAGCATGCTTCAAGCTGGTCTGCTCATTCTTTTACGCACGAGTGACAGTTTCGTATTTCAAGGTATCTTCTATAGCTTTTCACTGGAATGTCTTGGTCTTGTGAAGACATGTTCATGGTCTCTTCTGCCCGCCGGCATGCATGACACTTGTATCTAAGGTGTGGTAATAAAGTGTCGTGATATCACAAGCTACTTGCTATGATCTACGTCTGCTATGGTACTGCAACGGGCCTCACAACGAGTTACAGCATGACAAACCACGTAGCGCGCCGGTTAAAGGGCCACAACGTCGCGATGTCCTGCTCCCGCTTGACCACCTTCGGTTTATTACGTCACGACACAGCCACCTATATAAAAACGGGCCGAAAGTTGCTGCAGAAAAGTATATTATATTATTTAGGACGCTCTTAGGACTGCCAATATTTTTTTCTGAGGTTTGGAGGTCTACGACTTTCACTGAATACAAAAAGAAATGTAAGTGAAGAGTGGAAAATATCACATCAGTGCTCCTCTAAAGGGAACTCAAGCGGCTTCGACAAAGCCCTTGCAACTTTTACGAAATTCGAAAGGTCCCCCAATTCGGTTGTTTACTTTAGACATTATGGTGTCGTAAAGCGGAACAATCCTCACGTAGAAGTGACTTGGCATTGGAGTTATGATTAGGGCTGGAAAGTGATACGCAGGCTTTGTTTTACTATTAACAAGGAGCTTTCCGCGGTACTCGGTATTGTTGAATATATACACATGCTCAATTCAAGGTGTCACCTCGTGTGCTCGAAGTTCTAGATTAGTGAACGATGCTACATCCCCAAAAAGCGGGCAACAGCCAATACATTACTTTACTTTGTCTGGTTCTAGGTTAGAAAGGATACTGGAAGACTGCCCTAGAGGGTTTTAAAAATGGATTTCCGGTCCGGATGTAATACATGTACTAAAATGGCAAAATGAAACTTCATTTAACCCAGGCTAAGCTGTATCTGCAGTCTAATGCAATGTTTTTGTGAATATAACCTTCCCTAAGCTGGCTTTCGCGAGGCGTCGGATGCCCTCCCAGCGACATTTTAAAAGGCTTTGTTTGTCCAGGATGCAGCACAATAGGCTGCAGTAGCCAGCGGCCAAACGCATAATTCATCGTAGGCACGTGCCCCGCAGTTCGGCTTATCCTAAATATATCACGATGTTGAGCCTCGGGTACGAGTGCAACTGTATTCTTTACATTTCAGTGAGCTCAGTACGTGGCTCCCGCTGGAGATGCCGCTGGAATATGTCCCTGCTTGAGCACAAGGGACTGACTGAAAGTGCCACTGCTTGAGCTGCCTACCAAGTACGAGACGTGTGGAATACTCGGAGCCCCTTTACGCAATAGTAACGCCTTGTACTATATCGAATTCTATTTGAAAGTGTCTTCACACAATGCATGTACTGGATGCGCTAAGCTTAGCGCTCGCAACCGTTGAGTAAGAGAATGTTCTCGGAAAGGGCTTGACGTCAGACAGCTAACTTTGGCAAGGCAGTCTCCTCTGAAGTGGCTCCTCCGTTGTCCTCCTTCTCTTCGGGCGCACATGGATCACTGCCTCATTGAGTCTTGAGTAAATAAGCCTCGTTAGCGGACCTCCACATCGTTGCCGGCAGGTATTGTTCGTTTTGCGACAGCTATTGGTGACGCCCACGTCACGATCGGCCAACATACGTAAGCTCTCCGCTCTGTGTGCTCTACACAATACTCTCCGTGCACTCCGCGATGCGTGAAGCGATTGCAAGTTAGCCTTTTCATATTTCGGGTCGCGGGCCAATCTGACATTAGCATTCCTCAACATTTTTATATTACCAGGCTTCAAAACTCTCAAGTGACAATTCCTTCTTGTCCTTTTCCTTCGTGCATGTCTACAGGCAACGGTTATTGCTGGAACCCATGGCAGGCATTAGGATATCGGACTTCCCGCTTGTGACCACGGATGGTGACGCCGCCCAACATTAAGACAGCTGTTAAGCGCTGCCAGTGCGAATATCTCTCCCATTCCGTGCCATCGGGATGGGCTCACTTCGGCTCAAACGCCAAGCAGAGCAGGTGTTGCGTCTACTTCAGCGGCACGATGTGCGTGCGAGTGGTATACTTGGTTCTCTCTACGTTCACGTGTAGTGTTTGCACTTCAGCTGTCGTTAGGCGTTCCCTCAATCGCAGCCTTCGCGCCGTGTCAGCAGGACCGCTTGTAGGCAGGGGTTTCAGAGTGACGGAAATTGTTCTCTCTCTCTCTCTTTCTCTCTCGTACGCAGCACATCGGATGCGTACCGGTCAGGGCCATCAGCATGTGCGCGGGTGTTTCCTCATTTTCAACGCGCTGATTGGCCGTATTATATTGCACACGACGTTGACGGAGATTAACTTCACATGTGCGCCGAATATAGAACAAGGTGCTTAGAAATCATGCGCCTATCTGCGTCTAACACCCTGTTGACGAGCTTCAACATCGGGAGTAAAGGACGCTCTAACCGAAACGTTAAAATTCCTCATCTCATGTACTGCGCGACAAATACTCCGCATTAACGCATGTTCTCACAATACGGGGCATTCTTCCCATTTCTTTTTAGTGCGAGTATGTGTGAAGATGTAGTTCGCAAGTTTTCTAGGGAATTACGTGCCAATAAAAAGTGCGGACACATCTGCGACAGCGCTGCTGCTAGCGGAAGAAGACTGGCTGACATAAATGCGTTTAAAAGGAGTGAGCAAGCGCGCTCCAAAAAGTGTTCAACGCAATTCAAACACACAGATCTGCAAGATTCAGGTCAAAGTGAATCGCCTGCGATGATGTGCCCCGACTGCTGCAAACCAAAAGGGGGACAAATGCCGACGAAGGAAAAGAGCAGACGAGCAGGAGTGCCTGGCTTCCGGGCCGCTGCAGACTCTCCTTACACAAGCACGGTATACATTTTATCCCCCACGGAGGAGGAAAAAAAAGACAAAAGAAAACTTACAAGCAAAAGAATCAGTGCTAAGGAGGACAAGAACAAAAATCTTATCACGTTGCTCGCATGCGCGCACTCTCCAAAGTGCGAGCATGCGAGGAGGGCGATAGCGAAGCCTTCATGCCTAAATTTGTCAACGCTTTGTTTATTGTTGGTGTCTTTCTCTCCTTTCATCATCTTTTGGGGGATCGAAGGTGAGGGAGGATATGACATATATTTGGAGCTCTTAATGAGAAAATCTGGCCTCCCTGTGTAGGGTCTATCCAGCACTAGCTTCCTTTTGGACACACTGGACCACTCGGTCCACTTTCCTTTATGCGTTTCTCGTCCATGCTCGCGCAGGCATCTTCTTCATCTATGCGCTTTATCTAAACACTTCCTTAGTCCGCTCCCTCTTTTCCTCTCTATAGTAGGGAATGCGCTACGTGCATCGCCTCAAGGCGTTTAGTCTTCATGCGTGCACAGCCGGGCGCGTACGTTTTCTTTGGGCGCTTCGCCTCTCGTTCAGCCGCACCTCTTCTCTTTCTTCCCTGCTTGCAGCTCTCGGGAAAGGCTGCGCCTGGCCCTGTTTTCAGCGCTGTTTCTGCCACCTCGCGCTCGATCTATTCTCCCATCGCCTTTCACCGCGATGCCTGCTCGCGGTGTGGTACAGCGACAGCTACACGCTCCTTATTCACGCCTTATCGGAAGGACCAAGAGCGCCGCGTGCAACTCTTGCGGATGCGAGAAAGCTATTGAACCGCGTTCTGTGCCACTTCCCTTCCTTTCGTGGCCGACGAGATTCTCTGTTGCGCTAGTCCGAGCCGCTCAAAGAAACGTACTGTTTTCGCAAGAGAAGATCCTGGGGCGGAATTCGCAAAGCCAACTGAGGAACAAATGCTGGTGCGAGAAAGAAAAAAATTTGCACAAGAAACGAAAACGTGCATTCATAAAGCTAAAACCTTCGTACGATCACCAATCTTTCGACGCCCGCCGCTGCAAGAACGAGTGCTGTAGCCAACAGGAGGCGCGTGCGAAATGATACCGCAGCTGGAAGCCTCCGCACTGGCGCCCGAAGTAAGCCTAAGGGGATTAACAAAATTAACACAGCTGTCGCAGCTGCGCGCGTGTAAGAAGAGAAATACACGACAGGAGTGAAGCACTATTGAGGACATCAAAGCGTCGATCTGTGCTGGTAAAAGTGCCGCTGGTAAGCGATCTAAGGCGCAGTCGCAGACGATACGCCTTTATGTATGTCACGGCGCATACTCGCAATGTGCATGCTTACGGACGAGTCGCAATGCTATCCTTGACGGGAAATGGGGCGTCGATGTGATGACACACGTGAGAGAGAGAGAGGGGGTGAACATTAATGAGCGCCAGCAGTTCAGTCGTCTGGGCCTAGGCCTCCCACGATGGGACGTCGAGGTCTTGCCTCTTCGCCGCTTCGTAGGCCTGCTGGGTCACCCAGAGTTGGTCGTCGAGATGGGAGCTGCGCAGGGCGGCGTGCCATCTTGACGAGAAGGAAAAAATATCACATACGATTAATGCAGCCATGGTGTGAATGGTTCTAAATGTTTCAACCAACCCTGCAATTAGAAACACTTTTTTGAACGGGTCAAATTATTCATCGCATGAATCACCCCACGTCCAACCGTTTCAATGGCAGGCGTGAAATATGCGGCGTGAATAAGAAACGCCGTTGTTTGCAGCCATTAGGTAGGGAGTACCTTGTTTTCGGCGCACCTGCTTCCGCCCACCTTCTACAACTCTCTACTCAATACTTAGCACTCACACAACACTTTTCGCACGCTCGCCGCCGCGTACCCTCTCCATCGGTCAAGCCGACCAACTACTCGACAAACCAGTTTGGTGCAGGCTATGCTATTAGTTAACCAGTGAACTCATTCGAGCCAGACAATGTGAGGACATGAACCTTTCGACGCGCATTACCAACTCTCCTCTTTTCAATTGTGCACCCAAACTACCCAAATTGAGAAGCTTTGCAGCGGACCTTACACACGACTACCCCCGTCGTTCATATATTTCGTGCAAATACGCTGCCCATTTCTTACCACGAACCCAGACTAATTGTACCGCCAGGTGTTGTAGAATACGGCCCATAGGCTGTAAGAGCGCATGTTTTCCGGGGCTAGTTCTAATAAACCGACCACTCATATTAATATTTCTTGCACGAAATGTACAGCATCTAGCGAATTCACGCCGAACTGATTTGAATGAAGGAAAAGCATTGTTTCCGTTAGTTATCATATCAGTTGACAGACTGCAGGATCATTTCAAATTCCATAGATTTCTTCTGGCTTTAGACATATACGTTGTTTTGGGATAATCTGAAAAGATGCGCCAATGACCGGTAAAGCGCGGTAACAGAGACAGACCAGAGGGCAAAATGTTGGAAATGAATGAGTCACCTTTGTGAAACGAAGCGCTGTAAGGAACCCAGTCACTAGCCGGAGGTCAGCCAGTATAGGAATTTTTGCATGATTTGACTCCATGGAACACCAGCCACAACCTGTAAGCTCGCCTATCAAACATTGGTTCGTCTGCAGATCGTGTACGCATCACCCATCTGGTCCTCCTATCAGGCTTATCTAATAAATTCCTTTGAGATGGTTCAAAATCGTGCAGCACATTTCATTTCCCAAAACTATGGCCATCACTCGAGCGTATCAAACGTTAAATCATATCGCTCTCTCTTCGTACATTGCAATCACGCATAATAATCGCACTAATCTGCCTACTTCACAAGATAGTATCTAATTCCAGTCTTTCAACGCTGCCGCTTGTACAGCCTTACCGTTCATCACGTCGCTTAAGCAACCATTTAAGCTTCCAATGCATTTCTGGTAGAACCGCAGCATATAATTCATCCACCTTGCCGCAGGCTATCATCCATTGGAATGGTCTTCCGGAACACATCCTCAACATTGCGTGATTCTTCTCGTTTTAGGGCCGAAGTAACCGCCATAATTTCTACTCACTAACGTGTCATTAACCATTCTGTAAAGATGTTCTTGCGTTTTAGGGATCGGCACTAACAGTCAATAAGCGTTTCATAATCATGATACTCAAGCTCCTAACTTTACCCCTATCTTTGTAATCCCCTCCTCACACTATGCTCCGATGCTCGGAGCGTGTGAGGGGACTTGAATAAATAAATAAATAAATTAGGCATTATTAGACCAAACAAAAGAGAATATCTTTTTTTCTTTTATACTCCTTGTTAACCATCAGAAGTCCGCTATTAGCCAAAAAGATTTCATGCTGCGCTCGCTGTACCTGTCTGTCATGCGGCGGCACAAAAACATATCACTTCACCACATTGAAGTGACGTGTGCGCATTAAAATGTATTAATATGCCGAACAAAATTAAATTGTTTTCAAAATAAGTAGAGACTGCCCCGTTCCACAATGAATAGATGATGGCTGCCCGTTGATCGCTCTGGCAGAGGCTGCTCGGAGCTGTCGGGGATCCTATTCGTTTTGAAAGCAAACAAAAGTGACTTCCTATAAACGAGGAGAGCGTTTCATTGGCCTCCTCAAACAACGCTGCAGGTCCAATGCTTGCGTCGGTGGTTGCGTAGATTTGACGTCAAGAGATTGGAATGAAAACCGGTTGGGATAGTAATAAGGCCCCTGAATACCAACAAGCTGTTCTGTGCTCCAACGCGTCAGATACCTAGGATTCTTGGTGAAGCGTGCGTAGACGCATGATCTGCGACACCCTGTACAAAGAGCGGGGAAGGGGGGGGGGGGGAATGCACGAAGTGAAACAAAGCTTGGTGCTCAGTATTCGTAATTATCGATCACCCTGTATATACTAACCAATCAGAAGGATTAGGGATGGTAGAATGACCGCAATGGAGACCATGGGTGCTATACCGTAAAACTATTCCAAACTTTTCTATTCCAATTCTGCTATCAGCCCGCCGTGATTGGTCAAAAACTTTTTTCGACCACCCCCCCACTTCACCTGTCTATCACGCGACGTCACGAAAACCGCAATACCTCCCCATCTGATATGATGTGTACACACTGATTATGCATGATTTGACAGAAAAAAGAAAAACAGTTATTTCTGATTCGATCCCTTTTCGCCATTAGCGCTCGTCTATTGGTAAAAAGTTTTTGGGCTGCACCCATTTCACCTGCCTGCCACGCGACGTCACAAAACCGCACAAGCTCACCGCGTCTAAGTGACGGGTACGCGATAAAGATGCATTAATATGCCGAACAAAACTGATTTTTTTTTCGGGATAGCCGCAGGCTGCCCCGTTCCGGAAGGAATAAAAGATGGCTGCCACCGATCGCTGAGACGCTGGCTACTCGCACCTGCCGGAGAGCATGGGTGTTTTTGCGTATAATAAAACTTCTTGCGTGACCGTGTAACGTTTTCAAGCACTTTCGGCACGTTTACTACCTCATTCTGCCAACTCTTCTTTGCTGAGGGTGAGTTTTAGCGTCATTCTTAAGCTTCCATTGCATGCCACCGCGATTTTTGACCAGCCACCACAAGCTAAGTAAGGGAAAGCCGACCAATCGCAGACGCCGGCACCACCCTCTTCATCCGGTTATCGATTTTCAGTGCACTGGCTCTGCCCCAGTGAATCCCTCTCCACTTGAGCGTTCTCCTCGCCTCTTGTCAGCCAATTAGATACGACAAGCCGCTCAGTGTAGGCAATGTTATTCCTTTTTCAAGCAAACAAATGTGACCTCCTATGAACGAGGAGAGCGATTGATTAGTCCGTTCAGACAACCCAGCGAGCGACCGCCCAGTGCTCGCGTCGGTGGTTACGCAAATTTGACGCCAGAAAATTGGAATAGAAACATATTGGAATAGTTTTACGTTATAGGGCCCCATATATGTTGAGGAGCTAAGGCTAAATTCAAGCTGAGTGAGCGAACGTGGCTTTACGCGGACCAGTTACCGGTTTGTGTAGTGATGATTATAGACACCTGCCCAATCAAGAATATTCGTGAGGCTTCTCTCTGACTCCGTGATATTGTAGAATGTATGCCTATAAGCTCAATAATTGGCGACGAATATATTAGATTACCTATTGTTCGCATTCAAGTTGGTAGCCCACCCCTTTTTGCACTGAAGCACAATATCTCCGTTTGAACGCTTGACAGCGTAAAATGCCGTCTGATTAGAGTTTAACGACTAAACTCGCTTTCCAAATGCAACTTTAACTAACTTCAATTGATTCCGAAATTCGTACCTTAAATTCGGAAAGGCACGCCTCCACTTTTTATTATGCTTTACGGGGGAAGAAAGACATTTGTGCAGTCTTCCACAAAATGCCAACGAAAGAAGCAGGAGACGGGAGATGTCGAAAGAATTCGCAGACACATTCTACATTGGGAACTGCATCACACAAAATATCAAACTGAATTTGGCTTTGGTTACTTGGCGTGAATAACTGCGCAGAAAAGCAACTGCAGTTAAATCTACAAAGTAGCATTAGATAACCACGCCTACATCGTTGTCTACGCTCACGCTACGCCATGTATACATCTATTTGTGCGCAGAATTCTTGCCAAGATGGAGACATATATTGCTGTACTTCAAAGCCTAGAATGCTCATTACAAGTCCTGGGCGTTTTGCGTCGGCATTCCATAGAGGTTCTTCGTGCATGAAATGGAAGACATGAGTTAAGGGAGCAAGCGAAAGTCACTGACGGAGACTGTCTAGTTATGAAGCTACATAGATCATCTGAAATTTCTTGTTTACTGCTTCGTGCGAACGAACCTCCCTTTTACGAGGTGCATCCACCTTATTACACGTCGGAGCCTATTCAACTAAAAGTTGTCAAAGGCATTTGATAAGTGCGCAGCCGGAAAGTTCAATGCGCGCTGAACCATGTTAACTGCTTACGAAGTTTTCTTTTTCTTTTCTTTCCGTTAGGGCAGACAGGTGGGCCGTCTCGATATTGCTTTTTTACCAAACTGCTTATTGCCTGGCATATTAACTAACTTGCGTTTAAACACCAATAACACTCGCTATTTGCATATCTAGCAGTTATCTTTGCTTTCTTCTTTTTTTATAGGAATGTTGAGCTCTCGGTCAATCACGACGGCCGAACAACTGCGTAGTACTTCGGAAAACTCTCAGAGTGTACCTGCATGTAAATGAGCGTAATGGCGAATGCCGCAACCGTGCTCTGGCTGACAGGGCACGCATGTTATTCTGTTGGCAATTCCCAGTATTGCTAGAGCGCAAGGTGCCCTTTGAACCAGCGAAACGAGTGGTGTGTTGATGACAGCGCGGAAATGAAATTGGAATGAAAGAGAGCGTTCCTGTAAGGAGGCAGTTTCCCGTAATCTCGTAGCTCCTGCTTATGTACGACGTATGAGCTCAAAGGCGAACCAGCGTCACGTTAGAGTGTAGGTCGAATATCAATTAGTGCCCGGGAGCCGCCGGAGCCTAATGGTGATGTGTCTCATCAGAAAATGTAACAAATCAAATATAATGGCCTGACAGCTGAACTCTGCGAAATTGCAAAGAATATAATAATAATACTCCAGCTAATCGCTATGAGGCTTTTTAACACAGAATGCGGGAAAATTTGTGTCGACATGCTTGACATCGCCTTTCACCGTTTTTGCTAGGATGTACCATAAATTCAGAAGGAGATAGCTCTTGTATACCGGGTCGTACGTACATTTGTCTAAGTATAACTACGGGTACTTCTAGAAAACGAAAATGGGATGTATTTCAGCGCAGGCAGCATCCGTAGGTCTCCAGAATTTTTCGACTACCACGTAAGCACTGCACTGCAATAACGGAGGATGACTGACTGCTAATTAGTACTAATAATCATACAGTTCAAATATTCCCGCCACACGTTCCTTTAAGTGATACTGCTTGGCGCAGCTCGTGGGATGAATTGTTCGCACCAATATTGAAAGTCGCATTAAACAAGCGCAAGTACTTCTCTGAGGAGCTCTTGTATTAAAATCTGGGCAAGTCGTATCTCTCCATTTATCCTCTAACACAATCATCAAACCTATTTTGGAGTATTCTGCGCTGTGGACGTAGAAATATCTTCTAGTAGGTATGCGTACAAACTGTCGAATTTTCTTCGTGACTGGTTATGGAACGAGGCAGACATAAGGCGATTGCGTATCACAGGCACTCTTCCAATATGTGTTACGCGAAAGCGCTTTATAATCAGCTCACTGCGACTTCCAAAACATCTCTAACAGACTCATGCCATCACTTGCACATTTATGCATTAGTAACAACGCATAAGAAGTGCTTAGGTGTCCTCAGATTTTGGTCGTCTGCCTTTACTGTTGCCTTTACTGTTGTCTGAGTTCGAATATCACGGAAGTTGCTGCTGACAGCTGGCCGTTTATCTTCGACTGCATAAATCATGTTCATTCCCGTGTCAAGTATCCCACTGGCTAATTTCATGCTTCGCCTGTTTTTTTATTCGTAGTGAAAATTGCCGAAGTTATATTTAGCCTCCGGCGTTTTCGGCTCCCACCAGCAGAAATAAAAGCGACCGAACTAAGCCGATTTATCTCCAGAATTCGGCTTTACCCGACAATGGTCAGGGAAAGCTCATTTATCACGTAATTAAGACAGATCTGTGCGCAGTGGCAATCTTGCATGCGCTCCGCAGCAAGAAGCCCGGCGAAGTCAAAGTCATGCGTGAGCGTGCCGCCTAAGCAACATTGACTTTGTATTACAATCGCATGTCTGTTCATCACCTTCTGGCATGAGAGTTTAGAGGTGGCAGACTCGACTCTTCCGCTCCGAAAGCGGCCGAATATATAAAGGTGCCCTCACGGCCGTGAGCAGCCACCTCTGTGGGCTGCATTGAGGACAATGACCAATAACATATTCAATGGTTTCCTCGTTGAAGCAGTTGTCACAGGCAGCTCGGCCGGCCAACCTGATGCGGAAAGGCACAATGCTTCGGAAAAGCCACAACAAGGTAGAGTCGGCAAAGAACAGTTGTCTCGGATAGTTGTAGTTTATATGGAAGGTGTCAGAGACAAGGATCTTGGCAATGCAGACGGCTGTAATCTAAACATGTCAGATACCACATGGACCGTGGGAAATCATTCACGAGCTTTTCAAATTTTGATGCTTCATCGCTTCTTGACAGCGATGTGCGCTCCTGCCATTTCCATGACCAAAGCGAGAAGCTTCATCAGCGCGTTCGTTTCCTATGGTGTCACAGTGTCTTGAAAGTCATTCCAATGCTACAGCCTCGTTTCGCGAGGTGGTGACGGAGCTTTCGAATTTTAAGCACCACTTGGTCTTGTGCGCCACGCCGTAAGGCGGGAAGGAAATGTTGTAATGTTAACTTGAAATCGCTGAAGACATCCCAGATTTCTTCTTTTAAGGGAGTTGGGTGGAAGGTAATGGTGAGTTATTGTGAGTCACACAAAGTGAGCTACGAAGCTCAGCTATCACAGCAGTTGTGGACGTTTTCTGGTGAGAGGTGCCTTAAGGTCTACGTAGATGGCTCTTGAAGAAAATATTACCCATCCTGCCGATCCACCGACTCCAAAGCTCCAGTGTAAATGTTAAAATTGTCCTTGTCCCGTACAGCAAGAGTATACAGGGAGTTGCTTAAGCACTGACAATTAGAATTCTGCTTTCGTTCTAATACGCCCATATTGAAGTCTTAACCAATCACCAAGAACAAATGCCGAGTCCTTTCAGACATCCGTATAGGGAGGCAAAAACGATAAGCCAATATCAACTGACATAAACAGCTACATGAATGTCTCGTAGTAGCTAGGCTAGGTGGTGATAATAGAAACAGAAACCTTCCGAATGACTCCTAGTTGAACTGTTGCTCGCTTAGCAGCCTTGTTGCTGCGTCTGGAACCATTGTGCTGATTTACGCTGGCCACTAACAGTTGCCACAGCGTAAGACGTGGCTTGCGCGGTGGAGTAGTCCCGCTCTCCCTGGTTTATGGAAGGGAAGAGTGGGATATTTGAGCGAGTTAGAAAGTGTCAAGAAGAGCGTGCTCTAAGGAATTCCCAATAAATACGGAATGCGTTGGGGTATTTGCTACATATTCTGCACACCGGTTTGCCTTATCTGTTCTCAATGTAGTGTTGGATGGAATCGTTGGCTAATGTAAGCGTCTGTGCCAGGAGAAATAGTACAGCGTGCTCTCTAGTCCGTGTTACGGGTGGGCAGCCAAGATACTTAAGCACTTACAAGCAATATGAAATATGATCAGGTGGTCGTAATCAATCACTATAACCTGGAGTAGCAGGCTAGAGCCACATCATTCAGGCTGAGCTCTCAACCTTTCTCTCAAAAATGTTCCTCCCTCTCTCTCTGCTTTTCTTTGGACACTGTTGCAATCACAGACAAACCATACGCGTCTGGCCTTAATCACTTTCCAGTGTACTTCTGGCGATATTTTTGAGTACCTTTAAGCTGCATTTAAATCTGTATCACACCCGTGAGACATCATTCGGTAGAGTTGAAACTGTTGGGCTAGTTGGTCTCGCATTTGAAACAACAGTAAGTTAGCGTAGAGTGGAGACCTTGCGCTAAGTTATCACAGTTAATGTCTTAACAATTTATTGTTGTTAGCTAATTGTGTTCATTCAAATCGAAGTATTATTAAAAGTTTCTCAAAAAAGATAGAGATCACTGTTATGGGTCTCGGATTTTCTTTTATTTTTTTTTAAGAAGGCTCTGGCGTTTATGTTTCATCCGAGAGAACAAACTCCCCTAATAATAAACAAACCTTTGCAGCAGCTCAGCCTGCAAATCACGAATGCATCTTCCTCTTTACTGATCTCGCACGATCCTTTCTGTTAGCGTCATGCAATCGACTTGCCCGGCCGACAAGGTTCTCGAATGGTATTCGAAGACGCTCCTAAACGCAGGCAGACCGATTCGTATGCAGATCTTCGAGTGGTGGATTAGAGACAAGATATTCAAATTTAGCGCAGCGGAATGTGGTTGGCTCCCGCCACAGATTCCGTCGGGGATGGCGAACAAAGCACCTCGGTTGCGAAGAGATTACAAGTTTTGTGGTGAGCGCTTTCTAAAGAGTTTTATAAAAAGGATGAAGGCACCGTGAGAAGTTTTCCGTATTCAAACACCGTCGTCTTCTGCAATGCCCCTGGCACTTGAGGATTTGCTTTACTTGAATGGCGTCCTATATTTTGTATGTCCTACTTTCACTTAGCGGTATTGATTGTACATTAAGAACGAATGGCTAGAAAACATCGCAACTGGAAGCAATAGCAGAGTTGATGGAAACGTGATAGCAGCAAGATACCACAGTTTATGAAAACGGTTACATTGTCTCACAAATTCTTTTTCTTCTTGTAGAAGTTAATATTTCGACAGCCATACTAATTCTATCAGAATGCATTTCGTAACAATGATCATAATGTTGAAAAGCAAGTCGTAAAACTTACTGAAGCAAAGCGTGCGCAATTTGGTTTATTTCCTCCGAGTGTGTAAGTTCTGCGCTACATGACATCTGCATACGTAGCAAGCCTGCAACGGGAATATTTCACTCTAAACTCCATTGCTGCGACGAAATTACTAATTTTCGTTACCATGCTGATGTCAGTATCGCCTCAAGCAGATCATAATGGGCTTGAAAGGCTGGAGCATGTTCCATATAGACCAATTTTTGTTGAAGTGTTTCGTTACTATTGGACACCCGCTGAACATCTTGAATCACCATGAAACAAACGAGCGACGTGAGATGCCATGAAACACACGAGATACGTGTGACGCCTTATAGTAATAAGATACAGTATAATTTTGATCAGTTGAAGACAAAATCACGGTGTAGCAGCGCTTTTCGAATCTGTTGCCATAACAATCCGGCTGAATCAATGCCGTACGTGATAGTGCGATTCCTTACAATGTTAGAGTTGTCAAAGACCACTCAAAAACTGATGCTATAGCGAAGCTGTTAGAGTGACAGGAGACTCTCGAAAACTTTATATTCGCGTTTGCAGTGTCCTGGGAGAACTTTGCGATTGACAGAGTTATTATTCAGAAGAAATGTGGGGCGTTTTTGCATTGAAGTGAATGAACGTTTTAATATGCGTGCATAATTTTGGAGCTAAATGAAAATTGCTAAAGAACCGTTTTTGGTCTATGTAAATGGTTTATATGACACGATTACAATGTTTCCCCGCTTCCCTGAAAGAAGTGGAAGTGTCATCAAATTTATGCCAAGAGTAACTGGTGACCAGTTTCTGTGTGACCACCCCATACAATTTGAATGCGTAGGTTAATTAGAATTCTTTTTTTAGAAAATTACTTACACAAGTCTTTCGGATTTTTTTACAATCGTACTTTACGGACGGCACAGGAAGTTTTCCCGATGTCCTGAAAGAATTCAACGTACCACACAAACCTAATTTCGGACAAATAGGGGACATTATATGCCGGATGTGTATAGAAAGCTTCAGAAGTGTCAGTTACTTACAGCGCTAGAAAACAAAATGATAAGCAAGTGCTACAAAGCGTTATGCAGCCATTGTCAACGTTGTTTCCCAGTGTCCGGAAAGAACTCTATTACACACCGAGTTTAAATTTGGTCAACATGGGGTGCAATTTAAATGCAATGCATGGCAAAAATTCAGCGTTTCTGGCTTTGTAAATTTGTTAACTATTCAAGCTTTGTGAATAACTGTCTAGCCCTCATTTTCTGCGTATTTTCGTGCCCACGACGAGGCGCACAGTTCGTTTTCGCGATGTCGTTGGTGAACTACACAAGCAACTCAATTTAGATTTGCTGAAATAAAGGAATAGGGATGTATTTGGTAACGTTTAGCCAAAGTTCGAAGTTTGCCAATTTCATCTTTTGCAGTAAATTATGTATTTGAGCACTTCATAGCCTTACCCACCAAGCTGGCTCAACGGCTATGGCGTTTTTTTTTTATTGATATGATATAAGGAGATGTTGGCGCACAATTTAAGGCGCCGGCTACTCCTCATCTCTTGAGTGGTTCCGTCACACATCGTACAAGGTTCAAGGTTACATATCAAATAGTCTTTTCACACAAGCACCATGACTCATCACGCAGCGTTTCCACAGGAACACTATGACGTAAGGAACACATGGTACATACAAAATACAATGTATATGTCTCCACACTTAAGTAGATGAAAGTCTCAAAAGTACAAAACATATTTCCGCCTAATAACACATTGTCTAGTCAGCGGGTGGTACATACATCATGTAAATGCATTATCACATACAGTCACAACAGAACAGTCAACATAACATAATTCACAAACAGATGGATATACACAGTGACAATGAAATGAAGAGAACAATGAAAGCGCTAATAACTTCCAGCAGTGCCGCTGTCTTCAAGAAAACTCTTTAGTGCTTTTAAAGCACTCTTCTGCAAGGCCGTTGTTGGCCAAGGGCCCAAAATTTTCCTTAAACTGAAAGGTCTGCGGTCTAATTTAATTAGCGCTGATTTAAGTCGGCTTCTTGGTGTGTCGTGATGTGGGCAATCTAGAAGGAGGTGATATATATCTTCCTCTACAAATCCACAATCACATTCGGGGGTTTCCGCACGGCCAATTCTGTGTAAGAAATGCTTTGTGTAGGCAGTGCCTAGCCTTTAATCGATGAATAAGGGTTTCCATAGTTCTATCTAATGACAATGAAAATTTGAATTCAATAAATGGATCAATATGGTATAAGTCTGAGCTCATAGAATTCTGGTCAAACCAAGTGTTTCTAGACATTTTGAGAGACGTTGTCTTTATAGTGCAGCGCAATTCATCCTTTGATATTGGGAGCGGAGATGTATCATCTTTGAGGTGTGCTTGTCGTGCTGCTTCATCGGCTGCTGTGTTGCCAGGAATGTCACAATGCCCTGGTATCCACTGGAATGCTATTGCATGTTTCGCTTCGCTTGCCTTTGTGAGGTTTTTAAGTGTTTCATATATTATACTGTCACTGGATGTTTTCCCCTTTGTGTTGCAGAGTGATGTTAGAGCCGCCTGTGAATCACTGAAAATTACCCATTTTTGCGCATCTCTTACTGACAATATAAATTTTATCGCACCTAGGATTGCGAACAGTTCAGCCGTTGTAGACGAAGTCGCACGAGTTAACTTAAATGATTCTTGTTTGTTGAGGTGTGGTATAATGAATGATGAAGTTGAAGAGGTTGCTGTACTGGAGCCATCTGTATAGACGTGTGTGTATCCTGAATACAGCATATATATCTGGTACAGCGCTAGTTGTTGAGCAGCTCGGATGAACATGTCTCTTTTGCTGAATTTCCAATCTACTGACAATTCGATTTTTGGAACTGTAAGCAGCCATGGAGGATATTCGATGTCTGAGTTCCAAAATTCATTTCTTGGCAATATGTGAAGATTTTCTTGAATTTCTATATGAACATAACTTCTATCTCGTTTCATTATGTCTAGAGCCAATGGGTGGTTTTTATGCTGGGTTTGAAGAGGGAAATAATGCCGGCATGTTTCTGTAGTTCGCATAACTGGAAATGGTGATTGGCGAGCCTCAGCTATTACAAGAGAACTAGAAGTCGCTCGTGGAACTCCTAGACATAGGCGTAGTCCTCTAGCTAAAAGTCTTTGAAGTCGCTCTTCTGAAGTGTGGGAAAGTCCGTGTAAGATGGGCGCGGAATACGCAACTTTTTGTCGTATTAATGCATTGTAAACAGTCAGCATGGACGATACTGATCCGCCCCATGATGTGCCTGCAAGTCTGCGAAGTACAGTCACTACGGCATTGACCTCGTTTTCGAGTTTCTTCATATGGGGTGCCCAGGATAGCTGCCTATCAAGTATTATGCCTAGAAATCGATGCTGTTTGACAATCATTAGAGGGTGTCCTTCCAGATTAAGAGTGAAATTTTTTAACTGCCTTCGAGTGAAGGGCAATACAGCTGTCTTTGCGTGTGATAGTACCATTCCTCTCTCTCTCAAAAATTTGTTGATTATATTTATGCCGTCTTGCAATGCCATTTGAAGTAGTTGAGCATTAGACCCAGATGTCCAAATACACACATCATCTGCATACAGAGAAAATTTTAATTGTGATGGCAGCCTTCTTGGTAAATCAGCCATGACGCAGTTAAAAAGGAAGGGGCTGAGTACGCTTCCCTGTGGTACTCCCTGTTTGAGAACATGTTCAGCACTCTTTCCTTCACCCGTCTGAACAAAGATTTTGCGACCTGATAGAAATTCAGAAATCCATCGCAAGGACCTGCCAGACAGTCCAAGTTCCAACATGCTTCGCAAAACATGAACGTGACTAACAGTGTCAAATGCCCTCTTGATGTCTAGGAATACCGCTATAGTCATGTTCCCACGTGCACGCTCGTGCTCCACACATGTTACTATATCTAATATTGCATCCATTGTGCATCTATGTTTTCTAAAACCTACTAAGTAGTTGGACAGCACATTCGTTTCATTACACCACCATTGAAGACGCGCGTCAATCACTTTCTCCATTACTTTGCATAAACAACTTGTCAAACTAACAGGGCGGAAGGATTCAAGGCACAAGGGCGTCTTACCAGGTTTTAAAATTGGTATGATTCGAGCGACTTTCCAAGAGTCAGGTACAGTTTCCTCTATCCATAAGTTATTATAGATGTCTAAGAGAGCATTTGTACCTGTCGGTCCGAGGTTTCTTAGCATATTGTACGTAATGCCGTCCGGCCCAGCAGCGGACTTTTGGCGACATGATGCAATTGCACATTGAAGATCGCTTAATGTGAAAGTATGATCTAATTGAGGATGTTGGGCCCAGTAGCAAGCAGTAATTTTGCGCTTAGCCAACACTACTGAAATATCAAACTCTGCACATTGCGATGAGAAAGCAGGTCTGGAAATAAGCTCACAAAATTCATCTGCAACTATTATTTCACACGTGTCCTGTGCTACAGCGAGAGCACGAAATGGGAAGCTCTGTGTTACAGGTCCGCTTAAAGAACGAATTACAAGAAAAATTCGTGGGACAGCCGTGTGAGGAGGCAGCGTGCCGCAGAAGTCGCGCCAGCGCCGTTTGCCTAGATTTTCCATTCGTCTGCGCATTACATTGTATATTTTCTGAGCATTTCTGTATGCTTCTAAACTGCCGCTCCGTCGGTAAGCTCTTTCGGATCGGCGTCGGATGGCTCTTAGGTGTTCATATTCTCCGTCAACTGCAGCATAATCTTTTGGAATTGGGACCTTCCTTGTGCATATGTTCATATTGTCCTGTAAACATTCTGTAAATTTTTCCACTGTTGCATGTTGATTAATTTGATCCGTTAGGTGGTACCGAAAAGCTTGCCAGTTGGTTAGTCTGCTGTAACGCCTGATATCACAGTACATGCTAGGGTGGTTAACAAGGATGGGAAAATGATCACTTCCGCGCGTTTCCATTTCTGTTGTCCATCCCACACCATTCACTAGATCATGTGAACACAGGGTAACATCTATGCAGCTTGAGTAATTATATCCATGAAGGAATGTTGGCGACCCATCGTTTAAAACAGTCAAGTTGCATTTATCTATCGCGCACTCTATAACGTTACCCCGTGCATCACAATGATCACTGCCCCAGATGATGTTGTGTGCATTGAAGTCGCCACATATAAATACATTAGAATGAGCTATCTTGAAGATATCCACTAGCGCTTCTACTGAAATGCGATTTGAAGGTTGTAGATAAAGATTAATCACTGTTATACAGAGCTTGCCAAAGGATACTTTACATGCGATGAATTCCGGAAAGTCTGAATCACTGGACTGAATTTGATAAGATGATAGGTCCTTTCTGACACACAGGAGCACTCTGCTCACAGCACCTTGACGAGAAGTCTTGTATATCACATAATTTGAGAGGCGAAAGTCGTCATTGATTCCCGCCTCTTGAATACAAAGTATTGGGAAGTTGTATTGCACAAGTAGTTTACGAAAGTCAGCACACTTCCTTCGAAGACTGTTGGCATTCCACTGAAATATGGAGACATTTTTGTAGTGGTTATTCATGTAGTGCCTGCCGCAGTTTGGGCCCGGATTGTTGACACAATAGTGCTTCTAGAGGTAACAAGGCTTTCACTTCTGGTAGGTTGTTTGCTTCCGGCAGAGCAGATAGAATTGCCTTAAGAGCTGCGAAAAGCATTGTCAAAATCAGTTGTGTCACCGATGCTGTGGTATGCTCGCTATTAGCTGGTGTTACTTCTGCAGTAGATGAGTAAGGTCGCTGAGAGGAATGTGTGCGAGTACTGGAGCTTTCTTGTGTATTACTTTCTGCCTGTTGTCGTCTGGGTTTCCGTAGCACTGATGCATAAGACTGGGAACTTGACTGTGATCCTCTTGATTGGTCTCTTGATTGCCCTGTTGGTTGTTCTTTAGAGGAGGAATAGCTTGTTGGTGCTCTTGGCTGTGGTGGTTCCGGTGCCCGCTGAGGTGGGTGATCTGGCACTGGATGAACAATCTCAAGGTTTGGGGCGGGTTCATTGCGTCGCGGTTGTCTTCCATGGATGAGCTCATGTCGACGCATTTGTGCCGCTGCTTTTTTCTGAGGACAGCCTGAGAAGGAGGCGGCATGGTTCCCCGCACAGTTTGCACATTTAGGTTGAAGAACTGATTTGCACTCCTTGTGGTCATGATCCTCTGAGCAGATTTTACATCGACGTGTGCTACGGCAGGTTTTCGCCATGTGCCCAAATCTCTGGCAATTATAGCAGCGAAGTGCTGGTCCCAGGTATTCCTCGACAGGGTGACTGGTGAAACCCAAGTAAATTCTTCCTGGAATAGGGCGATCGTCTCTGAAAGTCAGAATTACCGTGTGAAGCGGATGTGACTGTACTGCTCCATCTTCTTGGCGGGAATACCTTATCTGTCTGCGTGCCGATATAACTCCTGCGTCTTTCAAGAAGTCTAGGAGTTGTTCGTCTGTATACTGCAGAGGCACATGCTTTACTTTGCCAACGTTTCGCGTGTATGACTCTGGGATGAAGGGCTTGACTTCCAGGCCGCCTACACTTGAGAGCGTCAAAAGGCGTTTCGCCGACGCTAAGGAAGCAACGCTGACGCTGAAACTTGCATCTCTGTTCGTCCTGAAAGACTGCACTTTTTCTTTGGCAGCGGAAACTATTTCGGCAGACACTCGGTTTGGATTTACTTGCCAAAAGGTAGTACCTTCACTTGGGCGAAAGACAACCGGAATGCCTTCGGCTCGCTTTTTCTTGTACGTGACCAAAGTAAATGGTGCGTCTTCACCCATTTCTTCTTCATCACTTAACTCATAATTCGATGTTGTGTCATCGTACTTGTCTTCTAGGCGAGGCTTCTTGCTCTCGAATTCACCGTCAGCCATTATTCCTGAATTCCCTGAAGTTGATTCCGAGTTGTGGAGAACCAAACGTGCCGGCTTTATGAAGCTTTGTGACGCTTGCAAGGGCCCAGGCTTTTCATTACGGCCCGTAGCATCATTCATATGGCGTGTTACGTTTGGACGAGCATAAGGCTCGTGACGATGTTCTCGGCTTCCGACCACCGTAGCGGCAGGGTAATAGCCAGGTTCTCAAAAAAGAAATGTCGTACCAGTAAGGCGCCTGGCTCGTTGAACCTTCGCCCGACGTCTTGTTGGTCAATCGCCGTCAATGGTAGCCGTAAATGTCCAAAAACCAGAAAACTCAGAGCACCGCACAAAAACAGCGACCGAACAGATACACTTCTTCTTTTTTTTTTTTTGGCGTTGCTTTGCTGAGCACGAGGTAGCGGGATCAAATTACGGCCGCGGCGACTGCATTTCGATGGCGGCGAAATTCAAAAACGTCCGTGTCCACTGCAAGGGGGGCACGTTAAACAAGCCCAGGTGGTCAAAATTTATCCGGAGTCCTCCACTACGGCGTGCCTCATAATCAGATCGTGGTTTTGACACATAAAACCTCAGAATTCGATTCAAGTCCAAAGCCTTCTAATGATGATGATGATGAAAAACTTTATTTATCCCTCTTTAAAGGGAAGGGGGCAATGGAATAGAGGGTGGGGGAGGAACTACTTGAAGTAGGCCTCCTTTATCCTCTCAGCCCACTCCAGGATGGCCTCCTGAAGATCGGGCCTGGAGCTGCGCAAGGCAGCCTCCCACTGCTCCTCACTAGATATTAATTGCTTGAGGAAAGGGGGAAGGGGGTGCTTAGGACACCCCCACATGATGTGGTTTAAGTCTGCTTTGGGAGAGACACAGAATTTACAAGAGGGAGAAAGGTAAATGGCGGGATGAATGCGGTGGAGGAGGTAAGGGGACGGAAAGGTGCGAGTCTGCAGCTGTCGCCACAGAACTTCACACCTACGCGGGGATTTGCCCATGAGTGGCGGAAAAGTTAAGCGGTCTAATCGGTAGCGTGTGCAGATGTCGTGGTAAGTAATAAGTCGATCCCGCGCTGTAAACGGCGCCTCCTCCGTAGCGAGGTCCGACACATCTGATGCCTGAGCCCGGACAGTAAATCCTCGGGCACTGGCATGAGCCGCCTCGTTTCCGGCAAGGCACGCATGCGCGGGAGTCCAGATTAATGCCACAGTTTGATGGACAGGATGGGCCGAGAGGAGAGAAAGGGCTGAAAAGCCTTCTAAGTGTGTTTTTCGAACGGCTTCAAATTTAGGCCACCGTACTGGGAGCCCTATAATCGCCACAGAAATATCATTTGCTGCGATTGAGGGAAACATAGCCCACGTGCACGTGATAGTAAATGTGCATGGATTACAGTCTTTGTAAAATATTCCTCTAGAAAACGCTAAAAACGAGTGTCTTCCTTTATAAAGGCACTTAATGACTTGAATTTCACTGGCAAATGGGGCATAATAGCGTCGGTCAAACTGATTTATGGTCCCTTAATTCGGTCGTTTTCCTGTGGCTGTAGTGAGATTGTGCGCTCTCCTTGGGAGGTTATTTCTTGTCTCTATGGCTTATTACCGGAAGCAGATTTCCAAATGCGACTGAGAAAGAGCCAGTTACCCCAAGATTCCTTGCCAGAAACAAAAACATGCACAAACTGTAATTAAACAAAATTTTCCAAAGTGACAAAGTAACCAAAACATAAAGGCGCGAATACATACATAAAATTGGCGACGCAGAACAGGCGCCTGCTCCGCTGGGAGCCTAAGTAGCTTGCAGTCATGGATTAACTTTCATCGACTCGAAACCACTCGAAATCGCACTCGAAGCTCATGCCGCAAGAAAGATATTAAAATCATGGGGTTTTACTGTGCCAAATCCAGGATATGATTATGAGTTTCACCGTAGTGGGGAACTGCGGAATAATTCTGACCGCTTGGGCTTCTTTAACGCGTATTTCATACGTGGTACACGTGGATTTTTGCATTGCGCCGCCATCGAAACGCGCCCGCCGCCGCCGAGATTTGAATCCGCACTCCCGGGCTCAGAAGCGCGACGCCAAAACTGTTACGACACCACGGCGTGTAGAAAGTAATCGCGGCATTTAAATTTTCTAACTACTACGCTAACAGTATAGGTTTGCCTACAGAAAACTTATGATGCCACTCTCGATCAGAACATACCATAGGGCTTATACAGCCACGGAGCGTCATAGACGGAGCGGAGCGTCATAGAGTCGGAGCGTCATAGAGTCGAAGCAGACACAGAGGAAGTACATAAGGGACTGAGAAGCAAGTAATCAACGATCACGTGGCTCGAAGAGGGTACGAAATTATCTCTTTTGTACAGCGGACCTTTTGTTATGCGTCTCATCAAACCTCAAGATTAAGATAGCGCTAGATATTATTGCATAGTGTGCTTCCCGGTGTGGCCTAGCGCGCCAATTTTTACATGGTATACCGATAAGCTGTCTTCTGAATGAGTCCATTGTAAGAACCCAGACGCTTCTGCAAAGCGCATCCTCTTTGGATGCCCGCAGTTCAATCGACAGGAAGACAGACTTCGAGTTGTTTTAGCATTTCAAAAGGATGTCTCTTGCTATAAAGAAAGCCTGATTTAGTATTCCTTGAAAAAAGATTCGCATTAGATTTACCTTTGAACAGTAGATAAAGAAAGGGAGAGAGAACGGATAGCTTGGGATGCTGTCGCACTGGATTTGCTAGAAAACGCTATAGGATTGTTCGCACGATGAATTCACGTTTCAGGTTACAGCCCTCTTTTCTCCGCTATTTTTCTACTATTTTATCCTATATTCTCTACTACATCTACTAGTGTCCTTATACTTCTTTGCGGTGATTTCTCCGAAAGCTACGTGGCGCTTAGTATTATTGTATGCAAGAAGTCTTCTACGCCGCCTACCGACGGCCATGCGAAACAAGATACGCGCGCCGACATAGGCATTAACCTAAGCTTAGGTTGTCTCTGAAAACGCGGCTTCAAAAGCACTCGCGGCCACCAGAGCGCTTCTCGGAGTGGTGAGATTTAGCTTCGGAGGTTGCGGAACCGCTTGGGCACCGCTGCTTGGGACTTAGATTCGCTCGTGTCAGCGGCCACATTCGAAGTGTTCTGTTCGGGAAGACGCTGTGAACGCTCTTGTATATTTGCGCATTGTGCAACCATGGTTCGAGCTTGTCCGTAATTCCTTTCTCTCTCTCTTTTTATATTTGCAAATCTCTCGTTTCCATCTTATTTCGGTCCCACTCACGCACGGAGGAACTGTAATATTTCTCCCATTCGCTACCGCCCTCTTTTCGTTAAGCACCTACTTGCCCAAGGACAGTTTTGCATCGGCACACTGCTTCTGTTGTCGCACGACTCGATGCCATTTTTTTTTCTTTTTTCTTTTCTTTTTTTTCGGAGGAGGGGGGGGGTGGCATTCTATCAAAACAGGTAGCCTTCGTCAGCAAATTATTGTATTTCAAACCACTCACCACGGCCGCTTCTATAGAAACTTTAACATGGCCTCACTGCTGTCCTTCTTTGCGGGACTCAGCAGGAATAGCGTGCAACTGTTGCATTTTGCTACAAACGTTTTACAGCTTTCTTTTCGCTTCAGCAAACCCCACACGGCTGACGAAGCCCAGATTTTTATATCTCTATCCAATAGCACAGCGTTAGCTATTGAAAATAAATCTCCAAAGAAAATAAAAGTGGAGAGGTGGGGAGAGCGGCGTGCACAATGAACATCGGCAACACAGCATAGATTTATAGACAGAGTTTTCATACGGGACGAATGGCGGCAACTTCTTCGATTTTCTAGAATAGCTCATTGTACCGCCCCACACTTGGTCAACGGCTGCGCCAAATTAGTAGACCGCCAAACTGGTATGTCGTCGGTTATATAAGGTTGTATAAATGTATCTCACAGTTCATTATACTAATCAGTTCATTAAACTAACAGAAAATCATTAGACAGCTATACGAAGCAAGATAAGTAGTTTTGTCGGCTGTGTATATTGCACTAATTGTTCGCTTACTAAATTAACAAGCGTGGCAGCACGTGCGCACAGGCAAAAGGCTAAGGCGAACAGGTCTCGCTCAATGGCCGCAGACACTCGCTTTCAGAACGCTGGCGTGAGCGGAAGCAGCGACAGGCGATTGCTTCGCTTTGCCTTTAGCTTCAACGTGTCTTCGAAACTTGAGATTACGCGACCTCCACCACTTGGCACGCGCGAGCATAGCGCACATGAAGCCACATGCCATCCCGGCTCTTGTAGCCACGCCACGAGCAGCAATGGTCGGGCTAGCGTGATCCCCTGGCTCCCTTCCACCTCCTTAGCGCGCATACCTCACCCCCCCCCCTCCCCCCACCCCGCCACGTCTCACTCGGCGAGCGGAAAAACGGCGCTTATCATGCCACCATCCTTAGCGGCTCACCCCCTCATGCTCTCCCTCCCGCGTACAGCAAATGGCTTCCCGGAGCGCGATAAGACCTTATCACACTTTGACTTTATGCGGAATGTCACAACGACGGCCCCGCAGCGGCGTCTGCGTCAGCGGGCGTTTGGTGTGCCGCGACACCACGTACCCGAGCACCCGAGGAATGGACACCCCCCCCCCCCCCCGCGCGCACGTTTAGCCGTGTGCGACTTAGCCGTGTCTGGGGAACGGGGGATCCTGGGGGTTGAGCCAATGTTGGGGGTTTTAGGACCTTTAAGGCCCCCGGCGGAGGCAACACACCTCTTCGGCCTCGGCTTCACATAGACGACACCTCCAGATTGACCCACCTGGAGGAAATCGGCAGTCACGTTTTCCTGTCCTCCTTTTCAATCTTCTTTCTCTTTCACATTTAATCTTTCCTGTCCTCTCTTCCTTTCTTCTCACTTCCGTGTTTCCCGGCGGCAAGGATTAACCTTGTGTGGCTAGCCAGTCTTGGTTGTGCTGTACTTAGTTATAGCAGCGATGTACGGCTGGCGTTAGCAGGGCTTCCCTTGCAGGGACTTCTGTCACGTCCCCCTGTTGGGCTCCGTGGTGGGTGGTTGACATCAATGCCTAAAACCCCATCTATACTTATGGAGGATGCTTTCCCTAAACTTCCTGATTGCCTTGAGAAACGAGGGCGCGCCGAAGATGCCTTCCACTTTTTTGGATGCCAAATTCAGAACTTCCCCGTTTCTATATAATTCCATCTGAAAAACTAGACAAACCAGTGCGAGCCATTTCACCGTTCCTTGTTTCAAAGTCTTTGAATGAAGTTTATGGTCCAGGCAATGGGGCGTCGGGAATGGCAAGCGGTGATCTCCTCTTGAAGCTCCGCGATGAGAAGCAGTATGAGAGACTGCCGAGACTAGTGTCATTTGGGCAGATCCAAGTAACCATAACCCCGCACCGTACTATGAACACCATCCGCGGCGTCGTGTCAAGCGATGATTTGCTGGAGCTGTAGTTGGAGGGCGTCAGTGAAGAGGATATCATAAATGTCAAGCGAATTAAGATGAGGCGGGAGGCCAAATAAATCCACGCCAAGCACTTGATACTCACCTTCGGCTCAAGTGTCCTTCCCGAGTCCATCGAGGCCGGCTATATCAATCTTCGTGTTAGGTCATACGTGCCTAATCCTCTCAGATGCTTTAACTGGCGAAAGTTCGGCCACAGTTCACAGAACTGTCGAGGCTGGCTGACATGTGTCGAGTGTAGTGACAATGAACATTCTTCTGAAACGTTCCAGAACGCTACACATTGTGCCAAATGTGATGGCGAGTGTGCCGCATACTTGCGATCCTGCACGTCTTGGAAAAAAAGAAAAAGAAATTGTCACAATCGAGGTCAAAGAAAATATATCTTTCAAGGAAGCACGTAGGCGGGTATCATGTCTGCCTAAGAGCAGCTTTGCCGATGTGGCACATCAGGGGCAGCGCCACAACGGGCTACGGTGGCTGTTCGGTGCGCACACCGTGAGCCGGCAGTGACGTCACCCCGCCCCCTCCCCCGGCGGCTGGCGCTGCTCGGCAGTGCGAGAAGAAGCGACCATCGACCTCCGGGCTGGTGGCCTCAAGGGCCTCATCCCTTGAGAAGAGGCCTTCTGGACAAACAAATCGCTCACAAGAGCACGTGTCTAGCGCTTCGCAGGAGGCGGTGGATACAACACCTAGTCAAACAGCACCACCAGTGCTTAAGGAGCGGCGGCAATCTCTCGACCACTCCAGAAAAGAGAAATATAGCCTTACGAGACCGGCAAAGGGCCCTGTAACCTAACTTTGGCACGTAAAACCCCATATATTATTATTTAACTTTTCTTGCTAGACACACAGCACTAAACTCGTTCTCATTATGGATAGCCAAACATCACAATGGAAACGAGAGGACTTCTGCACAATCTTGACGATGGTAAAGAACTTCTCCGCAAATTCTCTCCAAAAGTGCTGTGTGTCCAAGAACCACACCTATAATTACACAGACCAACTTTCTAAGGCAACACAGAAATTGGAGGAGGCTGAAGCTTCGTCTTTAAGGTTGAAACACCGATAGCATTCAAAGATCCCTGACTGCCTCTCACGCTCTCCGGCAACTGCATCGTATCCAAGCGTATGGTTTACCGGGAAACGCTCGCGGCGAACGACATGCACGAAAGCAGGCTCTTGCATGGGCCTCTTGCATGGGCCGCGATGGATGGATAGATGGATGTTACGAGCGTCCCTGTTGGAACGGAGCTGTGGGTTGCGCCACCAAGCTCTTTCTATTATGCTAGCTAATGTCCTACCTAGATTAAACAATAAAAAAAGAAAAAAATAACGCTATGAACTCCCACAACCAAATTTTCTGATCCCCTATTGCTAGCTGTGCTCTTGTACGTCTCCCTTTTTTGGCGTTTCCCTACTTTTCTTCCGCCAATCCCCCAATCGCCTCTTACTAATCCCTATTGCGGGCATGTTTACTTTCCCCCTGCTCTCGCTGGACCAGATGGTTTCAAGGGGGCCAGTGATCCGTAAATCGACCGCTGGCCAGATATCTTCACATTCTAATAAAACGTGCTCCATTGTTTCCATAGCTTTGCCGCAGGAAGCACATGCTTCGTCTTCCTTGTTGTATCTCGCTATATGAGTGTGGGTTCTAAGACACCCTGGTCTCGCTTCGAAAAGTAAAGAGTTTCTCTTTGAGTTATCACAAATTGTTTCTTTCCTGATTTCGTTTTTTCCTCTCAAGTAGTTACTCATGGCAGGTTTCTTTTCCATTGCCGCCACCCATGAGATTATTTCAGCCTCTCTGGCTTTCCGCTTGACGGTCTTTGTTGCGGCGTTGTCCACCCTACAGGCCGCGTACTTGCTGGTAAGCTTCCGAGTTATTTTCCTCCACTGTAAATCGGGATGCGGCGGAGCCGAGCACCATCTGGAAGTTTTTCAAGGAAGCGGCCACACCGCTCCACGGACCCTGAGATATTTACGCGCCGACGTGCGAAAATGATGGACGCCGTCTCCGGTGTGTGCATTGTAGAAATGCTGGAAAACGTGTTTGTTTGAGTTTACAATTTTTTCTCGTATTTTACCTTAAGAAATACAATTATTTGTATTTGTATAAGGAAACATGGGCTGAATCAGAAGAAAAGATTACGTCCTTCTGTGCTGAGAAATTAAATGTGTCACTTGAACTACAATCTATGGAGAGAGCACATAGAATAGGGCGGTACTCTGAGCACAAGAAAAGACCATTAATAGTAAAATTCATATCATTTAAAGAAAGACAACGCGTCCTTGAGGCCGCCTCAAGACTAAAGGGAACAGGATTTGGCGTGAAGTGAAGCTAGTGAAGACTACTCTAAGAAGGTTTGCTTTGAGCGCAAGAAGTTGCTTCAGTTTGCTAAATCACGTGGCAGTGATTTCAAGCTTATCTTCAATAAGCTCAAAATAGGTAAAAAGACATACAAGTACAATGCTGATTCCGATAACGTAATCGAGTTAGACGGATAGCCATCACAGTTCGCTACATCTCAGAAGACGGCTCACAACCTGAATTTCATTGTCGTGAATTGTCGAAGTCTAAAAAACAAAAAACATGAGTTTGAGTCTCTTTTGGAATCGACAAAACCACATGTAGTCATTGGCACAGAGTCGTGGCTAGATAGTTCAATCTACAACAGCGAACTATTTCCGTCAGACTACACTGTTTACAGAAAAGACCGCAACTGCCACGGCGGTGGCGTTTTTGTTTTGATCCACAGCAGTCTCAGCAGCACTCCCATCAACATAGAAAGCTGCCTTTGCGAAACGGTCTGGTGTAGGGTGATGCTCGCAAACGGCCACTCTGTAGCAATCGGATCGTTCTACAGGCCCTCAAACTGCAGGTCACCGAAGCCTTTGTTTCAAATTAATGACATCATGCTCTCGTTAAACACGACATATATTATTCTTGGTGGCGACTTTAACTTTCCCCATATTAAATGGGAAAACTTTCAACCGCAAAACAATTCCTCGTCTCTTATTTCCACAGCATTTTGCGAGCTGATAAAAGCCAACTCTCTATTCCAGTTTGTTGAGCGCTCAACAAGGTTAGGATCAGCTAATGAAAGCATAATTGATCTGTTCCTCTGTAACGATCGAGATCTTGTGTCCAGCGTCACCGTAATTCCCGGTATAAGCGACCATGAAGTCGTTACTGCAAAACTAACGTGTACTGCTATGCGCCGAAAAAGCCCACCGCCACGGAAGGTGTTCTTTTATAATAAAGCAGATTACTCATCGCTATCTCTGGAACTTGACGGCTTTCTACCTGAATTTCGTCGACACACCTCAAACATCGACGTTAATTCTGCCTGGTGTTTGTTTAAAGCTAAGCTATTGTCATTAGTTCAAGTTTACGTCCCATCACGCATCGTATCGTCCCGACGGCAATCTGATAAGCCATGGATGAACCGCAACCTTCGATCAATTATTAACAGGAGGCACCGATTATATCGCAAATATTGCACATGCCCGGATTCCGACACGTATCTTAAGATGAAAGACCTAAGCAAGACTATCAACAAAGAGATGAGGAACGCTGAGGCTACATACCTGCGCACATTAGGTGATAAAATAAAAACTAATCCGAAAGATCTCTGGAAGTATGTCAAAAGTAAAGGGAACAACAAAGTAACTGTGCCTGATACTATAGATGACGTAAATTACGGTGATGACGTAACCAGCAAAACTGAGCACTTCAATCACTACTTCCAATCAATATTTTCCGGCACTGCTGCTATTGTGAAAGACTTACCAATTCCTACCGACTTCGAACAAATGGAAAACATAGAAATAACAGAACAGGGAGTTGCTTCACTGCTCAAGAACGTTAAAGTTAGCTCCGCATCTGGTCCTGACCACATTCCAAACTATGTCTTAAAGAACTGTGCTGCATCTGTCGCCCCATTTTTAGTAATTCTTTTTCAGGCATCTATCGAAGAGGGGTCCCTGCCTAAAGATTGGAAAAGTGGTAACGTAGTACCTGTATTCAAAGGCGGCGACAAGACAAAGACAAAAAATTACAGACCTATTTCACTAATTAGCGTCTCATGTAAGCTACTAGAGCATATAATTTATACCAACTTAATGAGTCACTTACAGAACAACGGATTCTTTTGCCCCACGCAACATGGCTTTCGCCGGGGTTTCTCATGTGACACTCAGCTAATCGAGTTCACCCATGATATCGCATCATCAATAAATAACGGACACCAGGTCGACTGCGTATTTCTGGATTTTCAGAAAGCTTTTGATTCTGTTGCACATAACCTTCTACTCACAAAATTGTCTGCCATCAAAATTCCAGCATCACTGATGAAATGGCTTGAGGCGTATCTTACTGGTAGAAAGCAGCGTGTTGTGCTTGAAGGACTGACCTCATCAGAGACTGAAGTCTTATCGGGCGTTCCACAGGGGTCCGTCTTGGGCCCACTGTTATTTCTAATATTTATAAATGACATAGGAATGCATCTTTCCAGTCACATACGCCTGTATGCTGATGATTGTTGCATATATCGCACCATTACGTCCCCTGCCGATTCATGTATCTTACAAAATGACCTTCTAACAGTGTCCACGTGGTGCGACAGCTGGAGCATGAAATTAAACTCTGCCAAGTGCAATGTCATTCGCTTCACTAACAAGAGGGTACCACTTGCTAAAGATTACTTTCTAAACAGTGAACCTTTGATCGAGGTAAATAGTTACAAGTACTTAGGCGTTGTCTTTAAATATAATCTTTCTTGGAATGACCATATAGAGAGCGTGGCGTTAAAGGCTAGTCGTATGTTACATTTTCTAAAACGTAATTTCTGGAGAGCCCCCCATAAGGTAAAGGAAACGCTTTATTTAACAAACGTTCGTCCGATGTTAGAGTACGGCAGCTCTGCCTGGGACCCAGAGACAAACACAGCCATTAACCAACTGGAACGAATACAAAAACGCGCCGCCCGGTTCGTTACTGCCAACTATGATTTCACTCAGAGCTCATCACAAATACGTGTTAACTTGGGATGGCCACTTCTCGAGAACCGACGGAAATATTTGCGGCTTAAACTTTTCTACAATATTTACACAGGCAAGACTGGTTTGTGCAGGGACACATACATAAAGAACCCAAGCTACGTATCGCCTAGAACAGATCATTCGCTAAAGGTGCAAGAGTACAAATGCCGTATCAACCTGTATAAGCATTCCTTCTTTCCAAAAACTGTACATGATTGGAATAAACTGCCGCTCGAAATTGTTACAGCAACGCCATCTGTGTTCGTAACTTTGTTGTCGAAACATTTATATCTTTAGCTCTAAAATGTATTTCGCTTCGGACAGAATAGGAGATTAACCTTTCCTGTCCGCGGCTTTTTGCCTTACTCGCTGTTCTTTTGTTTTCATTACATTATTCTAATTATAATTATTATTAATATTATCATTGCGTCGTATTATGTACTAAAGTGTATTTATATTGTATTTCATAATAACCTCTAGTGTAATGTTGTGTTAAGTACTGTGTTTTCAATATCAATATTTTGTTGTATTGTGTATTAGATCTACCCTTTTGTAACATCAATCATCTGTATTTCCATCATTTGTATACTCCTTCCCCCTACTCTAATGCCCAACATTGGGCGCTGTAGGTATGTAAGTAAATAAATAAATAAGTAAATAAATTATTTCGGTGAAGTCCTTATGTCACAGGAACGGCCTTGGTACGTGCGGTTCGAAATTCTTTTTGTTGATGCGATGTCCAACTCTGGACGCCCTATTTCCTGCTACAGGAGCTCCTTAACACTTCACTTCAGTTCCCTCTAGCGTTAATATGCCACTTTCCGCAAAGATTGCGATCATGCACTCGCCTCCTTTGGGAATGTAGCCATAATATTCAATGAGTAAAGAAAACTTCGACCTTCCCTCGAGGCAGTTGCAGTACGAATAATAATAATAATAATAATAATAATAATAATAATAATAATAATAATAATAATATTTGGGGTTTTACGTGCCAAAACCACTTTCTGATTATGAGGCACGCCGTAGTGGAGGGCTCCGGAAATTTCAACCACCTGGGGTTCTTTAACGTGCACCTAAATCTAAGCACACGGGTGTTTTCGCATTTCGCCCCCATCGAAATGCGGCCGCCGTGGCCGGGTTTCGATCCCGCGACCTCGTGCTCAGCAGCCCAACACCATAGCCACTGAGCAACCACGGCGGGTTTGTTGCAGTGCGAGCTGTGCTGTTTGGTAAGCTAATAAGAATTAGTTCGATCTACGTGCCCTCTTGCTTTCTAAACTTTCTAAAACAGGCTATCAAAGCTTCATCGATGAACTTCCTCCGCCATACACAGTCGTTGGTGACGTAAATGTTCATAGCCCCCTCGGGGGCGGCTCACGTTGCGATGTGCGTGGGCACCCGATAGAAAATTTTCTGTTTTCTTCAGGTGCGTGCTTATTCACTAACTTGAAATTTCTCATGAAAGTAGTGCGCACCTCTTACCTGCACTACCTGGTAAGACGAAATTCTGCTATCAGCCGAAAGTCCTTCCTCAAAAAATTTGTTCTATGTAAATAAATAATCAGCAGGCGGGTAATATGTAGAATCTTTCTAGCGAAATAAATTGCAACATGAACTGGAGTCGCTTCGCTTTCTTCGTTTTTATTGTAATCCATCTTTGAACAAAAGTGAACAACATAAGTATGCTGAAACAGAAACAACGAAGCATGCCTTCAATCTTTAACACCACAAAGATGGGCAGCTCGATACATTCAAAGAAATAATAAGAAAAAAACAAAGAAATCGTCAGCGTGGTGTAAATTTCTCTAAAAACAAGCGGAGAAATACTGGCTGCCAGTCCACTGAGAGCATTTGTTCAACAGGCTCTGTGCGGGACATTTGACCGGGGTACAAGTGTATTAGAATACAAATGTTTGGTAAGTTTATTGCTTCGAGATAAAGTGTTCAGAATGCCGCCATGGCGTCGTCTTCATGTTTCTATGGCTGGACGCAACGGTCCACATTTTTATTCTGTATTTTTGTAAAAGCTTCAGCTTTGCCGCTTGTCTTCAGTGCGAGTTCTCGTCGATGGTTGTGGCGATGTCTCGGGAAAGGTAGGAGCTAACGATAGAAAAAGAACAGAAAGCCGGAAAATGTTATTTCAAGCAGCGAAGACATCATCCACTAAACGAATAACATCTTTCAACCTGACAAAATCCAAGCGAATTATGTACACATGGCGCATTAAATGATGTCAAGGGTTTCATGAACACTCCAGTGCTATAGGTCCTTTTTACAAACAAGAAGTGATCGACGTAGTAATCAATCATTCAATTATTCAGTTTTCCAGTGCTCCATAGACTGCGCAAGGTAGTTAGACAGCTAGCGTATTGGAAGTACGTACGAGTTCTCTTACTATACAATGAAATAACTGAATGATAAATCAAGGCCCGTATACAAGATGCTTTTTTTAGACAATACATTTTTTTTTATAAACAAGCTATAAGTGAAGGCAACGCTGCGTTTTTCTTAGACTATTTCCTAGGCGATACACATACTTTGCCGCTAATAACGGGAGCTCCAGAATAGGAATTATTAAAAAATTATTAACTATTTCATTACTGTCTTCGGGGCCGTTGTTTAACGGAGAACTTGAAGGCAGGCACATATTAAGGCGCCCTCATTTTTTTTTATCTATGAACTCACACCGAAAGAAACACCCTGTACAGACACAAAAAACAAAGATATGCCCGAGGTGTTCGTCAGAGATTATGTCAGCCATACGCCATGTCGGGCATGTTCGGCTGACCAATGACAAATAGTATTTATTTACCCATTATGCCAGTAAGATTGAAGAGCTCTGGCTTTGTGGCAAAAAAAAAGAAACAGATATTTATAGGTTTTCTGATGTCCTGCACCACATCTCCTTCTAGAAATGATTTACTGAAGGCTTAAGCTCCGGTGAATTGGGGGAGTCATTCACCGTGTCAGCAGCTGCTGTCCCATAATTTTGGTGCAACCCTTAACACCGTGAGTGCCATCAAGTACTCCTCATAGGCTGACTTGTAGCACATCTTTATCAGTGTTAGTCAGAGGAGCACATCTCTCAAATGAGGTCGAATCCTTTATGGTGCGGCTGTTGCCAAGGTATAACAGAAACCGCGCACGCACCACGTGTATTTCTACCTCGAACGACCACGGTTTTAGTGAGGAACTTGCATGGCCCACAATTTATATGCTTACAGTCTAACGAACAAAGTAACAAAAGTTTCAAAAATAAGACGGGCTTATGGTATGTGTCCCGACATTTATAATCTCTATATGTTCTTGCTACGCTTATGAAAGCTGTAGTTAATTATAATGGTGTTCTCGGCCCGTGCACACTACATTTCTGCAGTGAAGCTGGCAAGCCTGCATTCCATCACAGCTTTGGTTTCCCTTCGTGAATCTTATCTCTTTCTGAGAAAATATGAAGCAAACGACGGCCATTCTTCGTTACAAAACCCAACCTGATGCGGCGTTCATTTACTTTCTATATCTTTAGGCAACTCTTCCAATATTGGTTTTATGAGTAGCTTTCGACAGCTTCACGTTTCTTTGCCGCTTTAGTTTTGCCGTACCTACTTTCCTTGCACATGCGAAATTGAAGCAAAAAACAAAGGCCCACGTGCCACATGCTATGCTCAGAAGTCTCAATATGGCCAGCCGAAATTAAGTCATGTGCAGTGACTTTCCTGAAGCAGTTTTACACTATCACAACATAATTTTGGGCCAATGAAGTCACTACTGAAAGGTCAGCAGAAAGTTTTCTCTAATAAAAAAAAGGAGAGGCTAATCAAACATGTGCGAAGAGTTCAAGGTAATCAGAAAACTCGCGAGAAGAGTGAGTCTGTAGAGGCCACTTTTGCGGTTCCTGTTGCCTCAATGTTTTTTTTTCTTTATTGTTTTTATTCTCTTTTGTTTAGTAAGCCTTGTTCTCCCTGTACGTCTCCTATGTCGAGCGAAGGTTGTTCAATTAGCTTCAACTCGCCGCTATCGCTCCCTTCCCGGGGTGTGCTCAAGTAGGCGCGTTTAAAGTTTTGACAGGACCTGTTCAGCGTTCATTAGACTTTATGGCCGTGCCAGCCCGCTCCGGCGATATACACCCCGTGGGCCGGTAGGCATCAAGTAACCCGGGACGCGGGGTATAATTAAATCCCCTGGTTCGAGGTCCTGAAGAGGAGGTAATTTTCTTGCCTTTGCAGGGACTAAGTGTGCGTTTTTAAGGGGTAATAAAAATCCTGGCCTTCCTGCGAAATCAACAAACATATAGATATACGACTAGAAACGCGAGACTTTTGAGCAATTCCTTCCTTCTAGCGAGCGGGAATAGGCTGCTTCGTAATGACTAATGAATATTGTATTATATTGTATTATTTTCCTGTCTTTTTGTTTAGAAAAGGCTCTCAGAACTACGACATTCTTCTTATACTCTGTTTTCTTTTTGCATTACTTCTGCACCGAGTTTATTGAACATGCAACAGCGCCACTTATCACGTTGTGTCGATGATCAAGCTTAGCTTGTCTGCTTGAACGCTAAGCGCCCATCTAAAGCAAGTTTTTCTATAATACGCGCCGAAAAAGTTTGTGCTAGTTGCGGCCTATGGTGTTTACATATATAGCAAATAGGTCTACTTCATTAGGATTTGGTGTCTTATATTTATGTATGTTTTATTCAGCTACATGAATTGTACGTATTATGGGCAAATAATAAACCATTTCATCTTTTCATAATAAGCACTTAAGAAGTGTAATATGCATAATAGGGCTGTGGCCTTTCTTTATTTATTATAAGAAAGTTTGTGAGTGCCGCTGTTAACACGTGTCTGAAGGTTTCAGGCAAACGAGATACGGTTGCAAGCAGACGAGAAAACGAGCTTAGCAACGAGATACTTTATTCCAAAGAGATTAGCCTTACTGCGTGATAGCCTCCTCCCTGTTGATTAAGCTTGAATTTTTCAAACCTGGATGTTGGGTAAGACCATCAGGGCTCTTCGCTAAGTAACTTAGTAGACACGCAAGACATGACGCCAAAACACCGTCTTTTTTGTTTCCCCGATGTTTTTTCTCCATTAAACGTTTTCGTAGCACCATTGGCAGTCACTGAATGCATGGAACTAGCTAAAAAATGGCTGTGGCTTAGCTAAGATTAAGCCCAGGATGCGAAGCACACTATCCTTTATTTTAGTTGTTGAACCACTGTTTAGCCTGGTGAACTGCTGTTGCTTGGCTATATTTGGTTCGGCTAGACGAAGAAACAACTCATGCGTTACTCTGCTTCGCCTTCAAGAGTGGAACGCGACAGCGTTCCCGTCGACCCGCCAAGGGGTGTAAGACAATGGGCTACGGCGCAGCGACTACGCGCCCTGCATTGGACGCGGTGAGCGTCGAGCAACGCAGCGTTCGGCGCGGCAACGAAATGTGCGCCTGAGCAAGCGACGCACGCCTGAGCCTTAGAAACAGCTCGTTTCTAAGGCAATACCGCATTCACTAGAGGCGCTTTTGCACCGCTTTGAAGCATCGTACTCGTGGCTCAGTGGTAGCGTCTCCGTCTCACACTCCGGAGACCCTGGTTCGATTCCCACCCAGCCCATCTTGGAAAAGTTGAGCCAAAGCCACCTAGAAAATCAGTCTCTGTAGCACACCGCAACCTTCGCTTCTCATTCCAACGAGCAGCTCTGCCTCCAGGAGGCATCTCACCTCGTGAGTGTCTAGTAGAGGCAAGCGCAGCTGCTTATATACCGCCGTGACAGCGCGAGTTGGAGCCCCGTTTCTCCTCTTTCGTGACGTCACGGTGTCACGTGGTATTGAAGGCGACACCGCCGCGCCTGAGGAGCTGGGTTGCGCTCTCGTAATACGCTTCGCATAAAACGACCTTTTGCCTAGGCAGATGTAGACTCTACTTTTGCAGATCAAAGTAAAGCTTGGAAGTTTATGCGTTCTCTTCTCATTAAGTTCCGTAATGCGCTAAAGCATGGGTATAGAATGACGTTGATAGTTGGGACGCCAGTTATATATTACATATTACGCTAAAAAAAACTTTCGGTGGCTGGAAAATGTGATGTTTTGCTCAAGTTTAGTGTTAGCTAAAATACGAAACAGTGTCTAACTTACGACACAGCAGACTATTTATTGCTTGCCTCCCAAGACTCCCGAATTTTTCATAAAGCTTACGAATTTACGCTCATTTTACAATTTCACACATGCTAGGCCAAGGTTTTACGAAAAGCAAGTTATGTCCGTGAAAACGCTGCGCTCGGCCGTCCCCAAACTTTCCGTTGGAAGACTTCTGATGGTGAAAAGATGTAAGAGGCGTACTTGCTTCGAGCTAGTTTATATAAAGAAGATCCTGAAGCACTCGCTGAAGAAGGCACTGTGATCATAAAGCAGTGTGTTGCAGGCCACTGTTTGCTGGACCAGGTTGTTGCTGCTTGCCTGCTGCGTCTAACATTACATCATCCATATTATAAAGTATGTTTGTATACCTGAAAAGACGTGTACTCATCGGGAGCAAGTGCACTTCCTCCCCCCCCCCCCCCAATTCTGTTGCAGCTATCAGGTTGGCAGATACGCGCTTATAATGTCTTATCAAACATGTTATTTGCTGTTGTCCGTGATACAACGAACAGCGGTAACCACTTGCGACCACGTTGACCCTTCTCGACGACTAGCCGTCACACGAGAAGTCGGTCATGGTGCTATTCAAACTTTTACGTTCGAGTGAGTTGTTCATGAGACTTTGGCACTCCGAGGCGTTCACTACCCTCCTAATTTATTTTTCGCACGTTTGCCTTTTTTTTTTCTCCGCTGCTCTCTCACTTTTTTTTGTCACCCTTTTTCTGCCCCCTGCGTAGGACAGCAAACCAGAAGTTTCTCCTCTGGTTAACCTCCCTGCCTTTTCTTTCATCTCGGTCACTTTCTCCTTGCTCACACAGAGCAATGAATACTACGGCAGCAGGTCTGTGTAATTGCATTTAGCGCAGTTTTGCTGTATCGTTCAGCGGGCCGAACAATGAATTAATGACGAATATGTGAGGCGGAGATCTCGCCGGTCCATTTTGAATGTGCATATATTCACGAAGGGCCCCATCGCTCTCATTGGCACATTTGGTATGGTCCACAGACAGGGTGTTTCAGCGAACACTTTCAACACCTTTAAAAGTTGCTAGTGGCAGATATCACAATTCTAGTTCATGAGCTGGTCCAATCGAAGGGGCTGACCCCACTTGCAAAAAAAAAAATTAAAATTCAAGATCGACCAATGAACAAACATTCACTTATTACTTTTTAAAACTAATTACCTTATGGCCCATATTGCAATTTACAATTTTTAGCCATACAGTTTGCAAGGCGGATGTACTTGGAACGAATTCTCAGGGCGGCACCAGTTTCGGGATATTAATTCCCGATCTTTAGGAAGAAATGCATTTCGGTTCGAGTTATTTGTGTGCTACGCTTATTACAAATACGCTTAATTACAAATAAAACTACGCTTTATTCACAAATTAACAGCAGCTAAAGTGCATTTCTCCGCAAAGTTTCACTGTAAGTTCAAAATAATGTAGTAAATGCAAAGGCATTAAAGCAAATGTTGAGAAAATAGAATTCAAATGGATAGGTGACTACGAATATGCGAAAATTAAGGAATGAATAAAAAACGTAAAATAAAAGAAATTTAACTAAATTTGGTAGGACGAAAAGGAAACACTAAAGTCAGAATCCAGAGTTTAAATCATATTAGTGAGTTTTAGCGAGTCCATCCTTCCAGTAGAACCAAGCACGTCTATGTAATACCGGGTTATCGGACGATAGTAGCGACATCGTAACGACGCTTCATCTAACCTCATTGCCTTACAGAGACGCTTTCGTGTTCCATGAGTGTTCTTGTCGAAGAAAACATTTAAAAAGGCAGCGTGCTCACGATTACGCCGGTGCCCAAAATTGTACGAGCAATGAAGTTAGAACAGACTTGGTTACCGCAATATTAGCTGTGTGTTTGTCTGTTCGAGCCCTGCGCCACCAATCAGACCACCACACGTGCGCGTCTCCGCTGAGCGGGTAACTCGCTTGCGTACGCCGAAATATCGGACACGCTAAAACCTTCTATTGACCCTACAAGCGAATGCTGGATCGCAGTGCACGCCTTCCTGTCCCTGCACCCAAGAGTCGAGGCGCCCGAATTAGTAACAGTGAGTCACTCGCGCGCGTACCTTTCAGGGAAGGCCTATTCCTCTTCCTCCTCCTCTTCTTCCTCCTCTTCCTCCTCCTCCTCTTCCTCCTCGTCTTCCTCTTCTTCTTCCTCTTCTTCCTCTTCCTCCTCTTCCTCTTCCTGCTGCTGCACGGGGGCGGGCTTGGGTGCCGGGGGCGCGGGCTTGGGCGTCTCGACGGGCTTGGGTGGCTCGAACACGGGCTCGAGCTCGTCGTCTTCCTCCTCGTCCACCTCACGGCGGCTGCGCATCACCTGAGGATAGCAGAACGGGGACTCTCTTTATAGCGTGATCAAACAGCGCAGCAAAAAAAAAGTAAGCGACACAGGCCGCTGAGCTACTTGTCACACAGCGTTACTAATAATGAACTTGTTGGCGTCTTCAACCAAAACCTTGGGCTTTATGAAACTCTACGTTTGTGGGTCAAAGTGAGCCCCTTCGTCAGTGGTTAGAAGGCAGAAAATAACATAACCAGGAGCACCTCGCTGTGCATTTCGATGGCACTCTTTGCCTTGCTCTTCCCTTCTCCCCCTGATTGATAAATTTACTTTGCTGCCCACCATGCCCATCATCAACACTTTTCACTCTCTCACTTTCTCTCTTTTTAATCCCATTTCCTTTCCCTAAGGCTGAGTAGCAGGTCAGATCTTTGATTCCGGCTGGCCTCTCGGCTTTTCTAACACGATAAATGCATGTCTCTCTCTAGGTGTAATCGACATGAAGTGTTATGCCACACGGTGACAGACACAAAAAGAAAGACACAAAGCGCTCCTTCCTTTTTAGTGTTCATGTCACCCTGTTGCGACACGCTTAATCCCGGCCTAATATGACTGGCAAACGAGCCAACATCACCTCTCTAGTGTACAAAGCTGTAAATCATCGCTTCGTGCGTGTAGTTTTTTTCATTGTGCCCTATCTTTCTTTCCTTTTGCGCTGTCACTAACTACTACATATATTACCTATATGCTGCTGCCACCGTGATCGCTAGTATCTGGCAAGCATGTTACACATAGCAGGCGCAAAGGGGGAAAATGTCTAGCAATGTTAGGCAACCTTGTCATAACAAATGTTACCAACAATAGACTAACACGCCACTGTAGCGGCCGTTTCATAGACTCAAGGCTATTTTGCGAGCACTGCCTAAAATGACGGTAAAGAAAACGAACAATTGAGAATATCTTGGGGCTCCGTATACTATACTGAAGTAACGAATGGGTGTTCTCTAACTAAATGAATTGATTTCTCGAGCGAGAACGACACAACTGAAGAAAAAGATTGACGCCTCTTTTAATATACTGGTGTATTTACTCTGCGATGTAGCAAATCATCAAACAAACAGGCGGGGACCTGTTCACTATTAAGAGTTCTTAAAATATAACAAGCTAGGTTCTTCTATATACAGCGAAGTCCGCCTAGGCAAAGTCAAGCTTTTCCTGCGTGAGCAGGGCCCCCATTTATGAAGTCATCAGGACATCACACAATTAGTGTGATGTCCTCGTCACTTTGTCCTAGTTACTTTGTCCTGGTGACTTTGTCCTGGTGACCTTGTCCTAGTGAACTGGCGTCATTTGTGCCAAGCTTTGATCAAGACAGCAAATAAAAGAAAATGATATCTTGAATTTTAGATTTCTATGGAACTAAAAAAAGACCTGTTTTCCGCCCTAAAATTGCAAGCGGTGCGAATTACGTTATGTTTCAGCAAAGTGTCAGTTTGCTGTCGATAGTACCAAAGCCTGCAGCGCTTGACAAAATACCTGAGTTGAGCGTACGTTCAAGTAACTTTGGTCTATCCTTCGCGCCATTTTCTTTTCCATGCGTTTATCGGTAGCCAAAAGAGTTTAATCATCGCAATGAAAAACGTTCTTCCACTCGACACACCAGAAGGACGCAAGAAAGGATAGGGCAGCGCATTCTATAGATTTGAGAGCTCACTGCACTTCAATAATGTTTGTCGGTGATCCCTGCGCTACACTATCGCAATCAAGAACTGTAGACATCTACCTGAAGGCAACGGAATGAAAACGTGTCGCTCTACTAAGTGCTCAAAACACCAACCACCAGTAAGGGCCGTTACTGAAACCTAGTGTTTACTTTCTTCAAGGGCTACCACTGAGCCACACTTGAAGAGCTTTTTTTTTGCTTGCCTTGTTTCATTACCTTAAGCACATAACTGTCATTGTTGAAAATCTGTGGACAGCGCTATCCGAGCAGACGTTGAATTTCGGAGCACTTTGTGAGTATAACGAGCATAACCGTACAACCCTGCATTCACATGTCTTTGTACCTTCTCGCCCAGTGTAACATAGAACACCCAAATTGCTTTTAAGAGGCCGTATAGTGATTATAAACACTCATGACTGGAGCAAAAGTTTTCAGTAAGACTCAATGTTAAGCGGGGAACCTACCACTAGATGCCAAAACGTTATAGCTTCGAATACACACATCGCTACTCTAGCAATTGCTTCAAATGTCCAGGACCAATGTCCAGGACCAGGACATGGTCGTCCTGGACATGGTCCTGGAAATGTCCAGGACCAATGTTCATAAATAGCACTTACGCTAGAATTTTTTATAATAGCCTTTTCCAGCCAATACTAGCACCGGACACAGTATTAGCGAAGGCGTCCAACCAATGACCAAGAGCACTTACGAGCGAAAAAAAAAGCTTTGTGAATCCCGCCTCTCAATACCACGCTGCGTTTTTTCTCCACTAGCGTGGTCCGTAAGGCATTGTCGCAGACCGCAAGTTCTGAGCTTCATAACTACAGTACTACTTGACAGTCAGCACTGGCAGATAATTGCTGACATTACATCGCTGCCTTCAAACTAACGGATTACTACTGTTTTCACACTGCTCTGTCCCCTATAGCATCGACAGAAATCGCCAAACGGCGGCGCGAGAGAGCACTGACAACGACACAACCAGCGCTGGCTGGTGAGAGCTAATGCTGTTCCATCTCTGTCCTGTTTTGTTCAGTCGTATTGCCCTGCTCTAACCGTTCATAAGGAATTAATTCTCCCAACTGGAGAATAGTATTGGTCCTTCTTACCATAATGCAGTGCATTATTTCTTTAAAAGTGACGAGGCTCTTCTTTTTCGGTGTATTCTTTTGTTAATTACGAAAATGATTTGCGGGAATATTTCTTTGTTACTGCTGTGTTCTAACTGTTTCTTGTTTCTTTTTTTTTACTTTTGTCTTTGTGATCTGTCATCTTATTCTTTCTTCCCCTTTTACTTACTTACTTTTACTTACTTACTTTTAATTTCTGTTTCTATACCTCCTTCCTAAAGAGTAGGCAGGTGTCGCGAACCTCTTGGCGGCAGTTGCAAGCCTGCTTTTTGACTTGTGTACCTCTTTGCCCATTGTGTAGATGCATTAAATAATAATAATAATAATAATAATAATAATAATAATAATAATAATAATAATAATAATAATGATGATAATATGCCTCCCAAGCAAGGTCTGTTTTTGAATACAATGCAAGTCCCGAAGACAAATAGCGCTGCATCAAAGCAGACATATGTATAGGGCACACCTTTTGCCCAAACGTACCTGCTTGTTCTTGGGGTTCTCAGGGTCCCACTTGGGCAGACCACTACGACCAGACTCCTTGAAGCTCATCATCTTCTCCTCCCACTGCTTCTCCGACTCGGCGTCCAGCATTGCTTCGAGCCCCTAGGATGCGAAGTGCAAGAACGCCAAACATTTCATCAGGTGAGACGAGCGTGCATCAATGGTCATGTGCCTGTCGTTCGCTTTCCTTACTTTCGCACGAGAAGGAAATTAGTATCGACTGACACGCACACCGTCCGATCTGGTGTATCTTTCTTCTGACCGCATTGGCAAGCAGAGTTTCTTGCTGGAATGCGCTTCAGTAGCTTACAGGAGCGGTCACTTTCTGCAGTACTGGCTAGCAGTTATGAAATAGCTTTTGGCCACATGGCAGACTCCTCAGGGTTTCAGCAGGGTTGATCCTATGAAGCTGCCATCGTGAGAATAGCGCAGGGCGTTACGTCTCTGAATTTTATCGTACAGGCAGTTTGTGGCTGGGCGTGTCATATGGCGGTACCTGCCTTTACGTACGATTTCAACGCTATCAACGACGTCAATCTGCTAAAGTTAAGTTGACATAATTGCAGTTATACTGTGTTACTTTTAGCAGCCATGCACCTTCAGGAACGCAACCTTATACCTTATAGCATGTCACTCGAGTCGTTCGGTAATGTAGTAAGCTACGGCAGCGGTAATCATTCAGAATATATTGAGGGGATGCGGTTCCACTTCAAAACCTACCTAAAAACAAGCTCGTAGAGGAATTTCTCTTCGTCAACGCAAACCAGATTTATTCCTCAAACTAACCACATAAGTAATGTCATGTGACTTTCTCCACTTTACTCATAAGCAGTTTAGCACGTGCCCAGAGCTAAATGCTCCAGAAAAACACATGTTTCGCGTCACGTAGTCAAACAGTAGTATCAACATTCATGCTGGTAGAAAAAAGGAAGAATTGGTGGTTTCACAGAAAACACTTAAAGAAAACGTGCAGTGGAGGGGCAACATTCAAGTACACGTAGTGTGTACCCGTTTCCACACAAGCTGCACAGTCCATGAAACATGCAATGTGGTTAGGAGTTCAAACTAAACATAGTAGTCCATAGCCATGCTTGCATCCTCCCATGCATAGCATTAAAAAATATCATGTCTGTTCCAAAATGGAAGTTGTGCGCTATTATCGATGTGGTGTCGCGTACGTCGTCGATAACGTCATCGATGACTGTTATGCCCTCGAAATATCTAGTCACAAGGTCCACATTGATATACACCGGTTCCAACTGAACACGCAACACGATTACCTAAGTTTAACGGCAACAGTCTTTCGGTTCGTTTTGGTCAAAGTGTGTCCGTTCTTTTCAGTGAAACGTCCCTTCACCGTCAATTAGGAACATGTGTAGACCAAATTTTAGCAGTGATTGGCAATCAATGAAGGGACAGAAAACTTTTGTGGTGATATCTTATTTCTAGGATCTGCATACAGTTATGGTCTTAGCGTGGTCATGTGTCAAGTATGGGTATTGTTTAGTAAGATATAAAAAATCATTCCGTAAGTTAAAGCACTGCAAGTTGTTACTCTTCAAGAAATGTCTCGCAAGCTTTTACGGTGGTTAGCCTTGAATTGTTTATGTACTATGGTTTAGGAGGTCCTGGATGAGTTATAATTTATGGCAACGAGAAGCTGCTCTTTTCGGTGGTATTAATGTTCTTCGAAAACTAATACTAATTTTCCTGCTCAATAGCTTTACCTTCATGATAGGTACCTTGTATTTTTTACAGTGATTATGATAAATATTTCACTCCACCTGCCAGCTACGCGTTTGAATGAGTATGCATTTTCGTTCGATAGACTCTCTTCATTTTATTGTAACTATCGGAAGTCGTATTGACACTACGTTTTCTTGGCCCAGTGCTCACAGCAAAAACGTTACTTATAATTCCTCCACCAGATGACAGATCTCGCTATTCTTAAGTTGTATAGCATGGAAGGAGGTTTTCTTCGATGAGGCAATTGAATAACGTTGGCCGTGAGAAGCACGACTTGATGACATTTTCCCCTAATATTTTCTGCCTGTGCTTCCTAGTATTGCCGTTTATTCTGTCGAAAAGTTAAGAGCGTCACTGCCAGTATTATTATCTATGATCACTTGGTGCAGGTAACTTTCTCTTTGGGGCCTTGATGACTCGACTTGCTAGTGCAGCTTCTCGGTTTTAGGTGTTAATTTTCGAAGGGAAGAAAAACAAAACTCGTCGTTGCAATAGTAACAAGGTGAACATATGTGAAGCGAGGGCAAGCCTGCGTTCCTCCTAGAACGAAACGTACGCCAGAGAAGAGTTCACGCTTGTCGACGAAGGTGCGGCGGTCCGTCCTTCGCTCGTACTTGCTGGCCACCTGAATCTTGGGCTGTGGCCACACGACGGGGCAGAGAGCACGGAGACGGGCACAGGCGACAGCACACACCGCAACATTTTGCGAGTGGACACGGGAGTTCACGAGGGATCGTCAAGGACAGAGAGAGAGAGAGAGAGAGAGAAGGGGAAGAAGAGAGAGAGAAAGAAGAGAGACAACATCGTGAGCGAGGCAGCAGTTCGCGCTACGCTACTCACACCGTCGTAAAGCTCCCTCTTGTCCTCGAAGGACCGCCTGTCCAGCCGCCGCTCGTACTTGCTCGACACCTGGATCTTGGGCTACCGATTGCGCATTTCAGTAAACGCTCCCACCTACTACACGTTTGGTCATTTATAATTCGCTCCTTATATCTACTCAATCAATGAAGCATCAGTCGCGGATAACGGTGACACTTCCTCTCGTTGGTGCCTTTCGGCGAAGCCCGTCTTTGCCTGCCGTTGCTGATAAATATGAGTTGTGGTCTCGCAATCGTAATGGGCAAGTGCTAGTGAAGCCCCACAACATTTAAACATGCGATGTAATGTCCGAAGGCGTACCATCCTTTTCAGATTTACCGATTACTGTTCATTGAACCTCTCCTTGTATGTTTCCGGTCACCTTCCTGGTTGTGCTGCATATTGATATCTTCACAGGTCTCAACTTTCCGTGAACGCTTTGTGACAGAAGAAATTAATGTGAAAATTTCTCTCACCTGTCTGAAATGGTATGTTGTACATATATATATATATATATATATATATATATATATATATATATATATATATATATATATATATATATATATATATATATATATATATATATATATATATTTATATATATATGTATATCTAAACGTATCTAACGAATCATAGTTTGCATCTTTAAGCAACAGCAACTTGGCGGGCTTCAATGACGCAAGCTTTTGCCAAATTTTTTTTGCTTCAAGCACAAGATTATTAGCAGGGTTACTGTAGCTGACAGAACTATGCCCTGTAGAAACTGACTAAATAAAATAAGCTTCTGCTAAGCGTAGAACAAACTTCTTCAACTGACACAGGTTCCCTGTGTGCTGGGTGGGCGTTCCGCCAACTTGTTCGCTAGAACGTAATATTGCGCACAAGTCAAATCTCCAGTGCACATCTGATATTAGTACATACTACACTGAATGAAAAGAATACGCAACTCTAACACTCGAGTGTTTTCATTTATTCAGACCAGGGGCCTCATAACGTAAAACTATTCTAATCAGATTTTGTTCCGCTCTCATGATGTCAAATTTGCATAACCACCTATGATATAAGCATTGGCAAGTGAACCGCAGCGTTTTTGGAACAACCTAACCAAACGCTAACCTTGTTTACAAGACGCCACTCATTTTTTTATAAGAAATAGCATGGTATAAATTTACGGATTTTTCTTATCTAATTGGTAGTCAAGGGGCGAGGAGCACGCAGGAATTGAGAGGATTTCTGTGGGTCCGCGCTAGCGCGCTAAAGGTAGATAACCAGATGATGAGAGTGGTGGTGGCTGCCGCGATTGGCCCGCTTCCCCTTGCTTACCTTACGGTGGCTGTTCTAAAATCATGGCGGCGTGCAATGGAAGGTTAGGAATGCCGCTAAAACGGATCCTCAACGAAGTAGATTTGGCAGAGTGATGTCGCATACGTGCTGAAAGTGCTCGTCAACATTATACTGCTACGTAAAAACTTTTATTCTAGGCAAAAAAAATCCGTTCGCCTTGGCAACTTCGAGTAGCCAGTGCCAGAGTGATCAGTAGGCCGTCGTCTTATAGTCCTTTCAGAACCGTAATTCTCCGGATATTCCACAAGAAGTTCAATTTTCTTCGGCATATTAATGCATCTTTCATGCGTTCATGTTACATTCTTGTGGTGAGTGCTCGCGGTATTGTGGCGTCGCGTGACAGAAAGGCTAAGTAAGCTTTCGACCAGCAGGGGAGGGCTGATGGCGAAAAAGGCGTGGAATCAGAAATAATTATTTTTTCGTTTGTTCGGTGTAATCCTGAAAATTGGTGAGCACACGTAATATCAAATGAGGAGTTTCGGTTTTCGTGACATCGTGTGACAAACAGGCAAAAATATCTTGTGACCAATAATGATTGCAGAAATGGAATAGAAACAGTTTGGAATAGCTTTACGTTACAGTGCCCCAAGTATGCGACGTGCACGGTACAGCTATGTCTACTATCCTTTCATGACTGCCCGTGCGTTTTTGCACGTTCTAGTGCTCTCGACAATGTTCAGAAGCAAAGACAACTTACCGGGTGCTTGCCCTGCAGAGCTCTGAAATGCAATAAAAAGCAGTGTAAGTTATTCAAATTTGCTCTGTGATTCCGTATACAAAATACCTTACACTACAACAATATACATACAAAACGCTATATAGCGCATATGTATCTGCCCTTAAACGTGGCTTAGTGAATGCTGAGCTTTACAAGCATATTATAAGCGTCAGGGATGTGCTGATATAGGGTCATATTGAAGGCTTTAGGAGTCTAAAGCCAGGTGAAATAATAACTTCATATCCTGATTCTTCCTTTGCGGAAATCACTGAGCAAGACCTCACCATGCAACTCTCGATTTTTACGGAATTTAATTGCATCTCTGTCTGCTAGTTGTCTCGCATGGTGCCTTGCTCTCACTCACGGCCCCGTTGGGGCCTACATGCCAAGCTTCTAGTGAACGTGGGTCTGGCGTATCTCCCCTGTAGAATTGATCGATCGAAGCATTGATATTGCCAAATCACCTGCAGGAATTCACATTTTTCTCATCGTGGTGGTGCGCAGAGAACCCGAGTTGTAAGGCTGTCACTTACTCGGGGTCGAGACCCTTCTTGAGCGCCCTGCTCCTGTTGATTTGCCGCTGACGCTCTGCCAGTTCCTTCAACTGCAGGAGAGAAACATGCACACCCAATATTGTTAACAATGATTGTAGCGCTGTATCGTGGGTTCCTGTAAGACACCGCAGTATACCTGAGGGTGCAACAAACGTGCGAATTATATTACTTTTGGTCAATAAGGCGGCAGAAACGCGCGCATTCGTGCGTAGAAGCATTTGATGTTATTTTTTTTTTTGGAAGAGCCCCAGTCATGACAGACGTAACTTAGATACTCGAATGATCGAATAGCAAGCGGCATTTTACATCACCTGAAATTTTTGTGGCGTTATTCGCAGAGATCCTCGTTGGAATGGGGTGCTTCCTGTTGGATAGCCGCCTTCGCTAAACGTGTAAATTCGTAATCGCGATTGGCTGTGACCCGCTCTTACGAGCAGTTCCGGCGTGAGTGCTATCTGTGATCGTGGGCACAGATCCGTGTAGTGCGCTAGGATTTGTTCAACTGGCAAAGTAATGGTAAATATTGGCAAATACCAGCTCAACGTTTAATATAATGCGAACGTTTACCGGTCACTTTACTGGAGCCAAGCAGCCTCCGGTTTGACCGGAACGTCCGACAGAACATTTGAGCTCCGAAATGTTGTGCGGAGTCCCAAGGGAACACTTCCGTGAGTTTTAGGTGCTCTTCCAATGCATTCTTTGTTGTGGTCAGCAGCTACGCTAACTCAATGACTTGTTTTACCGTTGTAACATCAGCAAGTCGCGTAAAGATTTCACGAATTTTTCCAACTACAGAGAGGTGCGTACTATGCTGATCAGTTCATTGGCATCCGTAAATTGAATCCTACGGGTAATTGGCTGGCTTGAACATAAGAACTGTGGTTTAACGAGACAAGCCCCTTTGTTCGCTGGGGCAACAGTGGTTGCCTTGATTAAGATAAGGTCGAAACGTCGGCTAATGGTCATTGGAAATCCTCATGTTACTGCGAGCATTTGTCTGCTTTAGTTCGAAAACAGTTATTTTCAATGGCGCAGGCAGCAAGCCATACTTTGTCCGACGATTTTGCCGATTTGTATTTGCTTCTTTGGGAGCCATGATGCGGTAAAGAGGCCGCGTAGGGTCTAAAAAAGTGCACTGTACTCACATCGTAGTCCTGCCTCTTCTGGCGCTCCTCAAGATCGTACTTCTCGGACTCTAGGCTGACGACCCTCTCCCAAAGCTCCTTGGCCTTCTCACGCAGTTGCTCGACGGTCAGGCCTTCGATCTCCAAGGGCTTGATGCGGAAAGACAGGATGGCCTTCTTGTCCTCTTCCATCTGCTCCTTGGTCTTACCCATCTCACCTCGAGCGTACATGATGTTGGCAAACTGCAAAAGCAATCGCATACGATTAAATGAAGAAGCGGATGGCAATTTCTTTGTTAATGAGCTCGCGGAACAGCATCGATGCGACGGCGCGAAGATTCTCTGAAGTAGCGTTGCGCACCTACGTACTCCTATCATCAATTCCTGCAAAAACACCTTTTGAGATGTTTCATTATGCCCGCGAAACTTTCCGTATGCTTACGTACTCTTTGCGTATAACTCCTCTGATGTTCTGAATTCAATGTGTTATATCTCGTCCAGAAAATGTCACGGAGAACATGAAAATGATGTACTGAATGTTATGCAGTTTCATTAAAAAGTTCTAAAACCAGCTGCCATCGGCAGCCAAATACTTGATCATTTCTTTTGAAATCAACACCGAAAGTTTCATTAAAGTTATTTCGGTATGCGCTCCGACAACAACTCTCCTTGTATTTTGGAGCGACGTAGGACACCTCAATTTCCTTGAATCCGGCAAATGTTCTTTCTTTTTTTTACCTTGATCACGCAATTCGTATCACGCTCGTTCTGCATCCGCATGTGCATATTGCAAAATGGAAGCAGCGCGCCTCATGCCTTCTAAAGAAGCCGACTACCGCGCGTTAGCTCCCAGCGAGCCTATGACGCATGCAGGTCCTCTTCGCTGCAGGTATAAGATGCAGTTGATTGCTTGTTTCCTACGCGGTTCCTATCGTGCTCCCACCTGATTCTGCAGTTCGGTGACCACGTATACCACGCGAACTCCGCGTGGGTTGCAAGAGGCAAGGCTCGCTTTGCCTGCCCTCCACCCCCCGTGAGTCAAGGGCACAAGCACGCGCGGCTAACCTTGTCAAAGCCGGAGCTTCCTAGCGCCGAGGCCATTTCTTCGCCCTCGCGTTTGGTGATGACGAAGTTTGGCTTGACGGGCTCCTGCTCACGCTTCTCCTTGGCTGCCAGCATGGCCTGGCGCTTGCGCTCTGCCTCTTCCAACCGCTTGCGCTTCGCCTCGGCTTCCCGCGCTTTCTTCTCCTCCTGCAAGAGACGTGCCGCGCACGTGAGCAAAGTAAGAGACCGGGTGAAAACCCTCAAGCGAAATAATTGCGTGCAAGGATTAGGGAAGCGCACACGTCATCATCATCATCGTCGCCAATGCAGCCACACGCTTGACGTTGGCTAGGGGTTTGCGGTGAAGCAAACAAATGGGCAGAGAAAGAGTGCGATCCTGCACCGTGTCGCCAGTCAGTCAAAACCTCGTGTGCAGTAATGGCATGGCAGTGCGGATGGTATGAAGGGGAATGCCATCATCATTACAGCAGCGTGCTCGAACTCGTTCGCTGAGCGTCTAGTCGGTGGCCTGGGACTCGAAAGACAAGATAGAAGCATCGTCTCGTAGGAAAAAAATTAATAAATGAACAGGAAACGAACGCTGGCGGAAAATGGGAATTAGTTTTGCCTTGTCTAACTTTGCCTGCCGAAGGAAACACGATCAATTCGTTTGACTTGTTCTTTTCCTTTCTTTTTCACTTTTTGTTCCAGCGTCGCCCTTTTGTTTGTGTGTGTGCTCGGATTCCATAAATTAGTTTGAAGGATTACGCGTTGGGAACATCTCCGGGTTCGCGACACCTGGGTTCCCCCTGGTCGCTGAAACGGAGTCACCGCTATCACGTGTAAGAGAGAAAAAAAAAGAATTAAGTACCGAGAATAATTGAAACCCTTGCCACGGAAAGAAGAAGAACGGCAGAAATAAAAACACAGCTGCCTGGCGGAATCATCGATTCCAATTATTGAGTCCCTCTCTTTTGTTCCAAACAAAGGAACCTCTTCCCACTTGGCATGCTGTATAAGATCGGTTCCTTCCTTAAATATGTGGACGGAAGGCTTTCTCTTCCTTCTGCAATGCCTCATCTAAGCTGTCACCTTTTTTGAGTGCGAGTTTCTATTTCGCAATTTCTCTTGCTCGCGTAGCGTGTACAAGGTGATTCGACTCGATGTTTCGATGCACTGAACAAGTTATTCTGAAACATTTTGAACGGAATTGTAGTTTGAAACTTCGCGTGAAGAGTACTAAATAATCATAGGAGTCGTAGCTTTCCTTCGGCAAGATATATATGAATACAAAGATGATAATGATGCGGATGACGATGTGCAGCATCAAAACATCACAACCTCTGGTTTAGCATGCGAGACACTGTTTACTTTGAGTTGCCAATGTTCACATAAAAATTATCTGCTATGTACTACAAGTAAGTTCCAACGCATTTACAGCGCCTCAAGTTTGCGGAAGAGGCACAGCAGCTAGTTCAAGTGCTCCCCAACTAATAGCATTGATGTTTTCTCTGCGGTATTTCTTTTCTTCGAAGGCGCTGGCATACAGATGCTTCTCTGCTTAATGCTTTTCACTCCGGTTTCTATACCTCAAACTTGGAAATTCGTTTACGTCGCAAAATCGATATATGCGTAGGTGTCTATTCATATGGAGACCCCATACTACACGCATGAAATGGGACTTCCTGTTAGAAATTGAGCGGACAGAAATGCAAACAATCACATCAAAACAGCGAAACGTAATTTGCAAATGATGATTATTAGCACACACCTTAAGAATACAGGCGTACTTAACATTGCAATAATACGGAAAAAAAATAAACAGGAACATATAGCTTTACAGATTACTGAATAAAGACAGTAGCACATCGCTAATATTATGCCACTTATGACAGCACGAATTGCTACTGGTTTAGGGTTAGCTTCCTGGGCAGGGACTTCTTGAGCGTGGCCGAAACGCTTCTTCTTGAACGATCATAGATGTAAAGCAAATAACAACTCTTCACATAGCTTCTCCTCGCAATTTCATTACATTTGCTTACCTTGTTAACCTACGCGGATATATCGTGCGAAATGGATGACATTCGAAGGAGTTTCCTAGCACCTAAGTGCGTTGCAAATCAGCGGCACCTTCAAATCGACAAAAGTGCAATGCCCGCTAGCGGCCCTGCCGATTATTCCCACTCGTACGTACCATTTCCCTGATTCTCTGCTCTTCTTGTTTCTTCTTGAACTCCATCAACTTGGCCTCTTGCTCGGCTCGCTGGGCTTTTCTTTTCGCCTGCGAAGAAGAACGCAGTGTCGGTAAAAGTGATTGGCATCGATTGCGCGTGCGGTAATGGATTCTCCTGCTTCCAACTTCAAACAACGCACCGGAAGTAGTGGCATAGACGAGAATTTTCTTTCCCGAACGTGAGAATTCAAACGATAACGCGCCTATTTTAGGACCAGTGAGATGCCTCAAATCTAAAATGCATTCTAGTGATTATCACTTCACTTTTTCTTTTGTGTGTAAAGCTGTTCTCAGAAACGGGGTCAGTAAGTGGAATACCAGCAAAGGCTAGCTGGAGCAGTCATTATGCGTCACGAAATCTTTAATTTTCCTTCAATAAAGTTCGTATTCCTAATCTACTTCCGTAAGTGCGTCTACTGCTAGAGAAAACTATAGCCAGCAATTAATAGAGATCGCACTACTTTTTCTTCTTTTACAGCAGTTTGGTTCTGGCGAATGTCATGTACAACCGAACAGTATTTATTCGCTCGTACCACCAAATAAGAGGAAACTATAGGAGAATAACGTCAATGTCACTTTTTTACATAATGTCATTAAGGCATTTCGAGTGCAGTTAGCCTTTACTGCTCTTTACCAATATTTCTTATCATACTTCTATGTTCTCGCAGATTGAAAGTAGCAAGGCCCAAGTCAGGCTTGGAGCCTCAACAGCATCGATACAGCAACCTTATAAGATGACAGGAGTCAATTATTTCGTCATCTTATTAACTATATATTTTTTTCGCTTTTCACGATTTACGTAACAATTCATTTTGGCTTCTCATTCTTCTGTTCTTACGAAGTTGCAAACCTGTATCGAAAGCAAAATGAAAAATCTATCTCTCAGAGATCTATCTCTCAGACCATATTCTGAGCATATACCAACAGTTGTGAGAGGCAGCCTTTATGAAAAACAGCCTGGTTATGAAAGAGCATACAATGCAGTTAATATGATCTCGCAGTATGCATACTGTCTGTCCCTAGTCCTGACGTAAGCTGGCTATCAAGCGGACCAGTCATTCTCCTAACGGGACCCATCTTGCGTAACTTTTGTTCCCTCAATTACCTTATGTAGGCATTCATGCAGGCATATAGGCCACAATTATCTTGTACAGGCATTCCGAATGTCTTGTTTTTCCTGCGCGCATTGAACAATACTTACCGCAAGGAACCAGTGCTTGGTGCCCTGATCAACTTCCTTTGTATAACAATGTTCGAAACATTGCAATTGGGCCTCTAGTGGAGCACTGGGTACGCTGTAAATTTGTTGGAGCCACATACCGCCATAGGCTTGGATCGAAGATGCGAGAATACTGGACAAAATCTGTCCACTGTTCGTGAACTCCTCATGCATACCGCTACGTTGTGCCTCGTAGCATTAACAGTGGTAGCGGACGTGACGTTACAATTTTAGGGTTGACACACTTTTTTTTTTCGCCCTCACTATAGAGCGCACTCATATGACATATAGCTGGCACTTCTTTCAAGATCACATGTTTTTTCTATAATCACTATCGCTCACTGCAGTTGGAGCCAGATATTAGAAGAACATACGCAATTTTATTTGTTTTTCTCGGTATTTCTTCAACTTCTCGTACTACTTTTACTGTTATGTCAATTTTTTTAAAACCTGAACCCCCGTTATTTGTGAATAGTTGCTTGTATCGGTTCACGCTGATGTTTTGTGGTTATTTGAAATCCTCTGAATGGTAATGACATTCATAATGTCATAAAATGCATGCAAATCGCCTCATGACAACTACTGAACCATTTTTTCCCACTGTGCTTCATCGCTTATACCGGGTATCTTTGCGAACACATTCGAATAATTTTTTTGATTGCCTGGGCCAGATAGCACATTTCTAGTCCATGAGCCGGTCTACTCGTAGAGGCCGACATTACTTGCACAAAAAAATAACGTGCATAATCGACTAATTAACAGAAATTCACACATTCAGTTTTTAATTAATGACCTTGTGATACATATTGCAATTTACAAATTCTAGCGGGTGAGACTGCAAGGCAACTGCATTTGAAAAGAATTGGGTGAATAGCACCATTTACGAGATATGCGCCCTCAAACTTGGGGTAAAAATGCACTGTCAATCCACTTACTTTCTTAACAAAACGTCGTTTTATGCATTGAAGCACAACCGGAACTGACGCCATTGCACTTCTCGGCAAAGTTCGGGAAATATCTCGAAACTGATCTCATCCTATAAATATATCCCAAGTGGATCCGCCTTGCGAACTCCTCGGCTAGAATTTGTAAATTGCAATGTGCCATAAAGTAATTAGTAATTTTTGTTAATTAGTCAAGTATGAACTTCTATGTCCGCCTCATCGAGTAGACCAGCTCACGGACTACAATAGTGCTATTTCCCCGAGGCAATATATCTATATTTTTTCGTTGAATGGGTTCGCTGAAACACCTGGTATACTGCTTACCACAAACGAGGCGGTTTAAAATTTAATAATGCTGCGAGGTTGGAGGCGTCACTCCACGACCTCACCCGGATATTAAAGCATTGGCGGATGTGGTCAACAGAGAACTCTGCGGCCTGTTCTCAGTTGGCAACATTCTAGCTCGATTGTCTGTATTTATCGTCACAGTATCTTTGATTGATCGAGATAGCTCAGAATGGTTATACGGCCTACCTGTCGTTCTTTTAGTTTCCGCAGTTCCTCTTCTTCCTTGGCGCGTTGTTTCTTCCGTTGCTCCAGGTACTCAGTCCACATCTCCTCCTCCTCCTCTTTCTTCTTGCGGAGCTTCTCCTGCGAACACAAGACGACAATGCTCAGAATGAGGCGGATGTACAGCGTGTGCACCTGTAACACAGATTGCTTAGCTAGTACCCGAGACGACTGTGAGCAGGGACTGTCTGGCAACTGAAAGCCACGTATATGACAAGAAAAAAATAATGAAAATGCCAGCAGGGGTTCAACTTGCTCAGAAGCAATAGCTCTTATCTGTAAAGCATAGTCTAGGTACACGAGATAGTCCAGTTAGTAGTCTAACTTTTATCCAGTCACAATAAAGCACAACGGAGATACCTGTGACAACACACAAGCACAAACATTGTAATACTACCATGCATGGGTGTATTTTTGCTTGGTGTTTCAGATTTTTGCCAGTAATCACAGATATTCGGGCGTCAACTTAAAGCTGCAAGTTGAAAGCGGAGCGAATTTTGCGGGTTCTGCCGTTGTTACTTAAACCTTTGTAGAATGGCCGCATATTTCTTTAAATACCTCTGAAATCTGTTTGCGTGCCATGAGTAAATGAGGTGCTTAGAAATAGTTGACGGCGAGTTCCACTACACTACACCAAGTCGTTTAATTAAAAAGAGTGGATCATATTTGTCCTGCCAAGACTAAATGGTTTTCAATAAACTGGGACGTGCAAGTCCGATGGGCCCTCTGGGGTCCTAATACAAAGTTGTTTCTGACTACTCCCCTCATGAAACAAAACCCCTGAAATTTTTTGAGCGACATGAGTAATTGGTGTGCTTAAAAATAGTTTGCAACTAATTACACTTCTCTACAACAAGCCGTCTGTGTTAAGAAGTGGGTCGTATTTTTCGCACTGACCTTCAAGGGTGTCAATGCAAAATTACATGCAGCCACTTCTCTCCTAATGTAGACCGAAGCATGCCAGGCCAAGTGGCGAAGAGAAGAAGATACAGTAAAATATCAGTGCCAATCCGCTCATGTGCAGATGGTTGGTCAGCGAAGCTGTATATATATTGCGCTTAATTTAGGGCAACCTTGTTAAACAACTATCTCACTATTTGCGCCCACTTGAGGACATTTCTCTTCACACGTCATCTGTAAATGATATATGACACAAACAAGTGTGAACTCAGTTTACAACAACCTTTATTTTACTTTGAAATTACTTTGAAACTGCTTTGTGACCGCTGTGATGCACACTAGTATTTTGCATTCTTATTTGAGAAACGTTTTGGCCCAAAGTTATATCGACGCATGACCCTTGTACAATAGTTGGTTCACTGGGATGAATGAAGTAACCGAGGCCAAACTCTTCCACAAAGTGGGGGAACCACTACTTTGCTTCCAGTTTTGAGATGTCAACTGTAAAGTATCCGACATCGACCACCGGCGCTCTGGTATCACATGTGACCTAGGAGAAAGGTGTACGAATGCAAAGCCTAATGTCTGCTTTCGATCTGCCGGGCGATATGTACACCGTTAAAATTAGGATTCCGTCTTCGGTCTTCAAGCCACACTCGTCTCCACAGTTGTTGGTTTCCGATTGCAGTATTTCTGATTGAAGCACGCATGGTTAAGCACGTGTTTCATCCTTTGCGTACATGGCAACGCCTGCGGCACGATATTTCGTTAGCTTTCCACGCACTATACCGGGGTATCATTTATCTCTTGAAACGTATCGCAGCATGTCTCGGAGAGACATGGCACGATTATTTCGTTGAGAACGACGTCGTGGGACAGATATCTCGAGTGCAATCCGAGGGATTGAACGTTTAAGGCGGTGAATGCAGTTGCATGCGGTCGTGCAAGCATTGCCATCCGCGTCTTGGTAATGCTTGGGAGACGGTGATTTCAACTTTACCGGTTAGCCTCTGCCTTGCGGGGGTATGAGCCATGGCTCCGCCCTGCACTGCCGCCGGGACCGGCTCGCCATCTCTTTCTTTCGATGTTACGCCACGAAGAAATCCAGTGATTCTGGCCATAAACGGCTTCGCTCTGAAACATCTGTGCGCACTTCTTGCACAAGCGTCCAACACCACCGGCATCAGCTCCTTTTTACACGTGCGCGTTTTCGCATGTGCATTCACTAGGGCGAGTACTGTGGATTCGCTGTCGCCTCAGGATACAAAAGTCGGCACTTATACCGACATAAAACATATGTCTAAATGCGGGAATGAGGAATAACTTATCGGGATTCTTGAGAACGTTTTTTTCTCGCCAGCAAGTATGGACCACATTCCGGAATAGTTCCAGTAATGAAAACAATATTTATAGCTCTTGCATGCTTGTTTCCAGTTAGTGCCCACTTCCAAAAAATATTCTCGCATTAACTGTGGAAACCTTTAGGCTAAAGGCAGCACCAAGCGAATCCGATAAATGCGTGTCTTTGCCACTGAGAAGCATTCTCGGGCCCATTACAAGGTGGGATGCATGCTTGGCATTGCCGTACAAAGGGTTCACATAACTGGCTTTAAAAGATAAGGGAAGAGAATATTTCACAGTTACTTACCTGCACTCACTCCTGCTTTATCAGTGGGCTACAATCCACCGAAGCACAATAATTACAGCAAAATAAGCGTAGCGAGCTTATTGTGATACTGTTTCGGCGTTCGGCACTATCGAATTCTTCGTAGTGCGCAGCACCGCGATATCATACGACGATTTTCTAAATAACCTTAAGACTCACACAGCGGTTACCTAGTCGTTGACGGGAAGGGATAAGGCGTGCGCAGTACTTTAGACGCAGCAGGAGAAAATCGGCAAATGTATCCTTTTCCTTTTACAGGGGCCTAATCATCACCATATCGTCTGCTATCGGTTTATCACAGCCGCTGTTTACCTGCTTTCATTCTGACAGTTAATCTCCTGCCATTCTTAGAGTTGGAGCAGCGTGATATTGAAAATTGCCCTCGTTTTGCTGACAACCTGTGCCAACTCATCACTGTGAAAGCTTTTTAATCTATTTATTGCCCTCATATTCGTCAAAGTCCACGCGATTTAAACACAAGCTCCAATATGGGGCGGAGCTTTTCACACCAATGCGTGCCGTCATCCTGTCTTCAAGTAAACGATGGGATAAGACCTGTATTTCATTCCCGATTTTTTTTTTTCAAGTACTCGCTAAGAAATACACGTAACTTACCTCCATCAGCATCTCTGCCTCCGTCATCTTGGTGCTTTAGTGGTGGTTCCTGAAAGCAAAGGAGCACAGAATTAAGGTAATGCTCTGCGCAGACAAAACAGGTTGATTGCAGCAGCAAACAAAGAGAAGTAAAAGGGATTTCATATCGTTTCGCGTTTCGTTACCGCGCGAGACAATAGATGAACACTGTCATCGTAAACCTAAACACCACGTTCTGCCTCCATTGATCAAGCTCATCAAGTATGTGTAGCAGTGTAATATAATATTGGTGGCTGAAAATACTGGGGTAGAAAAAAATGGGACGGGATATGTGGGTCAGGGGGGAGGGGAGGAGGAAGACTGACAAGACAAACTTGAGACGCTGAGATTTGTGATCTAGTAGAAAGCACATCCTTTTTGAACGCGACTGTGACAAAGCCTTCTTGTCGTCCTGTACTGAAAGCACGTGCACTCATTAGCCATAGATTCGTTCAAATTAAACAGTTCCAATAAACATTTTACCTTAATTAAACTTGCTGCTGGCCTAATTGGTACATGATAATTGGCGTGAAATAGACGCGCAACAACCACAGACAGAAGACGAGACAAAAAATGACAATAATTTTTAATGCAGACCCCATGTAATGGACTCCGAGCACTAATTTTAAATTAATGTCTGGCAAGCTTATGAATGTGCAAAAAATACATGCTATACAGCATATTAGATGATACAATGTCAAGGTGTGTTGCTCGGTGGGACATATACTTGTTCTTAACCTATACACGTTTCTTTTTCTTGTGTTCCTGCATAAGTTGCACAGAAACTGAGACCCCTCTTATTTCAACTTTTGGACATTTGGGCATAAATAATGTAGAAAGAGGGGCAGTCCTTTTCGTAAACATACAAAGCTCTAGTGTAAGTGCTAAATGAAACGAGGAAATTCAAATATGGTGTGTTATACAAAAAATATCCTACCATGTCTTTCCTTTGTCCACATGGCTAATCAAATATTTCGCGAATATTGTCTTATACGAATTTATGATTTATTTACGACTAAAGTTATTTTCATGTTTTCTAGATATGGAGTGGAGCTCTATGCAGCGGCTTTAGAGTTTATGAGAATGGAGGTCGCCCTAGAATGTAAACAAGTTTCGATTAGGGTTTCATGCCTATGTATTAATTGTATTTAGCTTCTATTAGAAGAAATGCCTATTACAGTCTGAACAGTCAAATGCCTGAACTTTTCAGGAATTTCCTTCAAGGACCACAAAGTAATGTGACTGAGCAAACTGTTACGTAAGGAATATGAAGCAAACACGTGTTCCTTCAAAATATGTCGTGCGCTTTTAGGTTCAGGTTCGGACTCGGGGTCACGTGCCATCACAAAGTGTCCCGTGTGTCTTGTTAAACTCAAAATGTATACATACATGGTGTTTTATCAGAAGCCAGCCTTCCTTCATTCCAATGCTAATAAAGAGCGGAACCTTCTTAATCACTGTTCTTTCTTTAGATTACAATTTTGCATAGTTTGAATACTTGCGGTGCATGGAAGAAAAGATTCACACAGGGTACGCAAGTTTTTACATCTACGCGAAAATATAATTCACACGTGCGAAGTATGCAGAGGAGCCTAGTTGTGTAGAAGGCATATGCCGGTGCAGAGAATGCCTCTAAATTTATGCTGCATAGGCTTGTTTATATGTTTTCTTCAGTAATCTGTTCTGTATGCAGGCCAGCATGTCATAGGGTGCTAGTAGTACACATCGGGAGATGGCAGGTACAGGATACACAATGAAATTTAAGGCTGTATTCACAATACCTGCAACCATTATAACGAAAACCATACATGATTATCACACATTCCACTAACTCCTAACTTCATTCATCATTACACGGTGAGGACGCAAAACAAATGAATTGCGCACCACATATTTGCGCCAGTACACGAAAACTCCGACCAATTACAGTCCTAACTAAAGTATCGTCCCACGTCCAACCTCCGATCACATTTTGGTCATTCGATCACACTAATTGAAGCACCTTAAAACTCGCAGAATAATGCCACGAGCGTTCACCGAGATCTACGTTGTCACGCTTTTGTCCGTGATTTAGGCTTGAGTTTTTTTTTTCGTTGTTATCCATAAAGGAGAAATAGGTCAAAATTTCCACGTTATGAGTGTTTGGACGTGAGTGACGTGGCTGCAGCCACGATTAAGTTACCGCTTTGTCATAAACTCGTCCCCCAGCCTCCCTTCCCCCCTCCGCCTTTGAGACAATATAAATGAAGTGCTACGCGAAGAACAACGCACTGAACAAGCGCGTAGTTGCGAGCGTAGTTGTCTCGTCGGCCCTGCTAGAACGGAGCTCCGGCGACTGCCGGCGAGGAACGAGACACCGCGTCCATAAAGGGTGTTCCGACCCGGGACATCCCACTAGCGGGCCAGCGTTGCTGCGCCGGGGCTATTCTGGGCCCGCGGTGCCCTCGAGCACGGGATTGCTTCGACGGCGCCACCCATCCCACCACAACCTGGCTCGCACCTCGCTCGCCCCCCCTCCCCTTTCGTGTAGCCCGGTTTTCCGAGCGGGCTGCGTGTTTCCTACGAGCGTGGGTCGATGATGACAAACTCCGAGCCAAGAACTCGGCGCTCATGAGCGAAGCCGTTGGCCCCTCTGATCCCCTCCATGTCCGGCTTTATGTGTGCCATGGTGGGCGAGCTTCGCCACCGTTTATATTATGTTTCCGTTGGTGGTCCAACTCTGTGGTCATCTCTATACTAAACTGCCTCCTGTAAAGAGGTTGATAGCCTGTGTTCCCAACTGCATTCTTGGGATTCGTAAGGTGACTGCTAAAACAAACTGTCAAAACTGAAACTAGACACAAATATTGAAACTTTCACTTTGTTAATGGATGTCCTATAACATTATCCAATGAATCCACTTGATTTAGAATACTAGAAAGTGGTAATTGAAAGTGACCTTGCTAAATTTACTAAAGGTACTGACTCTGCTGAAGGTACACATTTTTTAAAGGTTTATAAACTAATTTTTAGAGTTCATAGTTTTTCATAAACGATATAATAGGTAGATATAATTTATCAACAGGAAGGACAGAGGGGTCGACTTGGGCTAGTGCGCTCTAGTCTGCTACTCTGCACTGGGTAAGAGGGAAGGGGAGTGAAAGTTTTGATGATAAGAGAGGCGGTGAGGGCTCATGTATATTATGTAGTGGCCCTACTAGAGCCGCGCGTCTAGCTGGGTGTCCTTCAGAAACTTCGGCAGTGCTTTAGTTGTCCGCATTGGAGATGCAGTGTCAGGCCATGGGCCGATGATAGCGTCCTCCGACAGTGGTTTTCTGCTAACGCTGGCTAGGAAAATTTCCAACGTCCTTCGCTGCAGCATATGTGCTGAGCAATCGCAACAGTATGTGTTCCAGCGTTTCAGGCGTCTGGCAGTGTTCACAATCAGGGCTTTTCGACTGGCCGATGAGGTGTGCGTAGCTTCCCATAAACACAAAAGAAATGTTTTAAACCCACGGGCAAGAAAATTTGCTAAAACCACGTTTTTTGTTGTTTTCGTTTTGTTTTTGTTTTTTGCGCTAGACGTCACAACCTTGCAATCTGTGCTGTAACGTGTAAGCATCGTTGCACGTTTTCTTTCAAGCCGGCCCTCTGACTGTTTCTTTTGCTTATTTTAGTCACTTAAGTCTTTTTTGCTTTCATTCGGATTTCATCTTGTTTGAGTTAACAGAGATAACGTGGGACAATCCACATCGATAATGTGTTTTTAAAAACTATCCATTATGTAAATAAATCCCACTTTAATTTGTGCTTTCTTGTGTGCTTACTCGACTTGATCATTATTTCTGAATAAGTTCCCCCAAGATCTGCTGGATGGCCTAAATCATGTAGTAAATGTATATCAGTGAGTTATACTGCCAGCTATACTTCTTAAGCGGGTCAGCCAGTAGTTCTATGTTGTCTAACTATTAGTGCGTTGTTGATTATGTAACGGTAAATTGAAGACAGATCACTAAAAGCATGTCTTTTTAGTCATGCCCGGAAAACATTCAGACATGTTGTTGTAATTGCTAAAACAGGCAAGGCATGTTGTGTGTTATACTGGCATTTTCTTCACAATAGGTGCGTAATACGCGGTTTTTAATATTTAAGTATGTAAAGACACCGATAACAGACTCAGTTTATAGGCACAACAACGCTTCTCCACAGCTATTGAGTTACTCGCATTGGTCAAAATTATTGGCATGTTTGACATTTTAGCATAGCTCATTGTAAGCACGAATAAGACAACATATAAGCCTGTTGTGAATATCGATCATTCATTATAATATTTATTACTATGTCCCCGTACAAGATGAGCGTGAATTTTCCCAGGGCGACTACTAAAACATAATCTCACATTATAGTGTACCAGCACATAAAGCGAACAATACTGAATACCGTCTTTCATGAATGTTGTATGCTATAAGAATGCGCAGATATTTTTTTCCGAGTAAATTTGACACTTTCTGTTTTTCTTTAAACGAATGTCCATAAACTGCTGGCACAACATGTCAGCCTCTCGTGATTCTGTTTTATTTAATAGTTATTCGTCAATCAGCAAATTATATTGCGTAAGGTGGACGCACGTGCTGAAAGAATGCCAAATTAGTGCATTAAAAATAAAATTAATACGTAATAAAGTATTGCTCTTGAAATCTTGAACTCTAAACAAGTGTCACTGATAAGTCGGTGTGGTGACAGGTTTGACATATGAGCATGAGAAATGGGAGGCCTTCGTTATTTCGTTGGTCACAACAGCAAGAAGTAACAGACAATGAGGCCAGTGAAAGCGTAGAGAAACGTAATTGTTATTATTAATTAAAATGTTGAAAAAATATGGAAAATATAAATGAAAGCGTACGAAAATATAATTTACTGCAGATGGAAGCCAAAGCCGCATATTCAGCGGTACATATATGGTGACCAACTAAGATGATTGCCAGTCTCGTAAACAGTGTCTTTTTTTTTGGTTATTGTACTTTGTATACAGGTGTATACTACCGCTCAACAAGATCACTACTAAACACGTTTGTTTCCTTGTATAGCATCTTTTTTCTTCGTGAGAGCGACCGTTGGGGTTATGACAGGAACCTTCGTTCATCAAAAAAAAATGTCATTACAGCAACTGTCGTCGCTTTTTGCGTTTAACTCCGCCGTAAGCGTGAAAAAAGTTAATCAGTTCCTCTTTGCATTTAACCGTATTTGGGATTATGAGTAGGAAGATGATATCCACAAACGGCGTCAGTCATTTATAGCGAGAATCTTCGTTCCGCTAATATTGCACCTAACAAATAGCTACCATGAAGATAAGCCTAGTTATGGTACGTGTCTTGGCCTTCGATGAGGTTTTAAGAATTACGCACTATGGACCAAAAATTTAGAGAACGTTACTGATAGGAACATAAGAGAACTCAGGCAACCAAGGCAGCACACCATTTAGTTTGTTGGCATTCTAGATTCAAATATTACCTGTAAACATGTGCTATGTTGAACCTCTTGTAGGATTTTTACCAAATATTCAAACCCCACCATGAAACAAAGAGTTATCGAGTTATAGTTAAAGAGTTAACGATGCCGTTAGCAATAACAGAGGAATTACACGCTATAGTGGAGTTTTCTACTTTCTAAACAAACATCTTGTAATATAACGCATAAGATTGCGGTGCATCACATGGCAATGACAATTATGTACATAATTTAGGAATATTTTGGAGTTCGGTGGCTAAAACGCGAAGTTGCCATTCAGGAGTAAATTTATATGCTCTGCTATATTGCCTATTTGTTAATTGTCAAAGATATAACACTCCTGGCACATTAAACATCTGTGCACAGCATCATTGAAAACTTATGTGGAAAAATTTGTGTCACGACCTTTTCATTGCATTAAATAGCGTAAACATGTCAACGGTCATGATACTGAATAGCATTTGAGTACAGTTAACTCTGAGCAAGCTAGATAATCAAAAGAGGCAGTTTATTGCAGCGGCACTTTAATGTGTAAAACGTGCTCTGTGCCATGTGGAACCTTCTGTCACCACTCTAGCCGTGGCTCCAGTCATGACAGAACCTCTTCGATATTTGTAGCCGTTGGTACGCTCATCATTCTGTGTTTACATAACTCTTCACTAAGCCCAAAGTGCCTAACGTGTACTATATTTAAAATGCAGTCTTTCCGTGCACTTTTAGACAAAGTATGAAGAAACTTTGAATTTAGTAAAACTAAGAGAATTGTCTCCGATAACGTTAAGCCCACGTAAATTATTCAATAACTTTCTTATCTTCATTGAAGAAACACCTCAAAATCAAGTAAACCACGGATGGCACTTATGTCATTTGCATCTTTTGCTCCGAAAAAGCATGGATTTATTAAATAAGCACAGCTTTAAACCTGCAAGAAGCTTTTGTCTTTCTAGAACCTGACGAAAAGTTCACGTAGGCACAACGCAGGTCGTCAACAAGCTACTAACATAATCGACGGTCTTTTAAACAGCTTCGCAAGTCTGTGCTCCCTTCATGTTTGTTTACCTTACGTTATCCTTCAAGTTTTTTTTCTTTCGCTCAAACAGATCACCTTTCGTTTAATAACGGCAGCTGATAGAAGTGTTACCGTACTAGACCAGTAAAATATGCTTCACCGCAATGAGTAAAGCCAAGTGCAGCTTCACATTCACATACAACCGATTCCTAACCGAGCTAATTTCTTTTCTCTTCAACTCAACCACCGAGCAAGCGTCCTTTCCCTCGAGCAAAGCACACCGAGCAAATCAGAGGAGACGAGACCCACGAGTCGATAGCGAAACAGTCCGGAGCGTCTCGGGTTCGCGCGATCGCAACCGCGCGAGCGTGAGCAGAAGTCGTCGGCGACGGCAAGCAAATCCAGCACTGTCGGTGTCGCGGTCTCACCTGGCGTCGGTGGTAAGGAAGAGGAACGGTGGTCGAGGCGTCCCGTTGGTCGAGTGGCGTCGAGCTGTTAGCAACCCGCAGCCCAGGCGAGCACACACCACCGTAAGATCCTTGCGCGCCCACAACCGCTCCCGAGACTGCGCCGACCCTTCGCTATCACCCGCTCTCTCCCCTGGAGCATCCGAGAAACATGCTGAGGACAAAAAAGAAAAGAGAGAAAGCGAATACCGCTGCCTAAAGATGCAACAAACGAAAGTCATGCTCCTGCTCGTCCCTCTTTCCGCCGCCGACGTCGCCGATGGGGGAGAGAGTGAGTCTTCGTGATGTGTGTATACCTACACCCTTCTCCCTTCTTGGAGTGAACAGCGAAGGAAGCAAGACATACACAAAAGCAAGCAAACATGGCAGTTCGCTCAGAAATAGGAACCAGCGCCCGTCTGAGGACGAGACTGCCGCAAGCCGCAGCGCGGGCATAACGTGTGCCAGCGGCCGGAGCCCAGTGAGACTTCTGGAGTCGAGGATGCGTGCAGACGACGACGGTGCCTGTTCTCTGATTGACCTCCATGCTTCGTTGGCTGCGTCTCTAGTTTCGTTTGGTTACTTTTCTCTCGCCGCTGGACATTGCCTGGAATTTGTTTACAGTACAAAGCGGGGGCTCCAAATCCAGGTTTAAAAGTCGGGTGTAAAAGTGACATAGGACAGGCGAAAACAAGCCCACAGCTTTTGAGGGTGGTTTTGATGTCACCGGTGTGCCAATTCGGCAAAATAAAATGAGTAAATAAACGCCCATTATAAAACAAGACCAGCACTGTCCTTGAATACAAGCCAAGGTTAGTAGCTCGCCAGCCCTACATCATTACCAGCCCGTCTGGGCACGGTCTGGCACATTTGTCATTCCGACGCGATCAGATAATCAGAAATCGTGAAGATGTCGACGCACCTAAGAAAACGCAAAGAGCGCTTTTTTTCTTTCTTGTTCCTACGATACTTCTGTCTGAACTAGTGTTGCGAGTTCCCGCAGGCAAATTACGAGCCGAGTGCATTTTTCACAGCTCGTTGTAATTATAGCCCCAAAAGAATCTACCACCAATTGATGTTAACAAAGACGAAACACTTGTACAAAATTTAAAAAAAAAACATTTATATACAGCACCAATATCCCTTGTATCAGTGCTGCTGTCACAGTGTTCGGCTGGTATATTCACATGGTCTGCATTGCACAGGTCTGCATTGCAATGAAACAATCGCGCACCTTCTTTGTGAGTGCTCTCGTTTCAATCTGCAAAGAGCAGTCCTCTCAGCCACCCTAGACAAACTGGACAAGCGCCCACTGTCAGAAAACAAGATCCTTGGACACTGGCCTACGCGAACATCAGCGCGATCGGCTATGAAGGCACTGCTGCGGTATTTAAAAGACACTGGACTTTCTGACAGATTGTGACTTCACTGTGTGACTCAGGATTGTACGGTGCACTGCATCACAGTAGGAACGCCTTTGCGGGCTGCGTGACAGTGCCCACAGAAACAGTTTGTGTGTACGTGCGTGTGTGTGTAGTTTCTTTTTTTTTTGATCCTTCTCCCTCTCACCTATCGCTTCCCCTTTCCCCTCCCCCAGTACAGGGTAGCCAACCGGAGATAATCTCTGGTTAACCTCCCTGTCTTTCCTTTGCCTTTATCTCTCTCTCTCTTGCACAGGTCACCAATGTTACACAAGTTGAAGAATATGCTTGTGCCTTTATTCGTCTTTTTTCTTTCTTTTTTCTCTGTAATAAAGGAAGCGGGATTCCTTCCATACCTTCAACTATCTCGAACACAAATGCCACTATCAACCACTAAACGTTGTTGACTTTCTCATTTGCTCTCGTCATTGAGCCTGCTATAATGTTTTCGCCCCAGGCCTAGTGCAAGTTTACATTTGGGTTCAAATCCTGCATATGTGTTTAATAGTAACGCATGCAATGTATACCGTATTTTATACCTTATACTTTATACCTTTATACCTTTACTTATACCTTTTATACTTATTGTGTTTCAACAGTCCTGAATATTATTGTGAAAGGCATGGTAACAGTAACACAGCGCATTAAGAAAGCTTGCGATTTTTCCTCGGTGTTATGATGTTTCGATTTCATACAGCATATGTCTGTCATTGTCTGCAGCATTTTGTACTGAGTTATTCCTAAATATGGATCGGGAGCGCAACCGAGCGGATTCCGTCCTTGATGCCCATGTTTCGTCTGAAGATCCTCCCGTTTGTTTTGTATTTTACCCCTTCCAATTGTTCGTGATCGTCATCACCATGAGCCTCCTTAAGTGTAGTGCAAGAACGCGGCTGGCAAAAAATGCCTTCCACTGAAACCAGACGCAACACACCGGCCTCCTACGTATGCGAAACCCTTCTTGGCTTCTCAGCCCTCCACTTGACACTTTTGCACAACCAACTACGCTGAACCACGTGCTTGTAGCTGACTCGGTAAATGTTGTTTGATGATGATGATTACTTCGTTACTTTTCATTAGTATCGACTTTGTGTATGGAAAATTAGAAGCTGTTGTCCGTCCAGTCGGTTTTTGGCCTGTTATGACGGCCATGTTCGTCGGATTCTCCCGCCCCCTTCAGCTTGGCCCACACCAGCTCCAGCCAGCTGATTCATGCTGCCCCGTGTTTATTATTATTGTTTCACCCTCAGGACCCGACATCGCTTGACATGCAAAATTGGGGATTACTCCGTATGGCCTTCGTAAAAGCTCAAGCCGAAGCCAGCTGACGTTAAAGGGGCCGACTTGCGTCAACCGCGAGCTTCACGCTGGCGCGAGGCGGGGGCGGCGGCTGAGCGGAGCTCGTCATGACGTCATCATAAACGCCCCGGACGGAGCAAAAAGTCGGTGCAGTAAAAGTAAACCCACGCCGCCGGCGCCCGTCGTCCAGCGCCGTACTGGAACCGTCCGAAATAACCAAGCTCGCGGCAGCTCTTGCCCCCCTTGCGTTCTTACACGGTTTCCCACCAGGCGCAGTTGTCGGGTCGGAGCGCGCCGAGCGGGGGGATGCCTCGCGCGGTCACCCAGAATAGACGCCGGCCGAGGAGGGAGAGAGAACCGCCGGAGGCAGCAGAAGGAGAGGAGATCTTGAGAGGAGGAAAGGGCGCCTCAACTGCTTTCTCCATAGGAGCAGAAAGCACGCAGGGGAGGAGGGTACTCCAACCCTAATATGGCGTTGGTGCCCAGGGAAGCTTTGTGGATCGCTGGCCGTAGCTGACGCCCGAGATTGAGGAGGTTCTTTTCTTTCGTCCTTTCAAATTTCTTGCTCTACGCTGGCTTTATCTTTCTTTGGTTGTTTCACTACTTCTTTCTATTCGTTCGTTCCGACATTTACATCGTGCTTCGCTTATTGGTTACTTGATTCATTTCGTTCCTTTCTCTCTTTTATGTTTGTGTATTAAATTCTTCTGGTTTTCTTCTTTGCTTCTCTTGTAGTTCTTGTTAGCTCATTTCCCGTATTTCTCGTTCTCACAATCAGCATTTTTTTTATTCCTGTCTTTCCATAATTCTTTCATCAATCCATTTCCTTTCACATCCTAATGATATTGTCCTCTAAATGGCTCGAGGCACAGTTTCTACCTTTTTCGTCTTTGTTAGAAAGTTTTCATAATTTTTTAACGCTAACTGAAGAAGCTGAATCCGCTCACTTTAACGGAAAGATCACGTAAAAAAGAAGTCCCTGCTGCGATTTGGCTTTGTACAAATGAAGTTGGCACTAGCGAAATAAGAAAAAATGTAGCGTAAGCTTTTTCGGAAACTGTAGCTTCAAGCATTGAAGAGCTGTGTCAATAAAGACAGATTACAATCTCTCAAGGGCGCGCTATATTGTTCGTGTGCCTTTGACAAGAGCGGATATAAATTATAGCAGCTGCGATGTTTTTCTAATGACATATCTTTCGACGTTCGAGCACCACGTGCACTAGTTGTTTGCATGCATGTCTTCGCAAAGGGAAAGAGAAATAATTAAACCCATGTCATCAGGTTATTGTGGAAATGTTTAAGCAGATGTCTATTGTACAAGCAACTAGAAACACGTCAAATACCCAATTTCTATAGTCGTATTATGACGATATCTGCCTAAAGCATTGTTCTCGATAAAACAATACTAAATGTCATACCATCAACACATTAAAACTGCGTCGTCCCACGGCGTCCTCGTAACCGAGCGAACGAGCACAGAAAAATAATGAAAGAGCGAACGCGGAGCGTGGAAGAAAGACGGCGATAGCGAAGAGAACGCGAGGGGAGAGGGCGGAGGAGGAGGGCATGGAGAAAGCGTGACAAGAAAAGCGTAGTGCCGCGCATGACGTCGGTGACGATGGCTACGAGATGGCGCCAGAGTAGCGCGGGTCGTCTGTAGGAGAACAAAGCGCTGCATGAGCGGAGGTCTATCTGCAGCGGCTGCTGTGAATCGCGCCCACGTGTCACGATTAGCGAGGCAGTCGTGTCACGCTTCGCTCCGTTTGCAACGTGCCGGACGAGACAGGTTGTCCGCGTGAGCCATTATATAGCGAAATGAAATCACGTATACAGTTCCGCTCAAATTTCGCGTTAAAAAGAATCGCAATCGTCGGTGAATTGTTCTCGCAATGTTTACCCTTTCCTTCCTACAATTCATAATGCAGAGTTAGCTTTACATCCGCAAGCTGTTTTTCTTACGATTCGCATGTAATAATTTGCATTTGTAGTGTATTTTTATAGTAGTCCCAGACAATGAATGTTTTGAGCTCCTGAAATGAAATAAGTAAATTAACAAAATAAAATCACCGACCATTCGTTTATTTGGCAGGCTTGGGATTGTGGACATACCCAAATCTTGAAGTTTCTATATAAGTGAGAAACTACCGAGTTGAAGCCGTCTTTCATTAATACACCTGTATAAATTCAAGGGGAATTTCGGACGTGCAGTGCGGCGCACTCAGATGAATATTATGCAAATCAATATCTCTAATATAGGCATGTTTCGTGCTTTTCTTGAATAATAACAATACAAATAACTCATTCGTTCTCCAGACACCTTCTAAAGGCTTTTGTAATATTATCCTCCTTCACCGGCCTATTACAGTTCCATCTTTATTGCTACGCGGTGAAAAGCGCAATAAAAATGGCATGTTGTTTTTAACATCGAAATATATTCTACAGAGAATATTCCAGAAGTAGAAACCACGTCTTCCTGCATTTCGTGTTCAATTTCATTCGATTTGTTTACTCAATACCGTTAACGTCTCAGAGGAAGTAATTGGTACATAATGAGAAAAAAACATTTCAATATGAACTCCGATTACTAAAATGCAAGTCGTCTGCAAATAACACATTGAGAACATCATAGCCGATTGGGGCTATTTAACATGGGTTCCGTTTGCTGTTCTCTCAATTGGAAGTGAGAGTGTATCCTCATCAACATTATTATTATTATTATTATTATTATTATTATTATTATTATTATTATTATTATTATTATTATATTTGTCGTTTTCTATTTCATGTTTCTTCCCTGTATATGTTTAATTAACTTTTTTTACCTTGCACCGGAACTCTGACCTTAGGGTTGTTCCTGGGTACGTTAAACAAACATGATTGATTGATTGATTGATTGATTGATTGATTGATTGATTGATTGATTGATTGATTGATTGATTGATTGATTGATTGATTGATTGATTGATTGATTGATTGATTGGAAACGCTAACTGCTTGTTCTTAGCTGCGACAGCTGACATTGATTCGCAGGTTAATTTGTTTACGAAAGTCGTTGAAGTTGGCCATGCAAATATTCATGCCTACAATAGCACTAAAAAAAAATCAAAATTTCTGCGCCGCTTTTCTAAAGAACTAGAAACGGCTGTAAAGCTGGACGACCACGCACACAGGAATGTATGGCAAACAAGCCTATATATAGGGTGTTCAAAATTAAGCTTTGCGGTTTTCTTAACATTAGACACTGGGCGGCATGCAAACACACCTGTGCAAGTAAGTTATGTGGCCAGGGGGACACAAAGTGAGATGATAATTATCGGTGTCAGCAGCTCAGTTAACTAAAATTAAATAATTCACTCTTACTTGACTGCAGTAGGTGGGTATGTTTGTTTTGAAAATTCAGCGGCAGTCGTGTTTCTACACAGTATCAGTTGGAAGAATTCTTCCAATGTGTGCTGACGAGTTTCAAACCATGTCGTCTTCTTTGTACTCCGAGCTTAGCGCTTTCTCATGAGCCATGATTCTAGCTGAACTCCTCTCCCATCTTATAGTTTCTCTCTTGGTCAGTTTATGTACTCGGTCTTTTAACTGGGCATTGCTGTATGGCTGTGTTGTTGATTATATTAGGTCGCTTTTTTTCTTCTTCTGATTGTTTCGCGCGAGATTTCTGGTTATACTTGCCTCTAATGGTTACTTTTTTTCGCTGTGCACTGACATCAGGCCGCAGTGTTGATCATAGGCGCCTTACATACATTATTGATTAAGTGACTGATTCATTGATTATTATAATTTACATTATGTGCAGCTCTACTACTCACCTGTCTCGCCACACTTTCTCTCTCCTTCCGTGTATGTACTCTTTCCCTCAATTTTCTGGTATATCTTGATTGTTGTCCATTATGCACCTGTTTATTCTTTTCTTGTTTGTTTTGTTGTTATTCTTTGTTTTTCAGCCCATAACGTTTGCTCGTAGTTATTTTCCTTTTGACGTTTATTTGCTTTTATTTTTCTGTGCACTAGTGCCAAGACATCTGGTCCTAGCTGGACGTGTAAAATATTTATTTATTTATTTATTTATTTATTTATTTATTTATTTATTTGTTTGTTTAATAACAATTGACAACTTCCTCTCAAAGAGGAGGGGATAGGAAGGGTGACAAAATACACATACGCATAACAAGTTTACATTGGCCATTAATTGGTTATTGTAGCACTTTCCTTTCTTTACAGTCTCATTTGGAACGTTTTGACCGCTATAACATAATCGTGGCTGATGTTTAAACGGTAAGCATTGAAATGGGGGACTTCGTTCATTTATATTTTTGTTTATTTCTTTCTTTCTTTCTTTCTTTCTTTCTTTCTTTCTTTCTTTCTTTCTTTCTTTCTTTCTTTCTTTCTTTCTTTCTTTCTTTCTTTCTTTCTTTCTTCCTTCCTTCCTTTCTTTCTTTCTTTCTTTCTTTCTTTCTTTCTTTCTTTCTTTCTTTCTTTCTTGTGCATCTCCTTGTGGCATCACCCATTTTTTAACTGTTTGGTTTCTAGCTTTCTCTGTGCATGTCCCGCAATTTTATCACGGTAGTAGCTTGTTGAACGAGTTGATGCGTGGTTCTGAGCAGAAGGGGGGAGGGGGGGTGAGGACGATGCCAGCAAACAGTATAGAAAAACAGGAAAGGAACCCCAATTTATTTCGTCGCAGTAATTTCCTTTATTCTACGATAACAAGCATACTACTTGACGTGCTTAACCTAACATGCTGCCATGGCAGATAATGAATACCAGAAGAGAATTTATTTATACAATTTGCATAATGCGCACGCATAATGACTGCACTCATGGTGCGTGGGAAATAAGGTTACCACGAAACGTGTATTTAACTTCCCTCAACAGCAGCCGCAACTGCCATGAAGTCGTAGTTAGCTCCATTTAGAGCGTAAGATATAGAAATACTAAATGTAACAGAGATTACAGTTACAATAACTTTGCTAGGTGACTAACACTGAAGGAAAAGTGACAGGAGAATTAGGAAGCGCGTACTTGGTAAAATATGGCGACATTGCTGTGTTCTAAAAGCTATATGTACTTCAACAGATTGCCTCGAAATTTCAGATGTAACAAAGACTTGCTGGAATGCCAACGGAACATTATTGCACAGAAAATTAGACGCAGTGTAGCAATGAAATAACAGGCTCATTAGCTTAATCTCTGTATTTTAAAATTATATTTGTTATGCTACACTTGTGCGCATTTATGACACGCGATACTTAAGTCAGTTTAAAGGAACAAGCTGGCTTTAGAAAGTGGCATTCAACAACTGATCGCACCCTTGTCCTCAATCCCGCGATAGAAAAGCCTGCACAATAGAACAAGGTACAGTTTATGTCTTTTTATATTGCGAAAATACATATGATTCATAGGAGATAGCAGACGTTATGAAGGCATAGCGTGGTCAACGAGTACAGAAAGTATACCTGCTTGTTTTATCAATTATGTACAGGGATACAGCAATTACCACACTTCTGCACAAAAGAGAAAGGCCGGAAAATTCCCGTGAACGAAGTGTTCAGCAAATGTAACACAATCTCTCCAATGTATTTCCGACCAATATTAGGCTATCTATTTTTTTTTATTTAAAGTGTGTGTACTCGTTCTACTAAGAGAAAATATATCAGGTTTATATTACTAATTTTTCACTTCAAAGGATCATTAGCTCAGTGAATGCGAGCTGTATCCAAGATTATACAATAAGTAGGTTTACGTGTAATGGCCAAAGAAAGATATCTCAGCAAACTGCTCTTTGCAGATTACATTGTTCCCTTCCTCAACGAAGCAATGGAGCAAGCGTAGAATTGTCAGAAAAAACGTAGCCCATAAGCCAATTAGCTACTAAGCATATGCTAATAGTCGGCTCTAAAAAGAAGACGTAGTTTTCCAAACGTTTCTAATGCCTCGTACAAAGCCTCTGCGAACTCAAAGCTTACTTTGGCTTGTTTTCTGGTAAATCTATATACTCCACTTCTGATTTAAGAAAACAACTAATCGATATGTACGATACAATTACCTCAACATTTACGGAACACCGGTTTGTAAACAAAATGCAGGGAAACTCATAAGTTTCAATGCAAACCTGCAAAGTTGCGGTGCAGTAAAAAATATGTTAAGCTCCATTTTGTGTGCATTCATCGGGCCCTACCGAGCTTATAGAAGATAATAATTCATTTAATATGGCTTGTAGAAGTAAATAAGGTAATATGCAAATAAACGACTGTAACTAAGTATTAAGTAGACGCTTGAATGCCAATCGCTTTCGTGTACATATTGTATTGGTAGCCAGTAAGCTATCACGGACATTTCTTGGCAAGCGGGCTTCGTTGCAATGCAACTGCGACAGGGTGAATGCACGCTTTACAGAGAGCAAATGACTGCTAAACAAGCGATTGGCAATTACCTGAACCCCTGGGCGCACACTACATCCCACTGTTAGTTTCGACATGACTTTTACGTGAGGTGCGGAACAAAAATTCACATTTTTAAAGCAACTTCTGCAATCTTTAAGCTATAATAGTAAGACTAGCGGTCATGAACTCGGGCCACAGCATTGCGCCAAAGTACAATGACTGAAAAGATATTTATGTTTTTCATCATCTAACAGCCCCTTATTGAACTGTTAGAATGGGCCGAGTTTCGTTTGTCCTAATTAGCGGAGTACTAGCTGCCAGATTTCTAAGGAAACGTTAATTGTAAAGCGTCTGTATTAATTTGGACTAATATATTAAGTCCCACATTTTTCAGTCTCGACGTGCGGGCGGAGTATTGTAATCTGGACTTCTCTCTTAGTTAGGTTACATTTGGTTCTTCAAAGCAAAGTTAGTACTCTGCAAGACATCGAAAGACGGGGGTATCACAATTAGCATCCAGCTAGAGTCAAGGAAACCTGAAGGAACTTCGTCCAACACGACGTCTCTAGCTGCAAGAAAACGTGGTGGTCACCTCAATATAGCTTATTTTCGAAAAGCTGGCGACGGCGCCAATTTTCCTCTATTTAATTAATACACCCTCGCAGGTCAAGGCGTAGTCGGAGCTAATGTGAGCTAATTGCAAACATGTATCATAGTCCCAGGACCTCTATTCATAAATACATTCGACCTTTCAATCGCTCATTTTGTCAATCGCCTAATGTATTAATCTCTTAGTGAATAGTCACCTGTACAGCTCTCACGTATCATTACGCCCGATATCATTTGCTTTTACTTTGATATTTAACCACTAGCGTGGGTTCTTTGTACTCATGCTCTCTCTACCATTGCTAGACGCGCTGACTATAAGTGATTTGTTTGGTTTAACACAGCGCAAGAAAAAAATATATTTTGGTGCTGTCATGTTCACAGCCGTCTCCAGTAAAACGCGGTTCTGCACGATAGTGCCATAACTACTTCCGAAACCTTCCTCATGGATTCGCCCTAGTACCAAAGTGACTTTCATCCCCTTCTGATCAAGTTAAAGAGTGCACTCCGAAGATTATTGCACATGTTTTCGTGATTAAACGTTTGTAAATGAAGACAAAAATACCAAAGGAAAAATAGGAAACCACGTTAAACTGAGTAATAGACGCTTTGCGTAATGCCGACAACTTTGCGCACATATTTGGTTCCCGCCACCATCCCGAAGGATACGCATGCGGACACGGGGAGGACGCACGTTTGAAGCTTGTGGGCCGGCGCGAGCCGTGACAGGTTTCACTGAGTATGCCGCGGTGTTCCGGCTTACAATGGTATGTTGCGCCGCATAACACGGCTATGCGAAGGCAAGCTTGGTTCGCCGAAACGGAATATGTTGAATATCTTGGCACGCTCCCGCACTTGCACGACGAAGGCTTCTTCGACTGCTACAGAGCGAAAGCAGTGACAGGGAGAGGCCTTGTCGGAAGGAGCTGCAACTTTTTTTGTCGCGTCTTACGTCATTCCGGTTTCCATGAACGCACATTCACGAAAGAGAGGCAAGCAAACCAGAGAGCCTCGAATGCTTTCATATCTTCTGCACTGGTGTAGCGATCCCGCGCGGTCATATAGCAACGCCGAATGAACCTCGGAAACGCCATATGCACTGTTCAGCCACACGATTGCATCATGTTTTGGCAGCCAGCGTTGCCAGGCATATGACCCTTGGCTCATGAAACATGACTGCTGCCGCCAACGTGGTTTTCGCGCCTACATGGCAGCGCGTTACGACGGTTCTGTAGTCCACGAGTGCCAAAAGAAGCCGTAGTCTCGCCCGAAAAGCGAAGCACTGATTGCGATAGCAAATTAGTAGAAAACTATACCAAGTAAGGATAGTAGCCTTATCGGCCACATAAACTTGTAAACACTCGCTTACTAACTAAATTAGCATGCATGGTGTCATGCGCGAACTGGTAAACATGAGCACATCTCGCTCGATGACCGCAGAAACTCGCTCTCAAAACGCTGTAGTGAGGAATCGCAGAAGCAGCAGCGAGCGATTTGACCTTCCTGCATTTCGCGTTTCAACACGAACGAAGCGTTGAAAGCGCAGCACATACGAAGCTGCCGGCACTACTCGCACTCTGCGAACATTGCAGATCGCTTCAAAGGTGAGGTCCGCGCGTGCGCGCACTTTGGTCACGTCTCAGATCACTTTCAAGACACGGCGCCCGTACGGCCGCACCGTAAGCGGCAGCCGCTGGAGAAGAACGTCCCCCTCCCTCGCCTCACCCCCGTGCATCGCTCGCGAAAGAAGAGGGCACGCTTCCACCCCACCTTCCTCGCTCGTGCGCATGAGGTTGAGCCGCGTTCGCCGGCGATGATTTTATCGACCTTGGACGTGTGCGCTGTACACAGTGCTCGAAATATAGTGTGCGATCGGTGTGCTATACCAGGGGACTTTATTGCTGCAGTTGGCGTGAGAGAGAGAGAGAGACAGACAAGTTATGTGGGAAAGGTAGGGAGGTTACCCAAGCTTAACCCGGTAGGCTACCCTGCACTGGAGAAGCGAGAAAGAGGATTGAAATAGGAGAAGGAGGAAAGTAACCGTCTCCATTGTTACGCCCACAAGCGTGCCTCACTGAGTCAGTCACAGATGGTCATGCTGGCTCGTGCATTTCAAGAAATACGCACGATCGCGAAGCGGCCGAATTTACAGGTGAAGTCCATCTATTGAACGTCTAACCGGATTTTGCATACTTCTGTATACCTTGCGGCCATAATTGTACGCATAGACAAACGGTAGAAACAGTTTAAAAACTGTAGAAACGCTGTAGAAACAGCACAAAGCATACAAGCATGCGGCGGGGCAGATAACCGGCTGCTAGAGCCTACCGGTGTCTGTCCCTCCCAACCATGGCCGAAAACCATCGTCTCCTTACTGCAGCACCAGTTTGTCGGATTTGTGCAAGTCCCCTATGGCACTTGATAGTAGACGATCCGTTGTCACTTGATTTTAAATATCCTGTGGGTGAAGAAAATCCAGGGATATGCTGGTGCCTGGCGTCCAGAAATTATTATTTAACAGAGTCCGTTCAATGAGGCGGCAGCGGGACCAAGCGCCGTGGCCTTTGATTTCGCAACCGCCGATTCCACTGTTAGTGCACCGTCAGTGTACTGGGCGTGTCGTCATCGTATTTTGTGATCGGATCACTGTAGCACGCAGTAGGGTGCTACAATTCTATTTATAGGGAATGGAACAAGCCATCGAAATTGAACAATAAATGTATCTCACCCATATTCATTACTGCACAGCGTTAACCAGAGTTCACATAGAAATAACGAACTAGCACGCACTGTTAGTTTACGCGTGTTACAAGGACTTCATGCATCTAAACAATAGCGTAGTGAAGCACTTTCGACCCAATACAGAGTTCCTCACATATCTGTGTACCAAGTCGTATACCGGAATACTTATTTCCGATAATACGATCCCCCATCGCATATTAAAAGATAAACATTTTCCACGCCGCTGCCTCACTGCCGATATTTCTAAGCACTTTGTCAAAGACAAGGGATCAACACCTCATTGAGTGAGATAAAATTTTTCTTCCGTTGCAGTTACCTTTACTATGCTCTAAGCTCAACAACTAATTATTTAAATTAGGGGGTTTAACGTAGAGAAATCACTATATGATTATGAGGCATGCTCTAGTGCGGGACTCCCGATTATTTTTGATCACCCGGGGTTGTCTAACGTGCACTCAATGTGCGGTGCATGGGTATTTTTGCATTTAGCCCACATCGAAATGCGGCCGCTGCCAATTGGATTCTGGATTCCATCTCGGGATGACCTTAACTCTAGCTACAGGGGCGTCTAACAAATATCATGTACACTCCGCCAGTGTTATTGTGTCGTCGCGTATAAAAATCTCTCTCCCTCTCTCCCTATCTCAGCTTCAGGCGCTGTAGAAAACTGTGTCACGAGATAAAATTATATTCATTTTATCACAACAAAACTGGAGCGGAATTCACTAGGCAAACTTGCGGACAAATTTTGGCGTAGGAGAAGTCTTACGAAAAAAGCGTATTCACCAAGCGAAAACTGTTCGTAAGATCATCAAGCTTGCGATACCCGCTGTTGCAAAGTTGTAGTGGAAGAAGGGCGTGTATGTAATGGCCGCACACGTGCGAACTTCAGCACTTGCGCCAATGGTAAGCGTCAGTTGATTCACAAACTTAAACAGCCGTCGCAGCTGCCGACATAAGAAGGAATTTCTGCGATACAGGGTAGCAGTCTTACGAACTTAATCATGTCTACCTGCACCGCTCGTCCTGACATGGCTTAGCGTTGGAACGCGCTGTTGCGGCCAATTGGCCAGAGGCCACAACTCATAGCGGAGAATGGCGCATGCTTATGTCTTTGTCGCGCAATCTTATTAGCCATCTCAAAGTGCATTGACCAGTTTTAGTGCATAATTGTGTTGGGCGTACGCTGCTCTGAAAGGCATTAACATTAATGATCTGCAGCAAACTTCTGCTTAATGTCTGATAGGCTGTACATCGTTATGCGCTAAATAACTTGACTTCTCATACTCGTCCTCACACTCTATGGTGTGGTAGCAAATAGAAGAGTAATTTCCATCCCTGACAGCTGTCAATTTTGTCATTTATGCGTTTTGAGCACTCATATCGTTATTATTTCGTAGTTTCAGCTTCCTATCGCACATAGGGCTGCGGATGATTACATTTACCGACGATTTTCAGGATATGATTCTCCATACGAGATGAAACAACGAAAAAACTACTAAAAGTTGTTATCATAAGAACTTGCCTCTGCTGTACATTTCGCTGTCGTCTTCCGTGCGGTTAGCCTCGGTGTTCTATGATAATGCTCATAGTTTCAATTTAGCACTATGTCGAAGCAACGTAGTGTCTGTGCCCACAGTTTTGCTCATGCTGTAACCTACGTTGTAAGCGCATGTATGCGTATGAATGACGGCAATCCTGCATATGATATGAAGCGGGACGTCAATATGATGACATATAAAAAAAAATACGGCGACTCAAATCATGTACTACAACTGGTACGAAAATAATATGGAGATCTCGAACAGAAGCACACACAAATGCACCCACACAGACATACAAACACACAGGCACGCGCGCATCTATTACATATAATCACACTAACGCATATCATCGGGGACATTTCACTTTTGTTAAAAAATGGCTCAGCATAGCGCTCCTAAACATGCCACTACGTTCTTGATTTGCATGCGCAAAGTCAGCAACAGGCAAGAGGCCGTAAGATCAGCAGACAAAGAAAAGCGACCGCATGCGACAGCCATCGTTATCGTATGATTGGCTAGAGATGCTTATTCTAAATCCTAGACTGACATCAGTTCTGGGTGAAATAACGTCACTCACGTCTTTGAGTCACTTCGTGCAATGTTCTTTCTATTTTTTTTCGCTCACTTAAGAAACCCTTCATAGCCGTTTGTGAATTCAGCGCAAGGATTTTCTTCCAGCTGGCGGCAGTCTTACGATGCTCCGCGTTCGCTGCGCAGTGGTCAGCTCAACATGATGGCATGAAGAAGTCGGCCACAGTGGCCTCGGTTCGCGAAATTAACAATGCGAAGCAAGCACGACGCTGAGTGTGGCACTAAAACGCGTCGTATCAGCAAGATCAGCGTTTTCGTCACCCAAATTATGCTGTCTTGTGTGCCCTGCCATCGGCGCACAATTCGGTCCTTTAATTCAGTGCCTCATTTCGTTCTGTCGTAATGTCATGACGAACGCCGTAAGCCTTGATGGCTTTATAACCGTACCCCCTTCAATTTTAAGTCATAAGTCCTTTTTCCACCGACGAGCACAGAAATCGGCCAAGCTATGTCCGGGTTCTCTCTCAATGCCTCTCCCATATTATAAGCTGTAAACAAAGTTCATTGATTCATTCATTCATTCGTTCGTTAGTTCATCCACTTTGCGCAAAAGTATTGACTCACCATAACGCTCTATAGGAATATTTACGCTAGATGCGCTCTATATACGCCCGAATAAAATTGTCTGGACCTATTCTAACCACTCAGCATTTGGAACTGCTTCTGTTCTGCTTTATTTGCCTAACACTATAGATGTATAGCGCCACGTCATTCCTCAGGGGGAACAAAAAAGAATGACGAGATTTCTCAAATTTTTTTATCCCTCTAACGAGAACTTCTTTGGGGCGGAGTTCATTTAACTGATCTCGGTCAATATTAGCTGCCGTAGTTACTACACTCTGAGCTTAATTTGCGTTGACACAGTCTAGGAACAATTCTGTCAGCCGTTTAGTGCTCCGCCTTGACGAGGCACACATATCTGCGAATATTTTATATTTATGTATTTTACATAAGCATCAGCTGTCGTTTACAAGTACAGATTTCGTTATTTACATTTTTAAAGGATAGAAGGTGTTTGCATTCTGAGGCACCTATAGTAACACTAATTGCCTTACCCTTATGCTCCCCAGACAGATCCTCAGATTCAACTATTCTGAAACAAAGCCCAAACTTTGGCACGTTGGCAAGGCAGAATTCCTTATTTTATCTGCTTACGCTAAATCGGATATCATGAGAAAAATAAATAGGAAAGAGGGCACAATCTCATTTTTCGGACTCAAGGAAAAATCTGAGATTTACCACTCTCGAGCAATTTTTGTCCAGCAGTACCGCTCGGCGCACGGAAACTCAAAACTCACTATTGGTCGGCTTGATCATAATTGGTCTTCAGTTTTCTGAGGAGATAGTAAAACCAGTGTAGGCTTAGTAATAAAGCCGTAAAGGTGATTTAACTAAATTACATATATTCGTTGTAGCTGCTGTAACTGTTTCAGAAATGCAGGTATATGCATTGCTCTGTTGCACGTTTACACGCACCCGCATTTTTTGGGTGTCTGAGAGTGAAAGAGAGAGGAGGATAGAAAAGGAGAGAGGGAGGGAGATCGCCTGACTGGAGTCTCGCGAAGGTTCGCAAGTCTAGAAAGAGTCTCTTGCGTACATTTAGAACACGTTGCTACGAGAGCTAAATGGGCTCTTGCACGTACGAGTATCAATATGGGAAAACCTAATTACATGGCATTAACGCTTACCAACCGCAAATGCTCGACGACACGGCATTCATACAGTTGATTCAAATGCCCCGATGGCGTGCTCACGCCGAGAGAATTTCTACTCTTTCTCCCTCACTCTCTTGTTGTTCGAAAGGCTGCGTATACGAAACACGTGGCGTACGAGGCACGCCGCCAACGTGCCTTACCTCCGTTAGTGCCGGGGACAATAAGGGTAGCATGCACGAGTTGTCAAGCCGAGGTGGCGTCCTGATGGCAGAAAAACAAGGAGACCGACAATGCGGGCGCTGCCTAGACAAAGAGTGCACGTTAGGGATTGCATGGCGTCTTACTATGAACGGATGCGGACCCTAGAGAATCAACGCCTCGTGATGTTAAGCGTACTGAAAGTACGGGGGTACTACATTGCTGGACGAAGCACAATGGAAATCAGTTCATTGTACAGGCCTCTTGACCGGAACAAGCTGAGCCGCCGAGCAAACATGCGCCACTGCAGTGTTGGCTGGCGTCCCCGGCTGGCCGCCTTCTTTCTTTCCCCATCCCGTGTTACACCTACGCAGCAGTGTGACACTTCGACTTGATACCCTTGGCTACAAAGAATGCACCACTGTGCCATTGCGAAGACAAAGGTTTAATTTCGAATCTGGGTCAAAGCTCCGTACCCGTTGTTTGCCCGAGATGTTCCCGAAATAAACTTCGCGGCTAGTCGGCCAAACTGCGCAGTTTGCGACACCGGCGCCATCGTGAGGATTGTTCAGGAAGCGCTGAGCGAAAGCTTCAGCTGCTTCCGGTAGATAGCGCGGTATACTTAAGCACGTTAGTGTTCCTGTATATGCTCCCGCAGGGAGCAGAGTTGCGCATAGGTCCGCCGTCGTGATCCAGCTCTGCAGCAAAGCCCCTCCTCGCGCGCGCAGGAGCCAAATGCCGCGCGGTGTTCCGCCTTATTATCTAGTGGTCGCGAGCTACAAGCGCCAATTGTTCGCAGGCGCTTAGCAAAGGGCACCTCTTAATACAGGCTACGATCGAATGAGTCATTCGTGCAGTCGGAGGGGGTGAGCTTCCAACCAACCGAAACTTTGCATGTACCTATGTAAACACGCATATACAAACACACACATGAACGTACAAATAGGGGGTAGGACCGCCTTCAATTCCCCAAAATAAAATACTCTCATGGCTGGAACAGCTCCAAAGTTCGCTCGTAAACGCGCAGTACGTTGCCACAAAAGGCGGTGCAATGATTTTCAGCATGCATATGAAGTTGTCTTATTGGCAGAAAGCAAGAAATGTTTTAAAGAGTTATTAAAACTTCGCACACATAAGCTGGACAGTTAGTGCATTTTGGCTGCCGAAACCAGCCGATTAATGACCGTCGCCAAGAGAGCTATCGTGCCTGCAGTTATGTCAGTGACCGTTAATAGAGCGTCATTTATCACTAACCATCGTTCACAACAGCTGCACGTTTTCGATACATGTGGTGCAGACACAGATTTAAGCGCATTTCAAATGTTTACATGTGCACATCTTAAGCAAAGCTTACTTTTATGATCCATTCATACCGCAGACTAATCAGCTATATAGTAGCAGCAAATCTGCAAGCAGAAAAAGATTTAAGATGCAAGAGCTTCTAGATCAAATTTATTTCATAGAAGGGAATGCATGAACGGCTGCTGGCAGCAGGCCAAGTGTGCTGGTTCTTGGAACCTTGGGGGCAGAATTCAAAGAAAATGGAAAGGCAACAAGCTATTAAGAGTAACAACAGGTTATTTTTATTGCACTAATCACATCAAGATGGCAAACTTGCAGAGTAATTATTCACACAGTGCAGACTGTAATCTGACAACACATTTTTGGCATCGTACTGGCACAATACAAGTGCCAGTACGATGTGTTTCGTATCACTTCACTAAGGTCCTTGACTTCACATCGTCGAATACCGTACCTGAAACCCGCAGCTGCTCCTCTCAACGCACGACCGACGGTCCGCTGATTGCAATGTGATGGCACTGACGGAAACGATGAGTTCGCATGAGTTGGCGATGCGCCCGTAAAGTTGGCTTCGCAGTGGCGCGGATCAGTTGACGTCATTTTTCGCGCTCGGCCAATAGCTGTGCGAGCGGCGCCGGAAAAGGTATGCGCAACTCTGCTCCCTGCGGGAGCATATACAGGAACACTAAAGCACGTCACGTTATTCTTGTCTTTCCAGTGTGCGAACTGCCTTTCTTACGTTTCCGTTTCCTGACATGAATTACAGCGAGCGCACAAGTGGTAACGCAAAAATAAGCCATTAGAACTTCGAATTGAACGTCTTTTTTGGTGAGAAGGAAACACAAAGCTCGAACTGTTGGTCGTGTGGCAGATTTCAACATTTTCTTGTTATGACAAACATTTCGTCTTATCTCTTATTCCTTTTATGAATACCTGTCATAGTTCTAAAGCAAACCTTCTTATACCTCTTCCACTCGGTATTGGGTGGGCTCGATGCTGCTGTCTGACACAATGGGCCGGTTTCAGAGATAGTGCAAACCGACCCTGCACATAGTGCCAGCTCATGCGGTACCATGCGGCAGGTGATTTACGTAAGCGCTGACGTGAAGTCTAGGGCAAACGCCTCATCGTCGTCATTATTCTGTCGTCGTCACTCAGTCGCTATCTTTCCATCGTCATCGCTCCTCCGTTGTCGTGCTTGTCGTGCATTGGGTGCACGTAACAGAACGCCAAGTGGTCAACATTTATTCATAGTCCCCCACTACGGCGTACTTCATGATCATATCGTGGTTTTCGCACATAAAACCGCAAAATGTAATTTCAATTCCTTTTTTTTCATAGTGATGTTCTCGCCATAGTTTCCTCGTTTTCCCTCTGTCGTCGTCATTGCATCATCGGCGCACCGTGATCATAATTCCATCGTCGTTACTTCATCGACATCGTCCCATCGTAATCATGCAGTCGTCGTTCCGTCGTCATCATTTCATCGTCGTCATGGCGTCTTGGAACGCCATCATTATCATGCCGTCGTTCACATACAGTCGCTGCTTTGCAGTCATCGTCATTGCATCATCGACATTCTTTCTACGTCATGCGTGGGAACAACGCGTACAAGAACAACGGTCCTCGCAAGCACCAATAAACCTAGCTTAAACCGGTTACCACAGTGCGTGAGATCCACATAATTTTTGTTGTTGTTGTTGTTGTAGTTGTTGTTGTAGTAGTTGTTGTTGTAGTTGCTGTAGTAGTAGTTGTTGTTGTTGTTGTTGTTGTCGTCGTCATCGTCGTCGTCGTCGTCGTCGTCGTCGTCGTCGTTGTTGTTGTTGTTGTTGTTGTTGTCGTCGTCATCGTCGTCGTCGTCGTCGTCGTCGTTGTTGTTGTTGTTGTTGTTGTTGTTTGAGAGGTTCTTCTCTTCTTCTCTTGAAAGGTTCTTCTTTGTTACAGCGACGTCTTTGATGAAAACTGCGCTTTTCACTCAGTCTCTGTCGTTGTCCCAGTGGAAAAACGGTTGCGGTTGTTTTGGCGAGGTTGAGAATCCAACGTAGGGGACCCAGGACACTTCAACGTCTCTCCGGCCCCCGTATCTCTAAACATCGTTATGGTTTCGTGCCGAGATCGAACAGTGTAGGTTGTAGAGACAATTTTTTTCGCAAGCTTAACTGAACGTCCATTTAAGTATTCAGGCGAATACGAAGCAGGGCGCTTACTATTCGCTGGTGCCTAACTACCGCTCGCTTGATATATTTTCGGTTCGCTTATTATATATATATATATATAATAAGCGAACTGAAAATATATCAAGCAAGCGGTAGTTAGGCACCAGCAAATAGTAAGCGCCCTCGAGACATGTCGCGTTCTTTCCATCCCTTTCATTGTTCTACTTTGCAGGCGGTGCAGTCAGGTGACCTATCCTCGGGCAGTCAGAATGTTCTATGTAGGGTTCGCTGCATTTGTACACAATGCGCACCACGCGCAATCCGCGTCATTTCTCAAACTTCCTACGGTAAGTGGCTCGCCGTATCTCTCAAAGTGCGTGATTTGTTGCGTTTGGGTACGCATCATGAATGCATGGCATTTGTTGCTCTCCAACAGGAAGGCATATTCTAACGCCAGTCAAGGACGCGTCTATCTGTTCGCCTGTCTGTACCTTCTTGTCTATTTGACCGGTAGTTATGCGTGTGCTGTCTCAGCATTTGTGCCACAATTGGCACTTCACAACACCAATGCACATACGTTTTTGATTGGAATGGCTGATAGCGCTGAGTGCAATACCTGCGGTGTTGAGGAAACTATAGAACATCTACTGGGCTACTGCCCATCTTTTGAAAGTGAAAGACATGGTCTCTGCACAGCTCCTCAACCAGTTAGATAGAAAACCATTCACCTTGAACAAGATCTTGGGACCATGGCCTCGCATATCGCAGCTACAAAACGCCACAAAAGCGCTGCTGCGATATTTGAAAGCTACAGGATTCAGTCAGCGTCTGTGATCTGGACTGAGTGACCGAACGATATCTCGAGTGGACTTTCTCTTCTTCTTTTAATCTTTCCATCCCCTTTTCCCTTTGCCCAGTGTAGGGTAGGCAGCCGGGCTCAGTCCTGGTTAACCTCCCTACCTTTCATTCATCATTTGCTCTCTCTCTCTCTCTTGACTCGCTCTTTAAAACTGTATAAATTCCTGTTCCCTTTTTCACGGTGCCGGGTAGCAATCTGGATTTTTTTTTTCATCCGACATCCATCCCTTCCTTTCCTTTCATTTTTCCTCCCTCTATCGCTTTACTCGTATTGTCAATAGTCATCGCATTGAAGTGATCCGATGACTACTGAAAAAACTGAAGCTTTTTCAGCTGAAGCTGAAGCAAGCTGAAGCTTTGTTAGGAGTCGGGGTCCGAACACCCTCCGGAGTTTTTTTGGGGGAAGGGGGGAGGCAGAGCCACCCACCGGCGATGCCAAAGCAACCCCTCCCCCCCCCTCTAAAATGTCATTACCATAGTTCTGCTAGCTACATAATTTAATGTTTATTTGGAGTTGCCTCTACCTTTTTACCTAAAATCTTATTGCGGCTAAAAGCTTATTCCATCATTGTTGGCGCAGAGGTGCGCGGAGTTTAATTCGTATTTTTGCTTTATTTCTGCAAACCCTGACAATAGGAGGACAAGAGCATTAAAGCACCAGCGGCTGCTACCTCATCCGTATTTTTTCACTTCAACGTTGTTTTTTTTAATACCACTGTGAACACCATCCACAAACACAATATCTGTATATATATACACAGGACAAACATTATTGTATATTTTAAAGAGAAGAACTTAGCCAACTAACAATAATTTCTAACGGTATGCATAGCCTATGCCTAGAAAATGAACGTGTTGCTGTATGCTCACCTCGCTTCAAATTGCTTTGCGTGCGTTGTTGACCCTGAAAGAAACCTGCAGGCTTCAGTGACCCCTTCGGCAGAGTCTTTTATTACCAGCGCGTGAACTGCACGTGAATGACATGTGTCCCAGTATTACATCTCTTTCCAGTAGCCAATGCTAACCACTCATGAAAAGAAAAAAACTTCGCCGACGGTTACGGTACTGCCTAAGGCGAAATTTTAGCGCAGCTCTATACATGTTTTCATTTCGCGATATTTGGCTAGTGCGGACAATTTGTCTCGTGAGGCCCTTTCCATACGAAGCGAAGTGTGGCGCCACTGCCTCGCCGATCGAGAAATCACCAGCGCGTGGGTGACGCGCGGGCGCGATTCACAGTCCCCGCCGCAAACAGACCTCCGCTCAAGACGTCACTCGCTGGCTTCCTTGTTTACTGCAGACTAGAAGTTTAGAGTTGTTTTTTTTTAAGTAATACTAATATTTACGTAGATTATGTAGCAATATTTGACCCATGCCATCATGTGTGATTTTTTTTTCGAAGTGATGCGCCGCATTGTATTATTGCCATTTGCTTTTTCAATGAGAACTATACACTCTAGACTACATCCATTTGAAACGTGCTGTTTCCTTTGTACTTTCATGTGATTCTGTTACGTTTCTGTGAGCATGTATTAAATAATGAGAAAAAAAAGCATTTTGCTGCCGAATAGCCTCCGCGTAACTTTTCAGTTCACTGTTTCTTTCTTTCTTTTTTCGGGAACTGGGAAACTGTAAATATTCAATATCCTATTCGATATTGGAAGTTCGCTTTTCTCAAAGCCACGTATTCGATTCAATTCGACATTCGAACACCACATTATTTTTTTTTTTGCGCACTCAGTGTGGATCGAGATGAAATAAACGTGGGAGTGATGGAAGACGCGTCGAAGCATCGCACCACGTGCGATGCCTCGACCTCTTGCGACCACATTGCGTTAGATGACTGCCCTTTCGTGCACGGCTGCTGTAGCTGTACAGCATTGAACTTCATTAATATATTCGTTGTGTTCCACGCTCCTGAAAGCCCATTTTTTTCCATCTGATGACAAAGCCTGCTTATGTGCCATAGGCAGGGTAAAGTTTACTGCGATCAACTGGACTCAGCCTGGTTACCCTCCCTGCCTTTCCTTCTTCCCTTCTCTCTCTCTCTTTCTCTTGCTGCGATCTGTAACGGTTCGCGAAACCTTATCAATTTTTATTTTTCCAAATGATCACTAAGCCGGAACGATGTCTTAGTGCGCTGAAATCGAACCCCCACTGAACCCTATCTTTTTTCTTTTTTTTAGACACCCTGCCTCGTACTCACAGGGACACTGAGTTTTCTTCACACTAATTCTGCTTCCTCATTGGCTAAATATTTTCCTCCCTGGGACTGATTATGCATAGCCAACGCGCAACCTTTAAACCTTTCGTTCAACTTTCCATCTGGCACCATCGCTGTAGTATAACTTATAAGCTGCAGTTGACCACCGCGACGTTGCTGACGTACGCCTCGCCATCTTTTTTTCGTTAAAAAGTATATGGGGTTTTACGTGCCGAAACCACGATCTAATTACGAAGCACGACGTAGTGGGACACTCCAGAAAATTTCGACCAGCTGGTATTCTTTAACGTGCGCCTGAATCCAATGCGTGTTTTCGCATTTCGCCCCCATCGAAATGCGGCCACCGTGGCGGGGATTCGATCCCGCAACCTCGTGCTTAGCAGCCCAACACCATAGCTACTAAGCCACCACCGCGGGTGCATTTTTGTTCTGATCGAAAGGCGCCCGGAATGATGCGCGTCTGCGTTTACTTTTAGGCCTATCTGTGAACGTGACCTTCACGTCCTATTCATGTTGAAGGGTGCCTCCCGCCCCCTGCTGGTTCTTGAAATAGGAGGAAGTATGAAATGCAGCTGTGCCAGGCCAGCTTTCTGGGTCGCGTCTCCACGAGCTCCAGCATTCGGCGGCGTGACACGGGTTCGTGGGTCGAAGCTGTGAAGCCTGCTCCGTTACCGAGCGCCGGAGAGCGGTGCTTAAGGGGCATGCGACTGCAGGGGCAAAGAGAGGGTGCTGTCAACCGGAACGCATTCACTGGACGGCGTCGAAATCGCCGGCTCTTGACAAAGTTACAAGAACGTCTGTGGCGGTGCCTACAACTACACGCGCCTCAAGCCTCACAGACATGCTCGACACACGGCTCCCTTGTGCGATTGCGAATAATAATAGCGCAGTAGGATAGTTTCTGCAGCTCAGTTCTACTGCGGCGTGCCTAGGGATCTTGCCACTTTTCTTAGTTATACTATGAATCGCGGTTGATTCCACTCAATGGACACGACCTTATTTTTTTGCCGTTTTAAGGAAAGCAGAAACCAAGCCTTGCTGGGAAGCGCGAGCAACCTGTACACTGGCAGTGCTATGTTTTCTCATGACAATTTAAGGATAAAGCACCTATTACTGCCCCTTAATGCTGGTCTTATCTGTATTTGACAAAGAGTACTGGTCGTCTTTGACATAACATCACCACCTTTCTAAAGACAAAGACGAAGGGGCTTTTGTCTTCTTACACATAGAAAAGGCCCCCGAAGACACATCTAAGACATCACAACAACAACAAAAAAACTGGGTAAACAACCAGTTTTATTGAGCATACGTTATACGCAAGCGTGAACTTCTGCAGCAGTTAATAAATTGCACTTTGTATGATGAACAAAGTAAAAATAAAGAAAAATAGCAGCCTGCCCATCAGCTATGCTTTAGATGACGAGGCTGAGCGCACAGGTACGAAGTTTGCGGCATTGACTCACACAGCACTGACTGTGGTTTTTCCACCAATAACTGTTCGCTGTTACCCAATAATATTTTACGCAAACGGAGCCTAGAACCTTTCTCTTAAGTTGCTTCAGCGTGTCCCTTATTAAGAGTTAATGCTCAGTATTTGTGCCATTGTAGTTAACGTTTACTTTTTATCATGGAAGGAAACTGAGTGCTACAGGTAATCCTAATTGTAACGAACTGCCTTTGATATTAAGAAGCAGTGGACCACATGGCGTACACCCGCAGTTCTGACGTGACGTAAGCCAACTATTCCTTGCGTTTAGTGCTTCCCCCAGCGCCGTTAAACAACTCTCTCCTTCCCGCCGCCTCCGTCCACTTGTGTAATAAACAAATAGAGGCGCTGTGGCAAGGATCAAACTGAGCTGTAAATTTATGTGCTTTCACAGCGCTTACGCCAAAAGGACTGTAGACAGAAATCGAAAATTGCATCACAATAAAATACGAAGCTCAAATAACAACGCGATGCTGTGATAGCGGCTCCGACGACGATGACAGTGGAGCCAATGATAACCGAAGTCAACACCGACAACAACGGCGATGACGCAATGAAGGAAACAACAACAACGGCAACGACACTAAGACTCGGACACCGTGGTGCCGACGTCTAATCCTGGGCAAGGGGGCTCCGTGAGCTGCGCCGCTTATTGCCAGCGCGCACTAACCTTCCGCAGCTGACTTCTATTGTAACGCTCTCCCTACGTAGACCCTGCATCATTTCGATCTGCAATATAGCCCTTAATGGCTACCACACTGAAAGCAAGGGCCAACACGAGAGCTGTTACCCTGTGGTCAAGTTGTCCGCTTCTTACTCTTTTTTCGAACGTTGCTCACGCCGCCCGTTCGCGGGACAATATACTAAGCCCTCCTACCTTCCTCCAGGTAAACACTTTCGCTGTCTGAAAACGGAGGAGCCGCGAGACTCCATCGTCCCCCCTCCGAAGTGGGTCGCTAAATTTAGCACGCAGGAAATAACGGCAGGCTATGTCTGCCACGAACACATCCGTCACCCACGTACACTGCTGGTTTTCAGATCGTGGTCCGCAATAAATACTACGTAAATGAGCCCGTCGAAGCCATACCCACATGTCTTGACAAGGTTGCTTTTCCCATCAGGTGCTGTCATTGGCAGCAAATATAAACCGCGACCGTGGAATAAATTGGGGGGGGGGGGGCAGTGGAGAGGAGGGGCGCGGAAGGGGTCCATCGACAACTTTGTAAAAGGGGCGAGACAACGGGATCACGTGGTACTACTGACTCTAGCGTTGCGACTACACTGCAGGTTACGCGAAATGCTTCGTTTGTATTCGTCTCTGTGTCTCGTTCCTTTCCTTCGCGCTCTCCTTCTTTTTGTACACTAACCTCCTTTCGTTCAAGTGAGTAGTGTAGCCAACCAGAACTACCCTTGCGTAATAGCCATGCCTTTCTGTACAATCTTATTTTGATATATACCCTTTCTTTCTAAACAGCCGGCCTGAATAAAGAAATGTATTCGTTGTCAGTTTTGTTCCTGATACTTGTGCAGATATATTCTCGTTGTAAATTCTCTTCTCATCTTTCCTGCCCTTACCTCAGTCACTAATGCAACAGTAGCCAAACGGACAGTATACCTCATTAACCTCTCTGCCTTTCATTTCGTTCTTTTTGTCTCTTTCTCGGCACTATGCTAGCTTTACCTGAACTGTTTTTCGTCAAGCTTAGACAACAGATTTCGTTAACCTACTTTAAAAAAACGTGGTAATATATTTTACGCTCTCTTTCTAAAAGCTTATGGTATTGGCTTTGTGACACGCCTCTAATTATTTAATCACAATTTAATCGGCCTATCAAGTATTCTCTTAAACAGCCTGTCGTGTTTCTACACTGGAGATGACTACATTTCTTAAAAAGATAAATTAACAATGCGGCCTAAATTGTCAACAACTTCCACACCAGGCACGTTCCCTCCAAAACGAATGATCTGCTTCCCCTCTTATGAATGGACGGGAGCCTTAGTGAGCCCCCCACCTTTCACTACATGCTTAGTTCATCGCCAGCATAGCGGCTCTCAGCGGGTCATATATTAATAAGAACGCGCCCCGTGAACGTGAATAAGAACAAATTTATTTTCAGACAGGAGTGACACAACCGGTAGCATCCTACATTAATGCTCCGGCGCGACGCATCTACTTATTCCGTACGCACTCCTTATTTACTTACTTTTTTTTCTTTTTTTCTATTTTAAGGTAGCATCCCCCCACCCCCGAATGCCCGCTCCCTTGCCAAGCTTCGCACTAAGCGCAATACGACACGGGGTCAGAGTCACGGCGCCTGCTCCAAGAATGCCAGCCGGCCGAGAATTCACGCTGCCGCTGGCAGCAAGCCCCCGGTGGCTGCTTTAAAAGCCTTCCCACACACGAGCCCTCCTTCCGCCACAGCGAACGACCACTCAGCGCAGTGCGACCACCGCGGCTGCCGCACCAGACATTCGCCTCGCGAAGCAGAGCTGCGCTTTCTAAGTTTAACTAGGCGGTGCCGTCTCGTTTCTGCAGCTGCCACACCTTCTTTTTCCATATTTTTTTCTTAACGTTACTCTGTTGTCTTCCTAAGGAGGCGCCAAGATGCCGGTAAGAGCAGCAGCAGTAAGCGCCTACCTATGTAACACGTCGCCCTATCCACGGCAAATCATTCATAAAATGACGATGTTCTTATTCAAAATGAGATCGTCGTGTTTAAACTCGTGAAAACGATTGCGTCGTCTCTTATCTACTTTCTTGCCTAACCTTTATTTGTAAAAGTCAATCGTCCTTAACTTTTCTTTATTTTTTGCTTAAGCTAACTATCCAGCGATTCCTAACACTTGCAAAAAAAAAAAAAACACAGTGACGCTTCAATTCGTGAACGCGGGTCACGCACAAGCACACGGGTTCTATTCCCTCTTTGTGAATTACGCTTAATTAGAATGTGAGCATTATCACAAGTGGCGTAGCGCGTTCCTCGAGAGTCCCCTGGTCATCCCAAGCACCGCGTCTTTTGCCGGACTTGTTTAGCTCGTGCCCGGCGCTTGGCGACGACATCGGATTCGACATCGACTCGAACTGGGCCTGCGGCCGCTTCCGTCTCTGCTCCACCCTTCTCGCTCGACGCTCGGCCTCTCGATCACGGGAGGAACCCGATACATATCCATAGCGCACATAGAACCCGTATAGAAACTGTCAGCGCACGTCAACCCAGCGCGCCTCCTCGACGCTTCGCCTCCTTTCTATTTCCCCGCTTAGTTCTACGCCACCAATACTTTCTTGTAGGTGGCGTTGTTTTGCCGAGCGCATGTTGTTAGACATGCGAAGAAGAGACGCTGCGAACATGCACAGAGACAGAGTGCGATGGTGAAGAGGAAGAGGCGCTATTTTCTGCCGCCATAGCACCGTGACGTCGACGCGCAAACGGAAAGGGCGCGAACGCAGTCGCGGACGCTGCATTGATCTGATCGCTACGTTGAGCTCCTGGTACACCGGCGCCCGACTTCCTTCTGCACCCCGGGGTGCCTTCCTCCTCCGGCGTTCGTTTCCCTCTCGGGCAAAGACGTAATGTTTTGGCATAAAAAACGACTTGCGGCTCTTGCCCACTTTTAGCGTGATCAAGGAACGCGTACGTGACCCGAAACGTCTGTGTATTATTTTCACCTTGACTTGGTCAGCGACCGTAATTTCTTGATCATCATGTTACCTGACCAGACGAACTTTCGTCGAGCTGTTGACTACTATATCGTTCAAAATTTGCACTGCAGAAACTCCCTACTGCGACTTGTCAGAATTTCGGGAGCATTCTTTATGTGTGCAAGATGTGTGCGTATGTGTGCAATGTGTACGTATGTGTGCAAGATGAGCGGCACGAAAGGATGCTTACTCACTGTCTGAAAAGTCCCTCTAGGGAGCTTCTTCAGTGTTCTTTTCCAGCGCGGGGGTAGGTAGGGAAGCTTCGAGTCGGAAGTTATTTTCAATCACGCCTTGTTATATACCCCTTACGTCGTTTGTTCTTTCGAATTTTCAGTTCATGTAATTCCATTTTATTAACTAAAAGTTATGTCCTGTCATCAAACATATCGGTAACGCGATTATGTCTGGCACACTTAAGTGCACACATTCATTTTCCTCATATTATAACCAGTGGTTATTACATGAAGGGTGGGTATAGGTTATTAGATACAGGAAAGAGTAATAAAAAAATTGTATACATATATATCTATATATATATATATATATATATATATATATATATATATATATATAATATATATATATGTATGACTCTCTCTATTATTACTCTCTATATTACTCTCTATTACTCTCTATTACTCTCTATTACTCTATTACTCTCCTATTACTCTCTCCTGTATTAGATACAGGAGAGAGTAATAAAAAAATTGTATATATATATATATATATATATATATATATATATATATATATATATATATATATATATATATATATATACAACAGAAAGGGTGAAAGGGTGTTCCACATCCGCCATCAAGCAAGGCCGTGAGTGGTGGCGCTGTTTCGCTCACGCGCTTGCGTCTACCTTCACCAAGCGCCGAAGCCCGGCGAGCCTGTCAGCGTGATAATGTGCCGTCGCGCATGATTGTTGTCGTGAGGAGGGTTGTGTCCTTCTCCCTTCGTGAAGGCGAGTCTGTTAAAAAGGATAGCGGAGCCACGCCGAGGGATTCTGCGTATCCACCGGCAGCCCTTACAAGGCCGATCCAAATAGGTCGCGAATCATCGGGCGAAAAGCGGTCACAATTGTCACCGACATCAGCAAGGGTGATTATGGAAGCAGCGACTGAAGCGCGACTATGTTTGGAGGGAACAAACATTAGGAAAGAAAAAAGCGCTTTTTAATTCAAGCGAGACTCAGTTAGATTCCTTGAACGAAAATAAAATTCCTGGTCAATTTTATATATTCATGACGAGTTAAGAAAATACAAGCTTATTTAATTTTATTCTTATTAATAACTAGATTTCTTTTCAGCGCCCATCTTTACAGGGGGCATTGACGTCGCTATCACTCGCAATGCAATGAACCTCTTTAAATTTGCAGAAAGGTGCGCTCGTAAAGTTCACCTGTTACAATATGCCCCCTTACACGTTGTGCATTTTTGCTTGTCGAAGTTTGTCTGAATTTCGTGACGCGGGTAGCTTCCTTGCTCCTTAACCTGTTCAGTCAAAGGAAGGAAGGAAGGGAGGAAGGAAAAAGTGGAGAAGGAATGGTAGGGAGGTTAACCAGTTTAGCTTAACCGGTTTGCTACCCTACACATGGGAGAGGGATGGGGGAGATTAAATATTAAAGTGAGTTACGACCGTCAGATAACTGTGTAGTTGTTCTCGCGCGACTGCGCTGGCCGACGGGCTGGCATCCGACGATAGGATCAGCCCTCTACACCTAAAGTTTCGTCAGCCTCCAAAGAAAGTAGGTTATGTGCAGGGGTGCGATTTCGTCAACCGTACGGCTGGCCTTTTCCTGCATCGCTTTCCCCGCTGAAAGCTCGAAACGCCCATCAAGTCGAATGGCGGGGCATCTCAATATATAGCTCTTAAAGCAGGCCAACAAAACAAATTTCCCGCCTTCGGAAACAAAATGGCGTCACTTCTGTTTCTAACGGATACTGCGTCACATTATTTTTTCTTCCGCCGAAAGTGTTCCCTGCACATACAGATGGCGCTAAGGCCGATGAACCGCCAATAAACCGCCATGTTTTTAACGTATGGGCTCCTATGGAAGCTTCGCTACCAGGTATATTTACCACCTTGGCACTTACGCCGGATTAAAATAAAGTTGTTCGGAGCCCTGCTCGGCCAAACGTAACAGCACTGGCTAACACTCCCAGGTTTAGTTTCTGGGGATAAACATAAATGCCTCAGAAAATGCATGTGAATGAGTCGCCGCGGGAGTTCATTTGGTAAGAGCATCGCACGCGTAATGTCAACACGTGGGTTTTGTATATGCAACTCGACAATCTATGTGGCAAGGTTTGGGTACGGGCTAGTTGGTATTCCATGGTATCAATCGTCACTTACAACGCACACATAGACGAGGGACAAAAAAGGATGACGAAGACAAGCGCTGACTTCCAACTGATTTTTATTAAGAGAAACATACATATATATATATACTGGGACACCAAGACAAAAGCGCCCCCTACAAAGCAACAACCCGACATGAGTATGCATTAAAAATTAATGTCCTAAGATGAACGAGAGCGCATGTGCGACCTCAGGAAAACCAGTTCTTAGTCAGTTAATGCAATTGATGGCTTGCTAACTGAGTCACCATCGGCAACTGCTGCTGCTTTGATGATAGGTATGGTGCATTCATTAGAATGCCTCGCAAAGATTGTGGTTTCTTCGAAAAGCGGGATGCAGCCGCATTGTGCGCAGTGAACACCTAGAAACCTTTCGCGCCCTTTGCGAACTTTATCGCTGTGTTCTTGCAAGCTGACCTTAAGACATCTGGCACTTGTCGCTCGTCTTCGTCGTCATATTTTCTCCCTCGTCTATGTATGCGCTGTAAGTGACGATTAATACCAATGTATGTGGTACGGCTATAAAAAGGCATAAATTTCCATGGCGCTATACATACCTAAATAAAGCGGTTAAATTGAAAGTTACAGCAAGTACAACGACGTTCAACATTAGCTGCATTAGCTGCAACGCGATGCCCATGGTCTAAGGAACCATAAGACTGCATAGTGGTACCGACATGCGACAAATTCTAGAACTAAACACCGTTGCGAATACTGGTGTTTATTAACCTGTTTTTTTTTTGTGTCGGCGTGGCGGTGCAGCTTGGAGCCCTTGCTGCAGCTACTTTTGGACGCGACTGTACGTGGTGCACATGAAGTGAGGTCAGAGAACATAAGTGACAAAATTTAGAGTAAAATAAATGTTCATTTCCATGAAGCGCAGCATTAGCTGAGCCCTTGAATACAAAGGACCGGAAGCTATTGCTATTCTTAGGAGATCACCGCAGCTGCAACTTCAAGTGGGCAGTGCTAGGGATAATTCGAGCAGATAACTTGCAATACGCATACGTCTTTAATGTTACAACTTTGTGATTAAAAAGTGGTTTCATGCTTAGGGATATTCTGTCTATATGCAAGAGAAAACATTATTTTTTTTTATTTCACTTTGCGCTTCATGGCACTGTATGAAAACCCAGAGTGCTGTCAACCGCTCCTCATACATTCCACACACGGGAAGCTTATTGCCAGACAGAAGATAAATACGTGTTGAGTATAAAAGCCGTATTGTAAGTCAATAAAACATAACCTCTATTTAAGACATCGGCGTCAGGGTAATTGCGTCTTAGATATCTTACATGTACGGGCATAGGTCAGGGAAGAGTCATTACGTGGAAAGCACTCTTGTGTGGGTGTTGTAGATGTTTTGGTATTGATGAAGTTGTTAACGAACTTTGTGGCTTTTATAACCACGTCCTGATAAATATCGATACGATAGTTTCGCACCAGGTATTATAGCACTGGCACCCGCATATTTGAAACAGGATCAACATAATCGATGCCTTAGAGTGGCGTTTAGCACAAATGACTATAATAGCACCCTCCACGCATTTGAAAGATACGAGTTAAAACACAAGTACGATCACTAACAAACATATTAAATAACAGAGGACTTAAAATGAAACCCTGCGAAACGCCAGCTTTGATTACACACACGGCGCTTCTAAGCATACCAGTAAGTAATTGTCTATCCTGTAAAATAATGCGAAGTGATGTATAAATGTTTTATACATGCCTAAGGTGCCTCGGAAAGGCTGGCCAACGTTTCGTTAGGAATACCCATCTTCGTCAAAGACGGCTTCGTCACACTCGGCAGGTTAGTTTTACCAGTTAAGTAGAGTGACATCACGTGGGGTCGTTGTCAGTAGCGGCTGGCTGTAAGAGAGAGACTGACGTCTCTAGGCGCGGTTTCTAAGACGAGAAGACAAGCAAAAGCCTAGCCTACCAAGTTTAATTGTAGCAATATGTCCATGGCAGGCGCTGCGAACCTTCAAAACAGTGTGCCACTTCACGGCACCGACATGAAATATGCACAAAAAATTTTTGTCGCACGCCGCAATGTACTGACGTAGAAACACTACGTTTACGTGCTCACATGTCACTTGCATCGAAGGGTGCATATACGCACCACTTTCTCTTTCCTCCGTGCCCCGAATTCCCGCAAACACGTGACCACTGCGACTCTACAATGGGACTCTGTCCGAGGTTGCTCTGGCCATGGTTGGTTCCGCGCAAATTTCCGCGCACTGTGAGCGGCGCGTGCTACCATGGCCCTGTCGTGCTCAGCGCATAGGCATATGGGTCCGCTCATGTGGAGATTGGCCTGTGCTTCTTTGTTTGGCGTTGCCATATGTATTTGTTTTGCCGGTTATGGATAAATATTTCATTCAACGTGCACATACATCTAGAGCGCAGCTAGAGGCGCAAACGGCAATAGTACAGTAGCTTTGCGCCGTGAACAAGCCCAGGCACTTCAAGTGTTCTTGCTGACTTGGCGAGGTGCGTTTACTGCAGTACGATCACAAGTCATACTTCTGCTATGGCGAAGGTATCTTGCGGTGAGCGAGATCAAAACACGCCGTAACCTGAGCTGTCCCACGTATAATGTACCGTGATGTCTCGACAGTGGTTTGGGTTGTCTGAAATGTTCGTTCATCCTCGTCCTAGCGCAAATTTCCCTAGATAGGGTCAATTTTCCTGTTTTCCTTAATATGACTCCGCGCATCCCTACATTTAGAGACATTCCGCTAGGGTTGGCAGGGCTGGTCATGGCGTACATCTGAAAAAGGTTTACTCATGTTATCGAGAAGGGCACGCACAACTTAGTTCGATTTCAGAGAAATGTTGAAAATGCCGGCAAGTTCCTCTACCAGAGTTTGTGTACCACAATGCTCGGAGAAGAGGAGCAGGAGTGTTGCTTGCCGCGGGCTTACTTCGCCTTACCAAAGCTGCTGGAAATTGCGCTACCCGAGCGTCCGTTATCAGGCGCAGCAGTGTCTGAAGCCTGCCATATTTCATCTGGCAACATAAAAGCACGTGGTAACACAAGGAACTTAAAAGAGGGTGCAACAGGCTGTCCACCAATATTTCCGAGTCGACGCACACGGCTCACCGTTCACAATCTAATTCTGTATCACGAAAGGAGTTTAGGAAGAGCCGATGTACCTCTTTAAGTAGGACACTTCCGCTTGAGAGACTGATCAATAGTTTACCGTTTGCGTCAAATTCAGTACACTCTAGAAAATAACGGTCAATGTCAAAACAGTCGATGTGTAACGATGTGTAACGATGTCAAAACGATGTGTCATGGTAGATGTCAAAAAGTAGTGCTTATCTTTCATTGCCGCTAGTATTTCAGCTGACCTTCAGGGTTTTTTTTTGTGTTATGCTGCCCGATTTCGAACCTACGCGTGACAGCATTCATAAGTGAACTGATTGATCAGTTCAACGAAGCTGTCCCACGTATCCTAAGGTAAGGCAGTGCTAAGAATGCTTGCCAATCACACTGACACACACCATCTTATCTATAATGTACACATACCACTTTTCCAAAAGTTCTCTAAAGCGCTGCATTTTTTGTTCTCTTTGAAAAAAAAAGCATGGTTTGTGGGTGAAGGAATTATTGTTTTGTCTCCAATCCCCTGTTCTCATTTCCTGAATGCTGTTGTTGGTGCAACATCCTATCTCCCACATACACAGTAGTAATACTATCTACCACGTACACATATAATTATGCGAAGCCTGTAGGACATGCTCTGTGAAGTCTGCACAAAAGTTGTTCTAAGTGGCAATCTTCACTGTGTTCGCGAAGCATCCCCGTCCTGTTGTGTTTAGATTTTAATGACATATTTTGTTATCTTTTTCTTTCTTTCCTTTTTCCTTTGAGGGGGGTGGAAAAGGGTTAAAAGCGCTCTTAACGTGAATATACATTCTTAATGAAGTTATGCCACCATATTGCTTTGCTACAAGTGGCTGATCTGCAGGAAGCTTGTGCGTAGCTTACACTGCATCCATACTCTGCTATATCACCAATCAAAAAATGTGCATATGAAGAAGCCTATAAACTGATGTCATTCAAATACTTAGTTTCTATTGCTCTTTACATTGTGCAGAGTGAAATCATTCAGAAAATCAGAAAACAAGGTTTGTTCTTCTTGTTTCTTGTACCTTTATTTTGTGACGTGTTATTGTTTCCACCTGCGTCACATGCTTTCCGTCTCGACATCGCCCATTCTTTTTTATTTTTTTTTGCATCAAAACAAAAAGCTGGCAGAAGTTGTTCTACCGCAGATCGGTTCTTGCCTAAAGAAATAGCCATAGAGTTAACAATAAGATGAGGAGACGAACGCTATTACCGTCACATCTCTTCCGTACGCCGTGACGTGACGGTACAACTCTCGCTTCATCGTGAACTTGCTAATTGAATAGCAAAGAGTAGCATTTTCTCTGCTTAAAGTTGGTGGACCTCGCTCTCTTGTCAAATAACTCGGTAAACACTCCTGCATGTTGGCTGCGTCGCTGGAGCAGCAGCGAAGGCTGCACGTTAACGCATGCCAAAACAGTCAATAAATAGAAAATATTATTGGGGTGCTGCTCTGAAAGAAGATGACGACTGCTACACAAAATGAGTGAACGATCTCTCCATGACGAACAGGTGTTACAAAAGACATATGGAGTAACTTAAGAAACCACGCCCGATGCTTCAGGCAATAAACCGTCTGTAACCGTTGTTTATTCATTCAGAAGTCATTCCGACCACAGCTTCATGTCGCTTACAAAATAATTAAAGGCATATAACAAATGAATGGTTCCTGGGAAAAACAAATATAACAGAAAAAGAAAAGAAATTTCGACCAGGGAAGCAAAAGCGACAGTTTGTGTGCTGGGACGTAGGGCTTTGGCATTTTTTTTTTCCTTGTTTGTCGCGCCAGGTGCTTCGTTGTGGTGGACTTCCCTGTCGTGATCTTTGGCATTTCCTCGCTCATTCCTCGTTCTCCTTCTTGGATCCGAGGGCCCATTCTGGTTTCTTTTCCTAAAAATAAAAACAGTAAATATTTTAGCGAAAGTCTTTGCGAATTCGCGCTCTTTAAGGCCACGCCTCTGCCCACGTTGCATTTGCGCCATCGAAATGCAAGCAGGCAATGTCACTTCAGCGTTGTCGCAAGTTTGCACGGTCGAAAGCGTACCTAACTAAACAAAACGAGCCATGTTAGGTATATCAAGCACCGTTACTAATGACAGATAGCCACTCTGTAACGTTTTGTGCACGCATTTGCGGATGCACATGATCTTTAGAGCATTGTGAAGAAAAAAAGAAGCACGCGTGCCTCTTACAAGCTTTATGATTCATCGCTTATGTTGTGTAAGCATCAGCGCTCGTTGTTTTCATTTCGTTATCTCACTTCAGCGATTTCACGAGCAGTTAAGACATACGAACCTCGTTTAGCAACAAAGCAATCTGTTATTGTTATCCAGTTAATTTGCTGAATGACGTCGTTGGCCACGGCCCAAGCCAGCGAAAGCAGTGTTATAACGTGAGCGGCATTTGGCATTTGGGAAAAAAAAGCTTCATTGCGTTCCTTCTGCGAAAAACTCGGTTCACAGTCACTTACAAAAAGTAGGCACCATGACAACGCTCAATCCTTTAGTAACAAGCTGCAGCGCAAAAAAAAAAGGTATGCAGAGTTTAATATAAACTCGGCTTCGCAGTTAAGTACTTGCAGTTCATCTAGCCACCGACTCGCTGCCGTATAAGTAGCAATAAACGCACGTGCTCAGCCGTTTCGTCATTCACAAACAACATGTGCAGTTTCTTTAGTCGAGGCATTTAAGCAGATAAAATCTGAAGCAGTGCAACGAGCTGTACGAGATATTCGTTCGCGGACAGAAAATTGGACAATTTATCCCTCGGATTAAACAAGGTTGAATGTTGCTGTGATTGGCCAGGTCATCTTGAATGCTTTCGAGTGCCGCTTTGCCATTAGGATGAAACACTACATTCTAACCCAAATTTAGTCTAAGGCTCACACGCCTTGTCTTCGCGAAAACATCTTTTATTCATAAAATCAAAATCACTCTAAATGAAGCGTATCGCACGTTACAATGGGTTTATAAAGCCTAACTGTAAAAAGTCTTGTTTATTATGTATTGCGGTAAGGCCTAAGTTACACAGATGCGAATTTTACTTTACGGTAATCTAAAGGCATTAGACATCATGATAGTGCACTCCTTAGCTGTAATAATAATACTTTACTCTTTCTGTGTTATTGTTAACGGAGTAAACTTGAGCCAGATAACTAGAAACAAACTACACAGCGTAAATTCCATAGTTCCTGGGTTTAGGCGCTTCCTTGAAGCAGATAACCATCTCACCTATGTTGCAGTTTCTCACGGTGGGCGGGTTCAAGGAAATGTTCCCACTTCGATGTAGCGGATATTGTCAGGGTCATTGGCTTTCCCGAATGTGCAGTGAAAGGAGCGGATATCCCCTTTGATGTGTTAATGTTGGCAGGGACATTACGACTAAAGAAAGCTTTTAGAAATTTCGGAAAATATGTGTGCTACAGTTCAATAAATTATTAATTTAAAACAAAAATGAAGAATTTTTTTATCAGGAAATGCAGTAAAAAGTCAGCTTTGGCTGCTCACTTGAGATTAAGCCAAATGCCGATTTCAAAATATGAAGCGCAGTTTGCAAAATCCTTTACTCGGTCACAAAAATCCAAGAAAGTTGCAACGGGACTCTGCCAAAAACACTGGTAGCAATGGGATTAGTGCTGCGTAAGTGTTTGCAGGAAAAAAGGTGTTAGCAAGCGGAAGCAGTCAATCACAGCAACGTCACAAAATGTGTCAACTGTGAAGAGTGAGAAACTTGAGTCCGTCGCGTTGTCTTCAGAAGTAAAAGGACTGTGCAGTCTTTGCACGCCAAAAGAACAACAACAAAAAACTGCATCGGTCAGATCTCAAAAAGTTAGCAAGCTTTCTTATCTTATCGACCGATGACCTTTGGGGCACAGAATATCCGAAAACCGCCAAAGACTGCAATAAAAAATTCTAGCTTGAAAGCTCTGGAATAGGAATCACTGTCCCTTTTAAAAATCGTAGCAAAACGCTCAAAATGTGAAACTGCCCTTGAAAGTTCTTCAAATTACTCATGAAGGGCAAAATAGAGGCCCCTTGCTTGTGCGGAGAGGATTCAAAAATGGCCAAGAAAGATTTGAGCTCATAGGTTTAGGAAAGAGTATGGTTTTTTTGGCTGGATCGTTTAATCGGGGAGCAAAAATTAAGTTCATCTTTTTACTCAACGTGGGCTGGCCATGTGGGATTTATATTAAGGAGTTATTATCAGTTATCATTGGTGCGAAAGCCATCGCGATCGTATTAAAAGAATGTGCTGATATGATGCGCTAGTAGCAAGCAGACAACTAAAGTGAGCCGATATTTTGCTGTCAAAGCCTCGCATTATCCCCGCTCGCTTCTTTTGCAACCACAGCGGAACGTTAAACTGGCATATACTATAATTCACGAACCGTTTCCTCTATTTTCAAACAACATACTTTCCAAAAATTTGGGAGGTAGCGTGCGTGGAGATTCAAAATGAACTGCATTTAGAGACCCATTACTTCGAGTGACACAGCCAACCCACGCTGAGCCTCATTGTGTGTTAGAGTGCAACTTGGGTAAAGTGAGGCATTCTTTTTTCTGGATCTACAGAGAGTGAACAATGTGGGACAGTGTTCAAATTTCAGAACCTCTACTTCGCGGCCCATTCTGGCACCTCCTTCTTGACCTGGAGACAGAAAGACAACATCTTACGCTGTAGCGGTGACAAGACAGCAACGACACTGAAGACAAACTCAGGACAACAACACACTTTAGACACAGAAAAAATAAACGCCACAACGAGGAAAAAGAAATTGCAACACACGCTTCCCTCTCCGCAGCATCTCTCATAGTCTAGTGAGCATTTAAATATATCTACATATTCTTCAGGCAGGTAAAATGTAAATTGCATGAAAATTAAAAACCAAACGCACACTGCCTTCTTACGCACATTGCGTAAAATGATGAAATATATGCTCCTACGTATGTAATCTGGCTAGGTACTGCTAGCTGTTAGTATGTACCTGTACAAGCTACCTGCAGCATAAAAGCAAACAGTAAAAAAAGTAATTGCGGAAGTAATTGCGAAATTAAGTTCACACCGAATTTGTCCTCCAGTAGGAAAGTATTTAGCAACGTGAACAAAAGACACTAATGTTTCGCGCACTATGACTTTATTTTTTGTAGAAAAAAACTGTAGACTTTCGTGTTTGATATAAATGCTTACGAGTAGGGCTTGACTTGATTTTGGCGCTGCTATTTTCGTTGAATAGTGCATTCAGATAAAAAGCTTTTGTCATCATGTCAGGAGCAACATCACACAAAGAACAATATTAAAGGAGAGGTGAGGAAAAATGGTGATATCGATAACTAACTTTGACAAAAGTTTACCTATAGTAGTACTTCCATGAACTATCCTCGCAATATTGAACAGCTACGTGGAACTTTGGTGCAAGTGTTCACAAGTGCTCACCCAACAGACACGCAATGGTGCTATAGGGAAATATGTGCTGAAAGCATGGGTGAACTCAACTTTGTTTCTGTTACCGCAAACAGTTTCCATTTAACGTATTTCTTTATCTCCTAACCAGCAAACTTCAGTATGTTACTTTATATAGCGATATTATTCACCATTTTCCAAAGGAGCACTGATTTGCGTCAGGTGTTAGAGATTTTTTGCCACTTGATAGTCTATCCAGACACTGAAACTTCGGCGGAAAATGCTCAAGTTTCTTTTTCCCCTCAAAAATAACATGTCATCACGCCCTGACTTATTCGTTCATTGACACCACTCTGAATCTTTAACTTCTTATCAGGCAAGAACTAGCACTTTTAAACAAATTTTCATTTTTCTCTAGACTATAGGCGAATGGAACGCTCTACCATTGTCATTGTTAAACAGTATTGATTCTTTAGAACGGAATGATTGCTGATGTCGCACTTTTAGAAGCTGAATGTCATTTGTTCATCATCGAAAATATTGAAGTTTTTATGGTTTTCTTTTTTTCTGGCTTTATATGTTTACCCCTCCTGCTTGGTTTCAGATGGACTTGCAGTCTCTCAGAAATGAAAATAAAATATCTGGATAATCATGTTGGTAAACTAAGCCGTGTCAAAGTTCAATCTTACCGTCTGCTTCTCCTCATCAAGCTTGAAGGCCTCTTTCTTGACTGCCTTGAGGTTTGACCTGAAGTCAACCTCCGAGGTACTCTTGGCGATCATTTTGAGCTTGTCGAACCTAAGAAAAAAGTATAAAAGTGGTCAAAGACATTGATTTCCCTGTAAAGCGTAATTTCAAGACGTTGGATTGACGTGACTGAGATACAGTATGTCAGAAAAGAAAAAAAAAGTCAACTCACTTGGAAACCTTCTTGAGGGCCGGCTTCACGCTGAAACGTAAGGCAGGAGGTAAGGTTACAAGAGTTCGACCCTCAGATCCGAGGTCGCCAAAGGAGATAAACACCAAATAAAAGATATATGTTTGGTACAGAAATACCGCACTTACAACTTGCCACGAAGATCGTTCACCTGGATGGTCAGCTCGTTGATCTGAAAGGATCCCAGAAGGATAATTACTTTCCGAGACATGTACGTGATCAAGCAATCGTGCCTCACTCGTCTTATGAAGTCTATTTACACAGAAGTGCTCGCTATCTTTGTAAATGAAGCCTGGTGCTTCCATTTAAACCAAAATTCAAAACAGTTTATGTTAACCGAAGAATTTACTCTCGAACAGAGCTTTCACAATGTGGGGATATTTGGCATAGCTTCAAAGCCTCGGGTGTTTTATTTAGAGCCGGTTAGAAATGTGCACGATCCCGAAATCGAATCCTTGAAGACTGTTGAAACCGGCGTTTAATTTCGGCATATAAGATGTTCATTGGAATTTTTTCGCTTATGTCAGAATCATTTTTATATAATAAATTGAAATGAGCTGCCACTTCGGTAGCTTGCTCGGTTATGAGAGCAACTAGTTACGTTGTATGGCTACTAATTCCGGCTTAATTTTATAATTATTTTATCATGGAGAATTTGTAAAGGAACACAGGCATTAACAGCGCACCACTGCGGGCTTTTGCCAAATTGCTAGCGAAGATGTGCTAAAGGAACCAAGCACATTCTTTAAAGGAAGCCTGCAACGCTTCAAACGTGATAAATGGACCATGACAAGAGCAATGATCTCAGGAAAATCTGTGCCAAATATTGTTGCTGTAGTGGCAACAGGTATCGCAGCGTTTTCTTCAAATTACCGCCTGCTCTTTCCTTCACAAGTTCCCGAAGTTCCTTCAATGTTTGTGTATATTGGAATGCACTTTAGCACAAGTTGGCCATTGGCCAGATTTCTTCAAACTGAATAAACTGCGCTTCCACCCGAAGCAAAAGCCGCTATTTTTTTTATTACGTTGGGGTGGAGCGGAGATGCTATGACCTATGATTATGGCCTCTGAGATTGGTCGGTGCGACAGAGAGTCGCGGCGAATGATATCGAGGTGATGTAGATACAAAATTTTGCCGCAGTGGTCGGAGGAACATGACAGGCATCTTTTCGCATGCATTGGAAAGACGCCTGCCAGGAAAGGATGGAAGAGAGCGCCTTGAGAGAATAGCTGCTGCAACAAGTTTCTCTCAAAAAGCTCCCCGCTTTAATTGGTTCGTGAAGAGGTGCACTTTAATATTCGACATATTCCGCATCTCTGGCAAAGCTTTCCCAAAGCCGTTTTTAAATTAAGGTTCCGAGCTGAATGCTGAGCTATTTCTTTCAAGTCTACATACGCACACCGTTCAAGCGTACATGGTAGTTATTTCTTAAATTATTGTGGATGCAATAACAACACACTTTTCATTCACGTACGAACCTAGACTGTGAGCACACCACCCATTATAGCCTAAAATAATGCGGCACGAACTGTTGATATAGCTGTCCTTTCATCTAATATTATCTAAAATGAATGATTAAGCTTCCTTGAGCTTCAGCTTAAACATTTCGTGAATATTCTCAAAACGAGAACCTCCTCAAAGAGTTCGTTCACATAAATTTGGGTCGGTTTATTAGCTCACAGTCTAACTTCGCTTTCAGAAACGAGAGAGAAAAGTATAATTCCTGTATGAGTGTGTAACGGGGATTCCATGTGTACAGGGGCTTTTTTTTTACTTTAGTACTTGGGGGACGATAGGGGAGACATGCGTTCTCACGTCACTGACCTCATAGTCTTTCTGCCTGACCAAGTACTCAGTGTCGTACTTTTCACTTTCCAGCTTGCACAATCGCTCGTAGTATTCTTTGCAGATGGCCTGTAGCGTGGCTGTAGTACGGTTGCAGCCGTGAAAGTAGTCAAAGCATGAAAAAAATTCTCGGTTAGTTTGTCGAGCAACAGCCGTACTAGCTTTACTGCGCTTCTTGCCGGCAGTTTCATTTGCATTCGTACGAATTTTAACGCAGCCATGAGTGGGACCAACCATTACCAAATACCGATTGTTGGTTGAAGTTATAGGCTGCTTTGCCTCGAATGTTTGACTCATTTCATAAACGCCGTTGATTGGCAAGAAGCACAGCAAAGTGGTTGATTAGATCACAAGCAGCCTTGATAATTAGAGCAGCAGATTATCAAACAGCACCATAATGCTCAGCTCAGAAACGTTTCTTTTCAGCAACAGTGCAATCATAAAACAGGAGTTGTGCTCCTTCCGGTGGTAGGTGCCGGAACTTTCCCTCGTTTCTCCTCTTTAAGTTTGTCTTTTGTTCCCCCACACCAAATAAGAATAATACGAAGAGAGGTATTTCTTTTCGAATGTTATATTCCAGAAACGTTTCGGTGCTGGGCATTGTGGGGGCTGCAGAGCCACACCACACTGTCAGATTCAACAAACTTCAGTGTTAACAGGCATAATCCAGCGTGGTCGCCATCGCTGATGAGTTGCAGAAATTAGGCTGATGGTGACCTGAAACAAAAGTATAGTTAATGGAGCTTTCACTCAGTGCCACTGTAAAAAGAAAATATTAGCCACGCTTCGGATGAAGTTTGAAATCAGCCAGCAGGTAACACGCAACATTTTATGCCATTATCGCAAGCCAAACAGCTTTAAAACTCGCAGCGAATGCGTCAGTTACAGCTCAGGCACTCAGCAGCACTCTTGAAAACAGGTGAGAGAAAAGCTTCACACAGTTACGCATCATTTATGTACGAAACACTCGGCATAATTTTTTTAAGGCGCAAAAAGGCACCGCGTTGCAGCTTTTGGTTAAGCACACACGTATGTCACACGCTTCAGAGAAGAAAAAAAAGTATCGCAGGTTAGCAAGCGCCGTTGTTTATCCTAGTGGTATCCAGCAAAAGGCGTCGGTTCGGTTTTCCTTCAGACTTCCCACAGCTAAAAGCTTAGCGTTATAGATCATTCTCGCCAAACTAAATGTTTTGAACGCCATTTCGGTTAGTGTCTACAGTTCCGACAATCCTTCTTCGTTCGAACTTCCATTTTTGCACAAGATCGCTTTATGCGGTTTATTGTTGCTTTTTAAATATAAATTGTGGCTCTAACTTAGTGTCGGTGTGCTTACGCGAAAGTATAGATAAGGGCTTAGAGTACTAAGGATTGCTGAGGCGTTGTAATCCCCAATACGAAATCTATAATCAAGTTACAGCGTTACATTGTTGTAAGTATGTTCCGTAGATATTAACTCACTTCCTCCAGGCAAATACGCCAATGAGCAAAGGTATACAAAGAACGCTTGCCTCGGAAAAACTCAATTTATCCGTGGGCTGGAGGCGCAGCCTGAAATCCCCTACATTGTGCTTTGACTGCAATCGTCATAATCAGGCTGTATGCCTAGCCTGTCGGACAATTATGCTTTTTCGCACGACCCGAGGTACTTGCATCTTTTGCTCCGGCAGGCCAGGCATATAGCCTGATTATAACAATTGCAGTCAAAACACAATCTAGAGGATTTCAGACTGCGCTGGTCTATTTGTTCGCAGGACCGCGGTACTTGCATTCTTCTGCTCAAAGGGTCTCTATGCCTTCCGAGTATAGCACACCCTGGTGGGAAGCTCTAAGTTCTTAGATTACGAGGGGGAGGGCTGTGTAGGCCGGCTGGGGCCGCGCTGCGTTGGTTGTGTTGTTGTGTAGATGGCATGACGGTGCTGACGAGGCACGGAGCCGACTTCAATGAGGTGGGCGTACCACGAAGTCCTTCTGCCTGACTTCGTACTCCAGGTCGTACTTGGCGTCCTCTAGTGCCGCTATCCGGGCGTGGTACTGCTTGAGGATTCCCTGAAGGGTAGCTGAGGTGCGTGGGAGCAAGAGACGTAAAGTTATCAACAATTTAAAACCACTATAACATTGCTTTGGTTCCAACGTAGCGCTGCGCCAGTCTGTTCGTAAGCCTAGACTTAACACTCGTCTTTATTGGAAACCATTCTACGAACAGCCTAGGCAGAAAAACAAAAACAAAAAACAAGAAAAGAAAGTCGCCTGACGCGGGTACAGTGGTTGTGATCGTAAGATGTTCATGGCTTCTACGTAGTTATTAGTTCAGCTAATGTCAATCGCACCAGCATCCAGCTTTGTCATTTTTCGTTTTTAAAATAAATTGACCCTGATGGAGCCTAATTTGCGGTTGGCATGTAACAACTGGAGCATGAGAACAATGCTTATGACGATATTTAACGCAAGCACATAGGTCCTTGCTGACCTATAGGATTACTCGTACACAAAGAACACAGGCACTTCTCTTATGCCTTATAACCACTGGTAGAACGCGCTTTTCGTAATTAACAGAAAACACATTCAAAAGTTACACTCACTGTAACTTTTGGAATGTGTCAGAAAGCCCAAACCCCGCGTGTTTTTCATCGTAATCTATCCAGTCCTGCACAAGGCTAAACATTAAATCACGATTTGGAGTGTCGACAAACCTTCGTTGGCGCCATCCACAGGCTTGGGCTGGCCAACACGCTCCGCGATGATCTTCCGGCGCTCACCGGCTTTGCGCTCCTGTTCCTTCTTCAACTCCTCGGCGGCTTTCTTCCTCAGAAGATTCTGTGGAGTTGGAGAAAGAATGTGGTTGCTGTCGCGCTCACTGAACTGTCATGGAGGTGGGATCGCTCGACCCGGAGGGCCGGCTCAAACCAATCATCACATACGACGAATTAACTCAATTTCACAAGGATTCGCGCAGAGCGTATCCGTTCCCGAGCACGATTCTCTCCCGGGCGCTGGCCACGGCTCTACGGCGGGCACAGACTCGATCCGTGCTAAGGCCCAAAAGGGCGGCTGAACTTTCTAAGCAAACGTTTCAACCTAACTGCAGGCACTGAGAAGCATTAACCGCACACCAAGATCGCGTACTATGGGGGTGCCCATCCAACCCCACACCAAGAACTATTCTTCGGCAAGCTCCCACGCTCGAGGCTCGAGGCCTAGGAGCATACGATCAAGACTGATGTTCCAAAATGCTAAGCCATGCTGGCAGAGGACCGCGTCGCGACCACACTAGCTCCTTTTCCAGGGTTTCAATAATTAATACGCCTGTAATAAAGTTTACTTTCTCTCTCTGTCTTTGTGCCACCTTCAGTGGCTGTCACACGCGTACGTGAAAAGTGGCTTCTCGCGTACCGAGTGTACGCCAATTCAATATTTCATCGGCGGGAAAATTAATGACAAGTTAAATGCTGGAGATTTACGGGCCATAAATCGATGCGATTACGAAGCACGACGTAGTGGGAGACTCCGGGTTAATTTTGACCACCTGGTTCTCCTCAACGTGCACTCAAGGCAGAGTACGCAGGCGTTTTTGCATTTCACCCTCATTGAAACGCGGCCGCCGCGCTCGGGATTTGATCCCTCGTCCTCGGCCTCAGTAGCGCAACGCCATAGACAATACACCACTACAGCAAGTGGCGGAAAAATACTGATGCCGAGGGGGTGTTCGATGGTGACGATGTTGCGGTCGTTCACCGCGAGCAATGACATAACAAAGGTGGTATGCCACGCTGGCGGGGACGACGCAGAGTGAATTAAGAAACTACAAAGTCACACTTCGCCGACGGTACAAATGTCGATGCGCGAATTTTCAAGGTTAAGATCGTTGGGAAAATGGCGCAGAGGGTGGGATTCGCGAAAGGGAAAACATTGTCATCCACCGAAGTGTAACACGAAGCTACAAAGGACACCCAGATGGGTTCATCACAAAGAAAACTTCGCAGTTGAACAAAAATTTGTCCTGGTCCCGGGATTGAGCACACGACCATTGATTGACTTTTCGGGACGGTCTCTCTACCACCTGAGCTAACCAGGAAGCTAGCAGACTGCAGCGTCCAACGTTCAACGACTCGAAGCGTGAGCACACTGAATATGGCAAATCTGAGATCACTGAATAGGCGAGGTAATCACTGCAAATAACTAAATAGGTCTTTGTCTTTGTTCTATAAACCTTCCATCACCCTGAGGGCTTTCGCAGGACTGATTCATCAACAGCGGGATTAATCGGGAGAACAAGTTTCCACTCACCCTGAGTTTCTTCTTGCGTTCCGGTGTCATGAAGCCGCGCTTTCCTCCAGCCTTCTTCGCCTTGGCCGCCTCCTCGAGACGCTTGCGCACCTCGGCCTTTTTCCTCTCCTTCTCCTCCATCTTTCTCTTCTCCTCCTGCGAGCCGATGGGCAACAGCAAAAGCGTAAGTACCACAAGTTTCCATATTTAGAAAAAAAAGAACAGCGAACGAGGACTCGTGGACTCACTCAAAAACTTCATTATTGACTATGTAACGAGTCACGAAATCTAACGAGCTTACATCACCCCGCCTCCCTCATCTCCATGAACTTTCTTTTTCTACGTTATAACTATTGCTAGGCTAATCAGTCAAAATACACTGCGCGAACGGTAAACTGGTCCTAGAACCATTCTCTCGACGTCACACTGCAGATGTTTAAACAGAGAAGCAAGTGCGAAAATTCAGAAGGGGGTGATTGACAGATGTCTTCGGTATATTACGTCAACATTGTTTGCTTAAAAAAAAACTAAAAATTTCGACCACTGGGTTAATCGAGAATGGCCGACACTATCGTACTTTGAACGTAAGCTACTCACAGAAGCGACTTATTTAATTGCGCAAGACTTCTATAGCGTACATACCATTCTGCTTAGCTCAATATTTTAGCCACCTTTATTAATAAACAAGCCAGTTCAAAAATGTAGTACTCTGCGAGGTTATTGACGAAGTGTAAGACGCAAATTGCACAAATAAGTTTCGTAAAGAGCTTTGCCAATATACATCTCAGAGCGTGGCGCGCACATGGGGCATGCACTTGCGTCTGGTCCTCAGCTTGTCTTCTCTTTGTTAGTTTTCCAACTACGTTAAATACGTTGCAGTGGCAATATTGACAAGTGTGGTTGTTTATCGTTCTCGGTTGAAAGATAAAATATATATATTGACAACATATATTGCAAAACGCAAATGCACATAAGTTTCATAAACATGCACCAAGAAAGCAAGACAAAGGTTTAAGCCATATTAAATATACTTAGAGGGCTCATAATTACAGAAATGTGTGCAATCGACATTCCGAGACCCCTAGTCTAATCATGATCACGCCTGCCGTTATACCACTTGTAATGCGAGCCGCACAGCTTGCGAAAGCAACTGCAAATATTAATGTAGTAATACAAAACACAATTTATCAGGTAGCAAAAGCAGCAAATAAAAAGAGCAACCAAAACATAAAGAGAATCTTTTAATTTGGCAAAATTAGAGAAAACATAGTGTAGAACTTTACCTTTGTTTGCAGCAAACAGAAAAGGCAAGCGAAGAATGCGCATGCGTCTTCGGAAGAAGCCGTACCGCAGCATGCGAACGAAGTTCACCTGGACTGGCGCATGGTTAGCAAAGAGCAGCGTAGGCACAGCTTAGTCTTGCAGCAGCGTTTCGATTTCTTCGTCGCGCTTGTTCCCGCGGACTTCGTTGGGGTGCAGCATGTATCACAACGCAGCATGAAACGGATTTATCCTCAAAACCACCGGGCATTGAACGCAGCGTGCGAACTGGACACAAATGTAGTACTAAATGTTCAGCTTCATCGCCTTATCAGTTTTGACGGAACTCGCGACTTATAGGGAAACTAAAACACATGCAATCTAGAAAGCGTTGATACTTTGGAATGGTGCTCTGTGAAGTGTGCGGAAAACGCGTCCGCACTCGTTAAATTTACACCGGTCGTTCTTACCAAATTGCGGTGAAACGCGGCTTTCTAACCATCAAGACGAAAATGACCTAATCGTGACAAGACTGCGTTGAGCTGCCGATAGAAATTTTCGTGTATCCTATTTGTTGTGGCAGTAGCCCTTTATATCAGAGGCATACCTGACGCTACAACCGAAAATATCTAACTCGTTTACAGCAGCGCGTCGACATTCCAAGTCAATGTAAGTTCTGTGCTTGTTTTATTGATGTGAATACTTCTGTATTTAAGGCATCTTCGACAGCAATAAGCCAACATTGTCAAGCTGCACGCGTATGCTATAGTATCCTAAGGAATAGTTCCCCGAGTTATCACTCCGACAACAAGTTCATTCAGCGGCAAACGTACTTCCTTGAGTCGCCTGTGGGCATCCTCGGCGTCCTTCCTCCTGCGATCGGCGTCGGTCTAACACATGAAACACAAATGGATTAGTCAGGGGCAAACACTGTGGGCGCATAACGGAGCTGGCACTACTACTACGCTCCGCACGCCCGCATGTCTCAGCCGGCTAGCAAACACAGCGCCAGGCCGGCGAGGTTATTCACATAGCAGCCAGGGATCCCTACCTGGACTCCTGGCTGCAATACGATAGGAACTACAATACGAGGGAATGACAATTAGGCAGGCAAACGAACAAAAGGTCTCGGCATAGGAATCCCTCCACGAGACGCAAGGGAAGGGCTAACGAAGGATAAGTGTGTATGTGAGGAATGACACAGGGAATAGGAGACACTGAGAACAGGAGGAATGCTTGGAAGAAGAGGAAAGGATCACGAAAAGCGCCGACATTTCATCGCGATACGCTGGGCAGAAAATTAGAGGATTCTCGACTCCGTAAATCATTCTGTGAAAAAACTAAAAGAAACCTGTTCCGGAAATCTACGTTCTTGTATAACGTGTAGGCAATTTAAGCTGCTTTTACAGGATAAACGTTCGAACTGTCGTAAAACATAATAATGCATGTTGTGACTGCTAACTTAGGATTTAAATTACGAAGACTCTGTAATGCCTTCCAGCTTTAGTTATTTTGCTGCTCCAAACTGCATGGTCCTTACGAAATCTTACAGGCAATACGGCTTGTGAATGAACTTAGAAAGACCCCGCTTTGGACCCATGTCAGGTGCCTGTATTCTAAAGGGCACATTATGGTTTAAGTTTCAGTGTACGTGCATATACATCCTGTGTGCGCGCTTATCTACCATTTAACGTTCTTGTGTGCAGTTACAAATTGCTCCGCCCAATAGCCAATAATTTGAGGCTAGTAAAGAAAAATGAACATTCCTGCCAAGCATGTCATATCTCACGTAATGACAATATAATAATATAATAGTCGCAAAGAATAAAAACGTGGCCAGCCTATATTATGGCAACCAACATGTAGGCACACCTTGAAAAAAACGTTTAGGAGTCAGTGGACATGTCATATTAGTCGGGATAGATTCTGTGCTACATCTTCGTATTTATTGTAAGCAAAAACCAGCTGTTCAGTGATCTTCAAAGTAATACATCGATAAGTGCCTTTCTCTGGTGATATACAGGAAATATTTAGAGAAAGAAGAGAATTGGGACGCTGGCAACAATCAACTGACCGCAATAGTTTTCAGAGTGATTGTTTCATTGAAAAACGTCAGTGCAACATTCTATATAAATACCTCACTTCGATCTGCTGTTACTCTGCACAAGAGTGAGTATAATTACATATTTGTCTGAGCAAATGTCGCTATGCAATGGTTTGCGACACTTTTTTTTTGTTTTTTTACGAAGAAGCAGCAGCAGCAACAGGAACCTTAATTCTTGTGAAAATGGGGCGTCGGAATTTTTGCCATAGGGTGCTTTTAGTTCATATGTAAGCCTTGTTTCTGAATTCAGCTTCGAGGATCGTACTAAATTCTGTATCGTCAAACTACTTTGTCATGAGCAAAATCTTGTCACATGTGGAAAAAGAATGAACATATGAGGTAGCTCACAAACGAGGTCGTAGCACAGAAGTATACTTGTACGTTACCTTTGTATCCTGCCGTCTCCGTTAGCTTCGTTTTATTTAGCCGAATCACATTAGGATATCAGTTACACCTTCCAATCAACAGGCTTGCCTTTTTCGTTATCTTAGCTCTGCCCAACAATATTTGCAATTACTAGTGTCAAAGCGTACATTTAAAAAAGCCTTATCGAGACTGCGATTGTCAACAAGGCTATCTGACTTGTGCAAAAGAAAGTAGCTGTCGAGGTTCCTAAACGTTTTTTTTTTTTTAGTTCAGGTGTACTCACAAAGAAATGCACTCCAGGTGCTATATGTACAACAGTCACTACAACTACTGCACTAAACACACAACACAACTACTCCACAAAGGAACGAGAAGGAATCATCTGCACGCATTGAAACGAACTCACGTGACTGTAGACATCGGCGCTCACACTGGCCTGGAGTTATGCATGCACTTACCTTTGAGCTGCGGTTTTTAAAGAGCTATTTGACCTATAAAAATAAAGGGGACAGACTGTAAGAAGCCTATTCACTCCTTCGTTAACGCTCAATATAGCGTATCATCAATAAACCTTACATAGATAGCGCCATGTTCCTTATAATACTTCGCACTCTCCGTGAAAATAGTTAAATTTTCTAATTATCTTTATTTATAATTATCTTTATTATCTAATTATCTAATAATTACCCGCTAACAACACACGAAAACCGCTTTCTCTCATTGTTTCGCGAACAGCATTCTACTGCTCTGATGAAAAACTGGCGAGTTATTTACAATGAAATCCTCTCGTTTCAACGTAGCGGACACCTCGTCGAAAAAATCAACAGTGAAAAATTTGGCTTTCTTACCTGACAGTGGGCATTCCGGGTCTTGTCTTCATGACGAGTGCGACGGTCTTGTTCTATGGGAGACTCACTAACATCTGATCTTACGCCACTTCTCTTACCCTTATGTCCGGTTCTTGGAAGTATACTTCACTGTATGTGAAAGCGCGCTATGTATTTAGCCCCCTGTGTCATTAATATTAGAGATTCCCTTTACATTTTGATCTCGACATTCAATTTGTGTACTATTATGGCCAGGAGTGTGACGTAAAATCAAATGCAAGTACCAAGAAACAAAGACAAAGTTTATTTAGATATAATATACACAACACAATTTTTGTGAGTTTCTCAAATAATTCACAGGTTTGTTCTCCACTTGCGTGCGTTTTGCAGAAGCTTAACGGGCTAGTAAGCATCAGCGATACGCAGTCACGTAAAAGATGTGAACTTCTATTTTCCGAACAATGGTTTGAATTGCCACGGAACAGCAGCGGGGTGATAGTCCTTTTTTTTCTTCATTTTTTTGCGCTAAGAACGCTGGATTATCGAGACGGATGTCATACCTTAGTGATTTCTCTTTATTTTCCTTGCGAATTAAGCAATCGAGCAAAGACCGTCACATTGCTTATGATACACCACATTCCTGCCCTGAAGAACCTTTATAATTAAACCACTCTGAAACGTGCAGAGGCGGTGATGTTCTCAGACTTTTTTACACAAATATTTATATCTACCGACTCGTTTACAGATTTCCTTTCCCAACTTTTACTGACGGATAACTCTACAGCATAAGGTTTATGTCCAATCAGTGGGACTTCCCTTCAATTCTCGGTGCTATTTTTATAGGCTGCAAGTAGTAAATATTTAGGTCCCCTTATATGTTTTTTATGTGCCGCCTGTCTGCCTACACGAAATTTTATAGACGCATCTAAAAAAACTTGAAGAATAATTTCATTGCACCGTGATGCATATGTTAAATATGAACGTTTTCGATATAACTTAGTATTACTTTTCTTTCTTTCTTTCTTTCTTTCTTTCTTTCTTTCTTTCTTTCTTTCTTTCTTTCTTTCTTTCTTTCTTTTCTTCTTTCTTTCCTTCTTTATTTATTTATTTATTTATTCATTTCTCTTTTTCCCATGGTTGGAGAAGGGAACAACGCAGGAGTAGCATGCGCCACAATAAGGCAACCTATCATTTGAAAGGTTTTCTAAGCCATCGTATGGCACAAAAATCTACAAATCTTTTCGCTCAGACTTGTTACTAACTATGAATTTCCTATTTAACTAGAATAACGAAATTCTACCAGCATTGCCCCAGCTAGAAAAGAGAGGGATAGTTTCTGCTGTATAGATGCGGGTACATATTTTGTTTGCTCAGTTGGTGGGCATTTCCTTGCGAAAGGTTGAACGCACTGAAAGATAAACTGGCTTGTACTTTACTTCAAGGGGTAAGCTCTAAAACATTATAGTAATGTGCCAGAGCGATTCCATGAGAGTAAATTGACTCTCCTAACTAAAGGATACTAAATAATATGTCCACTGAGGTTGCGCAAGGTTCAATCTGGACTCACCTTACGTCTCCCATGTTGTTAGGCTTGTTTGTTTACTGGACTTGAATAGTTCTGCAAAAGAGAATACGGTACGTTTGAGAATAAATGCAGCAGGCATTCTTGAAAAAAAAAGAGAAGCAGTGTCAATGAGGCAGTAGATGCTGAAGCTGTCGAATATTAAGGTACAACATTAAAAAAAATTTCACAAAATGTCCGCCATCTCGTGTCCGTGCGAGCAGTGATTATCGGGAACTTTACTATTGCTTCGTCTTGAAGTTTAGTAATCATGTTTTTTTAACATAATTCACGTTATAGAATCGGAAATTCGTAACTCGTGTCCAATTCTTTGAATGATGTCTTCATTTTCGTACCTATCCATTTCCGGAATCCACAGTGGCAGGACCACGTTTTGCGTTTTCTATTTTTCAAGCGTAGCTTCCTTCGGATTGCTCAGAACTGTTTGCTTGATTCCTGTGTGTGACTAACGCTGTAATATACTACTTATTCAGCCCCATCTAGGATTTCAGGGACGTCATTATGTTTAAACTAGTGACACGGCAACCCTCTTTGGAAACTGGGATTAGTACTTCTTATTCAGAAAGCAGCCCTTGTATGTTTTTCTTCTGAATTTCACTAGCTTTGTCACGCTGCAATTGAGCTATGCATCAATATCTGAATATTTCTTTGGAAAATAGTAGCTCACTTGTTTTGCACTTGCACGGTTCTTGATTAGATAGTTCTTTTTAATTCTTTTGTTCTAAAGTCTTTGGCTGCCTTCCTGTCGTCCAGCACCCTTATTGCTTGTATCAATTTTTGTTACAATTTTCAAACAGTGGGCTCTTCCGCAGGCGAAGTTTTCATACTGCCGGAATTTACAAGTTGCAGCCAGACACCAAAGGTTTCCTTATTTATTTATTTATTTATTTATTTATTTATTTATTTATTTATTTATTTATTTATTTATTTACTTATTTATTGATTGATTTATTTGCTATCTGTGTCGCTGATATTGACCGGGTACGTATATTCACCCGGAATTGAAGTTTCCTTGTATTGTTCTCGTGTAAAAGTTAATGCCATGGTTGCTTCATTGAATGATAACTCAACATCAGAGAACTTATTCAAACAGAAGCTGTATTCATTCTCAACGGAAAGGTTTCATTTGCCATTTGTTTCGCATCTTTCCGAATTATTCCTATTTCAATCGATATACCAGTGTTACAAGAGCACAGAAAATTGACACCGTATAAAACTGTGGTTAAATTCACAACAACTTTAGTTCCTAAGGGCTGTTCCCTGTTGACCAGCCGCTTTCCCTAACAATATGTGCGTCATCGTGATTTCCTGGCATTTGCTCTTACAAACAGTTTCAGCATTCTCACGAATACGGGCCCTAAATAACAAACACTACCGTCAGGTTCCTGTTCAAACACTGGTAATCTGATCATATTGACACATGTGCTGCGCAATGCGTTCTCATAAAAGTTTGTACTCTTTACAATGCACTCGTATATCTGCAAGAAGGGACAACTTTTGCAAAGTTTTTTTCTTCCTGCGGCGCGCATAGTGTCAAGCAAATTCGTCTCTTGTGACGCTTATACGTCTGTCGAATTCGCTACTTTATTGAATGGAGTTGTTACCATTTCTGGTCATGCCAGTTTTTTTTTTTCAGTGCTGCTGGACAATACGTGGTCGCACAGTTAATGTTTAGTACCTTTGAAATGCTTAAATAGTGCTAGTTATCAACTTTTGTTCCTGGCTTTAAAATGAGGCTTACACTTCTTGTTATACTTTTTCTCATGCATTCACCTACCTCCCCCCTTGTGTGATGTTATTTGGAGCTTTACGGGTCTGTTAACTGATGATGATCTATAAAAATCGATTAGTTGTTGGAACCGACATTCCGTTAGTTATTTTCGCAATACCATAAGCATCCTCCCTTCTTTTTTTCTTCATATACACGATATCCACGATCCATATACATGTAAGTACATGTAACCACGGAGGGAAACGTGACAGAGAAACCTTAAAATAGAACACACCATATGTGCGATTAGTCGAGAGAGTCACGTGACATCGCTATTAAACTGATCGTTAAGCTAATGCAGGTCTAAGTGTACGAGCCAGAATTACGTCCATGTCACACGAACTGAAGACGGAGGAAACAAAATTACGAGCACGAGTAAGCCCCATAGATTGACGCGTTTCATTCCGCGAGTGTTCTATCTCAGTTTCATTGGATTTAGAAATGCTTACGCTTAACTCTCCCGCTTGACGAATGCGGCTTTATTTGTCTCCACAACTGTTATTTGTTTCCAAGGCCTTTTCGGCAAACATTTGCGTGCACATTCGCCACTGCGAGTGGCCGGAGTGCCGCTGTGTGCACCGTCCCAACTCCTGGGTCCGGTCTAAAAATACGACGGCAACGGGACGGCCGACGAACCGCTCCTGAGAGCGCCCACCACCGCGGCGGCGACTATATATGGTGGCGGGCCTCGGGTACGGCGCACCACGGGCAGGGCAAGCCTTTTGGGATGTCCCGTACGCGAACATCGGACGTCGAGTGAGATTGACGCACACGGTTGCAGCGCTCGTCGCATTGCGTCACACTTTTCGAGGCGTCGTTGCGGAAATGCGTTCTTGTCACGAAGTTTTGTCTTTCTGTAGGTTGACATTCAGCTATATCTTGGCTAGACGGCGTCATACTCTCCCTCTCGTGATGCCTTTTTTTTTCGTATAAATTTTGGCAGGTGTCCCAGTACAGCTACCACCACCTGTCCAGTGGTCATCCAAATGTGCGTTTATCCATGTTCACGTTCTGCGTGATGTGGCGCACCTGTGCTTTCGGAAGGACTCCGGTCGTGAACTCGGAGTCTGCATCTTTGCACGCGCTCCTGTAGCCATAGAATTTACTCCAGGACAAGGTGCTCCAGACGTGAGGTGTTAGGAGCGTGGTTTAACGGGGACGGCGTGAAAGTCACGCTGCACCGCACATTTTCTTGTACAGACTTAAGCCTACTCGCCGGGTACTGTAGAACGCTAGCATGACTGTAACATGTTCGCTTTTGATGCAAATGATGATTGGTTTTCTTATTTCGTACCCTAACATCGTCGCTTCTTTTAGTGCTGACAGTGATAGCCGCAGAAGCTAACGCTGGGTGAAGTGCTCTATAGTAGAACCAATATTTTATATTCGACTACCCTGTTTCTATGTATGTGCATTTTTGTTTATCTTTCTGTCTCCCCTTGCCACTTCCACAGCGCAGGGTAGCATGTTAGACATCTATCTTCCGGTTAACCTCCCTGCCATTCGCATATCGCTTAACTCTCACTCTCTCACTCACATCAATACCGTGCATCAATTAGAATCCCGATAAATAGTGTTTGTTATAATTGGTGCACACTGCGCGCAGTCCATACGTTAGGCCGAAGCTGCTTGCATTGACAGGCGCCTGCCAAAAACATATTATTTGTATTTATCGATGCATGCCGTTGCTCATGAATACTAAGAGGATAACTAAACGAGTAAAGGGTCAAAACGTGGGCTGTTACTGGCTTCTACAGAAACTACCAAGCAGTTGTTATAAATTCGTAATGCTGCATTTCACCAGGAACTTTGTTTGTCATGGGATGCATCCTAAAACTGCCTATCTTCGACATAGCAACCATTGCAGAAAAGTCACATACGATCACGTAGCTGCTCGACGCTTGCTCCAACATGAAACAATTGAGTAGTTATTGTGCTGTATCCCTTGTGACAGAGTTACCTGTCATTCGCAGTAACCTCTAGAACGCTCTCGTCATTTTACGATCGAGCAATTTAATTGCGCTGGAATGTTACATTTCAATTCTGTGAAAAGAAACTCTCCCAATTTATGGTACAATCCTCTGGCGACCTGAGTGCATCTACAAAGCTAAGCAGTTCAACAAAACTGTACAGCAGATGTGCCGTACTCCACTTAGCTGAACCGCTGACCCACTCATACTATCAACACAACTTCGAAACTTCCAATACAGCCAGGGTAACTATGGGAAAATTTAAACCAACCAGCGCTTTTACTATGCAAATGTGTAACTATCATGTGTGCGTTTCAGTGTAAAATATGCACGCTCAACAGATTTGCAGCATTTCATTCAAGAAGCCATTAATCACAGTGAAGAAGTCAATGTGAATCTCAAGAAACTGACCAGTCACGATTTTCTGTATTAATCTGTCGTGTGCATATTCAAATGCAACGGCATATCAGTTTAAAGCAAGAATTCTTCTGGGAGCTGTGCCACCCTTTACGTATTGCGCGGCCTGGATTACCATTCTCAAGGTCAATAATATTATTGGCCAAGCTCGACATTTTCCTTCACAGAAGAAAGTTATTCGAAAACATTTCCATAAACGACACAATTAAAGGCGTTAAAAGTGTTGTACTGAGCATTTCGACGTGCCAAAAAAGATGCTAATTGCGCCTTTATTGTGGCAACCAATAACTTTGCGCGTAGCACTACCAAAACAATAACAGATCAGACGATTGTCACAGAATCATTTTTTCACACGTCCTATCACGCAGACACTGCAATAGAAAGTCCGACGGTTTGGTCGCGAAAGCCTCACGTCGACGTTCGGAAGCTAAGCGACGGAGATGTATGGTCATCCAAATTCTGCCCACTACCCTTTTTATGAGCATCGCTACCATTTTGCATCGACAGTAAGAATCTAGCATTGAAGTATATTTATGTGTCCGTTTGTCTGCTGAGAGTAAACATGACCATGCGATGTAGAACACATTGGACATTACATGGCACTAATCCAATAAGATGCATATTCGTGGCCAATACGATGCACCGGTACATCGTCATCGAGCGAAGAGCAACGAGTAACGAGACATGGGCTGAACATGCTGAACCACCGAGGCCATTAATGCTCGCGTTCGAGAATCGACTACCGGGAGCGCAGAGCTGAACGTGAAGTCACGCTACGTGTAAAAAAGGCAGTCCACTCGCAAAAATAAGCGCGTGCCGGCTCCATCGGCGTTGAAATGAGCGCACAAGGTTTACCTGGTGTTACGGGAGCCTCGGAGGTGCGGCGCGACGGATCTCCTCGGATGCGGCGCAACCCTGGGACTAGGCAGACGGAGATCGTAGCCGCTAGGCCCTTGGGTGTTGGGCACGGCTCCCGCCGGAAGTCGAGAAACGCAACACCCGAGGGAGAGAGCGCCTGGAGGGCGAGAAGTGAAGCGAGATCTTCACCATCCAAGTGCACGGCGCTTAGTGTGACGTATGCGCGCAGCCGGAAGTGACGTTGGTACCCAACTCGCAGAGCGCGGAGAGGGGGGATGGGCGCTCTCTGTCTGCTTGGAGCACGCTGTTCAGTGCGCGTCTTGCCGCCGTGCTCTCTCCTTCACCGTCTCTCCCTTTCTCTCTTTTTCTCTGTCGGTTCTTTTCTGTTGTTGTTGTTTGATGGTTTTTGGCATCGCGCCCTACGTTGGGCATGAAACTAAGCGGAAAACTTTTAGTATTTGCGTGCCTTTTCGAGTGTTATGCTAACAGCAGCACCCTTTCCATATGCTCGACGTTACTCCGTGCGCAAATGTGACGCCAGCACACGATGACGATACGTTCAACACACCAATCCCACAGCGTGTTCGGCGCTTTCACTTTTCGAAGGATAGCTTCGTCCTCTCATTCATCGCCCTTCTTTAGGTTTTTTAGAAGTATTGCACAAGAATCATTCCTCCATTCTAGGTTCGATAACTGTTTATTTAATTTATGTTTATCAACACTTCGGGTGCCCAAACGTCTAAACTTCCGTTGTAAGGTACAGAAAAAGAAGTGGTTGGTAACGCCAAAGATGCTTACAACTCCGATAAGTACACCGGAGGCCTCACTGCAGCGGATAACTCATTTTGCGCTCCTTTTCTCTGCTACACATTGTTTCCTTCCCACTATATTCCCATAAATGTAGTACTGTGAACTTTAATATCCTGGCATTTCTCCGCACGACCAAGTAGCAAATGACATTGCCAGAAGTGTATAGGTGGAAAAAAGTTACACGATCGTACTTGCGACAGTAAGATGAAAGATACGTGAAATTCCTCTAGTTTCGTACTCAAGTAAAACACGCTTGTTTAGAACCTTGTGGTTGTTGTCCTTATTCCCCATAAATAATCCCGTAAACTCTCACATGCGCTAGTCTATATTTCTCACGTCAACACCTCATTACTGTTTTACCTCGTCACCTCTTGTGTCAGGACTCCTAGTTGCATCTAAGCAGGCCCGCATACGGCCAACTTTGTTCATTTAAACGCATTTTCTCACTACTTCATGCAGTACGCATTAAGATCATCAATTATTATACCCTGAAGGGCCCATTTCGAGGTATTACACAAGGGTCTGGGTGGGGTGGGACATACAGAAAGAGAAAGGGAGAGAGAGGCTTTTTATTAGAAAAACAAATTTTTGTCGGCGCATATAGACCAATGGCATGATAGTCTGTACAGAGGTAGGGAATGGGATTAAAAGATACCGGAGGAGAGTGAAAAAAAGGAAAAGAAGTAAATGTGAAATGCGCAAGTGGACCTGATCCTAATATTTACAGGTGAGATGACTGGTAAATTTAGGCTTTTCTATATGATATCGTGAATATTTAAAGCTTTCCGATTACGCTAATTTCGACAAAGACATCAAAACATGGCTTACAATAACATGTCAGTACTTGTCTTTACATTCACATGTAAAGAAACTGGAAATTTGATCAGACACAGCTAAATATTGCTAGAATAGCTGAGAGTTAATTTCTGAGATGGTCTGAGAGCAAAGGCTCGAACTCCAAAACCTTGAGCTCGTTAACAACTTCAACCGGTAGCTTCTTCCATGCTCGATCGTTAATGCAGAAATTATTGGTTGAAGCTGTTTGTAAAACCATGTAGACGCTACACGCTTCAAGAATTAAGAAGGTGATGTGATGTGCGGGTAGGAGGGATGAGAAGCTTATATAGATGACTGAAGTTGTAGTACAATCTATGGAAGAGACTAAGTCTGGTGATATTTCGGTGGTGCTGAGGCGTATCCAGTCCAGTAGATACTTTTCTTTGTGTAACACTCTGTTCACGACTGTAGATGATGAAACGTGCTGCGGGGTTTTGAATAGCTGTCAATATGTTAAGTATATTCAGTGGGGATTTCTTGTCGTAAACACTTACTCAAGTTTTGTTCGTACGAATGTTCCATAGGCGAGTTCTCGGGTGGAGAGAGGGCACAAGGCAAGGTTTCGTCTTGTAAGCCCAAAAAAGTTCGATGCATATCAGCCACAAATTGTACGACATGTTCAGACCAGGCAAGCCAATTTGTAATGGTGAGGCCTAGGTAACGGTGTGGGTCAACTAGCTCTGTGGCTGTTGAATTTCAAGGACTAGCAGAAGTTGAACGTAGAATGTATGCACGTTAAATGCATGAGCTTCCATTTATTAACGTTGAGCTTCAGTAACGCGTTAGTACACCAGTTATCGGTTAATATTATGTCTCTTTGTACAGCTGTAAATGGGTTTATTCGGGTCGTAGAGCAGCAGCGACCAACGCAGCACCAGCAGGTAGGGCGCAGCCAGACAGCGAACTGGGTATGAGCCACGCGATGGCAGCAGGGCTTTTTAGCATGCCGATCTTCTTCGTCCCAATCACCCCTGGAATTGAAGCGTAGCCTTCCTCGCGACCTAGGAAGAGGTGAGGGGAGCGTAATACGGCTTCAGCCGGTCAATGTGCACAGTCTCTCGCCCCCGACGATGCAGATCGGGAGATGGTGATACGGGTTCGACCACGTAATTAACTGGTAATGGTTGCGCAACCACTTCGGGAGGAGCTTGGACGAAAGGCCAGGAGCAGCAACACGTGGGACCCAAAGCCACACGAGTGAGTCGATGGGGAAGGGGTGAGGGTTTGGGCTGAGTTCATGGCGCTCTTTTTATCGGCACTGTTGAGCAGATGTCAAAGAATGGGCCGGTTGTCGGCATTTCTCGGCGTACTGAGTGGCCGCAGTAACAGATGAGCATTCAGTAGGGTCCCGCCGGTACGGGAGAATTGTATCAATGGTGCTGGAGGGATGGCGGCCGTAAAGCAGAAAGAATGATGAGAATCCGGTAATGGCTTGAGAGGCAGTGTTATAGGCGTATGTGATGAATGGAAGTACAAGATCCCAGTTGGAGTGTTCAGATGCAACATACATCGATAGCATGTCAGGAAGAGTTCTGTTGAATCGTTCTGTTAAGTCTGTGGATGATAAGCAGTAGTAGTGCGATGAATAATTTTTAACTCAGATAGGAGTGACTGCAGGACAACTGAAAGGGATACGCGACCCCGATCGCTCAGCAGTTCACGAGGTGCGCCATGGCGGAGAGCCATGGCGCACCAAGGTGTTTAGAATGTCGTTTAGAATGAATGAGGCGAGGTATGAGGCGGCAGGCAAGGCGGCAGTTTTAGCATATCGTTTCAAATCATCTACGGCGTCAACAATCCATCGGCTGCCAGCGCCAGTAGATGGAAGAGGCCCGTATAAATCAATGCCGACACGGTCGAATGGATGAACTGGGCAGGGCAGTGGCTGCAGAGGTGCGGTGGAGAGATGCGGGACACATTTGCGTCGCTGGCAGGCAATGCAGGAGCGCACGTATTTGTGGACGAAGGTGTACATCCCTCGCCAATAATATCGTAGGCGAAGCCGTGTGTAGGCTTTTGACATTCCGCCGTGACCACACTGTAGTTCAGCGTGAAAAGCGGAGCATAAATCTTGTCGAAGGTGGCGGGGCACTACTAAGAGCCATGTGCGGCCGTCATTGTGGTAGCTGCGACGGTACAAAAGTCCATCGCGGATGGTTAAATGCTGCGCCTGTCGGCGTAACGCTCGAGATGCCGAAGCTGCCGGAGGATTTGAGAAAAAGTCGAATATGATGACGATCCATGGGTATTTTCGTTGCTCCGAAGCCATGTCCAGGATGTCAAGTGGTGAGATATGATGTCTGTAGGTAGAAGTACTGCTGGCTGAAGTTACTGGGAAGCGCGAGAGGGCATAGGCGTCAGATTGTCTGCGTCGAGAGCGATAAACGACACGGATATCATATTGCTGGATTCGGAGGGCCCACCGAGCGAGGCGGCCCGACGGGTCTTGGAGGTTAGACAACCAGCAAAGAGCGTGATTATCCGTCACCACGTCAAAGGGTCGACCGTAGATATATGGGCGAAATTTCTGAAGAGCCCATACGAGAGTCAGGCACTCTTTTTCTGTTACTGAGTAATTGGCCTCAGGTTTTGTGAGGGCACGACTGGCATACGCGACCACGTATTCGGCATTAGTATGCTTACGTTGTGCGAGCATGGCACCAAGGCCAACACCACTGACATCAGTGTGAAATTCTGTAAGTTTGCTTAGATCAAAATGCCACAAGATCGGCGGAGACGTGAGTAGGCGGCGAGGAGTCGTAAATGCATCATCGGAGGCTTCCGACCAATTAGAAAGTTAATTGTCGCCTTGTAGGAGTGGGTTTAGTGGTGCGATCACAGTAGCAAAATTGCGAACGAAACGTCGAAAATAGGAGCATAGGCCAATGAAACTGCGTAGTGCTTTTAAGTTAGTGGGCTTCTGGAATTCGGATACGGCGCGAAGTTTAGCAGGATCAGGAAGAATGCCTTTTTTGGAGAGACAAGATGCCCTAATATAGTCAGTTTTCGAGCTGCAAATGGACACTCTTTTAAGTTAAGGTGGAATATGACGAAGAAGATCGGTATGCTAAAAAGCCCTGTTGCCATCGCGTGGCTCATATACAGCACCTCCACCAATTGTAAAGGGGGTTTATTCGGGTCGTAGAGCAGCAGCGACCAACGCAGCACCAGCACGTAGGGCGCAGCCAGAGAGCGAACTGGGTATGAGCTACGCGATGGCAACAGGGCTTTTTAGCATGCCGATCTTCTTCGTCACACAGCTATCTAGTCTTGAACGGAAGTTATACGGCGTATACGCCAAATCATCTGCGAGGAGTCAGATTGGGGAAGAAATGCCAGTAGGAAGATCATTATAGAAAATTAGAAAGAAAAGCGGGCGCAAGACTTAGCCCTGTGGAACGCCAAAGATTACTTTCGTGATATCCGAGTGTCTATATGGCTAACAGCAGTGAATTGTGATCGACCGATGAGAAAGCAGTTAATCTAGGCGAGCATTTGATTGTCAGGTTAAAGAGGGGAAAGCTTTTTCATTAGTCGCTGATGCGGAACACAATCACCTGCTTTTGCATAGCCTAAGTAGATTATGTCTGTCTATAATGAAGGATCAAGGTTGAAGTGAAGGTCGGTTGCATATTCCAACAACTGAATTTCACAAGAAAGGTCAGGACTAAACGCATGGCGGTTGTGAAAGAATGATCGAGTGTAAGGTGGGATACGACGAGCGAAGATATTACGTGCTCAAGGTCCTCGCATGCAATGCAGGTGAGAGATATCAGGAGATAATTAGACGAATTAGAGGGGTCACATTATTTAGGAATGGCAGTAACTGTACTAATTTCCTAAAAATTCGGCAGAGAACTATCTCCAAGAGACTGCAAAAACAGTACTGCTAGGATATGGCTGCAAACAAGTTTTGCACTTTTCAATGTCTTGGCTGTGATGAAATCCAGTCCAGCAGCACTTTTCATTTTAGTGTTTCCGATGCACTATACAATGCCTTCACTTTATTGGTAATAAGGGGCGTCGCTGTTAGTTGGTAGCTGGGCAAAAGCTAATTGGTAACAGGAGGTTCACGGGTGAAAACTGAAGAAAAATACGTGTTCAACACATCCGAACGCAGGTCCAATGAAACCTTAGACTCATCTAGGCAACACAAGGAAACGTGTAGAACACTGGTAGGTTTGAAGAGATTGCAAAATTTAGTAGGGTTTTTTCACAGGATATTCTACAGGTCAAAGTAAACAAAAAATATACCATTTCACCGCCTCCAGAAAGAAGGAAGACGGTGTAATGAGGAAATGAATTTCTCATTGAACCGTCTTGCACCGCCTCCAGAAAATGAAGTTCTTAGTGGTGCATGTCCTGTGGTCTACCCTTATTTGTCGTCTTGTTTTGTTCCATTTCTACCCAGATGAACTTGTACCAATTAGGTCAAGAGCAGAGATCCTTCTCGGTGGTTTAACTGTTTATTCACCACCCCTCTTTCTCAAAAAGTGGCACAACACATCCTCGTGTTCAATAGTTTCTGCCACTTGCACGGACTGTCCTCAAATCATTACGGCTGGTTTATTGCGCCATTCACAAGTAGTAAAAGAAAGGAAAAAAAAGCGCTCTTTTCTTTACGGCAAACCCAGAGGCCGTTAGCCAATGGCCCGATCGCTAGCAGGAGCTTTCCTGTCGCTCGAGTTACAGATAGGTGTTTTCATGGACGTCACCTTTGAAGAGCAGGTAGAGCGACGGTGGTGCGCATCTGTGCGCCCTTCTTTCTGCTTAGTGGGTCAAGACGCGAACACCCGGTGCGCAGACAGGCAAATCTCAGCCGGGCACACTCCCGACACGTACGCAAGCAAGCGGGTCAGGAAAAAAAAGAAAAATGCAAAAAAGAAAGAGAAGAAAAGAAAGCAGAGAAAGACACGAGATCAGCACAGGGGCGAGCTATCCGTGGTGCAGACGGGTTCAACGTCGCGTTTACCGCTGCTTCCATTTCCCCTTGCTCTCGCCCCGGCCTATCACGTTCCATCCAAGAAGACACTAGCGGCGCGTGTTCAGCCCCCGGTCTCGACTGCGGGGCCACTGCGCCTGTACAGCCTTCCCCCACCGAGATGCTCTCCTCTCGCGCCGCAGTGAACCGGCGGCGAACGCCAAAATAGAGCGGCTATGTTTGGCCGCGGCCCGCCGCCGGATTCCCGCTGCGTTATCGCTAGCGCCCTGCCCTTCCCCTTTCTGCGTGCCTGCGTTTGCACCGTGGGCAGAGTGCAGCGAGACGCCGCAGCTTTCCAGGAAGGAGCAAAATAATAACGGAAAAGAACCGGGGCAGAATGGCAACATCTCGAAAGCGTTGGAGGCTTCCGTGACATAGTATGAGTGGCGCCACCTGTAGAGAGCAACCGCAAATGGTCTAAGTGCACAGTCCGCTTTTCTATTAAACTTTCTTTGCTAGCTGCTCGTAACGAGAGGGTTAGTAATGAAAAAAAGGAAAGATCATGTTGTGTGGACACCGAGGCTGGTTTATGCGTTAATCTTTCACGCAACATGGTTCTGCACGTGCCTCTTCCGTTCATAACACCCTGTTCTTCCCGTACGTAATTGCTTTTTAATGGACCACATGTAGCAGCGATATGGCGCGGACGACATGTTTTCCACGCTTGTCGCCGCTTTAAATGCATCCACGGTGCATCGCTAGGCGATGCACCGAGACTCATGATTATCCACCATCCTTTGGCTGATGCATGAATTCTAAAACAACTCTAAGTGGAACTGTGAGTGCAAAGCGCTTAGCTCGACATTCTTCAATTCTAGATGTTGGTGTGTTAGCGCACGCATGTTCATCTTTATCATACGCTGACAAATCACCGCCGGACGATACAAAATTCTACAATGAGCACATTCAAATAGTCGAAATTTCTTAAATGAACTACTTATTTTTGTTACTATATTATTACTCAAGTTCAATATGTCCGCAGCGAAAACATCAAATAATTGAATGTATGTGAAGGGTAGCGCTAGACTAGTTAACACGGAAAGAAAGGCGCACGACGACGAGATAAAGCACTCACTTTCAATAAACCGATTTGGTTCAAAAAAAAAAAATATATATATATATATATATATATATATATATATATATATATATATATATATATATATATATATAGGGAGAGAGAGAGAGGAAAACAGCCGCGTTTTGTTTTGTTCGCATCATATATCAAAAAAGCTCATTCGCTGTCCAAACGATTGATCGATGACTCACTGACGCACTGCTAAAGTACTTTTTCTTCTTTTTATATGTAAACGCGGCTACCACAAGTTCTCTCAATTTTTTGACACGGTTGCAATAAATGACCACTTCTTCATCATCATCATCATCATGCAATCTTTATGTGTAGTGTAGGACGAAGGCGATCTCGAATTATCCCTGTCTTGAGCTAGCTTAGTTCAGCTTGCACCTTCTAATTTCCTAATTTCATTACTCCACCTAGTTTTGCTGCATTCCCCGGCTGAATTTCACTTCACTTGGCAGCCGTTCTCTAACTGTTATGGTCCACCGGTTATCTACGCATTACATGGTCTGCCAATCTCACTGTCAACTGGAATATCAGCTATCCCCGTGTGGTCTCTGATCCGCATCGCCCTCTTGCTATCTCGTAACGTTACGCCCAACATTTCTCATTCCATCGCTCTATGCACGGTTCTTAACTTGTTCTCGAACTTCTCTATTAGCCTCCAAGTTGCTGCCCCATATGTTAGCAGCGATAGAATGTAATGATTGTACACTTTTCTTTTCAATGACAGTGGTAAGCTCCCAGTCCGGATTTGGTGATGCCTGCCGTATGCACTCCAACCTATCTTTATTGTTATGAAAATTTCGGTCCCATGATCGTGGTCCCCTGTAAGTAAATAACTTAGTAAAATGTACTCCTGCATGTACTCTAGAGGCTGACTGGCTAGCATAAATTCTTGTTTCATTGTCAAGCTATTAAACAATGCCTTCATCTTCTGAATATAAATATTCCACCCTCCTGTTAAATTTTCTCGGTTAGGGTCCTCAACAGTTTGTTGCAGTTGATCCCCAGTGTTGGCTGAACAGGACAATGACGTATACAAACTGGTGGTTGTTGAGATATTCGCCGTTGATCCTGCCTCCTAAGTCTTTCCGTTATAGTAGCCTGAGTACCTTTCTAAGCATGCAGTGTATAGAATCGCAGAGATTATGTCTGCTTGCCTGACCCTTTTCTTCCTATGCCTCTTGTACACCTTAAATATGCGATGCCTTCATTACTGCTGGTATTTCTACAGAATCTAATGCATCTTCATATTTATGAAAGCTGTATAAAGAGGTTGATTGTACTCTGCAAATTTCTGAGTTACCTGATTGATGAAACGGACGTCATAAATTGTAGAATATCCCTTCGAGAAGTCGGCCTGCTCTGTTGTTTGAAGCCAAGTGTTGCCCTCTTTCTATTGGAAATTATCATTGTGAATACCTTATACAACACTGAAAGCAAGCTAATGGGCCTACAAGTCTTCTATTCTGCAACGTCTCCCTTCTTATGAATTGGTATAATGTTGTCATTCTTCCAGCTCTCTGGTACACCTGAAGTCACGAGGCATTCCATATAGAGGGCCGCAAACTCATTAAGCTTAACTTCTCCTTCCATTTTTGATTGAATCTACTAATATTACATCTTCTGCTGTTTTTTTTTTTCAGGGGACATGTCTGGCGACGTCCTTCTAGCTTCATTGCTAGTTACATAAGGGTCATCTACATCCTGTTCATCACTACTTCCAATGAAGGTGACGTGGGTGCTCTGAGTAATATACAGGTCAGTACAGAATCTTTCTGCTGCTTTTACTATGTCATTGAAATTGCTGATGACATTGCCCTGCTTATCTTTCGTAGCATACATCTTGTCCTGTCCTATCCCAAGCTTTCTTCTCTCTGATTTCACTCTGCGGCTATTTCTTGCTGCTTCCTCTGTCTTTCACACGTTAAAACTTCGAATATCTCTTAATTTCTTCTTCTTTATCAGTTTGACAGTTCTATGAATGCAATCTGATGTCTTCAGTCAGACACGTTCATGCTTTGTTGTCTTTCTATTAGGTCTTTTGTTATTGGGGAGAGCTTACCAACTGGTTGTATTGGCGCCTTACCTCCCACTTCAACTGCTGCTTCTGAAATCAGCCTAGTTATGGTTTTATTCATTACCTCCGTGTTATCTTCATCGTCCTGTTCTAAATATGCATGTTTGTTTGCCAGAACCAGCCTGAATTCGTCTGCTTTTACCCTCACTGCATCTAGGTTGGTTTGTTTCTTCTTGAGTAATCTTGCTCTCTTTCCCTTCAAATTGAGAGCAATCCTAAACGTCAATAACCTATTATCAATACCCTTTACAATACATATATAACACTTATACATCCTGCACTATGCTGGAATCAGTCGAGAGTATGAAATCTATTTCATTTTTTTTTTCGTCATTAGGGATTTTACAGGGTCACTTGCACCTTGTCAAATTGTGAACCACACATGCGATTCCGACAGGGCGTTGACTGATGGGATTGGGTTGGCTTCTTTAGGTCATATTGCCACGATGCACTGTGAGGTGCTTGTTCAGACATCTACATTGCCTGGCCAGTGTAGACGAGTCCACAGGTGAGGGGAATGTGAGGCAACACGGCGCATGCGCATGCCACAGACTGGGTCGTGTGTCTGGTCGTGCAGAGCCCACGCGGTCCGCTGCCACCTTGTAGTTTGATTCCCATCTAGGATGTCGTCCGCAACACCTGGCTCCACTCGTTCATTGCCCAAAAACCTACACCAGTGTCGTGTTTAGCCATCACTTTTATCTCGCGACATGAAAGTCGGTGAACGTACGTACAGCCACTGATTGAATTCTATCTGTTTCAGTTTTTCATGTTTTTTTTAGAAAGCTTGTCGTTGTTGGCCGCTGTTATCTACTCAGGATACGCTGATTCTTTAAACCTCGATATCTATTCCGCTATGCTCAAGTTAATCTGGTGCACACATCAGTTTGATCTGGGGTGGTACCGCCAGCAAAGGTTAGTGGGGATGAACTGCAGGTTGAAATATAGAAACCGCAGCTGCTAATACTCAGGAGTTTTTTGGGTAAGCTTCACGCTCTGTTCTGGTTCACTGAAAAGCTTGAGGCCATTGACGAAGAGCACAGTGTGGTTGCCTATGCAAGAAGTCCTCAATGTTACGGGGCTAAAACAAACTCAGATCAAAAGAAATGTTTGCCCTTGTGGTATCTCTCTGGCTCCGTATTTTGAAGCATACTACCACCTTCTTGTCATCATTTCTTTAGTCAAAAATACTCATGATCCGTGCATTGGGTGCACGTTAAATTACCCCTGGTTATCAAAATTGGTCCGGAATACCCGCTATAGCGTGCCTCATTAATTCCATCGTATTTTTAGCAAGTAAAATGGCAGATTAGAATTCTTAATAATTTTTATCCATCACCAGATAGGCAAATTGGAACGGGCTCTCTGCTGCATCGCTGCTATCACCCATTCATCTAGCTCCATGAAATACCTGAATTTTGTGTAGACAGCATCGTGAACAAGGCCTTCCTCGTTATATTTTAATTCACAAGTAAAACTGTCAATTGGGATCTTAAAAGGAAATAAAGTGAAAGTAAAAGCACACTATAGAAACGCATCAAGACGCGTCGCTTGAAAGTTGCCGCGCACTTGTATAGCTTCACTGGCGTTCGCTTCGCATTGCATGGGCTGTGCTCGACATTCGCTCATTTGCAAAGCAAACGCGTAAACAAAATCGGCAGAACCTATCTCACGATAAGCGATAAGCATTAAAGTAATGTAGACACACACCCTATTGCTGCCACCGAAACGCATCATGTATATGAGGCGTTTATGCAGCCAGAATCCTATCTCGCGCATCCCTCTGGGCACGCTGCGCCATCTTTCGTAGACCGCGTGGGGCGTGTGTCTGAATGTATATTCAGACAAGTCTGTCTGAATATATGTGACGCACGTTTGATCCTGCCCAGCACAGGAGAAATTTCAATTGAGCTTTTTTTTTCTCGATGAAGAATGGCACAACCAAGTGCCACATACCCAGTGAGCCAAGCTGGCGTCGAAAGGGTGCGCTGAAATGCAGCACGTACCCACTGACACATGTTGGCATCGGAAGGTTTCATTGAGGAGCGGCACATAGCCAGTGGCATGTACGCAGTGACCCAAGTTGGTCCAATGGTTCGTTTTGAACCCTCTTCCGTCAGCACGGCAGCCCGAAGCTCTAACCATTTGACCATGGAATGCACAGTATCACAGGTCAACGGACGGACGGACGGACGGACGGACGGACGCCCGCTGCGGGTCCACCGACCGACCGACCAACCGACCGACCGACCGACGCCAGACGCGAAATTTCTCAACATCTTCGATATCAAATATCGAGACGCTGTTGGTCTCGCGGTACCGGCAAGTGTGGGTGTCTGCACTGTGGAGTACGAAGCGTAACGCTTGACCTTTAACACGCCTACGCTCCTTACGAAGGCGTAATCGATCGCACTTCACAAATTAGGCGTCGTTAAATGTCACTTAGGGTCACTCTTAATTATTGGAACACCACTCGTGACTTATAATCCAGTGCCACTACGCAAGCGGCGACGACGACATGCCAAATCCCGGGGAAGGTAAGCAAAGAAAGCTTTTTTTTTTGTGTGTGAACAAGCACATAAATCCGCCTCGCAAAATACCACACAAAGGGGCTTGCAACCATGTTGTGTAATGCATATTCTGAGCGCCAATAAATGACGCTGTGAACAGCGTGCGCCCGCTGCTTTGTGCAAGCTGCATATTTCAGATATTTGCAGGACAGCCTTTTAGTATTGCCCGCCAGCTTTGGAGAGTTATTAAGGCAGCGCTGGCACTCCGTAGGATGTTTTCTTGAAATTAGAGCAACTCAACATGAGTGAAAGAAAAAGTAAAAAAAAAACAAAGAGAAACAGCCTTTTCCATGCATTTCTGTTTTCTTTTTGTCATATTTTTTTGCGCGCAGTTGCGTGTCCCCTGAAAAGCAAGCCGCCACGTTTGTGCTGTGTCAGAGTGTTCCAGGGCTACCGGAATAAGGGGGTGGTTTGAAGAATACGTGGGAGTCTCCGGGCATTTCGATGACTTGGGGGCTAATAATAACTTGCTGGTTCAAAAAGGATAAGTTAAGCGAATGATGGAATCAGACAATCTTGGACTTCTTTTCTTTTCTATGTGTGCGTGTCTGTGTGTGGAGGCGAGGGGGGGGGGAGAGTTAAGTCGAGGCTTTTCTTGAATAAAAAATAATAAAGAAGGAGACTTATCTACGCATTAGATTGCATCGCCACATTATGTGTCAAGGTGCTTACTGAGCTGCTGCAAAGGTTAAAGCGGTATCTCTCAGAGCCTACTACAATTGTACTCGGCTCCTAAGAATCTTATATTTATAGAAAGCTTACTGTTCTCCTCTAATATTCTCGTGTTCGTTTAGTACAATCAAAGCATTTTGTATATATGCTGCCACCAGACAAGTGCTATAGCACTTGTCTTTTCGAGAAAAAATGCTGCATGTCCCAGCCGTATTTTTTTTCCACTAGTTGCCCAGCAAAAAATACAAGGCTTGCTTTTCAGTTGCTTCAATTATTGGATAACGCTCATACTGAAGGTCAACTCTAATTAAGCTAAACCAGTTTAACGTGACTGCTGCTTTTCTTTCCAGAGAATACTGACGGACCTAAAGTGCACTCCTACATTGAATTTTGCGAAACTGTAAGAAGCGAATATAGTACGCGAGTTCTCTGCTAACGTGTCGTTACTTTCATAAGCTCATAAGCCATAATAAAACGCAATCGACATATTGATTCATTCTTATAGGTTCTGCCGTCTCTCACGACAACGTTGGATTAATCGATGCTGTCAATAAAACCGTTTATCGTGCTCCTGTTTTAGAAAAGATGCCAGCAAATACGGGGTCACATTGCTTGCTTTGCTTACTTCTTCACGCACGTGTACATATAAAAGGCATAGAAGCAAAAGGTTGACACCATTAAGGAAAGGTGGGCTACTCACTCTACCTTTTTTTACCTTATAATGCCAGTAGACTAACTTGGCACTATAACACAGTGCCCCACAACACTGTGGAAAAAAACTCGAAGCACGATATTTCATCGACACGTGTAATGTAGTTGACATGCTTTTTGAGCGCGCAGCTCTTAGGCGCCCGTTCCTGAGTTTAGCGTCAGCGTCGGCGAAACCACGCGAATCCTCACTGCTCGCACGTTCGTCTACGTCTCCTTCCACAGCTGGCGCCAATGCCGCTCATCATGCAAGCGTTCCCATACTGTCCCTCCCTTAATGAAGGTGTTGACGGCACTGGCCCACTGCCAGTCGGTGCGGTTATTTCGGTCTCAAATTATTTGCCCCAATATATCGCGAAACGAAGACACATATAAAGCTGCGCTAAAGTTTTCTATTAGGGAGTGTCGTAATCGTTGGGCTTTTTTTAATTACTATTCTAATGACTGAAACATAAAGTCCCTTCTTTAGGATTCCAGAGCTAGCGTGACAAGCTCTTGCCCCTGCCTTTCGCCTGCCTCCTAATTATAGTTGCTTTTGGCAGATATTTTAAGCGCACGACATTACGTTTGAAAGCGAAGGCACTTAACATACAAATACATAACTCTATGTTAAGAGGTGAAAACAATAATGTCATCTATGCCTCAGCATACCTTTAGTATTCACCTACTTGAACAAGCGCAGAGTGCCCCCTGAACCTTAATGAAATGATAACATTGTCCCAACAGCAACGAGCACTTCGATACAGCTGCAAGGAAACGCATTGGGTATCCGTTGCTGCTTACAGAGAACACACGGGCAAGGATCGCAAACACATTTCCAGCTTGTAGAATTCTTGTGCGCCGGACGTCCGGCTTTCCCAGTACAATACTCCCCACCAAGCTGATCAACTGGCAAGTAAACGCAAATAATAGACCACGTACAATGGCAGCTTCCCGTCCTGAAAATTTCCCAGCTTGCTATCCTGCGACAACCGATGATCGGCTTAGCTTTTAAAGAAAATTTGCTACCGCAGAAGACAGCGAATAGCCCCGGAAAACGAATGAAGACACACAATCGCCGCGCTCCACCAGTAAACTCGAAGTTCATGCTTTCCTGGGCACTGTCGCCAGCGGCGAGTTTGGGGGCGTCAGAGAGAGGGCGCAAAGCTTGATCAAAGAGCCGCAAAAAAATTACGGCTGATTCAGCGCGCTCGTTGGAGTCAACGTTAGGTGAATCAACGTCACCTGTCGAGCAGAGAGACACATAATGAGCGCAGTATTCCTTCGATGTTCAATTAAGCGCAAGTAACTGCTGACTAGTTTCTTCCATCACGGAACTTTTGTGACACTTGTCTTTGTGGTAGCGCACATAAAACTTTTCATCTTGTGCACACTTACATTCGTGTGGCCTACATCAGTACTTTGCATACGATATGGGAACGCATGTGTATTGTGCGCTTCATAAAAGTTGGGGGCAACTTATGCATGGCAGGAGCGTGGAAGAGGGTAAACACGATGTCAGGCTGCCGAGTGCAGGGGCGCACGCCGTGTGCAACACCATAGAGTGCCAACATGGAGCAAGTGACTGCAATAAGCAAGGACGAAAGAGTGCGGTGAACCTGTCATACGAAAATACGAAAACACCCAGGTACTTTAGATTTAGGTACATGTTAAAGAACCCCAGGTGGTCCGAAGTACCCCAATTCGGCGTCCTACATAACCAGATCGTGGTTTTGGCACGTAAAACCTCATAATTTAAATTAAGAGCAGCATTTATCTCGCAAACACCAAAGGAAGCTCCTCTTGAACTAATTACCACAATGTGTATGATTAACATATTCTTTCCCTGTTTGAGTTCAATGTAAACTTTGTTATTTGTCTGACTACCGTTTGTTAGCTGTGTTAAGGATGAGAGACGTCTTTGATAGGTGTATCCGCACTACCACAGTGATGGCACAAACTCATTGCACACGCCTCTACCTCCTCTGCACACATTACGCACAAGGTAGCGCCAGTGAGCGCAATCCTCTTCTGCTCCTAAACCTTCAAACCACAACAAAATACTTGCATATACATTGCGTACTCCCTAAAGGAAAAGCAAATATTACAGTTAACGCAGAGAGGTTGGTCTCAGGCAATAGTTAGGCCCCTATCTTGCTACTCTGCTAAGAGGGAATGGAAAGAGGAGAAAAATAAGGGTATGAGGAGTGATGATGAGGATAGAGAGTAAGACGTGATCATGCACGCGTTCGTGTCTGAAAGGCCAATGCATAGTCGTCAGTTTAAGCCTGTGTTAACTAAAAGTTCTAAGAGAGCCCTCGTTTCGTTTATGTTATGTCAGGCCCAGGGCACAACTACTACCACTTTTTTTACTCAGGGACCTGTCGTTAATGGGCCCACTAGAACTCATAACTACACAGGCTTACAACCTTTAACACCTGAACTCTGTCCAGTGAGGCTGGCTTAGCAGGACTCTTGGAGGAACTATCAGGCATTGTTTGGCATATCATTGGCCTTAGTGATATTAGAAGAACTGATGAGGCTTATACAGTGCTGACTAACGGTCATGTCCTCTGCTATGGGGGTCTCCCACATAAGAAGCAATATGGGGGTAAAATTCCTAATCCATAAGCATAAGCATAAGCATTAATGGTGCATAATTTGTCAATGGTGCCCATTGACAAATTATACACCATTAATGATAGGGTAGAAGTAGTCATAATCAAACTTAATAAGAGGTATAGAGTAAAAATAGTACAAGCCTACGCTCCCACATCCATCCATGGTGATTATGATGTAGATCTGTTTGTGAAGATGTTGAATTAGCGATGAGAAAAGTGCAAACTCAGTATACTGTAGTAATGGGTGACTTCAATGTAAAAGTGGGGAAAAGCAGGTTGATGAACAAACACTTGGCAACTATATACGGCCTCTATTCTAGGAATGCTAGAGGAGAGATGCTAGTAGAATTCGCGGAAAGGATTATGCTGGGAATAATGAACGAATAATGAACGAACAATGAATGAATAATGAAAATTCCGGGAGCGTAGCAACAGAAAGAGGACCTGGAAAATCGCTAATGGTGAAACAAAACACGAAATAGATTTCATACTTCCTGCCGATCCCAGCATAGTTAAGGATGTTGAAATGCTAGGTAAAGTGAAGTAATCATAGGTTTGTGAGGTCCAGGATTCACCTCAATTTGAAGAGAGAAAGAGTAAAATTGGTGAGGAAGAAACGGGTTAACCTAGACGTGGTAAAGGTAAAAGCAGACCCATTCAGGCTACTACTTGCTAACAAATTTGCAGCCTTAGAACAGAGAGATCAAGATGACAAAGAGGTTATGAATGAAACCGTAACTAGGCTGGCTTCAGTGGCAGCAATTGAAGTGGGAGGTAAGGCACCAAGGCAACTAGTAGGCAAGCTCACCTCAGGGACGAAAGACCTAATAAAGAAACGACGACGAATGGAAGTCTCCAACTCAAAAGATAAGATAGAATTCGCGGAACTGTCAAAACTGATCAACAAGGAGAAAATAAAGAATATTCGAAATTCTAACGGGAGAAACACTGAGGAAGCCGTAAACAATGGACGGAGCATGAATCAGTGAGAAGGAAATTTTGCATAGGACAAGCCAAGATGTATGCACTTAAAGATAAGCTGGGTAATATCATCAGCAATCTCGAAGATATAGTAAATGCAGCGGATAAATTATATACTGACCTGTACAGTACCCAGAGCAGCCACGATACCTCCATTCGAAGATGTAATAAACAGGTCGAAGAGACTCCTTCTATAACTAGCGATGAGACTGAAAGGGCTTGGCAAGACATGAAACGGGGGAAATCGGTAGGTGAAGATTGAATAACAGCGATTTAATCAAAGATGGAGTTGAGATAATGCTTGAAAAACTTTCGGCTATCTATACGAAGTGTCTATCAGCTCAAAGGGTCCCAGATAACTGGAAGAATGCAAACATTATACTAATCCACAGAAATGGGGACGTCAAAGAATTGAAATATTATAGGCCCATTAGCATAGTCCCAGTATTAAATAAAATATTCACCAAGATAATTTCCAATAGCATAAGTGCAACACTGGGCTGTAGTCAACCAAGGGGACAGGCTGGCTCCAGGAAGGGATACTTTACAATGAATCACATCCATGCAATTAATCAGGTAATCGAGAAATCAGCCTCTCTATATGGCTTTCATAGATTACGAAAAGGCATTTGATTCAGTAGAGATACCAGCAGTCATAGGGGCATTACGTAATTCAGGAGTACAGGCCGCTTACGTAAATGTCTTGAAAAATATCTACACAGATTCCAGTTACCTTAATTCTGCACTAGAAAAGCAGGAAGATACCTATAAAGAAAGGGGTTGGAAAGTAGACACAATCTCTCCTATGTTATTCAGTGCGTGCTTGGAAGAAGTATTCAAGCTATTAAACTGGGAAGGTTTGGGAGTAAGGATCGATGGCGAATACCTCAGCAACCTTCGATTTTCCGATGACATTGTTCTATTCAGCCACACTGCGGACGAGGACCTTAGCAGAGAGAGTGTAAGAGCGCGGTGGAGGTTTAATATGCAGAAGACAAAGATAATTATGAATAGCCGGGCAATGGAACAAGAGTTCATGATCGCCAGTGAGCCTCTAGAGTCTAGAAAAGAGTACGTTTACCGAGGACACCTACTCACAGGGAACCCTGATCATGAGTGGGAAATTCATGGAAGAATAAAAATGGGTTGAAGCGCATACGGCGGATATTGTCAGCTCCTGACTGGAAGCTAACCATTATCACTGAAAAGGAAGGAGTAAAATCAGTGCATTTTACCGGTGCTGACATATGGGGCAGAAACTTGGAGATTGACAAAGAAGCTGGAGAACAAGTTGAGGGCGGCGCAAATAGCGATGGTACGAAGAATGCGCGGCACAACGTTAAGAGACAGAAAGAGAGCGCTTTGGATCAGAGAGCAAATAGGTACAGTCGATATTCTAATTGATATTAAGAGAAAAAAATGAACCTGGGCAGGTCATGTAATGCGTAGGTTAGATAATCGGTGGACCATTAAGGTTACAGAATGGGTGCCAAGAGAAGGTAAGCGCAGTCGTGCATGGCAGAAGACTAGATGGGGCGATGAAATTAGGAAATTTTCGGGCGCTATTTCGAATCGGTTCGCTCAGAACACGGGTAATTGGAGATCGCAGGGAGCGCCCTTCGTCCTGCACGTCTTGCAGTGGACGTAAAATAAGGAGATGATGATGATGACTAATATAAAAGCGCGCGATACCCTCTGGTTTCATTCTAGAGACGCAACCAAAATTGTTCAACACATTAGGTGTTACATACGAATGTTGGCGAAACATGCTAGGTGTAGCTAAACTAGCGCTTAAAACAAATCTGTCCACCACCGCCACTTTGATTATTTTTTATTTTGATCAAACTCTTTCATTAAACTCCCTTATTTTACTCCTATCTATTTAGCAGAATTTCTGAGCAAATTGCACCGGTTTCTTTCATCAGTAACTGTTATTACCGGCGTACTGCCTTCGTTTTCACTCTTACATAGCGCAGAAACTTTTCCAAGCATTATATATACTGGCTCCTACTGAGTTGCGCTCTCTTCGTTTAATTAGAGGGTCAGGGAGCAAAGCCTTTTAGCTTGGAATGAGTGTGTCGAGACATTGGAAAATGTTTCCCTAGGTAGCCCGATATATCTTCTTTTCCCCGACCGCCTAGGTTTTAGGTATTAACGATGCTGAACAAGTTTCATAAATCTAGCGTTGCTTTTTACTCTGACTACCACCACCAACTATTTCCCTGGAGCCGCAAGTTCTGCTCGACAGGTAAACTAGAGGTTACGTTCATTAGGCTACGCTGCCGCGTCCCGGAACTAAATTTCCAGTCGCACAAGTCTGGTTTGGCAGTATCTTCGTTCGTGTATATGTGAATGAATATATGAATATATCTTTATTTCCAATAGATTGGGGGAGACAGGGAAGAAAAGCTGCAAGTGCAGCTTGAAAAAACACCCTGCCCCCTATGACCACAAGACATGGGCAGCGCGGAGCTGCCGCGTGTTTTTAACAAAAAAAATATACACAGTTTTGCAAGAATGCATAAAAGGTGAGTAGTTGTACATAAAGAAGCTACAAAACGTTTCACATATGAGAGACAAAAAAAACATATATACACATATATATGTAATATAAATGTGAACAAAAAGCTGTAAAACTCATCTAATCTGCACTTCTGAAATAGCTGGCCATATAAACATTAATATTAGTCACACTGAATTAGTCGAGAAAATTCTGACGGGGTAAGGGTATATATATCAATGCCAGATTTGTTGTAAGCATTTAAAAGCCTTGGTAAGTTGTTTTTTAGCATTTGTGAGCTGTAATTAGTCCTAAAATGGTGCACAGTCCAGGGTTCTGTGTTTCTTGTGAAACGTGAGGGGTCACGTTCTTCTAAGCATGATAATTTAACAAGGGATAGATCGTTTTTCCTGTTCAGGTAATAAAACTTCTGCAAAAGTCGACGCCTATAGATTTCGTGAGCTGTGATAATTTTAAACTTGTGAAATAAATGCTCGGTGTGTGCATCATACGGAAAATTTGCTAGGACGCGTACTATCCTTTTCTGTAATAAAAATAATTTGTTTAAATTTGTATCAGTTGTAGTGCCCCATACGAGGTGACAATAATTGAGATGAGAGGCGAATAAGGCGTTGTACAATAGTACTTTAACTGATGTAGGAAGAAGGTAACGGTTACGGCTTATTATACCTGTTATCTGACTCAGTTTTTGCGTTACAAAGTTTATATGGTCATTCCATAGCAGCGATGAAGAAAAATACACGCCTAGAATTTTGATGCGTTCTACAAATTCAATCGGAGCATTATTATAGGCTATGCCATGTACTAAAGGGGAGGTGCTTCCCTTTGGACGAAAAATAATAGCTTTAGTTTTGGTTGGGTTGACACATAAACAGTTTTGCTTAGACCATGTACTAAGATTAAGAAGCACTTCATTTGAGGTTGTGATAAGCTCGGTATAAGAACGTGATGTTAGAAATATACTGGTGTCATCTGCGTAAATTAAAAATTTTACATTGAAATGAATATTTACGATATCGTTAACATATAGATTAAAAAGCAAAAGACCTAGAATGCTGCCTTGAGGTACTCCAGAAAGTTTAAAGCTCTCTTGGGACCTGAAATTATTTATCTGTACATATTGGCGTCTACTTTGAAAATACGACTTAATAAATTCAAGAGGAAGTCCTCTAACTCCATAATGATTGAGCTTATGAAAAAGAATATTGTGGCTAATATAATCGAACGCTTTACTAAAATCTACAAATAAACCGAGAGTTATGAGCTTGTTTTCGAAATTGGTAAGGATATATTCTTTATGATGCAGTAGGGCTAACTCTGTAGACTTGTCTTTTTGAAACCCATACTGAGATTCGCTAATTAAGTTGTGCTTATTACAGAATGAGTTTAAACGTACAAATATTATTTTCTCTAAAGCTTTGGAAAAGATAGGGAGAACAGATATGGGCCGGTAATTATTAATATCTAGCTTGTTGCCTTTCTTATGGAGTACTGTTACTCTCGCACTCTTCATCTTTGCAGGAAAAACACCAGTTGAGATGCATAAGTTGTATATGTGTGCAAGTAGCCCAGCGATTTTATGTAGCACAAATTTTACGGGTGTTATTTGTATCCCATCAGGATCAATGCATGACGAGTTTTTAAAACTAGAGAATACTGTATGCACTTCATGAACATCTGTAGGCTGGAAAAAGAGCGTGTTTTGATTTGGAGGGAAAGTAAGGTCAGGAAGTTTTGCAGAAGTAACATTGGTATCGCGATACACAAAATGTTTATTAAACTGTTCGACCATTTCCTGTTGTGATAACTTCTGTCCTTTGTAAGCAATTTGTTCTATAGACTCGCTCCTTCTTTGTCACCCCAATACAAAATTCAGGTTATTCCAAAGTTTATGGCTCTGAGAGCAAGAAGAAAACATCTGGAAATGATATGCATCTTTTGCTTTTCGTAACTCTTTGGTTAGTTTATTTCTATACTCTTTAAAAGCCTTCAAGTCAGCAGGGTCACGGTATTTTACAAATTTACCATAAAGCTGGTCACGCTTCTTTATTTTCTTAAACAGGTATTTTGTTAGCCAAGGCTTTCTGAAATTTTTATGTTTACTTCTTTTGCGGACGAAGTGTTTTGAATAGACATCAACAAACATTGTGATAAACTTAGTGTAAGCAACTTCCGCATTATTTTCCTGAAGGATATTATCCCAGCTTACCTCACTTAATTCTGCCTGAAATGCTTGCAGCGTTTGTTCAGTAATGTCCTGATAACATATGTCAGATGCGTTGCTGCGTATCGCAATATGTGCACTTTCAACGCACTTTCAATGTTATATTGAACTGGAAACAAGTTACCACTTTCAGCTTACTTGCCGGCAATTTTTCTCATGAAGGTTTCTAGTGATCACTATAAACAAGCTCGGCTGAAAAAAATAATGTTCCTATCGTCCTTTCCTTTGGAGCTCCCACGTTGCGGGACAGCCACCGGAGTGTTTCCAGCGTGATGCAAAACTTTATTCTTAATTCACATCACCCGCATTTCACATACTTACCGCCAAAGCTCATAAGGATGACTACCCATTCCGGGTTATTGTTACTCGAAGGGATTGCTGGCGAAAATTGGTAGCATGCTTCTTACCGGCCAAACTGAAAGTGCTAGCATGTGATGACCTGTTTCTGATAACCAGTTCAAATGAAATCACAATTTTTGAACGACAATGCTAAGTCAAACGCAGCTTCACTTCCTTACATAAAGCACTTACTATATCGTATTCCGTGCCACGAACTGATCTCCTGTGTGTGGAAAAGGCTATGAACACTCATGGGATAGTCAAGTTCCAGAAGGAAACAGGTCTTGCCTTCGGGAAATTCCTAAAGTTTTTCAACTTCTATCTCACCTCGACATGCGCTATTTGGTGTGACACAAACTTTGTACCACAAAAGACAGGCGTGTGCATAAGTTCTTGCATCATTCCTTGTTTGAATGAAATGTTTCTGGCTCATTAAGACAGGAAAGTGTGCTCACGATTGCAGGGACTAAGAGTAACAAGAATATTTCGGTATGTTGATGACTATTTTGTTTTATTAGACTGACAATGGTTTGCCCGCTGCCGCGACGTCCGCTGTTTGCCCGGTTTGCAATGAATGCCTCAGGCCTCTTGTTGTAACAGCTGAAGCACCAGTTAACGGTACTGTCAGGTTTCTGACCCTCCTCCTCCCTCATATGTTATTTTCCATAGTAGTGTGTTGGTATTACAAGCCGAGAGGCAGGAAACCCATCCTTGCGTACTAATCAGCTCATTTAAAGCTGGTCAAGCGAAGCACCGTCACTTTGTGCTTCAAAAACGCCCTTTTGAAGTCGTGCAGCAGTTTTTAGTACCAAATTTCACATCTGTTAGACGGCGGTTACCCGTTGCGTGCATTTTCCTCTGTGGCAGGAAGCATTCTAAAGAAAAGTAAGAATGACAATCGCAATGCCCTTGACCAGTTGACGCAAATTAATCGTGCTGCCCCACCTAGACAGAATTGTCACGATCTGCATTACGTTGACGTGTGGCAAAGAGTATGTGGGACAAACAGGCAGATGCACCAACGAGCGATTGCGCAAGCACATATATAACGATGGGAGACTTGCCTTGTCACGTGTCCAAGTCGCGCATTGTGCACGCTGCGGATGCAAGCCGCTGTTTAAGCGCGCTCATTCGATAGCCAGAAACCCTGATCAGCTCACCAGAAAAACAGTAGAAGCCGCGGGGATTAGGAGCAGGAAATGTGTTAGTTGGGAGTCTGTCTCCTAATCAGAGAAAGAAAAGTTGTATTTGTCGCGTTAGCCGCTGGTTACGGTTGAACTTGCTGGGTTGGCTTGATTGTACGCCTTCCTCCTCCCTTCCTTTTGTGCGATGATGCATATATTTGTTATCGCGCAATAAAAACTCAGTTGTTAGCGCTACGTCCCATCTGCTTCTTTCGCCGTCCGTGCGCATGTTGCGCTACTGTGTAAATAATCATAGTTATACATCAAATGCGTTCCTAAAAAAAGAAAGGAAAAACGGGGGATAAATATTGCGGAGTCAAACTATGACGTCAAATTGGAACATTCCTCGCAGTAGTCGCCAGCACAACTCAAGCATAGCTTACGGCCAGGATGCAGACGAAAGAGTGCCAGTCCCTGCCTATCGCAACCTGACCCGTTCGTCGACATACAGGCAACCCACAAGCGAAGTCGCGCACGCCTTGTGCCACTGACCCTAAACACGCTCGGGCCGACGCACTGTCGACGTGTCCCAGACGGACGCAAAGGGTTCCCCTGCATGCGTACACGCCCGCCAAGATAGAAACAGTCGATGATGGGGCCCCGGGCTCCGTGGGGCGAGTGCATCTGCGAGAGGGAGGACGCCCTTGGCTTCCGGTTCCCGTCGTCGCGCCCGATGTGTCAAATCAATAGGGTCGTCTTGGAGCCGACAGCGGCGGCGTCGGACGCTGCGTGTGCCGGCTGGACCACGTGTGCACCCGCCAGCCCCGCCGCCAGACAAGCGCTGCTCGGCCAGCCAGTAATCGTCGGCCGTGCAGGACGCGGCCCCGCGCTCCGTTCGGGCCCCTACTGAATACTTAAACCCTTTCCTGAGTGCCGGGTCGTAACGTCGACGCCGCTTAGCTCCCGGCCCGAACTCCGGCCGGACTAGCGTCGTGCTTTTTTTTTTACCTGTGTAGACGACAATTGGTGCCATCCTTTGTTGTTGTCGTTGTCGTCATCGTTCACTTCATTTTACCAGCAACAGCGGCACGATGACCCGCAGCGGGAAAGAACTGGCCGTGCAGTTCCGCATTGTGGTGAGTGAAACTTCGCAATCGTGCCGTTATCTTGTCAGACGCGTTGCTGCGGTGGTCGGTGCTAGCCGACCGAACGTCGTACACCTGCAGCGCAGGGAGCGGCGACGGTTTGTTCGCATTCGCGTTTACATCGGTCCCACAAATGAAGGCGGCCAAGAGACTTGGTAAGCAAATAGCTGCTGCGGATAAGTTGCGGCGCGTGAGCCACTTACCGGCCTAGGTACTGAATCTGCGCGGTCAAAATGCCTGAGTGTTTTTCCTCTTACGCACCTACAACACGCCCTACCCCATGTCCCCCCCTCCCTTATCCAACCTGTCCCATCAAAATCACGCGCTCAATCTCGTAAGTTTCGTTCACACTGTATTCGGAGCGCTTTGTATACCATATTTCTTTTTTCTTCGAACAATAAAAAAAACATGAAAGTCTACAAAATTTACATGAATTACGTTACTGCGGTGAAATTAACTGCCCAGGTGGACGTCATGTGCAACAAAAACAAAACCGATTGATTCGCTAGCTAAACTAGCTACGTTAATTAACTCTCTTCCGGTTAAGCTAAACTGGTTAACCTCCCTGCCTTCCTTCTCCACTTTTTCCTTCCTTAACTCTACCTTACTGCGGCTCATGTTTACGCTAAGAACTTGAGGCGAATCGTCATTAAAAAAAAATAGGGTTTTCTGGATTACAGATTGACCCCCTGTACCAAAACAAGTGGGGTCAAATTATTTGTTCAATTTACTTCATCGAGCATCCGTCACCGCTTAGAGCGGATCTCTGATCAACGCGTCTGTGACGTATAGGTATTCTCTTCAACTTTGTCCTATACACGTGTGCTGTAAAGTCTTGTAATTGGGAAATTAATTTATGTAATTAGTTTCGTTCGCTATAATAGACTGCTTTTGTTTTTCTTGCAGTTGATGTCTACCTCGCCAGATAACTGTAGTGCAGTGACGTGATTCGAGCAAATATTACACATAGAGAGATACGCAAGCACGCACTGCGTATAACTTTCCGTTCATATGATTGCCATATCGTTTCTCCAAACATGCAGTTTTAGTAGCGGAGGAGATAAGTATTGACCGCAATGCAAGGGAATAGTTTTCAGCTGCATTTTTATAAAAGGAACGCAGTTAGCTCACTTCAGAATTTAACAGACTTGTAAGCAATGACGTCTGAGACAAAGCTCTGACGCCTGGCATAAACTTACAATTTTTATTTTCCGGTCGCAAATAAGTATGGTTACTCTGAATCCCTCAGTGTGGCTGTTCACTTGCTTCACAATCGTGCTTTAGAATTAAATTAATACAAATTGTGTTCAGTTGCAAACTAAGTTACTTGTGCTATTTCGTTACCTAGTTTTTATTTTCTTATTCTTTGTCTTATCGCGTTAACCAAAGTACAGCTTGCCTTCCTGAATTATCCTTTCGCAACTGCGACACTGTGTGTCATAAATTACGTGTTTCTTTCTTTTGAGTAGGACGCTAAAACGTGTGACAGCCAATTAGCACCAGACGTGGAATCACATATCTGATTTGTGAAACTGTATTACACATAACCAATGCAACACATCTTGCATGTACATTATTATTTTTACTCTGCCTAATGAATCATGTTTTAGAAGCCAGCCTTATGCCAAAGAGCATAAACAACTGTTTTCATTGAACAGGGTAAGTTAATATATGCACCATATTGCAGATATGCGTCGTGTAATTTGTGCGCTGTATATATACAAAGAAAGAAAATTGCATTCTGCCTGAGATGAAACTAATAACTGTCGAAGAAACGTTTTCCCCTCGTAAACATGTTAATTACGACATAGGTTCATCAACTTAAATAACTTTCAACGGCTTCCACTGGAAAGTAAACGCGACAAGCGAACGAGAGCGCATACATGACAAAAATGTCTTTGGATTTTAGCTCCAAGTTCTTCAGTGGTAAAACGAAGCTGTAGTTCAAACGGTGGCTTCCGAGATCGCGCTGGCACCATTGCAACCTCCAAGGCAAGAGTTGAAGTAATCGAGCTTCCCGAAAAAGAAGGTCAATAGAGGGAAATCTGGTGCTAGTGTATGCGGGAGCTGCAAGTATGGCGGTTCAATCGGCAGGAGTAATGGGAAGTACATGGATTTGCCTAAACTTCGTCCCTCTGGCTTGAAAACGACTTGCTGACTGCAAACTGATCACTTTCAACAACAAAAATTGTGTTGTCAATGCAGCAATATGCAACTTTAACGCAGGTGCGCCGAGACGAAGCCACGTGTGCTTTGGAAATTTAGAAAAATAAAGCGTAATACGATATTACGCTGCAATAACAATTGAAACTACAAGCGCGATGATTAGACAAATCTACTTACTCACCACCGTTCCGAATGACGGTTGAACAATAGCAGTGTCAAAGTACGCGCTTCGCTAATTTTGTCAGTAAACTCTATGACAGGGTCACTGGTGTTATTGCCGAGAACCGACTGTCAGGAGCGTTACATAAGAGCCGATATGATTTTTGGTCATCAGTGCACTGCAGGCATTCACTATTGAAACATACTCTCTGTGGATAGCGTGGAACGTTTTACTCTTCCCTCGCTTCGAGCTTCCGTAAGCTGAAAACTAAAATACAGGAAACGAAATACACATTACGTAAAATATTACCATGCAGACTAAGTTACAGACTAGGTAACATAACTATCATCCTTGCACGCTCACCATAGAAGCCTTGCATCGTGTAGATGCACGGGGTCAAGGAAGACGTGAAACTACGGCGTGTTTAAGGGGCAACTAAAATCATATTACATTCTTATGTATCACATTATGTATGGTAGTGGCGCTGTTACAGCTTGAAAGAGATAAATAAGCTTCGTTTTGCGGCTACAGGATGATTAGCCGGAATACCGTAGGGATGAAACGACACATCTTCAAGCAGTAACCAGGCGTAAATAAGTGTTTGATCCTACTCACTCTTTTGCGTTAGGCTACAACGTAACAACGTTCCTCACGCACTAAACGTCGAAGCCCTTGTTCTCAAAACAGTTCACCCGCAACCGCGATGAGAACAGGCGGTGGCCAATCGTGGTAACCAACATTACAATATCGAAGCCAGCTAGCCTTCGACAAACTACTCTTACTAAGAGAACGTTAATTAATTTCACCCCTTGGTACCGTATTTGCGAAGCTAATTGTTCTTAATGTCGAAGAAAAGCTTTGTAAATATGAGACAATCGCCCAGAAGTGTAAAAGCATATCGTAGAATATACAGGCAACAGCTAATTGGGATACCGACAATTTTATTACTGAAGGCGGCTGCAGAATCCCGAGAAGTTTGTACAGATGAAGAGCTTCGAGAGTTTAGGCGGGAGGGCGAAATCACCAGGTTGTTCCAGTGTAAAAAGTACTTCTCATTGGCTGGAAGCCATCGCTAGTATAAAGCGATTGACCGGTTCCCGTATTTAAAAGCGTTCAACTGTAGCAGCTGATCCATGATCCGAATTCACAAAACAATTGCGGTCGTAAATACTATTTGCCATTTCTGACCAAATTCACTAATGCTGTGCGTTGTCTTCTGATTGACTGACGACTCATTTGATCAACTCCTGTAGCTTGCGAAGTGCTTTGTTAATACGGTTTCTGGGTATGTGTTCACAAAAAGCTCTTAACGTTGTGAAATTGTTCTTAAGAGCAAATTCCAGCCACTGCTGATGCTTGACACACTATTAGTGAAGACGGCTGGCCAAACGGCAGATTTGACTTTCGAACGGAAAGCTTTCTGAATTTCTCACGCAGGGACAAATTCACGATGCTTTTCGTTCGTATGCGTGCTGCTTGCCATTGGTCAGCTATATTCGCTAATAATATGCCCAGCATAGGTTTTGGCTGGCGCTTGTTCTTACGAGCAATTCTAATTGAGAGCTTTGTCGAGAATACGCGTTCCGGGGCCAAATTCACAGAGCTTTTCATTCGTAAGTGCCTTTGCTACTCGCCGGTCACCTTCGCTGATAATCTGTCCTACATGTGCACGATTGCCTCGCGCTTGTTCTTGCGAACAGTTGCAGCGTAGCGTAAGTGCATTCTTTGGCCCCGTATCGAAAAGAAAGTGCGCCAATTTGTGTCTGTTTGACTCTGCCTGGCCTTCGACAAGGGCGCGCACATCTTGACTGCCGGGACAAGAGGAGCACGAGAATGCGTCGCATGCGAGCGCTATCATTGCGTCGCTACACTTACTTCTCCAGTGTACGCGCGTGTGCCGTGAGTCTTTGCTCGGGCGATCGACCCGCTGCTCGGCAAACGAACGGGAGAGTAAGTCTAGCCGCCTTATTTTTGCTTCCGCCACAGCGGCGAAGTAAGGGAAAGGGTGGAGGGACAGAGCTGAAACCAGGAACAACCCTTCGAGCGTGGGGGCGCCGACCAGACGGGCCCGCGTACCGAGCGTCGCGCGCTATTCCCGCTCGATAGACATGACATCACGGACAATTTTCGGAGTTCTTGCCTCCCCCCCCCCCCTCCCACCCATTCCCATCGGCTCTCGTGAAGCGTTTGTGCGCGCGTGTTACGTGCATGGAGTATCCCGCAAAATAAAAAAAAACATACTAGAGGGAACCCTGATGATATATAAGAACTGCAAGCATTGTGGTTCACTCAGCATGGGAAAAGTAATTAGTGCACGAATTCGCCTCAACTTCGTCCTTCTGTCTTCTAAGCGCTTTTTTTGCAAGTTGTTCACCTCTAACTAAATATTGCTTTATAAATGCAACAATTCCCAGTAATGCGGCAACTGCGCAGAGCCCTATTGTCCTTTGCGTTTCGAAGTACATGGCATTGATTGGAAATTGAGACTGATACAGGCAGACAAAGCGCAATAAACGAAGACGCAAGAACTTTTCAAGCCAACTGCACGAAGATCAGAAAAGTCCCCACGTGACTAACCAGCGTTTCTGTGCCATAGCTGTACGATCTTACTTCCAGAATCGCCGCTGGCAATATTAGTCGAAAATTCTCCGGTTACATGTACGCGTGTCTGGTTCATTGTTTTCTTGCATTTGCGTGCACGCGCGCGCGCGCACGTGAGTGGGTATACGTGCGTGTCCGCATAAGCACGCGTTCCAGTGTTTGCGGATCCGTGAGCGTGCGTTGTGTGTGGATATACCAGTGCGCCTCCGAGTTGTTATCCCTCAATCAGTCTGCAGGACATTCTGGTTTACAAATATATCGCTTAGTACACGCTACGTGTAAACCAAGACAGCGCACTCGGTAGCAATGAATGAACACGCTCTATACCCTTCTCCCAAAGTAAGCCCATCGAAAGCCGCAGTGCCTTTGCCAAGTTATTCGTACTGCTGCGAAAAGAAAAATAAGAAAACAAAACAAAAATTATGGTGTATGCCACACATATATTTCGAAACACAATGTTACCAGCTCAAGACCAGGTAATTGCTGTTTGCCGGTGACCGGTCATCTAGCTTCGTCTGTAATATCTCCACCGTCACAAACGGCTGCAATCTGCTCTCATGCGTTATGTGCGGGTACAGGAGAAGATAAAGAAAGCTGCAAACTATAGCAATATCTTTGGCACTGAATTCATGTACTGCGACAGCAGTATTCTCTCATAGTGCAGACCGCATTCATGTATGCTTGCTCGTTCCTCAAATAATGAGATCGCCTCCTATAAGGACAATGGCCAAGAATCCAGTGGTATGTTAGCGGGAGCTGAAGCTGAATAATAAAGCAGTAATTGTAGGCCAGTACGCGCCTCGTGTGGTCCGTAAGCTCACATCCATACACAAATTGCGGCGTTTAAGGCTTCCTGCTTTTCAGCATAAAGGTGTCGTTTTGAAGGCCCTGAATGGGGATTAACCTCACCTCGGCGGCAAAAACTTCGTCACTCGCCGCTGTAGGCCAGTTACTATTGGCATTGCACTGTTGAGCTTGGGGTCGTGGATTGAATCCCTGCGGCGGCATTTTGACGCGGGCAAAAATGCAAAAACGCTCGTTCACGTAGGTATAGCTGCTCGTACAGAACCCCAGGTGGTCAAAATTAATCTTTAGTCCCCCGCTAAAGCTTGTCTTGCACTCAGATCATGGTTATGGCACGTAATATCCCCAAAACATAATTTAATTTTTAATTTCATCGTACAGCGAAACTGTTTACCTGACAGACATGACGATTTAGCCGCATGCGTGGTCTCGTAGGGAGGGGTGGAGGTGGGGGGGGGGGGGAGGGTCAGGGCTCGCTAACGTCCGTAAAGTGATCAAAAATAAAGGCACTGCGTGGTCTCGTAGTGGGGTTATCTGATCCGGCCAACGTCTGTAAATTGAACAAAAAATATAACGAACGATAGTACGGTGCAAAAGCAAAAAGCACACGTGATTTCACCACCCGCCGCACCTGCATAGTGGAGGAGTGAACTCACGATGGCCGCCATTGCTGCTGTCTGCGTCTGCTGTCGTCTGCACTCAATACAACGGCGCGTCAGAACACGGAGATGTGCGCCGCGGCAGCCGCCTTTATGTGTAAGAACCGGAGTGTGCATTGCAGGAGTAGATAAGTTCAACGAAAATGGGAAAAGTTGGGAAAATTGGGAAGACCACGCATTGTGCAAATGGCCTAACAACAAGCCGAGTGCGAGAAGAGGCGTCGACAGCAAAGACGCGACTATAACCAACGACAACGTGCCCGTGCAAAAGCGGAGAATGTGGCCAGTGACTATGCCTCCGAAGAACGTCAGCAAGAGCAGATGCGAGAGTCTAATCGTCGGCGTCGAGCGCAAGCCATCGATGAAGGTCGTGCACTGGAGGCCGATCGTAAGCGTCAAGCTAGGTCGTTCGAGTCTGCGTCCAAGCGGCAGAAGCGTGAGTTGCCACCGTGAGTTTCACCGGGGCGAATCCCAAATTCCAGAGAATGTTTCTGCACGCGGAGTTTGGCCATAATTGCTCGGTCTGCGATGGGCTGCTTCACTGGCTAGTCCGCCACCATATGTGTCGCTCGGTGTGAAATTTTTAATAACTTCTGCTACTACCGATGGCACAAACTAAATGACGAAGTGCCGCCTATGGATGAGAGTAAAACAATATAATCAGGTGAGTTATTACGTAAACTAAATTGTGTGTTCTCACTGCTGTTGGCAGTGGCGTTGTTGACTGTCGTTGTTGGCAATGATACTGCTGATGCTTATTTCGGCGTTTTTTTTCACCAGCCGTCAGATTCTCAGCGCATCTTGCATTACTGGCACGTACCATTATTGATCTATTATTGATGTTCAACATCATTATTCTCACACGCGCCTAATTTGTGCCATCGACGCTATTTTTCCGGCTATGGTGATGACAATATTTGCTCACCAACACGCCAGCATCTTCTCAAGAACGACTTCTATATGCGATGCAAACAACGTCAGCCTCTTCCATAGTGTTGCCCGTTGGGGCCTGCGCAATACATTGACAGTTGCCACCACTCTCAGAGCCTGTATGTGGAGCGTAAAATCTTGCGAAAATTGCCAGGTACTAGTGTTGCTCGATAGCGCGGTTATTGCGTCCGTATAGTCAGTACGTATTGCTGCAGTGACATTCGGTTGAATATCAGTGGTGGTGAAAGCAGACCTCTTGTTTTAGACGCTTTGCCCACGTTCATATGTACTGCGTCATATATTCCAACAACTCTGGCATTCCACCTCTATTACGAAATTATTGAATAGCATGAGCCACTATACTCGCAGATCCATGTGCTTTAGAGATACATATGAGGGGATTATGTAAGATGCAGATATAATGTTGTGATATAATACTTGATTACGCAGGACAGGTGGTGGTAACAACCTTATTGAGATTCTGCTCAGTTAAGATCTGGTAGGCCCGAGTCCTAGGATGGCCCCTCACGAGTAGCGACCCTTTCGGTCCAGGCAACGAGGGCTTTTTGTAGTTTTTGATCCGGCGTTCTAAGCAGCTCCTCCCACGTCTGTTGTGAAGGAGCTGGCAGGAGCGACCTGGGAGGGGGTAAGCCCTCGCACCCGCAAAGAATGTGATTTTGGGTAGCCAATGTTTGATTAGTGCAGTTTTGATATATTGGGTTCCACTGCCCGTTGATAATTATGACCAGCCAATGTGGGCTGGGGAACGACTTAGTTTGGATTCGACGCAAGATCGAGGCTTGCACTCGCGTAAGGCTTGCGTTTGGAGGTGGGTAGATTTGCTTTTTTTTGCTTGTGGTAGTTTGTTATCTCGTGGTATGTCGCCGGTGCCTCATCCATGTGATCCGAGTCTCAGGGGCACACCTCTCGACGTGCACTCATTGGCTCCATTGTGTGAGTCAATATTGCCTCTTTTAAGAGTTGAAGGGATGGTGATAAACAAAATTTTCCGTTTCTTCGTGCAATGGCGATGGTGACGCTGAGGATTACTGGACGGCACAACGGTCGTCGTCAGCGGAAAGGAAAAGACCAGCGGGCGCATGCCCACGCACAAACAAACAAACAAACAAACAAACAAACAAACAAACAAACAAACAAACTTGTTTTCGAGCTGTCAACTGCTTCTGCAGTAGAAAGTGCGTCCGGCAAACGTTATTTTGACTCGACTACAAGAGAATCATGACCGCTATTCGACTACCGCAAGCTACTAGTCAACCTCCACCAAGTCTCCACCACTACTTCGAACAATGCTGAGCACTAGCCCTTGACGCCTTCTACATGTCTTTCATGCCCAACTTCGTTACCATCGACCCTCATATCACTGCTCGCTGGGAGAATCATGGCTGAAGGAAAGGGAACGGTCGTCACAAGAGGAAGCTGTAGGCAGGAGCGTTCTGTATCAGCACTGTTTTCACGACGTACCATTACCTGTGGGAGAAACTGGACGTTTTCAGACAGTACAATGCACTTATAGTTTCAACGAGGTTTAGTCCAGGGCGTTACGCCATGTTAAAACGAGCGCACTTGCCATATAGCAACACTTCCGCCGTAAAGCAGCTCCGAGCGTTCCCGCCGTCTTCCGTCCATTACGGTATCGAAAGTGTCGTTGACTCCGTGCTCCCTATTCCTGTTCAGATCGATGCACGACACTCGAACGGGGCACCGGTCGCGGTTCGTTCGACTTAGTGGACCGCGCCACTAGCTTACCTTAAGCTATTATTGCAGAACCTTGTTTTTTTGGCCTGAATTGTCTCTATTATTGCATTTATCTAGCTAGTTAGGTGGAGCGGGTATGTTTCTCGAAAGTGTGTCGCGTGTGCTGAGATACCATTGACCATTGTCGTTATTTAGTTTTAGTTCCTTACAAATGTCTTCTGGCCTATTTTCCATGGTTCGAAGCCATTGCAGTGAACTCTGCTTTCTGTGGCCACGCCGATAGCCTATTTGTGCACATCGTTCGATAGAGGTGCGTGTGCCTCGCTGCCGTTGTTCTGATAAGCAAGGCTGCCTGTAACTGTTGTGAGCAGTAGCTCTTATGCTAGTTATTTATCAACTAAATGAGAGTTGAATTGCTGTCCCCTAAGTTGTGCGGTCAATTCGGTGTCCTAAGCAATGACTCGACCACTTATGATTAAACGAACGCGTCTGCGCAATTCGAATAGGGCGAGCGCAAAGGGCACAAGCATTTGGAAAGCTCCGACCAACCTGTCGTCCTCTCGTGGCTTTTGTCTGTGATTTAGCATGCATGCATGTTCATATTTCACCCGCAAATTTTCTTTTTCTACAGACCGCGTTAAAATACCTGTCGAATATCTGTTATAGCAAAAGGAGGAAAAAGAAATCTAGCATGTCTAGTGCATGCTCACAGTCAAAGAAGAACATCGATTTCCTTAAAGCCTAATAGATCCGGCTCGTTTGAAGAATGAATAGTTTACTACACTTATTTCTGAATATGGTCTTGAATTTACACACACAAAAAAGTTCTTACGCTAGAAATATTTTTTTGAACTGGAAGCATTGAGAATTCACTCTGTTCTTAACAGGCCATGATATAAAGTTCAAAGGCAATAACAAGAAATAAATACCTTAGCCGGTAACAACATGCGTGGACTCGGTCATTATAGCATAAATTTATTCCATTCTAGCTTTATGACAATTTCGTGTCATAAAATTTGCGTAACCGCCAACGCAAGCATGGGCTGCGATAAGCAGAGTCCTCTGAAGAGCCCCGTCAAACGCTCTTCCAGTTTGTAGGAGGTGACTTTCGTCTGGTTTTAAAGCAAATAGCATTGTGCCTACCGTGACAGGTTTTCCTTTTCCAATTGGCTGGCAAGAGACGAGGAGAACGCAGAAGTGGAGAGGATATCGGTGGAGCCGAGCGAGCACCGTGAAAGTAAGTTAACCCCGTGAGGAGAGTGGCGCCGGCGTCTCCAGTGGATCTGCTTTTCCTTGACCTGCTCGAGTTGTAAAACTTTGTTTGACTTTATTTACAGAGGTGTTGCATGGCTGCCCACCGGGATCTTTAGTCTTATGCTTATGTTCCTAGCTGGGCTCAGCAGGGTCAGCTGCTTCCTTAGTTCAGGGCTCCGTTGGCCTCAACCACCGTGAGAGCTCGCTGCGCTAGAACGACTTGGTCTTCGCGGCGGTCGCTGGTCAGGAGTGCCTCCCATTGCTGCCGACTTGGGTTTGTAATTATTGTAATCGCATTTGCTTTCTGAAATTCTCATGTAGCGTGATAGAAGGTGGGTTTCATGTTGCACCAGGGTCATTTGTCTGCATACCGTGTAGGGTGCAGCTTGTTTAGTACGTATAGGTTGGAAAAGATGACTGTTTGAAGTTTTCTCAAGTCAACTGCATCTGCCTTAGTTAGAGATTTATGTGGCGGTCTTTCTTTCTGGTCTTTCTGATCCCTCTGTAATGTGCTAGAATGGGCGAGGATTCCTTGGGGACTGGCGAGGGCTCTTCGAGGTCGGGTTAGCTGCGAGCTCGGTTTGTAGCATAGCCTCGAGCTACCCTGTCCGCCTCTGGGTTCCCTGCTATTCCCGCGTGTCCCGACGCACAGAAGATCCTGTGTTGCACCGTGGTTTGGTGTTCAGTATATTGTATTGTGTCGCCTTCTGCCTCTAGGAGTACACGGAATATGGGGCAACTTACTCTGCCATTCAGCAAATTTTGGCAGGCCGCTTGTGAATCGGAGATTATGTTGAGCGATCGTCCAGTCCTGAAGCCCTCCGCCACTGCTAGAGCGACCGCTAGCTCCTCGGCTTTGGTTATGATACTGTGTTGTAGTGAACCACTGGTGATTTCTTGGTGCTCCAGGCCTATCACCGTTGCCGCCATTATTCCTTTCTTAGTGTGTTGCGTGGCCGCATCCATGTACACTGTGTTGTTTTTGTTGGCATAGGTTTGCTGTATATAGTCTGCCCATGCTTCTTGTCTGCCTTGGAGGAGGTTCGGGTCCATGTTTTGGGGAATTGGTGCAACTCGGAGCCTTCAGCGTAGTTCGTCTGGGATGTTCGTTGTTTTGGACATTTTCCTTTTCCGTTCGGTGTATCTAAGTTTCCGGAGGAGCGCTTTGCCCGTCGGAGTTTGCATTAGCTTCTACGTTTGTGCTTGGAGTTGGGCTTCCCTGTGTTCTTGGAAGGTGTTGTGGACAGCCAAAGCTAGGAGCTTGTTGGTCGACGTGCTGACGGTTAGCTTGAGCGCTGTCTTCTACGCATTGCGTATGATTATTTCTGCTTGCTGTTTTTCATACAGATTCATGCTTTGGTATGGTAGGCTGTAAGTGACTCTGCCAAGCTCCGTGCTAACTTGAGGGTATCTTATTCACGCATCCCTGCTCTTCTCTTTGAGATTCGTTTGATCATCCGAGTGGCCTGTGTTGTTGTTTTAAAAAGAGAAAGAGTGTGGGTTCTCTTTTGGTCAGATTGTATCCACATCCCCAGGATCCCAAATATGGTCCTCTCCGGGATTTCCTGGCCTTCAAGGTACACCTTGAAGCGGAGGTGTGGTTCCGCATTAGCTGTTCGATTCATTTTGTTTCTCCATACCCTGAGTAGTTCTGATTTGTCCGTGAAACATGCTGGGCCGCGAGCTCGCGCATATTGCTCAACACACGTGGCTGCAGCCTCTAGTCTCTCTTCTTTTCCCCCCAAGGAACTCTTAGTTATCTATATTGTCATGTCATCCACGTACATACCTTCTCTGATGTCCGGGATGTCCTCTAGTGTTCCGACCTACCCTGTCATCGCTACGTTAAATAGTAGAGGTGATATAACTAGACCTTGCAGCGTTCCTTTGTTGGTAATTTTGAATGTGTCCGTGCGTGCATTGCCTATTTCAATCGTGGCCGTTCGGTTAGAGAGGAAATCTTTCACGCAGCCATGGATTAGTCTTCCACAGTTTAGGTCGTCCAGACCTGTGAGTATTGCCTCGTGGCTAACATTATCAAAAGCCCCTTTGTAGTTAAGGGATATTATACTGCGTTTCCCTCTCGTGGTCGCTCTCTGTAGGACCTCATCTTTGAGTTCTAGCACCACGTCTTGCATGCAGAGCTTGGTCCGAAATCCAAACAAGGTATGTGGAAAGAGGTCTTTCTCTTCCATCTAATTTTGAACTCGTTCTGTCAACACGCGCTCGTACAGTTTGCCGAGGCATGATGTCAGCGAGATGGGCCGTAAGCTTTCAGCTGTAGTTTCATGCCGGGTTTGGGAATTAGTATGACTTCGGCGTGTTTCGATTCCTCCGGGACTGTCTCCGCTTTCCAGTGGGTGTTTATGAAGATTGTGAGTTCCTGTACTACCTCGTTGCTGAGACTGTGTATGAGGGCGTTTCCAAGCGGTCAGCTCCGGGTGCTTTCTTCTTTGTGATAGTACGGATGGCAGTGTGGACCTCTTCTATCGTGAGTGGCCTGTCAAGTTTTGTGTTGTCGGCTCCATTGTAGAGTTCTTCGTACTTGGGTGGACGCTGATTTCCGAACCACCTTTCGCGGCCTTTGTCAAGTAGTTCGGACTCTGTGCTTTCGAATGTGTGTATGAGTCTCACTAGTGCTTTGGTAGTTTCTGTCTTGGAATTTGTTGGGTCGATAAGTGTTCTTAGAAGGTCCAGGTTCAGGCTGTACCTAACTTTCCTCCTTGAGAGTCGCTTAATTGTTCCCAGTTCAGTCTTGCTAATTGGACAGCATGTCTCGGCTTTAGCTGTAATGTCAGCAATGTTAAGCTTCAGCTTCCTATTATGATTTTTTTTCCATCACCTGACAAGTCCTCTTCTGGCTTGCCACATCCCTAAAAGGTGCCCATCTACTTCTAGGGTATCTGCAGTTCTGTCGATTCTTTTGGTGCATTTATCGCGTACGCTGTTAAGTGTGCTGCAGTACTCTGACAGCGACGTTACATTTTCCCGACTGGTCATCACTTTTTGTTCTGAAGGCGTTCCTGTCTGTGATTTTGGCTTCTCGAATTTTTTTCCTGACTGCCCCTGCTTCTACTCGGATGTGTAGAATACAATGGTCGCTTCCTAGTGTTTCCTGAAGATTTTCCCATGAGGTGTCCTGTCCCCCTTCGGTGTATGTGAGGTCTGGACATGTGTCCGTGCTTATGCTGTTGCCTACTCTTGTGGGGGATTCTGGGTCTGTTAGTAACTCGATATCGAGGCCTTCTGCTTCTCTTGTAATTATGCGTCCTCTAGGATCCTAGCAAGCCGGGGGCTCGTGTATTGAAGTCTCCTAGAACTACTAGGGTGTTGATTTTGCGAGTTAGCATGCTCACCTGAGAAGTTCAGTGAACTGAGGTCCCGTCTGCTTGGACAGGGTGTAGAGGTTTACTACGAAGACACTACTTTTGCCTGCGTGTTTCTTCCGTTTCGTGACGAGTTCTACTATAAGTTGTTTTACGTTCGTATTCGGTATCATGTCGCATCTAACGACTCTTGTTGTTTTGTCAACCAAGATGACCACCCTGCCTTCACTCTGGCCCTCAAAGACCTCGTTCCCTTGCAGGGACGGTCTTCTTCCTGTCTCCTGGAATGCGATAATGACTGGCGGCGTTGGGTGGGTGTTTATATATCGTTTGAGCAGGCCCTGTTTCCTGCAATATCCTCTGCAGTTCCACTTCCGTATGTGTAGGTGTTCGTGTTCTGCCTGGCCTGTGATTCCCATGTTAGTTCTGAGACCATGTGCTAGTACTTGAAGTTTTCGTGCCACTGGCCATGGCTACTAGGTTCGGTCAACGGTAGGCGCGTTCCACCTTGTCCTTAATGTTTCCTATTGTCAACTTGATTTCTGAGGGTGTTTTGATCTAATTTATTAGTGTTTGTGCTGTAATTTGTTGCGTCATTTGTTATTGCATTTGCTGGAGTGTTGTCATCGTGACGTAATTGTTGTCTGCTTCCTTCGAGGGTACCTGTGTTGTTTGCTCTGCGTGAGGTGCCACTGCTTCCTCTTTAGATTTCTGAAGTTCTCGTGCAAGGGCGCGAAATTCTGCCATTTCTCGTTCCTGCTGTCCTTGTTTGATTCTAAGTAGCTCAAGTTCGCATCTGAGTGTTTTATTTTCTGTCTGTAATTTGTGGTGTTCATTTGAGCGCAGAGCAATATTGGAGGCTTTAGTCCCGCTGGCCAGCATACCTTGCTTACCTTGTCAACACTCGCCTGTTTGAGACACACTTGGTGGGTTGGCCTATATGGATAGCGAGCCACCTCACCCCGTAGTACAAGACGAAACGTGGTATCAGTGGGTCGTCGAACGTGATGACCGCTGCTTTGGACTTACCTAGCGTTCTGGCGTGTTGGACGCTGACGCCTTGCCTAGCTCTTCTGTCGACGTCCCGGGTCAATTCCGTGAATGTCTCCCCTCAGCATGTCTCCAGGTGCTGCTACATAGGTGTTTATCTTATAATCCTGACCTCTGAGTTTGAGATGGGTAATGTGGCGAATAATTTCTGCCGTATGCTCATGCGGCGTGCTTACAGTTATGATGTTGGATCCATACCAGAGTAGGAGTATGAAGTGTTTATCCTTGCCCTGTTGGGAGTGCTCACAGGCTTCCACGCTGGCCATTGAAACTTTGTGTGCGCTTAGCATTTTCACCGCTAATCCTTTCTTTGGTCTCATAGTAATTTTGTTGTCGTTCTTGGGTAGCGGCGGCAGCTTGTGCCTGAGCCCCCGTTGCGCTTCCCCACCATGGGTGCTGTCAGTCGCGCCATATCCGGCGCGCAAAGCCTGTCGGGTTGCCTGATCAGTACAAGTGCATGCCAATGCCGCGTCACTGCGAGAGTTCGATGGACCATGCTGCCCGGTTGCCCGGCCATTTTCGATCCCTGCATGCTGTGCCGTCCGTTGCTTTTTGCGCTGACGCCTCGACAGTGTCGGCTTCCAGTTGCCGTTTTCTTCAGTGGCCGTTGCTTGTTGTCTTGTTTCCAAAAGTGGGGGGAGGGGGTCCTGTCCGCACTCTCGGAAGTAGAGTCCACGAGATAACGGGAACTTTTTTCCATTGACTGGTATTCGTGGGCTGAAGTGACGGGGTGATGCTCCATGTTCTGGCAGCTATCAATCCACTCCATTGGGCTGGCCCCTATAGCAGCGTTCATGCCAGACACTGCCCCTTGGCTTTGCAACCCATATGTGCCCGGTGTTGAAATAGGCCTATATGTACGCTTAGCAGGAAGCGTCCACCTCGCAACTCCCAAATCTAGTAGGAGGTTGGAAAATGGGCCTACCCTGTTGATTTTGGGGTCAGAGGGATATAGCGCTTGGTGTCTTCACACTCCGAAACAAATGTACGGGTGCACACGGTGTTATCTGGTCAAAAAGTTGAGATCCATGGAGCCGAGGCAACCCGTCCGAAGAACACGGCGGCATTTAGAATCTCTGCAAGAGTTGGCTCGTCAACGATCGCGGCGACGTTAAGCCGGGCGTTAAAAATTCCACCAAGGTGGATTCTCAGGGAAGAATTGGCTTAGCCATGCGGTATACTTGCCAAAAGGACTCTGCAACGTTAAACTTCCAGGCAAAATATCTGAAATACTGAAAAAGATCCCTTCTCGCCGGCAATTCCAAGTAACCGGGGGCCCTATAACGTAAAACTATTCCAATCTGTTTTGTTCCACTCTCTGAGTTGTTCCACTCTCTGAGTTCAACTCTCTGAGTTGTTCCACTCACTCACTCACTCACTCACTCACTCACTCACTCACTCACTCACTCACTCACTCACTCACTCACTCACTCACTCACTCACTCACTCACTCACTCACTCACTCACTCACTCACCGCAAACGCAAGCGCCCGACGGAGGCTCGCAGCGTTTTATGAACCACAATATCAAATATTCTCTCGTTTATAACAGAGGTCACGATTGCTGATTTTCAAAGCGAACAACATTGACTGCCTCAACAGATTTTTTTTTTAATCGTATGATCTGACAAGAGGGGAGGAGCGCATAGAAATGGAGAGTGTTTCGTTGGGGCCGAGCTAGCGCAGTGAAAGTATATGACCGGATCAGAAGGATGGTTCCGGCGTCTGCGATTGGCCTGCTTGCGCTGCTTAGCTTGCAGTGGCTTGCCGCAAATCGTGGCCGCACGTAACAGTCGATTAAATATGCACTAAATCAGATCCAGGGTGAAGAAGAGTTGGCAGAGCGATGTCGTATACGTGCCGAAAGACTCTGACAACTTTATACTGCTACGTAAAAAAAAATATATTCTACGCAAATAAATTCCTCCTTCTCCCGGGCAGCTTCGAGCAGCCAGTGCCTGTGAGATCGCTAGGCAAACATCATCTTCACCTTTCGGAAAGGTGATCTCCATCTATTCTGAAAAAAATAATGCAGTTTTGTTCGGCATATAGTGCATATTTAATGCGTAAAATAAACTTTACGCAGTAAGCACTCGCGCTTTTGAGAGGTTGTTATGACAGAAAGGTGAAGTTGGCGCAGCCCGGAAACATTTGACCCCTAGCGGTGAGCTTATGGAAAAACTGGTGTGGAAGAGGAAATAGTTACTATCCCTTTGCGCCTCCTAATCACGGTAATCAGTGTGAACACGTCATATCAGATTGCGACTTTTTGCGGTTTTCGTGACGTCGCGTGACTTATAGGCGAAGGGGGGCTAGCATGAAATATTTTTGCCCAATCGCAGTGCACTGATTTTAGAAATGGAATAGGAACAGTTTCTGCATTACAGCGCCCTAGAGCCAGAGAAATCGGAGGTCGAACGGCGTCTATTTCATTCAGAACGAAGTAGTGTATGGCTACTCCAAAAGAAATTCGCTTTTCTTTCGGCATAATAATGCATTTTGAATGCATACATGTCACTTTGACGTGTGACTTTTCGGGGTTTTGTGACTTCGCTTGACAGGCATGTGACGAAAGCAGAAGTTTAATGGCAACAAAGGCATGGAATCAATTTTTTTTTTCTGCGTCATCGTGCGTAATCAGTGTACACACGTCACATCGAGATGAAGAGTCTTCACGGTTTTCGGGACGTGCCGCGACAGACAAACAAATTGGGCGCAGCCTGAAAACTTCGCACCAATCACAGAGTGCCAATGGAGGAAATGGAATAGAAACATACTGGAGTATAGCTTTACTTTACAGCGCCGCTGGACATTTTCGGCAGCCGTCCAGACATCTTTTTGTAAGTCATCATGATACTTTAGCCATCTTATCCCGTTCATTTTCTTTACTTTAAGGTAACCTCAGAGTAAAACGCGCAGAATATTTTGTCTCATTAGTTGCGTGCTGCAGGAACAAAGCTACGAGGCCTCCGAACGCACATGCTTGCACGGGCGAGAAAGCGCGGGAGGACAACGTAGCGCGGCGCGAAAATTCGTGGACGGATGCTTTTAAATGTGTTTGCCCTGCTCCTAATTGCTCCTCCTAAGTGCGCCGGTAGCTGCCGCAATGCTCGATGGAACAATATAGACGTAGCATAAGTCGCATACGAAACGAGATCACTATATTTTAGAAAGATCTTGATCGCCAGCCTATATGACCACTTCTGATTGACTCAACGAGGAACCCTTCATTCTGTACGTACCAGTGCAAAGGGTAAATTTGTCTCTTCCTTCTCATTCTTCAGAACCCTTCCCCCTAGTCTGAGTGCGTCGTAGCCGACCGGGCACAGCCTAGTTAACCTCCCTGACTTTCTCTTGTGACTGCTCTCTCGCTCTCTCTCTCACTCTGATTCGGCCGCCCCAAGCAATGGCGGCTCATTGTTCTTCGGCGTTTCCCTGGGATACATTGGAGGCGCCATGCGCATTCCCAGAATGAAACTCGGAGACTGTGGGCGCGTGGCATTAATCGAAACTGTTTTAGCCTCTTTTTTTGCCACTTTAAGCGCCTTCTTTGTGCGTGTTGCAGCGCTTCAGCTCTTTCAACACAGCTGAACACAGCATGCAACACAGCGTGCCGGACAGCAGAACTCCAACGTGACCGGAAGGAAACTAAGTGACAACGCTGGCTAACACGCCATGTAGCCAAAAATCTGCGTATTAAAGATTGAACCAACATGCACTGTCGCCAATATACGGACATGCCGTATGGGTGGGACGTTTAAATCAGCTTGTCTTTTTTAGCACATTGACTGGAAGACAACCGATTATAATATCCCGAAAATCTGTTCAAAGTAATGCTGGATGCACACAGTGAGTTAACAGGGGCACGACATTTTGTGACTTGGCTTTTAATGCTGTTGCAGTTAGCAGTTGGTCGCTGGTGCCGATCACGCAGCGTGGAGGAAACGCCCATTCTAAATGTGCGCTACCTCGCCAAAGCACATGTGGCGCTGCACATTGTATATTAAGTGTTGTGCAAGAAACCAACGGGAACCAGCATTTGAACGCAACAGGAATAGTCAGACATCCACCCGTTTGTAGCCATTGCTACAAAGGAAACCCATACGCATCAGGAAAGTGAAGCGGCAACGAAAAAAGGCCTACACTGTTTCCTGTCATAGATTAGGCTCTCTTTGTATATAAAAATAAATCCACTGGGTAAGAATCGCCGACACCATGTGGGCATTCGTTGCATTCCGTTATCATTGAATGAAATAAGAAAATATAGCGTTAGGTGTTTGTTCAGTTATGTGGCACCAAGAAGGTTTTATCATGTTTTCCTCTATGCTGCCTTGTTCTAATAAACTGGGTGTAAGTAACAAACTCTGCATTTGCTTGACTGCTTGACTTATATGACATTTGTAGCCACCGGAAGTGCTAACTACATACTTGTGTTGGAAGATAGGATTTCATTTTAGTGCTACTTAGAGAAATCGCAAAGCGAAGCGCTTTTGTTTGTCGGCGCGCTTTCAAAGATCCCTGGAATTTCGAGTAATTAAGGGTGCCAGGCCATTTTGTGTATTCTAGTAAGGGCATGAGGAGTGGTGCATTTGCTACAATTTAGTTTTGGATAACCAATGCTTCCGACGATAAAGGCGCGCTTAGACAATGCCGACCGTGATAATGTAATAAAAGTTATCGCCTCAAATAGGCTTGTGTGGAATGAAACAAAACGCTACCTTCTTCAATGGCTCAGCCACTCGCAATCAGGCATAGGGCGGAACAACACCAAAATCGGTGTATATTACGAGTTCTCCTGATTTTAGCTTTTCGCACGCCAAAGTTACGTCTCGTATGATATTGAGGTAGCAGAGCTGTTATCAGCTTAGATTATGTTGGTCGAATACGACAAAAACTAAGCGTATTTAGTCCTATTATATACCACAATTTATTTCTTCTTTTCGTTTCGCATTCTTAAATTTGCTCTGAATATTGCAATGATGTACGTATTTTGTGTGGACATATACGACGTTGAGATTTGTCCCGCTTTGGTGGTTCAGATAACTTACTGACCTAAAACAGCTATTCTACTACTTCTACAGCCTTACACATCCCAGTAATTGTCGGGGCAACCAACCGATTGGCGTTAGAAGATGTCGAATAACGTGTGCATTTTGTACTACTTCAGGAGTACTCAATCTTGAAAACGGAGCCCAGGACGTTTGAGTGTACTGTTACCGAAAAAATACTCGCAAAAAGGAAAGGGATGGCATTACTTAAATACTACTGCATCTAGTGAATTTCAGTTTTCAAGGGGCAACACGCTGTTGCTGCAACATTCAAGGAGCAACACGCTACCTTGCTGCAACATTCTTGTTCGCTCCACGGTCTTGGTTAGTCCTTACGAACCACCACAATTCCTTTTTGTTATATACTGGAGTGGTATACAAAACGCGCACATCAACAGTGCAATGCAGCGCACGTGCAGAGGCGACCGATGTCGAACTTGCGGTCTCTCGTCGTCCGAGAAATGGCAAATTATGGTGCGCGTCTTGATACGTCCGCGTAGCGAAGTGCGATGTAACTTCGGAACCACGCGAGTTATTAGGCAGGTGGGCAAGAAGCCCCGGGCGTGCGACTACTGCGACGAGAAGGGGGCAGATTGGGCGCAACTCGCGTAAGTGGGCCCGGACAACATCGTGCTGTCTCCATGAGCCGACGTTGATGGTCAACGCTCACGCCACGCGATGAGACGGCGCTCGTATAACCCCGCTAGCGTGCTGCGTGTCATTACGAAGAAGCAACAAAAATGGGACTTTCAGCGAGGCGTCGGCTGAGTCGGGGCGAATGTATTCTTGGCCAAAGCACGGCAAAACCCTTCCTGATCTCACAACCGAAGCCTCGCGGTATTGACTAGTAGTAATGTTCTGTGTGTAAGGAGCGAAGTCCTGTACGATTTTTTTTTTCGGTCGTGATGTTTTGCGTTTCCTAATGGATGCAGCCAAGTGAAGGCGGGTACGGTACCTTAGCTATTTGTGACTTGACTCTTTTAGCTGTAATAAATTGTTTAATTGCACTATGAACTATCTGTGTGCGTGACGAGGACATTAAAATATAATATGACCTCACGTGCTGTGCCCCGGTAAAGCTTGTAGCTTAAGGTACTCAAAATAATGCATAGCCCCGAATGCAATAAAAAAATCATACTATCTTTCCTTTGCCGCTCGCTGTCTACTGGATTGGAAAGCACAATGTCACCCATTTCTTAGAAGGCTAAAACAGTCGTAGAATTACAGACACCGCTCTTCAATTTTGTTACAGTTAAGCGAACTTTGCTACGTGGGTATTGCTGTGCCACACTGCCACACTGCGTGCCTATATGGAGGCAACGGGCGCTTCCCCCTCCCCACCTCGTTCTTCTGTAGTGGTTGCCCTTGGTGACAACCGGCAAAGTTCCAGGAAACTGCCGAACCCTTTCCGTGGCTCGAACTGAGGAGTCCAGGCACACACAGCACCATGAAGAATCCACCGGCAGCCTTCAGAATTCCACAGAACTGCTGACCACCATGGAGACCAGTTTTATGCAGCTTGAACTTTTCCTTGCACAAAAGTCGAAAGCGACGCGGTCGACGTCAGCACCGATCCTGCCTCGTTCCTGCCAACGATGGGACCCCCAAAGTGATTTAAGGCGCATTCTTAGAAGAGAGTCGCCACCAGCGGCCCCGTTGGTCTGGTGCGCTCTTCGGCTTCGCTACTTTATGGTATTGCCTGCTGTTACCTGCTATTACCTCCTATATTGTACATATTGTATAAAGCTTTTCGTCTCCTCCTCGTCAGCTCCAAGAGTCTGTCTCTCGCCCACGAACCCGAGTCGCCCTAGTGGAAGGCAGCTATATGGTATTTGCGAACCAGTATCGCAATAGTATGTAGGAGTGTTGAATGAATGCATTCTTGGGGTTTTACGTGTCAAATCCACGATTTCATTGTGAAGCACGCCGTAGCGAGGGACTCCGGATTAATTTGACCACCTGGGGTTCCTTAGTGTGCCCCCAATGCACGGGACACAGGGATTTTTGCATTTCGCCCTCGATATCCGGCCGCCACGGCCGCGATTCGTTCCCGCGACCTCGTGCTTAGCATCCGCCGCGGCGGGTGTGCAGGAGCGTTCAGCCTCATAGAAAACGCCGTATATAGAAACGAATGACGGTAGCAGGTTGCTATGCCGTTCCAAGATAACAACATGGGAAATGTTAAAGTCACGATGCCTTGCTGAATTACTAAAACCTGCTCGAATTAGCAATCTCCACATGTCCTACATAAGCCAGCATAGCCAAGTGTAAAAGGGCAAAAAAAAATTCTACAAATCACACTTAAGATAAAAAATTTTTTGAGCAAGAATACAGAAAATTCGATAACGTAGGGATCACATTTGCTGACATAAGCTGTTTCAAATACTCCGCGTATTCACTGTTCAAAATCTCTTCTTGGGATGTTGCATCTGCCAATGTTTGGAGCATATTTTCGCTTGCGCATGTGCCTAGACATGTGGTTAACGAGTGTACATGCTGTTTGGGAGCATGCCACATCGTTGTTGAAAAAATCTCCCCCTTGGGACACTTGTCAGATAGCGCGCAAGCATTCTTTTCAGTCGCTCACACACACACACACACACACACACACACACACATACATATATATACATATATATATATATATATATATATATATATATATATATATATATATATATATATATATATATATATATATATATATATGAAGCAAATACATAAATGCGGCCTCTGATACCAAAATCCTGCTTAATTTCAAGAAATACCGCAACCTATCCGTTGCAGTCCCAACCGACTGCCCATTACCTAGTCCATTGCGGCTATAACACATTTGTTTTTTGTGGTTGGCAAGGGGACGAGGTTGAACGATATCGGGGGATAGTAATAGTAAAGGTATCTTGAGTGCTGCAACAGATTGAAGCAAGCCTTCGTGTTTCACAGGCGGTGATATGCGACATTGACACTTCACGGCAACCTTTGACGTTGCACTGCACACTAATCGACAGTCTTGGACGAGCTTGCGCACTCGGACGACAGTTCGCGAGAAACCTAGGTGTCCCAACGTAGACTCGTTGTGGCATACGAAAAGGATGTCGCAGAGGTCGCTACGTACGACGAGTAGATCACCGCTGTCGCTGTCACGTGAGTTTTACTTGTGCGAAATGCCCCGTGTAGGACAGAAGGAGGACAGTCCACGAGAAATGTATCGATGAAGGGAGGTTGGGTGGCCCTCTAGGTGATCAATTAGGGACCGTAAACAATAATCTGCTCGCTGCCGTACCATCAGGTGAGAGGCGGTAACGGCTCCGAAGAAGCCACTTAGCTCTTCCACGTTCAGGGCAGCAGGTTTCATTGGGGCGCACGAAAGCGTGTCGGGGTATTCGTGTTTGCGTAGACTTGTGCACAATCGTCGAGTCAAATTCCTGTGACCGCCAACTTCAGCTTCGCCAAGCGAGACAGCCAAACGTGTCTTCCAGCTAGCCAGTAGCGATCAGTCACCACTTTGAAATAACGGCTGCACAGGCAGGGTCAAATTGTTGCCTTGGCCCACGCAACACCGACCATTCTGAAGTGGAATACTTGGATCCGGCGCAGGGGAGGGTGCGACTGGCATAGGCAATGACACACTCACCATCGTCTCGTCGCTGGAAAAGAACAGCGCCGAGTTCCACGTTCCTGACATCCATGTGGCTTTCTGTAGCTGGCTTCTCATCGAAGTGGCCAAGAAGACGTCGTGTCTGCAGGCGCTCCTGAAACTCTGTGAAAGCAGTTTAACTCTTGGTGGTCCAGACGAACGCTCCGCGTCGTGTCGAGGGAATCGAGTGAGCGGTTCGGCAATATTGGAAAAGTTGGCAATGGAGTGGCAGTAGTGCGGCTCACAAGCCTAGCAAACATCGAACAACGCTTTGGTATGTTGTAACAGGAAAAGCGCCGAAAGCGGTAGGCTTGTCGGGCTCGAGTAGAACTCCGCCAGCACTCACGACGCGACCAAGAAACTATATATATATATATATATATATATATATATATATATATATATATATATATATATATATATATATATATATATATATATATATATATATATATATATATATATATATATATATATATATGTGTGTGTGTGTGTGTGTGTGTGTGTGTATTTATTCATTTATTTCTAGGAATAGAAGCACCTAAGAAATTAACATGACTTTACCGACGTTTCAGCGGGGGTCCGGCCTTCCCCAATGGCACTCTTGATGAAGGCCGGACCCCGGCCGAAACGTCAGTAAAGTCATGTTATTTTTCCTACGTATTTTTCCTAGCTAATCATGCGCCTCTCTTTTTCTTTTTTTCGCGCATACGCATGGGGTTGCACCGGAGTTTTCGGCGTTCAGGTGACAGAGGGACGGACGGCGGAATCGGCTAGCCACGTATACAGCTTCGCTGTAAAAGGTCGGCTGCGCGCAGGCGTCCGTGCCCTTGTTTTGGTCGCGATTGTGCGAGCCCCACCACGCAACTCTGCTACACCAATAGGGACCCACAGACCTGTTCGTCCGCCCTAAATGCAGGTCTGTTGCTAAAATATAAAAAAAAATGGCGCTGCCTTTAGTTTTATTCAGGTTTCTCAGCGGCAGCAGTATCAACTTGAGAAGCGGAGTTCAGCCAACGTTTACAGTTCCGCACTGTTGCGATGGCACTATCTTGTATCTCAAGAAACATGTATCTGTATCATGTGTCGGAAATAGAGATACTGATGCAATTCTTGCCAGTCGTATTATGATACAAATACAAGATACCCAAAGAATATACAAGATAGTATCTAAGATACATATATCTTCGATACTGCCCAGCAGTGGATTTCGTCAATGGACGTGGGGTCTTCTGGCCGTTGAATATAAAACAGTGTTCCTTGGGGGGCGTCGAGGGCAAAGGTCACGGTGGCACGCTCGCAGGGCTCCCAGGAGCATAGAGTTGCCTACAATAACTGCTAGAGGGAACTTTGGCGCTGCGATTGTTCAGCCACGATGGCAATAATGGGTAGTACGCGGATTGATCTGATCTTCGTGCTTAAGTCCTCAGACGTTCTAATGGTTTTGTTTATAACAATTTATCAGTGCCTAAATTGGCCTAGATTTCAAAGCAATTTGTACTACTTTTTATGCAGAAGGTAATAAATAAAAGTAGGTAATAAGACTCTGCAAGCACACAAAGTCGCTGCTAATTGAAGTGGTTCCGCCTGTCTACGAGTCCGTGGCGTAATGGTTTCAATACCGGTTTTCTGTGCGAGATGTTCTATGTTGGAACCTTGCTACCGTCGCACAATATTAGTAATGTTTATCTAATAATTTTCACCGCAGCACTTTCTTAAAGTGTTCGCTTTGAAAAGTTGTGAAGCCATTCAAACCCAAAAAGACGAAGCTCAGGCAAATGCATGTACTTCCCATCATTTCCATGCTGGCTGACCTGGCTTGCTTGCAGCTCCTGTAGACACCAGCGCCACAGTTCCCTATAGTAATTTTGTGAAACTATATGCCGAGGAAGCCCAACGAAGATGGGCTGAGTGCCTTTAGATTAGCAGCAAACGGAATCTCCCGCAGGAGCTTGGACGCCAAAGGCAGCGTCGATGAAACGCTGACTTCATACGTTGATACACGGGAGGGCACAAACATTCAGAGGCGTAGTATGCCCCCTATGCTAAACAATATGTATATCTGCCCTATGCACTCAAACGCTACAGGCACTCATGCACTAAATGCTATTAACTTGCGTTGGTATATCTTATACAAGCGCTGTAGACGCAAATTCTGCAATGTAAACTACGAACGTCCAAAGCGTGCCACATGGCAGCGCTACAAGCTACGTGGTTTATGATGCATGTTTTAACAGTGCTTGTAAAGAGAGAGAAAGGTTGTTTCTATCAGGTTCTTTAGTATGGCGGTGCGAGAAACTCGAGTCTTCCCGTACGCGTTACGAAGAAACGGGTCTGACAGCGACTGAAAATGGCATCGACACTATTAGGTTCAAGTTTGTCATTTAAGTAGGCGAAGAATTCGAAAACCTCGGTGCAAAGACGTGAAACGCTGCGCGCTGTGGCTGTCGCCGTGCTTCAGCCAGGCAATGGCGCCTCCTCATCCCACATACAGTGTTACTAGAACTACCAACTGGGCGTACCTGCCAACGTACCTTTGCCACCGCGAGCAAACAGTGGAAGGTTATTCAACTAATACACGCAGGTGCTGAAGGCGCTTGTGCACTAAATATTCTTAATTTTCATCGTTATATCTTACACAAACAATACAGACGTGAACTGAACAATTGAATTTGCGAACGCGAAAAGCATCAGTTCCTACAAAACTGATATTGTCACCGGCACCCGCAAAATGTTGGTCGATTTGGGTTCCTCCTAGCAGACCTCCAAAGTACAGCCGCCGGTTAAACGCGATCTAAAAGCAAAAATTACAAAATTGAACGCTCAGACAGACATATAAATACATGTGATTTATTCGACTGATGTATACGCTAGATAAACACGGTGCAAGCGGGGGATGGAAATTCGAGACGATGAGCAAATCAAGAACAAGGTAAAAGCGGAAGTCAACGCTTCGACAAGTGGACTTGTCTTTTTCAAGGCTCAAAAGACAAGTGCACTTGTCAAAGCGTTGGCTCCCTCTTTTACCTTGCTCTCGTTTTACTCATCCTATCCGCAAGGTGTGTTGTGCTCTACAATTCTTCATAATTACGTTTCCAAGCAAATTCGATGTTGTGATGCATGCTGCGTCACTGCCCACCGATGCTCTGACGGCGTCAGCGCACAACGTTGGTTTCGCAGATTATAATTTATGCAAATTTGATGACGCTCGACTGATTATACGCCACCACCTACAGCTCTCATACCTGGATGAGCGTGTAGGCAAGGGATCGTACTCTACGCCAATCTCTGGCCGTACTTTAACACGCCGCAACAGGTCTCTATTGCTCAACTTACGCATGTTGTTATCACACATCGCCTTCACCAACAAGGACGTGCACCGAGCGCTTCGTGCCTGGCTTGCAGACACTACAGTGAAACGCTTGAGCGCTTCCTGTTAGAATGTCCAACATTTTGCAGTTCTCGCTGTGTGCCGCTGAGCAAATTCCAACATCTTGTTCGAATGGCGCTTGATGATATATTGTTTCCAAAACGTCGTGCTTCAACTCAATATGACACTCACAAAGTTTTGCTGGAATTCTAGTCAATATACGATCCAGTGTAATGCTCGTACTCTACCTGTGACTGTGTTATGTGTTCCTTCTTCCCCTTTTCTTCCTTAGTCTCCTTCTCTCTTTCTTTCTTTTTTTTTCCTCTTCAAGACAGAGAGAGCGGGGTTCAGGCCGACTGGAGCACGGAACAGTGAGTGTTTTGTTCCTCACCTGCCGTCGGTTTGCGGTTATTGAAGGTAAATGCTAACTATGAAGGAGAAAGCATAGAGTTACTATACTGACTCTAGAGGACAAGCTACCCATAGGGCCCATGCATTAAAATCGGGAACCTCAAGAGCGCCGCCATGTTGCTACGCGCCGAGGTTGCCAGCTCCTGAGACGCTTGCTAGACTTGGTGACACTAGTCAGTTTTAATCCGGCAACAGTAGCAGCGTAGCAGCATGGCGTCTCGCTTGTGCAGTCGTGATGTGTGCATGCAGCAGGTGTGTGTTTGGGTTTTATAAGTTGGTTCTTTATTCTGTGTTGCGGGACGGTGTGGGTGTGGTCCATGTTGGCCGTACAGGTGGCAGTTATGCAACCGAGGGATGATCCTGTTGAAGTTTCCGGCGGTATGCGGTTTTCAGCGGTCACGCCTGTTGCAGGAGTGTCACTCGACGAGGTTACGAGCTCGAAGCTGTGGTCAGATTCCTCGTTGGTGTTCCGTAATTCTCTTCGCACGTGCGCGGTATGTTGCAAAAGCCGCTTTCGCGATCTATCGTCGCGACGATAGATCGGGTTTTTTCATTTTAAGTACTGACACAGCTGTAGGGCACATGTAACCGACAAACGGAAGTCTCAGGAGAGCGCCTGAGATTATAATAAAGCAGGCGGTGCAGGAACTGCAGGGCACCCAAGGGACAGTGGGGGGATCAAAGCTCGAAGCAGAACGTTACATAGGTTGGTGCCGCCGAGGCAGGTGTGTGCCAGGGAGTGTTCGCACGGACAGCTCCCCTGGCACGCGCAGCAGTGCCTCGCAAGGTCGAGATACTTTAAAGGCACCCGCGCCCATGATCTTTCTTTTGCCTCGGTGCAGGGAGCAAGATTAACCAAAATAATATGGAGGGCGAATGCCTCGTGACAAATGTAGCTCGCGTCGCCTGGCGTGTGTAGTAATATCAGAGTTCATTGTACGAACTTTATGCATAATACGCTTTGTTACGGTACCTTAACGGAATGGGTCTAGAGGACGGTGTTGGTACATTTTTTCGTACCGCCCTAATCCTATACCCCCACTACAAACACACACACATACCCCCTTTTTTATGTATACATACAATTCCTTGCCATGACGGATCATAGCCTCCTTTATTTTTGAAAAATAGAGGAGGCTATGGACCGATTGACCAGTTCAAGTTGTCAACTTGTCAGTAACTGTCATAGGAATCACTGTAATAAACACAATTCCACGATCAGATTGTTTACTTTCATATTTTGTTGTAACACTTGAGGACTACATAGAACTTTATTTTGTATATGTGAGAGAAGTATGTGGATATCACGAGCTTAAGCCAATGTGTGATACAGACAAAGCAGCTGCTACAACGTGAACTGCATTGAGGGCCACACAACACATACGTAATTAAAGGTGCAAAATATAGGGGGAAGCTTCAAAATACGCTCTGTAGCACTGCAAAGTATAACATATATTGTATGTGTACAATAAATGTTAAAAAATACAATGCATCAATGTCCCATTTGCCTTCAAGTTTATTATGAAGTTCAAGTTTACTGAAGTTTATTATGAGCATGTGTACAACAGGAATCTACTGACACACCCGCAGTCAAGGTGGCTGTTCGAGGTGTGCTGGCTGCCTCAGTGTAAGAAAAAGAAATTGGGTAAAAGTCGACACCAGTGCCACTGCTTCTTGCCTCTGACCTGCACGTGCCTCTGCGGCATCTTTGTGCACAAGTGTGCTGGCGTGGCGAGGCGTAGGAGTCATCCGAGAGAAAGAGTATTGTTTACATGGAGAAGTGGCTGTTCACATTGCCTGTCACTTTCCCTCAAATGTTTCCTTGGCGACTAGGGTGACACACCCGCAGTCAAGGTGGCTGTTCGAGGTGTGCTGGCTGCCTAAACGAAATAAAAAGAAATTAGATGAATGTCAATACCAGTGCTATTGCTTATTGCCTCTTAGCTGCATTTGGCTCCACGGCCTCTTGGCTTGCGGAGTCTGTATGAGGGAGCTGCTGTGGCTAGGCGTAGGCATTGTCTAAGCAAAAAGAAAAGGCCATTTAAATGGGGAATTATGGAAATAAATGCAGTTGTTATGTCTGCTTCTTGCACTCTTCTTGCCTAAATGTTTTCAAACATAGTGTCCAGAACACACCAGCACTTTGACTGCTTCTGCTTTTTACCTGCAGGTGTTGCTGCGAGATCCTTAGTATGGCTGCGTGCAGCATTGTAACACTTGGTGGAGGCATTTGAAGTGGTAGCCAAGAATAGAAAGAATCATCCTTGTCTGCACGAATGCTTTCAATTTCTAAATGCAGTGGTAACTATCACTATTGGTGCAAGGCCCCCCCACATCTATGTGGCAAGTGCCATAGCTCGAAACTGAATTGTTCCTTTAGTGTTTCACAAGGCATCTGATATGTCCACATTAGATGTGATGTGTTTGTTTTTATTTATCTGTGTGGAGAGAGCATCATTAAATGTTTTTTTTTATTTTTGCGTGTCTTGTTTTTTGGTTTATTTCTGAATTTATCATGATGCTAAAGTGACTTATGTAATGGCAATCAGCTTTTGTTTTGCAGAAAAACAATGCATTTCCTGACCCATTGTTTGACATCCCCTCACTCGCATAATTTTGCAGAGTATTCTACCTATATTGACTTGCTTGACCTCCACTAAAGAGTCTTGCATTTTCAAATACGACTCTTTCCTTAAAATCATTCGACACTTCTCACAATTTCTGTACCTTGGGCTTCTGATACTCTGCAGTCACCATTTTTGCTTGTTTCTGACTAGAAATATCTTCTTTAATTTAGAGCTTAAATTTTACTTTTGGAACACATGGAAGGGCTTGCCATTGCATATCTGCATAAAAGGGAAACGTGTGGTATTCGGGATTATGTCAGTATTGCATATGTGCCTGTTGTCTAAAATAATTGAATTTTGAAAATGCTCGCAGGGGCCTGATGTGCATATCTGCAGTTTATGGATACATGTAAAAGACTCAGCATCAAGTGCAAGTGAATGGTCCCACAGGCGCGCAGTCGATCATGCAAATAGATTCGCTGCACACATTTGTGACCAGAAAATATATTCCACATGAAATGGCATGCAAGGAAGTGTTGGAAACATTACACAGTTAATAAAACGCCTACGCTATCAATGTGTGGGTTGATGCACTCGTTATGCAAAACGGAGGTGAGGCGTGCAGACAGGACACGAGAGTAGAGTATTTACAAGCAAACAACACAAGCGCCGCCCACTTCTCTACTCTTGTGTCCTGTCTGCACGCCTCACCTCTGTTTTGCATAATGAATCCTTACCAACTAGCTCAGCTTTCTGTCGTTCTAAGTCTCGATGCACTCGATTTCGTCCGCATTATAGGCACTCGCCTCTTGATTACTTCGTGGCACAGAAATATTCGGCATCAGGCTGTTTTTCTGCTGTGGCCTTTGTAGAAGCATGATTGTTCAAAGTGCAACAATTAAACAGATTCTTTGAGTTGCTTGTGGCTTCGCCAGTACAATTCCGGTGCGCTGGTCTGCCTGTCCAGCAATTTCCTACTGAAGGGAAACCTGCAAATAAAAACACCGCTCCGCATGCATAAAAATGCACTAATGTGACGCTTCTCAAACGATTGTGATGCACCACAAGAGCTGCCTACTCGCGTGACACTCTCAACAAGGAGATACATTCGTTTACTTACATGTGAAGGTATATGCCAGAGCACTTCGGGGCTTCGGTGGCACATAAGGCACGAACGAGTGTGTCATAGCGTCCGATGTCGACGCGCGATCGCATGTCAAACCTAAACTGTACGAAACTACTATGCAACCAAAAAACATATTCGAAACCGAAATTCGTGTCATCCTTTATTGCATGAATGCGTACATCGTGATTTACATAAGTCATGGACTTAGCGATCGCTTTCTGTAAATTTAATATAACGTTCCACCTTCATAAAGCCATCAGGTATGCGTTTTTAGATGACAAAGCATTAGGTGACCTGTACTTGTTTTCAGCTCTTTCAATAGTAATTGCGCTGGCCACATTGACCAGTAGCAACAGGGCGGCGCCCTAGAGGTTCCCACTTTTCCGGCCCAGCTTTTCCTCTAGAGTTGTTCTACTAACTCTATGGGAGAAAGAGACCACGGAAGTTAAGCGCGAAAAGGAGTTGCAGAGCAATGATTTTGTTTTCATACGGTAGATGGCGACACTGGGCTGTAAAGCTAAATTCTGCTGTCGCATCTCCGGGCGTTCAGAGGGCGCTACAGCCTTTGCCAGCTTTTTGCCAGCTTATTGCAGCTTTTATACTTTCTTTTCGTGCATGTCTCGCACGCCCATAGAATTGGTTCATGCGTGTTATTAGACAGGAAGCTCGCCTACCAGGTTCACACAGTCAACTGGGATTCTAATCAAAAGTAGCTGCTTGGCGTGCCTATTCAAACATACCACGCTATTGGCAAGAGCTCACTAACATGCAGTAATCTTTGAGGAAGTGGCCCACAGTTGTGCCCGTTGTGATCGCTATGCACGTGCTTCATCGATTGCCATATGCACATATTCATCATCATTTAATCTCCTCTCCGTGACTCATCATAATCGCCTGAGTTCTTAGCTGGACTTGGCGCTATCGCAGTGGCTACAAAGCGTTAGACAGATCAGCTGGCCTACATTTTACAATACTAAGGTGTTTCAGGAAACACCGTAGCATTCTGATATTTTCGTGTGTAATCGCGTAACCGCAGCCCAATGTAAGATAACACAGGATACTTCTTTTTCATTTCATGTCGTATCTACGCGTTGTGTGAGAACACTCTGCGCGAAATGTAGTGGAGAGATGCTATGCATGATGATATCCGTGAACTGTACACTCTCCCTCAAAATGTGCTTCTCAAGGATGAAAACTTTGGGAAATGCAAAACTATTGTCGTCATACATTTTGTATTTTTGTGGGAAATGAAAGGTATACGTATTTTTCTTCGGAAGTCATTTCATTGACATCGTGCAAGGTCTGGAGAAAGCACTCGTGACGTCTCGTATCAAAAGTCGGTCAACTGTTAAGTTAAAAAAAAAACTGGAAACTGAATACTTGAGTCCAAAGTACTCCACCATCCGCCTCTCCTTCTCCCAAACCCTCACTTCCTTCTGGCTCGTTCTTCTTTCTTGCTTCATCGAAGACAATATCGATTCATAACCAGAATAGGTCATGAGAAGCCACGCACTCACTCTGCTGCACGTCGTCGCATACTGTGAAAAAGAAAGCATTTGTGATATAGTTTTTGAAGTTTCGTTTGGTTCAGCGTTAAAATTTACTGCACAGTTGACAATCGGTGTCTGAGCATAAGCAACTACTAGCACCAAGTACGGGATAATCAACCAACTAAGGGCGCCAATGTAATCCTGTTCGGCGCATACAGATGGCGCACTCGGCGGCCCAGCTTTACCTATCGGCACCGGACTAGTACTGGCCTTATAAAACATATTCGTTTGCAGGACAGGCTATTGTTTTAGCCATCGGGGTGCCTTCGTAAAAACTCTTTCTCGAATGAACGTGCTCTCTAAGTCAGCAATTTAGGTTCTTTTTAACTAACCCATATATATCAAATCATAAAAGTAGTTTTTAATGCTTTCTAGAACAATGCTCTTAACTGCTTGATCTCGTTACTCTATCGATTAGTTATAAGAAATGCTAATTTTTGTTGAACTGATTAGATTTCCTTGGGGCATCGGGTGGATAGTTTACGATCGTGTGCTACCTGCAACTAATTCACGCTTATATCAGGTGTTTTTTTTTTCTCTTAGCTGCACCAATATTTTTAAACATCGCCTGTGGCCGATAGCATAATTCTAATCCTCGAGCTAAATTACTCAATGAGGTGGCCCATGATTTCTACGAGAAAGCAAAATGCTTATTGAATAACTAACATACTTACACGTTTCTTTTAACTTTTTTCATTACCTACTTTAAGGCACATATTTGAATGTAGCTGGTGAATTCGCGAGGCGTATCCATTTCGAACGAATCCTCCGGACTCTCGGGAATTCTCGGTCCCACGAAATGCATTGGCGTTCCATTTGCCTTTACCCTTTAGTCCATAAAGCCGTGTTTTCGTAAAGAGGTAAGTGGAACAACTGCATTTTTTACCGCAAAGTTTAATGGTGCACATATCGAAACCAGTGCCATCGTCAGAGTTTGTTCTAAGTCGATATGCCTTGCAAATCACTCGCTACAATTCTCAGATGGAAATATATGCTGTAAACTGATTAATTAAATGTTAATTGTTGCAATTGTGTTAATTCTTCAATTGGGTATCTTGATTTTTGTATAATTAACGGCCACCTCATTGATTAATTTAGCTGAGGGACTAAAATTGTGCTACCTGCAACAGACATTCTCGCTTGCTTGTTTGCTTGCTTGCTTGTTTGTTTTTAATTTTGGCGCAGTTAAAGGGGTCTTGAAAAACGTTTTATCGAAGTGGAGAAATGCATTTCAAGACAATATAGGCTATTTCAGAAATACTTTGCCGCAAAACGTCGTTTAATACGTTCACCAGAAGTGGAGTTTTTTTTTTTTTTTTTTTACAATCAAACACGGCCTCCACTGTGCTACCGTTCCTTCTTCAATGCCTTGCACTGCAAAGGCTTCACCCACAACGCTCCGCCTTCTAAATGTCACCATGGCGCGCAGTTCAAATTTCATTTTGGATGTTAACGTAGACGCGATGACTTCGGCCTTTGGTGCCTACGACGCGCTAAACATAAGCCAAACGCGGATGACCTCAGCGAGCCGCAGTACGCTTAGCCAGTGTACTCGTGGCGGCACCCCGCGGTGGCCGCGGTATCTACGTCATGTAGCCAATCGAAGCTTGATGTCAGCTATCGGCCAATAGCAGCTGCGTAAGGGAATGACGAAATAGTGCGTCTAGAAGAGAGTGAGGACAGGGCCTTCTGCTGAAAAGAGAGCGTTTGAGAAAAAGTTCACTTCGCGATCCACTTGCGAGCTCCACGCACCGCGTACGACAGCAAAACTTGGCTGAAATGCTCACAGTAGCGTATGCTACACCATTACATGCCTGAGCTCTACTACAAGTCTTATTGCACCAATTGCAATACATCCCTTAACGTATATCATTTACTCTGGCCGTGCTCGCAAGCTCCCATAAACTCCGAACCGGACAAGCGCAAGTTTGAAAAAGCAATCCGGAGCGAAGAACTCGCTCCCCAACTCCGGGCCGTCCAGCAGGTCCACGACGCCGCCAGGAAACTCAACCTCTCGGTTCCGCCGTGGGAGACGCCCACTCCATGAGAGCCCAGAGCTCTCGTGGCCTGCAGGACCTGAATAAAGTTGATTTCCTTCCTTCCTACCCGCGGACTATGTTATTTCACCAAGCCCAAGGGGTCGTTGAGGGCCTCTTTAAAAAAAAACACACGCACTATATATACGTATAGGCGTCAAGGTGCTTCACGCAGAATGGTGGAACGCGGAGAATTCCAGTCTCATTCAACACCTTCCCCAACATGCAGCTTCTTCCAGATCCGTGAGATTATTAGAAACGCGTCTCTCCGCCCGCATGTCGCCGTCGAAGCGCTTACATCAATTCGATAGCTGCGTGTCCACATTACTTAACGCATCACGGTGATTACTAAGAGGCAGCGTGCACGTGTGACGCACGCATTTCGTGCGAAATTAGCGAGAACCTGCTTCCCCCGCAAGTTGCGTTTGCGCCGGTGACTGCAGCAGTGCACACACATGGCTACTACCGTCTCCCTCCCTCAATGCGATACGCCATGTGTTTACATGCATCTCGTGTGGACGACTTAGCCGCTGTCTCGAGCTGTCCTCTCCTCTCGCATCAATGCGACTCGCCTTCCTTGTGCATTACCGCCGTTTACATCAATTCGATACGCTAGAAATGCGATGCGATGCACCTCTTGTATGCATTCGAGTAAACGCTAAATGTGTGCTTGTGCACTTTGTCTGCATGTGTGCTGGCTGTGTGCATGTGTCATTTCGCCCTTGCCAATCGCAGGGGCATGCGAAGAATAGGGAGAGGCAAACAACTCCAACCATCATTTTAAAAAAAGATGCATCTCTATCAATACATTCTTTTATTTGCCCTCTCATTTTCTTCAGTTCTTCATAAACGGATGTGTCAAAATGTTTTTTTTTAAAGAACTCTGGCTCAGGGGGCTATACAAGTTGGTGAACTAGCAGCCCTGGTAGCCAATGCATATTAACCTCCACAAGAGCGTAACATCTGAGTGTGGTCCCCGTAGGTCGGTGAACTTGCTCACGAGTTGAGTCACTCAGATACAATTAGGTACAGTTAAGTTGGTGAACTAATTGAAACACGTATTTATCTATTTATTTTTGCTAAGTATTCGCCACGCTTTGTGAAAGATTTACGAACCATACTGGTGCCATGAGATGAGCTACCTTTGAGTCTCAGTGACTCTAAGAGGGTTTGAGTCTGCGCATGAGTCAGACCGAGTGAGCCGGAGTACCGGTGAGACCTAGTGAATCGGAGCTTCTGCGAGTCTCATTTAATTCGAAAAAATTAGATTCGCTGCAATTGATATTATTTTTAGGTCTAGAAAGCACGAGTAAGGCTTACTCACATCATCGCAAGTGGATGTTACTCTAGATCCACGAGCAGGGTCCTTTGTAACAGTAAGCCTGCGTGAAGAAATGCGAATAAGGGACATGTGCCCATTAAATGAAATGTTACGAACGTAAGGAGCCAGATAATTCAGAAAACTAATTAGTGAACTTCGGGACACGCAATCGGCTCGCCAAAGAACTCGAAATAGATTGTTGTAACAATCGATTATATTAAAGTGCTTGGGAGCTCGCGACATCCCCACCCCTCGCAGACCTGTCAAACGTGCAGGTGTGCGTTGACACGCACACGTGTACCGGTTGCGTCTGGAGCTGGCCAACGCTAGTTGCTGATTGTGACGTCATAGATATAAATCCTAAACCTAAAGTTGCATGTCCTTAAGGATGCAAATACCTCAAAGCAAATGTGCTTACCGTGAGCTGGTGACCATGATGTCTGCCGAGTTGTGGGCCTGCGAATTTGAATCAAGTGAGTCCGTATTCAAACTCAACAACAAATGACGTATTTATACTTCAGCTAAATATGTATCTCGTGAATGAGTTTGTTTAAGTGGTTATTTTGCCGGCCTATGTAACCGGTTTCGTTGTCGAAGCTTTCACAAAGCGCGCCAAATCCTTAAACAAACAAACAAGCAAACAAGCAAATAAGTGTTTCTACTTGTTCACCAACTTAAATGTATCAATAACATTTAATTATGTAAACAAAACTCGACCGCGCTACAAATGTGGGGATGCAATTAGACAAGTCGGGATGCGCGTCTTGTGAGGAAGCGTACTAATTGTGAATGCCGTTGACGTGCTGCGTGTACAGGCGCGCCCACACCAGCAGGAAGAACGAGTGCGGCATGTCGCAGGCGGCAGGACACGCCAACAATGGCACGACCGCACTTGCGGGCGTCTTTTCAGCCGCGATCGGCAAGCGATTTGCTCTCAGATGCAATCGCTCCGTGAGACCAGCCGTGCCGATAGAACGGTGTGTGTAGACTGCTCGCGGTGCTTGGCCACGCGAGCGAGTCTCCCCGATCGGCGGCGAGCGGAATGCCTCAATAACTAGATCCGAGACCCATTCGGTCCGCGGCAGGAAAATGTTGCCGCTCGCGTGTTCGTCGCAAAGAATGACGTGCGGCATGCTACGTGCTTTTTAATGGGTAAGCGTTCTAGGGCTATACTGCATCGGCAATCTGTCCGTCCGCCCATCCGTCTGCAACGAGTGTCCCGATGCACGCGTGGGTCATATGGGGGTACATGGTACCTATGCGAATGCCTTATGACTACGTATGCATGAATAGTAGTCCCGCAGTCCCATAGTCCCCATATTAGTCCCGTATTCCTGTTGCGACTTCAGTATTATGCATGAATGCATACTTTTCGGCCCTGGTACGGCCTTCATCAGTCTCACTGTACATACATATATTTTCTTTTTTTTATTTATTCCATACCGCAGACCTAGTTCAGGTCCAAGCAGGGAGGTAAAACACAACAATAATACAATGCATTAATCAATCAAGCAGGGTGGTAAGACACGACGGTAATACAATGCATCAATCAATTGAAACAGGCAACAACGAGTTATGCCAGTCTGTTCGGAAAAAAAAAGAATACTTGAATACATCCGTCCGTGCAAAATAAGGTGTTATTGAATTCGGATGATGGTGTCGAATAAGTCTAGACGTTGAACTAGACAGATAGGATACAGGATTAATTGATAAATCTCCATTAACAAGCATGGAATGAAATCGAATTCTTAAGTTTTCCCTTCGCTGCTCAAGGATTTCGATTCCATTATCACGCATTATTTGTGAGGGGACTAATATCGAGAGAATTTTGAACGTTTGAATCGCATGGCTTTCTTCTGTACCCTTTCGAGACATTTAATTTTTTTTTTAGTAAACGGGTCCCAAACGTACAGCACATGCATATTCAAGTGTCGGTCTAATTAATGAATAATAAGAAAGCAGTTTTACGTTGGGTGAAGAATTTTAGGTTGATGTCGCAAGAAATATAATTTACGCTAGGCCGAAGGAAAGGTATTATCAATGTGTAAATTCCATGATAAATTGTTAGTAATTGTGACACCCAAATACTTATATTTTGTTTTTTTCTGCAGAGGCAACGAACTTAACGTGTAACTAAAGGTTAGTGGAGCTTTCTGACGAGTGAAGCCAAGAAACAACACGTCTTTTCAGCGTTAAGCCGCATTCCCCACATTTTCCACCAATCAATAATGCCAGCAAGAGAAGTGTTTAAATCAATTTGATCATTTGTTGAAGTGATTTCTCTAAAAATCTCGCAGTCGTCCGCAAACAACCTAATTTGCACACTGGAATGAATTGCAATAGTAATATCATTTATGTAGAGTAAAAAGAGCAATGGTCCTAGGACACTTCCTTGAGGAACTCCTGAGTTGACCGCAAGACAGCCAGACTGTTGCTTATTAATTGCCATGAACTGGCGGGGATTTGTTAGATAGTTTGTTATCTATGCGATCAATATTTCTGGAAGCTGAAGATGTCTAAATTTTAGTATGAGTTTGTGATGTGGAACAGTATCGAAGTCTTTGCTAAAATCAAGAAATACAGCATACATTTGACCATTTTTATCAAGGCATGAGGCGAGTGAATGAATTATGGTGACAAGCTGTGTAACAGCTGAATAGCTTTATCTAAATCTGTGTTGAAAATTCGACAGAATTGAATGTTTATCTAGAGATTCGTTAAACTGATTGGCAACAAATGTTCAATTAGCTTACAACATGAGGATGTCAGTGATATTGGATGATAATTCGCTAACAATGAACAGTCGCCCTTCTTGAATACGGGTACAACTTTGGCTATCTTCCAGTCATCTGGTAATTTTTCAGCAAGTAATGAAGCATGAAATATAATAAGAAGGAACCTTGCAATAGTTTTAGCATAGCGCTTCAAACAAATGTTTGGAAGGCTGTCAGGACCACATGAAGATTTAGTTTTTAAGTTAACTAGCATCTAAACTAAGCCAGTGTATGAAATAAAATTTGCTTCGCATGGATGAAACGTTTTGTCCTTCGATGAACTAATGCCAGAATTAGAAAACACACTATGGAAATAATGATTGACATGACTGGCAATATCCTTGTGATCGGGGTAATGATTGATCCATCGATGCAGATTTGTGCTACTGGCCTGTTTTTCTCGCTTAAGTAATTCCTATATATATAAAAGCGAAGAAAGGAAACCGAGGGGCCCAATTTTTATTAGTCATATGATAAGAAGTCAACAATCAGTGAAACCAAGAACTGGAAATCATCTGCGGTTCTTAAGTGAAATAAATAAAGAAATTAAAATAAATGGATATAAAAGATGAAAACACAACTGGTCGCAGGTGGGATAGGAAGCCCCTTCTTCGCATTACGGATGCGATACTCTTACCAATAGAGCTACCACGTTGCCGTTTTACCATCCACTTTCTGGAGTGTATATGTGTAACTACTAGAACTAGCCCTGGGAGTGTTAGCCAGCGCCACCATTGACAACCCGTGGCGGCGGATGTGAAGCATCCTTTCTGCTGCAGGGGTCACGTGTACTTGAACTTTTTGAAGGAAGGCAACTGGTAAATAAACCCACACAAGTTACCAGAAGGCATCAAAGCTGCTGGATTCGAGACCCTCGCTATGTAATGAACGAGGAGAAAGAAACCCGAGGTGCCCGCTTTGTATTAGTCGTATCATAAGAAGTCAACAAACAATGACACCAAGAACAGCACAACGGAAATTATGTGCGCTTCTTAACTGAGATAAAAAAGGTAAATAATAGGAAATTTAGGTACGATTACCCTGTGCTTTCTTTTGTGTCATTGTTAGTTGGGTTTTTACGATATAACTATATATATATATATATATATATATATATATATATATATATATATATATATATATATATATATATATATATATATATATATATATATATATATATATATATATATATATATATATATATATATATATATATATATATATATATATATAATCTCGAGAGACGGAGATTGAGGCTACACATGATCGCCTACAAAGAGTGCTTACGCTTTCTGGAGCAATTCTTTTTCTGCTAACATGGACGTACCTTACAGCGGCACGCACGCACGCAAATTTCGTATCCAGCGCGGACCGAGTCCACCAGCCGCCGCGACCCCTGTTGGTGGCGCGTCGCACTCATTCGGGTCTCGGCCACATCCTGCGGCGCCGTATCGATCGCCTCTGTTCGAGCCCAGCAGCAAAAGCCGCCGCAGCTAGCCGTTCCCCGGAACAGGTCTTTTCCCAACCCACGGTGTAGCCACAGGGCTGCTTTCTCGTTCCCCTCGGTTCCCTGTCTCCTCTTCCGCGCATGCGCAGTGCGGCGTGGGAGAAGGCGAGCGAAATACGGGAGAAGCACGCCTAGGTGGAGAGAAGGAGCGAGGAACGGTGGAGAGGCGGAGACTGGGGAGAGGCAACAACGTGTACAAAAGGAAGTATCATCGCGCTCAAGAGGAGATGGGGAGCCTCAGCCGGCGCTCCGGCATCGTCTGCGGGGCCCCAGGTCGCACGCGAGCACGCGGGGAGGATTTCCGCGAAACTAGGTCGCCCGAGCTGGGTCACGGGGCAACTCTGGGCCTCGAGGTCATTTGCAGCCCTCCCCTATTCCTTTCGTGTTTCCTTCTTTCGTTATTTTTTCTTAATTTATACGTATTGCTACCGTCGTTCTCCTGGCGCAATCAGTACTGCACTCAAGATCTAGCTAGCCCATTAAATATGTTTATCTTTTCTCTCAAATAGTCTAGACGTACTTGTTATTTTCTTTTCCTTTTTCCTGATTACTGGTGACCCGCCTGCCCGAACACTATTACACCGTAGAAATCGGTCGTTCGAAATGATCCAGCGCAAAAGTGGTCATCGCCGTGTCGATATAGCTACTGCAGCTTTGGCATGACGGAGCCTGTGACCCGACATTGCGATTGTCGGAAAATAAAACAAGCGAAAAGCCCGCAAAAAAAAAAGCACACACTTTTTTTGAGGAAACCGCTTGGGGATCTTCTTGTAGCTCGGCGGTGAGATCGTTCCGACTGCTCGAGAAAATTGAGTGTGGCGTAATTGTCGCGTTTCGATCACAGTAAGGAGCGAGAACATGGTGGCTAAAGCACTTAAAACGCGATAAGGAAGGAATACGGAAGAACGGAATTAATGTATCTCACCTTTCTTGCTTATTTTTCGCGCACCAACCTAAGCGGACATTCATCGGCTCCCCTTTTTTCGCAAGTTTCTCATTAACGCGAACAATGTTGTTTCTTTATTCACCGTCCTCTGCACTGATTACATTAACTTCCTATTTCAGCAGTTAGGTCGACCTCGATATTACTCCAACTTTAATTATTTCCATCCTGCGGAACAACAGTTATCGCACAATTATGTCGTAATCAAAACAGGTAACAATACCCTACAATTTCTGTTTGCGCATGCGTACATATTGATCTTACAATGGGCAGGGAATGCCCCTTATGATGCAGAACTGTTAGCATGATCATTTTGTTATGAAAGATGGACCATTATTTCGGCTACTGCTCGCATGTAGCAGAGCTTCACCGCATCACATTCACCGTGGAAAGCGAAGCCTCAGTAGTAAAGTGGGATTTTCTCATGTCTACTCATAATTATCCGCTGTTTTCCGCTCACAAAATAAACTTGCTTTTTTGTTCCAGTGACACAAAATAAATCTAGACACTTTCTGAACTTTGTTGTCAGTATCGCAAAGTACGACTAGTGAACTCATTCTTTTCCTACGTCATTTAATTACAAGCCGTCGGGAACACCCCGAAAGAGTACGCCTGATACCACACGTAAAATTAGAACAGGAAACATCGGCATTGGTTTTGTTTTTCATTATTCTGCTTTCATTGGTATAAGTTACAGGGTGACATTTTCAGTAAATGGCGACCGTGTCCCGGAGACATGGTGGACAACAGGTGTGTTGTCGCTTAGAAGAAAAAGAAAAAAAAATGTTGGTTCGTCGCCACACGGCATGGTATCAAATCACAGACGTTCTTGGTTATTATTACTTTTTGCTTTGATGCGATTTGTGCATACCAAGCCCAATACCATTTTATCTGAAACAAAAGGTAGTAGTTCATGTCTTGATACCACACAGCGTGGTATAAGATCGAAGACTACATTTTCAAAGTCAGATATTCAGCTGACAAGCGACTTAAGGATACTTTTCTATTTATTACTCCACAATTAAGGAAAAGAGCCATACAGCAAGATGTTACCGTACAGATATGCGCGCAAAGCTCACGACAAAATTCTTCTATTCAAAGGAGTAAATCTGTCAACGTCATTTAACATTTACATTGCATAGGTCGGCAATATAAGCAAGCACTCCCTCACATACACTCACCACAATTTTCGCACGCTATGTACTCGTTGATGTTCCTATTCATGCAATCAATAAGCAATAGCCGACGACACAAAGATATCACGCAGAGGGGCACGTAGTCACGGCCAACTAGCGATTTCTCCATTCAAATAGATTTAAAATGCAGAAAACGTATATTTTTAGACAATCACTGCGACCGGTTTGAATTTGCTTTGTTGCACTTGAGAGAAACAGTTATGTTCTTACATTTCTATGACGCAAAACATTTATTTATGATTTAACTGTTCACAAAAATTACTGTTAAATTGGCAAGCTTTAAGCAAAATAGAAGCAGAAAGTTTAAAAATACGTAACCCTGCGTCAAAAACAGGCATTGTAGTTCCGTCAACTGCATCTCTTAGCACTCAAAGCGGACAAATGTGATATAGGAATTTATAACCAATGAAAAACTGTTACAATGTTTACGAGGATATTTCAAAAGTCTTACTCCCAAATTAGTGACTTACTGGAGAGCGGTGTATGATACCTCAGTTCTTTCTACTTTATATATTATTAGGTGCCCTTTATAGCCTTATGGTATCACTTTTATTACTGAAGTACACGCTTGTAAACTTGATACTTGAGGCTTTTGAAATTTTGTAATTATTGAGCATATCTTAAAGCTGTTTCTGGCGCAAATTGAAATTCTGCTTGATATGGTTCCCAGATTTTGACTTTTCATTTCATGCAACAAGCATGATAAAAGTCGGTGCAGTGGTTGTCAAGAAAAAACGATTTATCCGTTCCCATGTTTTTATGTAAGAGCTCCGTTCCTAAAGCTTCTTCTTAAGAGCGATGTTGGTTATCTTTACATGACTATACATGCATGCCGAAATATCTCACTGTGCTGCCACCCAGTCCAAGTCGGTGAGAACACTTAAGGGTTCATTACCAATGCTACTGCCAAAAACTCAGGTGCAATTTCTAGTCCACAAAATCAATGGGAACTACACAGTTAGTGACATACATGTATAGCGCTGCACTGACGGTTTCCTTTTTTATACACCATATTATGACGCCATCAGTACATACAAGCTTTGCCTCTGACGATTATAGAATGAGCCACGACGACCAAGGGCGCTGGGAACTATTGATGTGAAAGCGGGAATTGGCCCATTGAACAAAAACGCCCACGTCTGTCGTCAGTAGCAGCGAAACGACGCATAAACTCGCATTTCCGTTCGCTGCGACGCCACTTCACGAGTGCGCTTCGACGGAGCAGAGCGGGCCAAAGGAAACAGCTGCTGTGCTAGCGCGCCAGGTGTTGCGTGAGAGGAGAGAGCACTGCCACGACGCCACGTCACCCTCGCTCTCGCTCTCGGCACGAGCGCTCCTACATGGAGCAGAGCCAACGCCTCCTAGATAGCAGGCCTGTGTACTCTGCTTCATGACGTTATGCTACTTGAGCCGAAATTTCCACTGTCAAGCCCGCCTTGACGAAAGCGGTGACGTCAAAATCACCGCGGCTTACGCGGGACCATCCCCCATTAGATTTCATGGCAGTCGGGCAAGGTAGCATGACGTCATCGATGGCATTGCACAGGCCTTTCCTATCTAGGAGGCGTTGGCAAAGCGGGCTAAATGGAAGACTTGCTGTGGTGCTAGCGCGCCAGGTGTTGCGTGAAGGGAGAGGGCGTCGCCGCAACACGTTGTCCGATGGGCATCGCGGCGTTGGTGGCATACTACGTTGGCACCACAGGCTGCTACTGCTGCTGGCTCGGGCAACACGTACCGCTATGGTAAGAGTGGTACCCGAAGGACAGCTCAGCGCCGTTCAATTGGACGCTAATGCTTTCGCATTGACACCTCAGAAGTGCTTAGGTGTCCTCGAATTTTTTGTTAGAAGTATCAATGCAAAATGACAAAAACAATGAGACCTATAAGCGACAAATGATAATTTTCTCCTCTTATATGTTTTTTTTTTTGGGGGGGGGGGGGGATTGTGCAGGTCTCTAATGTAATGACTGCTATTTGAAATTTAGAAATGTTTATCCATTCATAATGGGGATAAATAAAAATGTGTTGAGAAATAATCGCTGTCTCCTTATTAAACCGCAAATACGTGAACCAGTAATATCGACAGCATGCTTATAAATTCGTGCTGATTGCGTGCGTCGTCTTTTAATATAACCTCATTCACACTTTATTGGATGTCAATAATTTTCAGTTTGTATCTATACGGTGTGTAAATTCACATTCCAATGCTTCTCATCGTCGTGCGGAGCTGCGCGAACCCCATGAGTCACCTTGTGCACCCACTACGTGTTCTGCATTTCGCTTCCCACCTTAGTTTTGAAGACAATATTTGTCAGCAGTGAACAGCGAAATAAAAAAAGGTTCCCAAGCCGCACAGGTTTCGGGGCTACTGAGAGAATAACAAACCTTGATCATGGCATCATCAAGGCATAGTAAACTTTAGTAGGAGCATAACCTAATGATAGGGTACAGAAAACTGCGCGCAGTTTCCTAAGCATTGGTTGGAATTTGTTTAAAGCGACGCGAATAGTCAGATTCTGCGATACACGAATTGTGCGACTGCCATACAGATGTCATTGCTAAATTCCCTTCGCAAAAACTCCTCTACAGGGCATTCATTTCTGTTTATTTATTTTTTCACCTACGACAACTTAGTTTGGGTTCACGTGACTGTACATGTGTCCTTGTTGCATGTACATATTGCCCAGAGAGAGAGGGGGGGGGGAGGGGCTCCCTCACATCATTTAAAGCTGCAGGTGCCCCAAAGCTGTGGCGCGACATCACATGAGTTTCAAAGAGCTAGACAGGATTCGGGTAACGAACGCGCCTCGAAACTCGGTTGAGCGTAAACGCCTTTGCATCGGCGGCAAAAGGCAAACCGCCACCGATGACCGATCGCCAACCACTGATCAACAAACGCGGGAACAGGCGAAAGTGGCAAAGGAAAGCTCCATGTTAGCTTGCAAATAAATAAACGATGTGCTCGAGACTAAAAATCACCCACCGAAATAACCCGGTCAAAGTTTGTCTAGAAAATAATATTCACCGCAAAAAAAAAGAGAGGAGCAATCAATTTGAGGATGGAAATCAAATCAAGAAAGCACGCCGAATTTTGAGCAAATAAAAACGAAAACCCTGACTCCCAGCAATACGTGGGCTCTCACCCGAACGCACAGAAGGACACGCGTTTCCTCCTACCCCCCCCCCCCCCCCACCCCCTCTCCGCCTTCCGTTATTACATCGCATCCCTACTCTCACGCCTTCACAAGCGGCTCATCTTCACCCGTATTTTTCTCTGCACCATTCTCAGCACATTTGTTTTCACACTTCCTCGGACCAACGGCCCTCGTTTATTGGATGATTAGGTCGCGGCAATCCGGCAGTCCCTTCGTATGCTGTACATCAGGCTTTTCTGCATAAAGCATCTACTTGCAACAAAGAGCGCTTTACAAGCAACAAACTAAACGATTTTTAGCATTTATACCTTGATACGGATATGTACCCTCTATGAGGCGTAGTATAATCAGTTATTTCTTTTAAATCCATACAGAGTCAGACATCGTCCTAACGAAACAGGTAAAAATAACCCAATGGATATTTAGAGAAGCCAACAAACACGGACACCGAGGACAACATGGGGGAAATTACTTGTGCTTAATAAATGAAATAAAGAAACGATAAATTAATGTAAATGAAAGCAGGTGAAAAAATAACTTACCGCAGGTGGCGAATTACCCTACAACCTTCGCATTTCGCGTGCGATGCTCTACCAATTGCGCTACCGCGGTGCCGTTTCCCCATCCACTTTCTTGGGTACTTATGTCTCCTGGTACAACCCTGGGGGTGTTAGCCAGCGCCACCACTCACAGACCTTGGTGGGGGACGTGGAACATCCATGTCCGGTTCGTGCCGTACTGACACGTCGGCGCTGAGCAGGAATGCTGCCACTGCCGCCTCGCACTCTGTCAACGTCGGCGGTTACCACCATTTTTTTCTCCGCAATGCACATTGCGCTTCGGTCGAAGGAGTACGTGCTGTGGTAATCTGGTGCAAATGTGTGACTGAGGCACCGTATGTGACAGCGACCCACTATCCTTTACATATATATATATATATATATATATATATATATATATATATATATATATATATATATATATATATATATATATATATATATATATATATATATATATATATATATATATATATATATATATACCAGAAAAAAAGCAGTTCTGGGTCCGGGTAAATATTAACAGTGAAGTAGACGCGCGTGTGAAGCGGTTTATTGACGTTTCGGCCGGGGTCCGGCCTTCATCAGAATGATGAAGGCCGAACCTGATGAAGGCCGGACCCCGGCCGAAACGTCAATAAACCGCTTCACACGCGCGTCTACTTCACTGTTATATATATATATATATATATATATATATATATATATATATATATATATATATATATATATATATATATATATATATATATATATATATATATATATATATATATACATATATTTCCATTCTCCCTCATTGGCTCTGACAAAACTGCGCCGCAGTTATCGCCAAGATCCGGCGCTCGGTGCGACGAATGATAACAATGAAAAATAAAACTGATCCTTACAAATTACGACCACTGCTCGTCTTCTGAGTGATCGCGCGGCTTGTCAGACTCTTTGAACGTGCCGCAGAACGCTGCTAGCTCTCGTTACAGTGCAACGCCTGTGTCTGCATGCCAGGATAAATATATGTTGTTGTTGTTGTTATTGTTGTTGTTGTTGTTTATAACCATTCGCTTGCGTAAGGCGACGAGCGCTGTGCGCAATGTTACTACTACTACTACTACTACTACTACTACTACTACTACTACTACTACTACTACTACTACTACTACTACTACTACTACTACTACTACTACTACTTACTACTACTACTACTACTACTACTAATAATAATAATAATAATAATAGGAAGAAGAAGAATCTTAAAAATTAATTGTACTGGTAGCAATAGTAGTTCTTGTAGTGCAAGCGCCATAGACGGTCATTGTAAAGGGACGGCCTCTTTACAAGTCTGCTGTTACCTTTTTCCGTCGTTACCAGAGTTCGCATATATCTTATTATCTCTCCCCACCCACCCACTTGCTCATCTTACAAGGAAGCTGAAACACAAAACTGTCATGTGTGGCTTTCTTTTTTTTTTCTTGATTTACGGGTAACGACCTACCAGGTGGTTGTCTTATGAAGTCTCGGTTGCCTCCATCAGTGCGACGAATATGAAATCGTTCCGCATTATATAAAGATTGGATGCATCGGAGCGCTTACTCTAGCCTGACCTCGTGTATTAAAATATCATTAAATGGATCTCCCTGGAATGTTCCCCTGGTATCTCGAGCTATTACATCCCACCCAGAGAGATGTAGTGAGCCCAAGCCAAATCCTGTCGTCGAAGGTTGCGCGCGATTCCATCCATGTTCTACGCCACCAAACTAGAACCTTGCCTTTATCCTCGATGTACGCTCCTTCTAATTCGACGTTTGCTGGGAGAAGAAAAATCAGGACTCTTAAATATTAGTTTTGTACCTCTCTTTTACTTTCCTTTTTCTGTTTACCTTGCCTTATTTTTAACAACAGCTCGAACAGTCCGCATGGAAGCAGCAGCACCAGACGAGAGAGGAAAGCTCACTCAATTCCCGCTATATCTGAGTGGCACAGGCTCGCATGAGGGAGTGTGGGCAAGGGGGCGGGAGGAGGGGGGGGGGAATGGTTGCAGCCCATACGCAGCGTTGCTCCTAAGGTCCGTAAACAAATCCCGTGTGCAGAGCACGTCGCCCGAGACCATCGGATGGTGCGAGATTTGAAGCGCAGTGTTTTGTCCTGTGCTCCGTGTTCCTAGGCTATCGCAGCTCTTCGCTGCTCGTAATGCGACGTCTTTGACGTTTGTGAGCTCTTTGACGGCCTCGTCGAAGCGAGCAATCCCGTTTAGTGCTTTCTCTCTTTTCTTTTTCTACTTGGTGGAAAGAAAACGAAAATCGTAATACGATGGACTTTGGCTTCGCACTTACAGAAGCGACACGCTCGTAGAACGAATTAGAGAAGGCCTGCAGCTCCCTTTGTGATAGTAATCCCGTCATTCACTTTATCATTTATTGCCATCGTACTCTCATATTGAGCACTAAAGCTGATACTGCTTGCGACCAAGCAGAGTAACCATACGCACAATGGATTTGCTGAGTCTAAAACGCTGTATAAATGATAATGTAAGCTTCACAGAACGATTTGTCTTAACTCACTACTAAACCGCTCAATTTAGGCAGGACATGTGAATGAAAATGCAAGCGTTGCTCTTCATTCTTTAGGAAAAGATAAAGTTTCAGCAATTTTCTACTCCAGGCCTAGAATGTGTTACGCACGCTGCGCGCCTGTCTTTTAACCACTTCAATTCAATTCAATTTTAACTCCTTCAATTGATGCGGTTTTCGCTCCCCAGGAGACGTCTTGTAAGTATGCTGTGAATTTTTATTCTCTCCAGCATTTGCAGTCAAAGAGGCCAGCAAAATTTGTTTAACTCCTTGCTTTCCCTCGCATGCTTTCCGCAAAAAGAAATCATTGACCTCTGTCACTCTTAAGCACTAACATTATATTCATTCCTTAATCATAATGACCAAGTCCGACTAATTCATCAACATCATCATCATCATCATCGGCCTGGTTACGCCCACTGCAGGGCAAAGCCCTCTCCCATACTTCTCCAACTACCCCGGTCATGTACTAATTGTGGCCATGTTGTCCCTGCAAACGTCTTAATGTCATCCGCCAACCTAACCTTCTGCCACCCCCTGCTACACTTCCCTTCCCTTGGAATCCAGTCCGTAACCCTTAATGACCATCGGTTATCTTCCCTCCTCATTACATGTCCTGCCCATGCCCATTTCTTTTTCTTGATTTCAACTAAGATGTCATTAACCCGCGTTTCTTCCCTCACCCAATCTGCTCTTTTATTATCCTTAAACGTTACACCCATCATTCTTCTTTCCAAAGCTCATTGCGTTGTCCTCAATTTAAGCAGAACTCTTTTCGTCAGCTTCCAGGTTTCTGCCCCATACGTGAGTACTCGTAAGACACAGCTGTTATAAACTTTTCTCTTGAGGGATAGTGGCAACCTGCTGTTCATAATTTGAGAATGCCTGCCAAACGCACCCCAGCCCATTCTTATTCTTCTGGTTATATCAGTCTCATGATCCGGATCCGCGGTCACTACCTGCCCTAAGTAGATGTATCCCTTACCACTTCTCGTGCCTCGCTACCTATCGTAAACTGCTGTTCTCTTCCGAGACTGTTAAACATTACTTTAGTTTTCTGCAGATGAATTTTCAGACCCACCCTTCTGCTTTGCCTCTCCAGGTCAGTGAGCATGCATTGCAATTGGTCTCCTGAGTTAATAAGCAAGGCAATATCATCAGCGAATCTCAAGTTGCTAAGGTATTCTCCATCAACTTTTATCCCCAATTCTTCCCACTTCAAATCTCTGAATACCTCTTGTAAACACGCTGTGAATAGCATTGGAGAGATCGTATCTCTTTGTCTGACGCCTTTATCCGCGTGTTAAAAATTATCCGTTAATTTAGTAAAGCAATGAAGGGGGCTAGTTGGCGAACGTTCGTGATTATATTGCGCTCAGTTTTACACAGACGATATTAAGGAAGGACAGGACGTGGACGGACGTAGCGCAAACTACCAACTGTTTAATAATGTTAAATAACGCGCTTATATAAAACGAGATATGGCGCGGGGGGGGGGGTATAAAAGATATGACAAGTTCACGTAATGTGATCATAGTTCGGGTCAGGCATATGTCGTTCACTGGCACCCGTTCGCCCTGGCAAACTCGACCTCAGCTTTGATAAGCGCGATGGACGGAGTGCTTACGCACATTTCTTTTTCTTTTGCTATCGCAAGCGCCTCCCATATTTCTCGCTCCGTTTTTCTTTTTGATGTGCCAATGACTGTGGCGCTTTCTAGAAGCGGAGAGCATTTGCATTGTTTGCAATGTACAGCCAGGTTGCTGGGTGCTGTCAGAAGCTGGCACGTGTATTTGTGCTCCCGTAACCTATCATTTAGGCTTTAACCTATCATTTAACCTACGTCCGTCCACGTCCTGTCCTTCCTTAATATCGTCTGTGTAAAACTGAGCGCAATATAACCATGAATTGTCCGTTACTTGCGAACTTCTTGAACAGTGTGTTGCCTCTTATAGATAGTCATCACTGTCTCTACGTATGCAAGATATACAAAGAGCGAAGACAGACGTTAAACTCTAAATATCATTCGCCTTGACTCAGTGTTTCATGGAGAGAAAGCAAAACTATTGACACTTACAAAACCTCAGAACATGAGCCCCGTAATTGGTTGGAATATCCTAGTCTTTATTACCCCGTTTGCACGTTCTATGATTACATAATACAGGCAGAGAACAAGGCATTCGTATTTGTTTTTCTAACTCTATAAAAACACAAAACACAGAAGTAGATCAGGAGACGCATGACTGCGGGTATGATACATCGTGCATGTGTGTTCTAACTCTGTGTAATTAATAACTGCATGGCACTTAAGACCAAGTATAGATCCTTGAATTCGTTTCTTTTGGCAGCGTATAGGAATTATGAAGTTACGCTCCGCTACTGTGAACCTTCCTAAATACCATGTACGAGTATCCTCTGTATGCTCATATTCGTGTTCAGACGTCTCACTAACGGATATCTACGACCACCAATTCGGCTTGTGTTTCTGGACACGCTTGCTGCCCGCTCGATTCTGCTGCACGTTTATTTTATTTTTCCCTTCGCTCACCGCAGCGAGGACGCAAATTGAAATCGGGCCAAGATCACACCTGCGATGACGACGCCTCTCCTCCGTTGGGCTCATGCCTTACATGCGTCCCGCGTTCCACTGCGGTCGGCATACTCACGCCCTCGTTCCTCTCCCGCCGTTACTTTCTTTCTCACTCTCCTTTGCCCTATCCTCTCCCTCTCTCTCTCTCTCTGTTCTCCCTCCATGCGAGCAGCTCTCTAACATCCATTCCGAACCACGAGAACTCAACGTTTTCCCTCGGCTACCTCAGCGCACTTTCCTTCGGGTTTCTTTATCTTGCGCGTGGGTTCTCCCTCGACCATTTCAGCCGCTGCCCGTCGAATTTGTAAGAGTGAGGGAGGAAGAGAGGTTATAAGGTTGGGGGAAAACAGAGCGTCGAAGGGCGAGCGGGAGAGGACGCGTGGCGCCAAGCATGTGATGCGCGAGGGGAACACACAAAAAAAAAAGAAACAAAGAAGCCGCGTCCGATGAGGATCGGAGAGGCTGAGAGAAAGTGAACGGGCGCCTCGATGCCAGCGCCGCTTGGGTCTCGCTGGCGCGACGGAGCTCAGCCCTGGCTCGACGCCTGCGCCGCCACGCGGGAGCAGCTCTCAGTGCTGCCGGTAGCCGAGTCCGTGTATACACCGAAAGAACAACTGCTTCACTGTGTTCCCCAGCTTCTCGTCGTCTTCGTCATCCTCAACCCCGCGCGACCGTCAACAGCACCGGCGTGGTGGCTTTTGCTGCACCGGGTGTGCAAGCAAAGCGGCGGTCTTTCTCGTAGTTGAGCCAGTCGTCGAAGGCAGCCGTCGCGGAGAAGGACTCGTCGCCTAGCCGTGCTGCCTATCTGTCTCTCGTGAACAATGCGTGCCGCCGTGATGGCCTCCCGGCGTCTAGATTCCGTCAAAGACCGCTCGCTGCCACCTGTTTAAGTAACCTCGGCTAGCTGGCTAGCCGTCAAGCTCCGTCAAGCTTGTTTCGAAGCGGCGCTTCTCCATCCGGGAATACCGCCTAGGGCTTGGTCGCCAGGTTAGCGCAGCGCGTCGTCGTAATAGGTACGTCCGCGCGGAACCCGACTCTCGAGATGTTACGCAAGAGCGAGGTCGCCCTAATGCCCATCCACCTGGCGTCGCATCTAAGTTGATGCTCGGCTAAAAGCTCAGTCGTCGTCGACGTTCTTGTATAGGTAGTAGCAGTATCAACTTCTCACCAGCGATCGGTGTCATCAGGGTCGAATCTACTGTACCTTCGTCATCCACGCGTTTGTTGTGTGTCACACTCATTTCGCCACGTGTCTTACCTCCGACATCGTCGACATACATCTGCTGGCAGAGTTATTTCCTTAACAATGCTCGTAAGCTGAATTTTATGGGGCGTTAGTCACTCGTCGAAGGCTGGACCTTCTTCGTTCGTACGGGTCTTCCATTCATCTGAAGAAAAACGACGGACGTGAAGCCACGTCGTTTTGTCATATCTTAATAGCATCTCTTTTCGATCGTTCACTCGTTATCTTGAGGGACGCTTTTTGTGATGGAGTATCGTTTTGTGAAGTGAGTGCAAAGTGATACTCGTACGACAGCTGTGTCTGCGTTTATCGCTTCGGAGAGACAATTTTGCGGATCTCAATTCATTTCGTTTGTAAAGGGTGACGTACACCGACGTTTTACGCATTCGCCAGCATTCGTGGTTACCAGTTGTCCTCAGTGTCGTTGTGTCGTATTCCCGGCCCCTACGAGGTTGTTTTTTTTTTCTTTGTTTCGCGCCACCACGCAATTTGAGCGTTGCTTCTTCAACTGAGTAACGTCACAGTGGGTCATTGTCAAACGTCAACGACTGCTGAAGTCCTCTTAGAGCTGCTCGTCACCCCTGGTACGAAGTACTTCGTGCTCTGAACACCACCACCACCACCATGGCAAAGAAAGTCAACCTGCCGTCACAGCTCAAGCCCCACAAACAGCAGTTCCCGAGAAGTGTGTCGGCCAGCAGCAGCGTCTACATCTTGTCTGCGAATGTCCCCACGGTGAGAGTCATACATTCCTCGGATATCCGCGCGCTTTTCGTCGAGCCACGTGATCATGCTACGCGCGGTCATTTTGGCTACTTAACTTTTTTTTTATATAATTTCGTGAGCGCCAATATACGCACGCATTCACGTCACCATGCCCAGTGTAAAGGAGTTTAACTAAGACACCTTCTTAACGTTAGCCGCTGCTCCTATTCACTTAGCTTTCAATTGTGCGCGATCTTTCGCTGTAATTTTGTAACGTTAATTTTGTTGAGACGCTAACGGTGAGCTTCAACTTTGTCTCCCACATGCGCGCTCCAACAAAGCAGCTCACCGTTCAAAGCCGAACAAAACATTAGTTCTTGTTGTTCTTCCTGATGCTAGCGCCAGGTTATATGGAGTTTTACACGGGGACCTAGAAGCACGTAATGCATGAGACAGCGTGAATCACTGCTTAGCTGTGTTTTTTATTTATTATTAGGATACAGTTACTGTCTTTAATTTATTCTTCTGCAACTTTTACGTATCAGTTTGTACCAGGTTTCTTTATTTTTCTAGAGTTTACGGAAAATTGCCGCTTCCCCACTCATTCTTTTGAATACTTTGAATTATGACCAGGTTTTTCTTCTTCAGTATACTGTTCCTGGATTGTCTATCAGCTTTCCAACGGGAGTGATAGCTGCCTTGTCATTCCCTCACTATTATTGTATCAGACGCCCAACTTCCCTCACGTCTATTTCTTCGTCACAGTGCGTCCATTAAAAGGTCAATTGATTGCCAGCTTATTCGACATATGTTAACCATGATAAAGACACCTTTTTCGATTTTCAAGAAAGCGCACGCTTTTTTTTGCGTTCTGTGTGGAGGGAATTTCAGTATGATGCAATCTTTCTTTTTTTCTTCCTTTACTATTATTTTTGTCTTGTCTTGATGATCTGCGCGATTCATATGACCATTCTAAAAGGCTTATTTCTTTCTATGCCACCATTTACAGTGTATCTTGCTTTACAGTCCAACAGTGTGCTGATATGAAAAACAAGCTCATCACTGCGATGTCGTTAAGTACCACGGCAATCTGAAGAGACAACCCGTGCATTAGTTCAACGCGTATCTGGTGATCACAAGACATCGAGTGGCACCTATCTAAACTAGTAATTGATTGCAAGTGTCGTCCAGTGATATGGTGTGTTTGTTCTTGCCGTACGCTCCCGATAAATAGATGTTGCTTTGACGCTGCATGGCGTCCTTTATTTTGCTATATACTCCGTCTGGATACTTGGTTATCGCAGTAGCTATTTTTTTTCTATTTGAGTTAGCTACTTCTGCTCAAAATTATAACACTGTTCCACCCCCTACTGTTCCATCAATCACGCTTCTGCTATGCTTCTAGCTTGAGTGAGAGAAACCGGTCCCGACTACCAGTGTTCGTGCGTGCTACATGGCCGTTAAATTGAAACACATATATTGTCGCTATATTAAACTAAGCGGGTAGACAGCGCAATAATAATGCATGTCGAGTCATGCGGGAATAGTTTCGCGTTAGCAATGAAGCCCTATTGCGGGCCCTTTCTCTACCACTATGTGCCCGAATCGAAAGTAATTTGAACGGCTGAGTTTACCGCGACACGTCAGAGGTTATACAAAGTGACTTTTCTTGGTTGTCGTTCTGCATGTTCTAATGTCGCAGATAAACAAAGCGGCGATTTATAAAGTGATCATAAGCCCAGCTATTCTACTACAGCACTATATCTGAGCTCGTCAGCAGCAATAATTGTTCGGCTACGTTCGTTTACTTGCCATTAATGCATCGTGTCCTGTGCATAGAGTGCTGCACATTCTTTTTTTTTCATCGTGCAGTTTCACAGATATTCTGAAAACTCATAGTTTGCTCAATGGCAGCAAATTTCGAAAGTCTGTTGATTCCTTTGCAAAAGCTAACACGTGTCATGCTTAAATAACCGAAAAAGCTGATACTCTGTAAACTTATCCATCTAATGGAAGTTCAGATTCCTTTCATGAGGGGATATTGTTGGTGTATGAAATACTTCAGTGTACCAGCAAAAATAACTTTCATAATGTAATATAACCGTTCACAATTTGGCTAAAGCTTATATGCTTCGAACCGAGTGATTACGCCACCAACATGTATTTGCTGACACTATCCTCTTTGTATTAGTCTCCTTACACAAGAATGTTACGTGGTTATAATATGATTCCCGCCATTAAATATTTGGTACTTTGATAGCATTATATGGGTAAATCGACCCAAAGTATAAAACGAAACCATTTTACTTTTTGAAACTTATTAACAGGGATAGAGTGCCTTAGAAAAGCCATCCTTTCTGAGACACCTTATCCCTGTTATACCACTTTCATATATACAGGGCTGTTTTTTTTTTTTCAACTTCCGATCACTCCGTGCAGACGCTACGCGGGCAGCAGAAGGCGGACATGCGCTGTAGGCGACTGCGCAGCACTCGCACTACACACTCCGCCATTGTTGACATTCAGGCGTCAGTCGGCATTGTGCTACAGCCACGTAAACATCGCTGCCATTATTGTTGCTCCCGCCAAGTGTGAATTGCGAAGTGTTATTCGTTTTCTACAGGCTGAAGGCCTTGGTGCTGCAGAAATCCATCGGAGAATGAGTCGAGTGTATGGGGAAAACTTCATGAGTGATGGTGTTGTGCATGAATGGTGTCGAAATTTTAAAGATGGACGTAATGATGTGCATGATGAAGGGGGCCAAGGACGCAAATCTGTCGTTTCAAATGACCTGGTTCAACGAGTTGACAGAACGGTTAAAGAAAACCGCAGATTCACCATTACTGCTTTATCTACGGAATTTCCAGAAGTTTGAAGGTCTGTTTTATACTCTATTGTTACTGAACGGTTACGCTACAAAAAACTTTGTGCACGTTGGGTCCCAAAAACGTTGACGGACGGCCACAAAACTCGACGAATGGCGTCAGCTTTGGAGTTCCTTGAGCGTTATCAGGATGAAGGAGGCAACGTTTTGAAATCAATGGTGACTGGGGATGAAACCTGGATTCAATACGACACACCGGAAACAAAACGACAATCACAACAATGGATGCATTCAAATTCACGAAACAAACCAAAGAAATTCAAAAAAACCTTCAACAACAGAAAGACCATGGCTACTGTGTTTTGGGATCAACAAGGTGTGTTGCTTGTGGAGTTTATGAAACCCAGAACCACAATCACTGCAGCTGTTTATTGTGAAACATTACGACGTTTGCGTAGAGCCATTCAGAACAAACGAAGAGGAAAGCTGACCGCTGGAGTTGCTCTGATCCATGACAATGCCCGTCCACACACTGCTGGAGCAACTCAACGGCTTCTCGAACATTTTGGATGGGACATTATCGATCATCCGCCATACAGTCCAGACTTAGCACCCTGTGACTTTCATCTTTTTCCTGGACTGAAGACGTGGCTTGGTGGGAAGCGCTTTCAAACCAATGGTGACCTTCAAACCGACGTCAAGGACTACTTGAATTCATTGGCGGCAACTTTTTTTGAAGAGGGTATTGCAAAGCTTGTCCACAGATATGAGAAATGCCTCAATGTCTTCGGTGATTATGTCGAAAAGTAAGCGTAACTGTACGAATCTTTTGGTAATAAAATTATTGTTTTAGATGAACTTGTCTTTTATTTATAGCCTATCGGAGGTTGAAAAAAAAACGGCCCTTATAACTTTTTATAACTTTCATACCACTATGCGCTAAACCATCTGCCAGCCTCCTCCTTGATTTTGCTCTTTTATGAATCGGTAACCTAATCTGGCTTCTTTAGTGGTAATGCCGCTTTTTATGTCATTCTACGGAACATGGTTATGCAATCACCAATTTCACTTTCCCATCATTATCATATTCGCCTCGATGCTCGTAAAGGGTTTTCTTTTTTATATATATATTCCACTTTGGTTGATGGATCATATTGTTGAAAATTACATTTTGTTGCCTTTCACGAGAAAAAAAGAATGAAAAAGCGTTAAATGACCTTCCGATGAGAGAGAGAGAGAGAGAGAGGGAGAAAAATTCACTATTGACGATGCAGAGGGTTTAGCCAGTGTATTTCGCCTACATGCTACTCTGCAGGGAATGGGACGAAGGAGAAGAAAGGTCCTAGAAGAAGATGGGCAGAAGAAAAAATAATAAAATTAAGGTCGTGTGACGTTGTTAGCAGAAGGGTAAGTTTGCGCTGCTACGAATGTAGACGGTGAAACGCACATTTGTCTTATGGACAATGACGCCAAAGAGTATATGACAGGGTATAGTGACGTTCTTTGTGAGCACGTAAATTCACCGTACCCGCAGTTGCGATTGGTCCTTTTTTCGCAATTGAAATAAAGTCGCCATATAATGGCGACGGTTACTCTTTTTCGCGCAGAAATAATAATAGAATTTTAAAAATACATCGCAAGAAAAAAAACACAACGTCAAAGGGTCATAATTTACTATATACACTCTGATAAACACACGGACGTATAGAAATTAAATTCGAGGTCAAATTGCGCCACACTGAGGCCCTGCCTATATGTGCACATGCAGAGTTCCAAACACATGCGTGAGGACGTGATGCAGTCTTAGTTCAGCAGACTATAATCAGGGTACTTGTTTCTAGAAAAGCTAAACAGAAACTACTAGCAGTTTAGGTTTAAACTTATAATAATTCGAAATTGCATTTTGTTTTTCGACGTTGTTCTGCACGAATAACAATGACACATCTATTATTTTAAGGAGAAGAAGTGGGGCTTCTCAAAGTAAGATGAATGAATGGATGACTGAATGGGGTCCGCAGTCGAACAGGTCAACATTATCACACCATTTGTCATGTCACACGTCTAGGCGTGCCCGGATCCACTCATTTAGCATATTACGAGTGCATTGACTTCACTTCTGAAGTACACGTCCCATTCGTTTCCAATGCCCTTCGCAGTGTTCTCTTCAAAGTTTTGTTCTTCCGCAGGGAAACCTGAACGTCCGCGCAGATCGTGCCTCCACCCAGTAAAACAGTGCAATAATATATGTTGGTCCAGTGTAATAGCGATAGGTAGCCTGCATTCCAGACTACCTGGTCAAGCTGGGTAAAATGTGCAGCTGCGTATGCGACAGCGAAACAGAGTTCGAAGTTGCGACCTCTGTCAACGACCACATTCATAAATGTTAGCAATTCAGTGCGACAGGGCTAGAGCTCTGTTTCGCAAGGTTGTTCACTCTACGAGAAAATTCACTTAAAAGGAAATGCAGCAAATTGTAATTGCTACAAGTGTATAGCAGAGGCGTTGGTCACCTGCGAAGGGCTCCTACAATCAAAAACGTTTCCTAAATGCTGCGGCATGTTTCTCACACTTTTACTTTAGAACAGAACATGTAGTTTAATAACCGAATTGGTGTAATATAACGAATGAGTTCATTAGAGAGGAAAACACAGTTGAAACACGCCATAGCACGTTCATTGAATAAACGAAGAGAAACAATAGCATTGTAGACTTATGGGCTTGCTTGTTTGAAACAGTTATTGGAACCACAGCACTTAAGGGATCCGGAAAAGGAATAATGACAAGTGACGTGGCTATAGAATAAGGGTAGCACCCGTCCTTGTCCTTGACCTTGAGCGCGTCGCGTAAGCCCTGCGGTCTCAAGAAACTCCAGCACCAGCCAGCACCTCGCTCAGCAACAAATACTTTGATCATTTCCAACGTGAACTTCAATTTAGCAAAAAAAGTGAACGAAAACATTTCGAAAGTTGTAGCACCATGACATGAAGTAACCATCACATATGGGCCCAGTAAAAAAAAATGAAAAAAAAACAGGAAGAACGACATAAAACGAAAGAGATTGACATCTGTCGATAATGACGGCCTCGTCAGTTAAATTGCTGTTGCTGATTCTCTCGGCAGTACTTTCGTAACCTGAACAAGGAACGTATCTCTGGGAGTCGCGCAAGAAATCGTTCCATAAGATCTGTTATGTGTTCACAGGGCGGTAATGCGATCAGCTTCAGTCGAGTGCTCCCAGCGAATTGATATTTGCGACAATCGCAGCATAGAACTTTAGTGCGGTGATGAAACGCTTGCGTTGCGTGCTACTGACTCTGAGTTCTTCACAGCCACGTCAATGCCTGCTTACAGCCTCAGGACTGCAGCTGTCATGCAGAACTGATAATATTAAGCCGAGAAAGAGGCTCTGGTCAAATGTTGCGCGGCCGCGCTTTCGCTTTAACCACATTATTTTTCTTTCTTTCTACAAGAGCTGTATTCCTTTGTCTATGTGAACTTTACCCATTGCACGTTTTTCGCTAATTTGGTTCACATAAGTGAAAACGTGTTTCTCGTCAGCCTGAGTGATAAGCTCAACAAAAAAAAGAAAGCACCCCATGCTCCAACACCTGTTAAGCGTGACAGGTGTGGCGACATACTTTTCGGACATTTCAATAACGTTGCTGACTTTAACCTTAAGCGTTTTTTTTTTTCTTCTCTTTTTTTTTTAATGATTAGCAATGTGACTTGGAAGCAACACTTACTTTCCTGCTCTCTCATTAAGTAGCTTTCCCTTTATACTTCATAAAATAGACGTTGTGTTTTTCCCTCCGTTCGTTCGTTCGTTCGTTCGTTCATTTTTGTCGGTATCTGGTTATTTCGAGGTTTTTATACTTGTGAGGAAAACATGGCAAGCTATATATCAAAGCGTACGATACGAAAATAATCAGGGCGCATACTCGCAGATAAGTTTTTTACGCTGGAACAGAGATGCCACTCAGTCGTGAGGTCGGACACACGGAAAGTGGCCGTCTATTAGCAAACACTGCTTACAAAAGAAAAGCCTTGTGGATTTAGCCCCGCTTCTCTGCAGCGCTCATGTACGCATTGCCGCCTATGATCCATACTGTTGTGCCTTTGCTACGCCGCAATCACTTCGATAACAACGGAGGTACTTCGCGTAACCGTTCATGGACATTGCGAAAAGTGCGTTTCATCTATTGCTGCAGTTGATAACAGAAGGCCTACTTCAGCTTGTAGGTTACATGTCCCTCCGCTAACTCACGGGAATGATACGATGTGTGGACGCGGTAGTTTCATCTAGCTTTCCGCGTAGCCCGGTATTGTCTAACGTGATGGTCCCTTTCCTGTATCACGACGCGCCCATACCTATACGCCAAGTGTTAATCCCGAAAGCAAGTGCCTCTGCCTAAAAACTTCACCAGCCAGCAGCCATTGATTGGGCGAAAATATGTTAGCCCACTGCGCTACCGTTACGGTCTCTTGTAATGTCGTCTCTCGTTTCTCAGCAGGGCTAAGCTCAATCTCCTGGTACTTTTGACTCAGACACGAAAAAATTGCCTGTGTACGCTGCTGCGTTTTAGCCAAGCGCTTCAAGTTCAAACACGTAGCTAAATGTGTCTAAATGAGCAAAGAACGTACCGTAACAATGTGCTTGGCACTCCGTCAGTGTCGCCAAAAGTGCATGCAACGCGGTGTTCAGGCAAAATTTCGTCCGTTCTTTGTCTGATCTTATTATGAAAAACAGTGCGATGAAGGTACACCGACGGCTGGAAGCTGGAACAGCAAAGCGCTGAACTAATAACCACTGCCTGATTGTTCGTAGGCTCCTTATACAAATAACAAAGCGCACACGCAACCAGAAAGAAAAGAACACACTATGCTTGAAAAAAATATGCCTTCCAACTTTTGCGCTGCTTGGCCGAAGCAATTTCTTCATCGCCGATATCGAGTAACATATATGTATACTTTTACGAGTGCGTCTCATCGCGAAGGGCCAAGATTGTTGCCCCTCTCTAATATATATATATATATATATATATATATATATATATATATATATATATATATATATATATATATATATATATATATATATATATATATATATATATATATTAGAATCGTGAAGTTCAGAGAGTTACGTCTCGAGCGCTGCCGTTATCTCCGTATGCAAAGAGAAGTAATACCTGCGTCAAACACAATTGCTTGTCGCCATTTTTACTGAAATAATGTTGCTGTTCACGGAGAAGGGGCGCAATCCACGAATCCTCTCTTTCGTAAGTGCTATTTGCCATTTGTCATACGCCTTCGCTAAAGATGTGTCGAGCGTGAGGATTTCCTGGAACGTTCTCTTATGAAAAATCTGATAGCGTATGACCTTTCTATGGATACAGATCAAAGACGATACAGTTACTTATCGGCATTTAATTCGTTCATTTCCTTGAAGGTGGACTCACCATGCGTCAGCGTCCGTCAGCAAGGCGTTTGTCATGAGCCTACGCAACCACTGACGTCACGCGCGGGAATTTCCCGGGCCGTGATTGGCACGGGGCGGCTCGCTCGAATCTCAAACCGCGTCACTGCGCCTCCTCTAGGACCCAGTCGCCCGGCGCATGTTTTCGTGCTATTCATATTCTTTGTTGCTGTTTTCGTCGTCTCCATTTTGATCCACTTCTTTATATATATATATGTATACACAAGCGTAGTCGTCATTTTTGCCAGATTAAAAGAGGGTGTCCGCTCTGCCAAGAGAGACGCGGGGCAGTGGCTGGCACAACCTTGATTCAAGCAGTTGCCGCTTATCTCTGCTCCGCCGGCGGTGTGATGCACCGCGTCCCCTAAATTAGAACCACGCCTCCTTCCTGCCCTCGTCGCCGTTGCGTCGCCTGGCGCTAAGCCATGTTTCTAATTCTAAGTTCTCCGTATAATTTCTTTTGCACTTTCTTGTCTCTTCCGCGTCCCCGCTACTTGACGAACTGGGCTTTTTTTCTACATTTGTTTTTCTTTTTAGATATACCAAAGTTTCCTGTGGCGTAAGCTATAATAAACGACTGTCTTTGGCAACCGGCGCTCGTTTGACCGATCTCTCCGTGGTTAAGCGCTTTTCCCAGCCCGTTGTCTCCCAGGCTTTGTCTAACGCGCCCGCGTCTTGCCGATTTTGTTTGTCTTTTTCTTCTCTGACCTTGGCCATGAACTTGGCCCGGAGTCCAATCAGCTTACGAGTATCTATTTAAAGGCGCTTAACGCTGGCGCTCTTAAGATAGCCTTGTCACGATGCACGTCACGTTACTAACAGGAGGACACTTCCTGATGGGCGCGTCACCATGCAAATATATTCATTCGTGCATTCTCCGGATGGGGAATGTCGCGGAGAGCCGGTCACTGGGATAAGATTAAAAAGCGCCGAATCGCTTGAAGCCAGGACTCGGGTATATCTGGCAATGACCCACGTCTTGTTGATAATCTTGGTTGTTCGGCTTATACAAAGCAATTGCGCGGATCCAACGCGCCTGTTGGAATCGATGTGAAGCGATACTTAAGCGAAGCTGTGAATAAAACGCTGCCCATATAAATGCGATGTGTAGGACAGTCTTTATTTTCATCCAATGCAACGCGCAACTTCACGCAGTGTACATGTTTATGAACTACACTGCTCGCCAAGTTATGCCTTATTACAAACAGAACTTCACATGGATAAGGGATGTGAGACGTGGGCTCAGCAACGTCGCGAGGCCTAAGACGATACGATGCCCATAGGAGGACAAATGGTGACGAGAGGTGTATGTGCAGAGAAGTATGATGCAACTGTAAATCGATGTATATCGATAAAATCGATAAGGATTCTATACCGCTTGACTAACATTACCACAGTACCTCTTCTAGAGAGAGAGAGAGAGAGAGAAGAGAGAGGGAGACATTTATTTCAATCTGGCCCCCTGTCCGGGGCTACTGGGCGTTAAGGTAGTGGCGAGAGGCTGCCGGAAACGGGTGTGAACATGCGACGTTGGTGGCGTCGACTCTTGATTGGGCTGGGTCCTCTTCTTGTGGTACTGCAAGCCCAAGCGCCGTGGTGAGCTCCGTTAACGCGCCCACATTACGTGGGGTTGGTCAGCCAGCCACTCCTCTAATATGTGTGGTCTTTTTGGTAGCGTCCAGAAGATTCAATCAATTTTCTGGAGGATTGACCAAAAATTGGCGCATACGCCGTGGCGCTTATCTCTATGGCCCAAGAAGGGGGGAAACATATATGTAAGAACGAAGAAAGGAAGGAAAAAGTGGAGAAGGAAGGCAGGGAGATTAACCAGCTTAGCCTAACCGGTTCGCTACCCTACACATGATTGTGAAAATCAGATAGGCTGTTAATTAAAGTGAGCTACTTTGTTAAAACGTATGTGTGCATCTGAAGTGTCTATGGCCGAACAATATAGGTACAGGTTTCGTTTCATGATGTATTGTTTTATTATAGAATACAAAAGTTCGGTCACTGGCATTACTATGTCGCTCCTGGAGCATGGGTCCCGTGCCTATCGGGCAAGAAATCCCGGACAGAAAAGCAGCGACCGATGATCTACATAATGCTTAGGGCTGGCAGGCAATGAAGGCTCCGCGTTAAAATGACAATTATATTCTACCTAAAGCCTATGCTACAATTTTACGCGCTTCTGCAAACTCTGAGGATAGAGAGAGAAAAAAAATAGAAGAGAGGAAAGGCAGGGAGGTTAACCAGATGCACGTCCGGTTTGCTACCCTGCACTGAGCTAAGGGGTATGGGGACGAAGAGAGAGAGAGAGAGGAGAGAGAGAGAGAGCACAGTCTCGCGCAGATCTAGAGGTTCGCACCGAGTCTACGTACGGTTGACAAGACCTGTCAACTTGAGGTATTTCAACAACGCTTTCGTGGCTTTCTGTGCCATTAACGCGTACGGCCATGGTCCAAGGATCTTCATTTCCGCGAATGGTTTAGATCCAGCTGGTTCAATGCTGTCCGCAGAGCTTCACACTCGACGTCGTACTGGGGACAGAGACGTTTATTTCTAAAGATATTTGGGTAGCGCTCAAAGTCTTTATTCGATATTTTGAAGGAATTACTGCTTCCATTCGCGTTGTACCTTTTGTCAGCAGCCCACCCGCGTCTGGTAGCTTCGTATAGTGAAGATGCGGCAGCTACGCAGCTCTAAAAATGTGTATTTTGGCCCCGACAGGAAGCATCAAATGCCTTACCTACCTGCCACTTCGTTCTTGAAGCACGCATTGTTCAAAACAACGAGGCACAAACCTACATCACGCGTATGGTAGGTCGGAAAGGTATTCATTAAAGTCCATTTCAGGTTTAAGTAAGTGAACAGCATTGCAATTGGGACGTTGTCTCCAACTCACTTGTCGATGCCCGTACTAACGCCACTGATCGGCATTTACCGCGCGCCCTAAGCAATAACCCTTGACTTAACCAGGACCGGCATGAAACGCTTGGCTTATGGAATGATCAGGCCCATCGCGCCCTACTAACCTTTATAGACCTAACTAACTTAGGTTCACGTTTGTAGCATGAACATTCGACATTCTGTTGTAGCGTGTCCTTCAGTGACCGGCCCTACTGTGTGTGATCGGTACTGTACCCTAACGCTTCTTCCTTCGAAGATGGGAGGTGGCGGGTTCAAACACCTTGTAGTGTATATTGTGAACCGGTGATTACGTGCAGCTTTACTTGGTGTCTCATCGTGGAGAACACAATCAGCCGCATAGCGAACTAGCCATGGACGTGGTTGATAATTGTGGAGGCTGTTCGACGCGGCGTCACTTTAATTCCGGCTGCAGAGTTGTACTTTAGTCTTTAGATTTGTCCTGTTGCAGTGTTCTACTTTGGTCTTTAGATTTGTCCTGTTGCTCTCCTTTCCTTCTTTCTTTTTCCTCCCCTCCTTCCTATCTTCCATTTCTGTGTTGCTGTCGCCTCCCTTCAGAGGAGTAGGCAGGCGTTGTGCCCCTTCCGGTGGCAGTTGCCAGCCTGCTCCTCGCTTTCCCTTTCCTGTTACCTGTGTATATGTGTATATGTGTGCAAAACAAATAATAATAATGGAATCGTATTGCAAGAAGCCCCACTAACAAATATTCGAGCTTTGCTTCTTCTATTGCGTCAAATTCGCCGCATGTAGTTGGTGTCACTGATACCTGGTCGCATAGTGATATCTATGACATCAGTCTGCTTCATTCACACATGACATCAATCTTGACTTAGGCGTAGATGTCTTGTTAATAGATATTTTTCAAAAGCGTTCGGTACCGTAACACACTCCAAGCTTTTGTATAAATTCAACCTTCTCATTAATAACTATTTTCTTGGAAACTGTATCCGTAGCTTCTTTTAATTTTATTTTTGCAATCGGTCACAATATGTTTCTTTTAACTACAGCAATTCCCCAGACGCGTCACTTTGTTTCCGTGTACTCCAGGGCTCTGTCCATGGGCCTTTGCTTTTCTTGCTTTGCATAAATGAGATATCACACTTTCTTTCAGTAAATCTTCGCCTTTACGTGAACGAATGTATTCTCTGTAATGTCGCTACCACCCGGTAATCATCACAACATTCTCAATAACTCCTTTCCAAGGCTTTGCAGGTGGTGTGAGTTCTGACAATTAACATTAACTTTAAAAAAAGTTATGTCCTTTCGCCAAGCGTACTCATTACCCCTATTTAAATTACTGCTATAACTCTACTTTTCTACAGTCCGTCCCATAATATAAGTACACAGGCCTCCTTTTAAGTTCAAGATTATGCTGGTCATATGCACATACCTTGCAGCAAAGCGCTGAAAAAATTTGGTTACCAAGGCTAATGACTAAGTGTAGCTCCAAAAAAAAAGTAAACTGATAACATGTAAAACATTCCTAAAACATATTCCTGATTGTGATGCTACAATATGGAACCCTTAGAAAAATTTTGACATTAATAAAGTTGAATCTCTTCTGAAGAAAGCCATATCTTTCATATATCGTGGCTATGATAGACGCGTTACACCGTCCTTTCGTCTGTTTGTACTTGGTTTAGCTCTTCTTTCCCGCCGAAGTCACACCGAGTCTCTGAAATTCCTACACTCCGTATTTTACACACATTGCACTGCTCCTAACATCTATCTGTAACGTGCAACGCCGCTAGTCACCATAAAAATTAATCAGCGAAACTTATCTGTCTCTTACCCTCGCATTGTAGGTAGTTTTTGTTCGTATGACTATGGAACACTGTACTGATTTGCTTGGTACTGCCAGCTGTTTACCCTCGAAGGAATGCCTGAATTCTATTGGGTGCTCCCTCTGTACCATTTTTCATATGCACGCTTTGAATTTCAATGTTTTGTACCTATTTCTTTGAAGTGTATCAATATATGTGTATGCTTTTCTCCCACTCTTGGGATAGCCCCATTATGGGCTTCAGTATCTGAAAACAAACAAACGAACGAACGAACAAAAAACAAATAAATAAATAAACATCCTACCAAAGTCAGCCATAGAAAGCCACGGCGATGTACACGCCCAAGTAATTCCCGAGGCAAGCGTGCGATTCAGAAGCTCAGTAATGTTGCTTCATTGCAGAATGGCTGGGAGAGCAAATACGAAGCACTCCAGAAATTGGCTACTCATAGAGAAAAACCGGGTGATATATCCTTCTTAATCTCAAAAATCTGTCGGGAAGGCCTTTGCCTATATACATGAGCCTTCTTGTGCAAGGACCGTTTCAAGTCTTGTACATATAGCGACAGGGTGCAGAAGGAGTGACAGCGCAAATTGTTTCCTCCATGCTGGACCGTATAACCGGCGCAAAGGACGCACCACCTAGTCACACCTGCTTTGTTTCATTATTTTTTCCAGCTTTAAAGTGACCGAGACAGAGAAGGAGAAAAGAGACACGAAGAAAAAAAAAAGGAAGAGCAACAGCCCGAACCGACACACACACACGCGAGGACACGCACACACCGCCAAGTAGTCTCTCCGCCGTCGATTTCTCGGGTCGAGTGTCTTTCATCAACAATGGGGAAAGGCTCTGGGGAGGAACAACATCAAGCCGCGAGGCCGGCAGACGCTGAATCCTCAGAGAGAGGGTGGCGGGAAAGCTGGCCGGCGGGACAGCCGGCGCGATAGACAGGAGCAGCGCGTCGAAAGAACGAATCCACTTCGAACGAACGGGGAAGCAACATGAAACAAAGCGCGAGTGTACCTCTTTCTTTTCCCTCGTCATCCCTTCCTGCCTTTCCTTCGCGGTCTCGTCTTCCTCTTTCGTTATTTTTTCAGTGGTGTCCTTCCCTGTGTTTCTTTTTTTTTTTACTTCGTTCCGGCTTGACATTGTTTTCAATGTTTCCCAGCTAGTCGTGGGCGCCCGCGCAGCGCGTGCCTCTTCCTCTTTCTGCTTTCCTTTTCTTTTTTTTTCCCTCTGTTGCTCTCCATCCTCCTCTTGCGCAGCCTCTCGTGCGAGTCCCTGTAGGGCCGCGGCCACTGTCTCGCCTCGATCGCGAGGTTGGACGGCTGGCCTTGAGGGAAAAATTCCATCGCGTCACGTGTGCTCCGCCGCCACGGGTGGAGCAAGGATCCCTTCTCCTCCTCGTCCTCTATTTCTTCCACCGAGTTCGGAGAGCCGTTGCCATGGCGACCGCCTCTCCTGCGTCCCTCCTGTCCCACTTTTTTTTTTCTCTCTCTCTCCCCGCCTCCCTCTCCCGACACCGTTCTCTCGAGCCAACCTCTTTCCTTCGCCCTTCGCTCCCTGCCGGTGGCCGCGGAGGTCGCGAAGAAATACAATTTTCAATTCTGTGTTTTACTTGTCGGCGGTCGGTCTACTGGTCGCGCGAGGACGGGGGGAAAGCGGCGTGCGAGGAGGCAACGAGCAGGAAGGAAGAAAGGAAGCCGAGCTGACTCTGGCTGTTCGACGACTGGGAGCACGAAGAGAGAATCGGAGTAGGGAAAGGACTCGCGTAATAACAGAGCAGCGATGCGACGCGATGCCTGCACGAGGTTAGCTAGCCGCGGCGCTATATGGCAGACCCGTCCCAGCGGTTTTCTTTCTTTTGCTCACCTTGTGCTGGCATGGGACGCCACTCTCTCCGTCTCTCTCTCTCTTGCTCTGTATGCCTCTGTGTGAATGGCCCAGCTATTAGGCGCCGCTTAGATGCCTGGTACGCCATAACAGGCTCACCTCCATGTCAACGAGAAGAAGGGTGCTCCCGCCGATGGTGTACAAGGTTGTCTGCGGCAAGCGCCGCGCTGTTTGCTGGAAACCGCCGTCGCGTGGAGTAATAATCGCTTACGCTGGCGCGGCTCTGCCAACGGTGTGTGCGATGGAAGGTGCGCCGCACGCCTCTTGGCTCGATCATCACAACGACCACGGCGCAGCAACCGCAGCCGCTGACTAACGCTCCAAAACATGGCGTGGAGATCAATGTGGGCCTTCTGGGTTCGCAAGACCACGATTTAGATTAGGTCATCTCGATGATTCTGCATAGTGCGCAAGATAATAGCTGCTGAAATCACTTTGGAAGTGCTGCAGAGAGCAGTGACTTCCAGGTAATCGTTGGGCCCATCAACTGTGGTTTCTCCTTCTTTCTTTCTCTCTTTCTTTCTTTCTTTCTTCCTTTCTTTTTTCCTTTCTTTCTTTCTTTCTTTCTTTCTTTCTTTCTTTCTTTCTTTCTTGCACCCCTATTGCCGGTATGTTGGGAGTTGGATCAAATGCAATTTTACTGAACGCACGTAATTAATACTGTGCCTCTCTAATTAATGATGTTGAATGACTTGGGTCGCACTCAAAATTCGTAAATCTTAGGCAGCAAATTTTCAGCAAATATATGTTAAAAATCACCAATGCTGTTCTTTGTTCTCGTTTTTTTTTTCTCATCTTCTTAACACTGTCAGCTCGCATAATTTGTGTTGCCTTTTACAGGCATCTATTATTCAACAACCGCAAAAACACAACAAGAAAGCTAAATGACAAGAAATAAGTGGATCGCGCGGCGTCACTTTTTCATGCTACGCGATTCATCAAATTTATCGAGGCACTTTGACTGCCTATCCAGGAGTGAAGTAATTTTCGCACAGCGTCTTCTTTTTCTTATTTATTTTTCTCCCTTTTTTTCCCTTTTCCCAGAACAATGTCGTTTGAAACAAATGAATAAAACCAGCAGACAAGGTCATGACGTCAAAGGTGGACCACATATCATATTGCCGTACCACGACCAACGGTGCTAACACAGAGAAAGCCGTTGCCTAAAGCGCTGTTAGCGTTCAGTGCCGCTTTACTTATTGGTTCCGGTGTTCCTCGTTAATTTTCTATGAACATACTTTCCTTTGAGAACTCGCTTCCGCTTAAAAAGGCGGAAGTGGAGTCTCCATTATCTCCAACAGATGGCGTGTGTGTGGGCGATCGAGGCGCGACTCAGTTTACCGCCATATTGAATTCGGAAGTAGGCGAAACATGTTTTACAAAACCAACAGCACCAGACTACTTGATTTCAGTGCACAAGCGTTAGTGGGCGTAGAAGCTGTGCGCGTCGTACTAAAGGCACCTCGTCGTAAATATAGTGCACCAGCATGAACGAATAAAACCATTGATGCTGAATGACGCCCAGCGGGGACGCAAGGTGTCCCACAGTTATTCACAGGAAGACTGCGGTAGGCGCCCAGACAGAAAAATGTGAGGAGTTACGGGCAAGATGCGGTACACTTAGGGCTCATCACGCTCTAGGTTTTCTGAACTTGCAACGTTCCTTCTATTAATACGCCTTTATTATTGCTATTAAGCAAACAGGAGCAGCTGTTGTCCTTTTATAAGGTTTGATAAATATTTTTTAGTATTAATTATAATAAAGAAATAACAATATCTCGGTCAACTTAGATGAGCCATCGCTTGTTAGCTCGTTCTCTATTATTCGGTTTCACCTTGTGCCTCTTGAGACAATTAAATTTATCGGTGCTGAAATACAAAGGGGAGAGAAGCCGTGAGCCTGCTACATCTTGGTAACGTGTGTGCACGTTGCGTACAGGACAAAAACATGCCGCTACAGGTCATCGTTATTTACTACAGCAGAGGACCGCTGCGTTCACTGAAACGATTGAACTGTAAAAATCGTGACCAATAAACTACTGAAACGGTTATGTACAGAACCTTCAGTGATTATGCACATCAATTATTTACCGCTACCAATCGTAACACAAAATACAAAATACTTGTGTAAGAGAAAAAGAGAAGAAAGCAAAGCACGGTTTCCGTGTCAGGCGGACTTTCATTGGAAATATACGCAGGAAAAAAAAACTGCGGGACAAATTTTCAGACCTTCGAGGCCGCCTGCGTAAAATGTTTTAAATATAGCAGCTTAAGGGATCTACGACGGGCTAAAGCTAAATATAAGGAAAAGAAGAAGAGTTACTGCAATTATGAATCAATTAATTAATAATTTATTTGTGTAACTTGAACAACACTGAAGTCTGTGTGCTGGTGCACAGAGAAACATAAGCAAAAAAGGTATAAATGTGAGGCAGCTACAACCAGAAGTCATGGGATTATTATTATTATTATTATTATTATTATTATTATTATTATTATTATTATTATTATTATTATTATTATTCAAGTTATAACGCTTCTGATATCAACGACCGTAACTATCAGCAGTAGGCTTCAATTACGATGCCGAGTACAGTGTCGTTCGATGAAAAGCTCACCCTGATGCAGAAAGTACTTGGATTTTCCTTTTCAAGGCAGCCTAAGCTACGCTCCGGTGCCTCAAATATACTTTAGACATTGGCAGTGGCGCTACAAAAAAAAATGCTTTATGGTTTCAACTCCAAGTTTTAGTTACCTGATCGGTTTCGCGAGCAATGCATGCCTCGCCATGACATCTTAATGAGAGTCAGTTGCTTCCGTTGTGGGGAAGCGTTTATGATAGTCTCGATAAAACCCGCTGCAGTCCACTATGGAACTCGCATTACTACAGTGCCCACGTTTGACTAGAAAAACTCACCATAGCAGTAAGAATCTTATGCATGTATATTTGCACATTATTGGACGGACAGACTCCCCGGACTGTTCAGTGTGTGGCGCTGTAGAGACTATAGAACATGTGCTCGTGGTGTGCCCTGAGTATGCGCGAGAAAGACCGACATTGGCAGATACATTGAGACATTTCCACAATGGACCACTGTCGGAGGACCTCTTGCTAGGCGCGTGGCCACAGAGTTGGCAGACGACAGAGACAATGCGTGCACTTTCACGTTTCCTAGGTGACACGGGCCTGGACTCACGCCTGTGATACCAGTTGTGTAATGTGTCATTCACCTCGTTCTTCCCATTATCATCCATCATTGTGACCCCTTTTCTTCACCTCTTCCCCCTCCCTTACGTAGAGTAGCAGGCCAGATGCTCCATTATCCGGCCGACCTCTCTACATTTTCCAATCATTAAAATACTTCCTTCCTTATGCATGTGTCACCGGCAGGCCTTCTAACATACGGATTCATAATACTGACATGGAAAAATTGGACGACGCTTAAGCTTCGCATTTAAGAGTGGAACGAGAGCGTATTCAAAGATCCCTGACAGCTTCTCAGGCTTCCTGGCAACTGCAGCTAATGTAACCGTAATGTTTGCCGTGAAATGCTGGCGGCGAACGATATGCACGAAGGCGAGAATTCTAGTAAAAACGCGGCCTCTTGCGTGGGCCGATCCCGGACGTTGTGCTCATCCGCGCCAAAATATTTACATAATTGTCACGTTTCTCTTATTATCTCGCGCTTTTAATATTTCAGTCTGAAAAGCCTTAACATAAAGACGTGCGCTGTGGGTGTTTTCTTTCACGATAGTTGTTCGTCGGCTTTCGTACTCAAAATTCCGAGGAATAACATTACCAAGAATTTAAGACAAGGTATGAGCAACTTTAGTGATTGAATGGTGTGGCAACATAACGAGCACTTGCCGAATGTCATATAGCAAGGCGCGGAATATACATATGCGTAATATATACGGGAATATTAGCTAGCAGCACGACGACGCCGGACGCTGACACTGGCTTTTCTGCGATACGGGGCCCTTAGCGATATCGAGTTAACACCAAGATTGCTATTCCGTGTAATATACAATGTCTATCGTAACTAAGCATAAAAAAAAACAATTGTTTTGAGCGAGGGGAATCATGCGGAATTTTGCATGCTGAAGTTGCAGAGATTCTTTTTAGGCAAAATTTATGCACAGACGTGGCACATTCCTGCATTGTAAATGTAGTAGACCCATTAAACTCGGTGCATCTTGCGATATCCAAGCAGAAAATTTTCACGATTCACGTAATTTCTGAAGAGAAATTGCAGTTTAGGCGTGACAGCAGAAATCAGCCGAGACTTCCTTTAGGAAGTACGGCTTTAGGAAGAGCCCGCGCGGCAGCCGAGTCAGCCGCAGCGAGCAGCGTCATGGTCGTGACGTCACTGGCGAGAGGGCGCCACACCAACTTCTTGCCGCTAATACGCGCACGAACATTTAGTGATAAAACTCGAGGACAAGTTGCCCCACATTATTCCCGTATACAGGGTTGAACAAATGTACATGAGGCCGGGATGCAGTCTGCGATGCACAAATGAGGAACATACGCAGCCTTACAGCAGAGAGGTGAAGGTGACATAGAAGGCAACAAATGAAACCGTAACTAGGTTAGCCTCAGAAGGAACAATTGAAGTGGGAGGTAAGGCACCAAGGTAACCAGTAGGCAAGCTCTCCCAAGTAACGAAGGCCCTAATAAAGAAATGACAAAGAATGAAAGTGTCCAACTCAAGAGATGAAATAGAATTCGCAGAACTGTCAAAACTGATCAACAAGGAGAAAGTAAGAGATGTTCGAAATTATAGCATGAGAGAGACTGAGGAAGTAATAAAAAATAGGAGCAGCCTGAAATCAGTGAGAAGAAAACTCGGCATAGGACAAACCAAGATGTATGCACTGAAAGATAAGCAGGGTAATATCGTCAGCGATCTCGAAGATATAGTAAGAGCAGCGGAAGAACTATATTGTGACCTGTGCAGTACGCAGAACAGCCACGATACCTCCATTCGAAGTTGGAATGAATAGGTTACAGAGGTTCTTTCTACAACTAGCGATGATGTTGGAAAGTCCTTGCAAGACATGAAACGGAGAAATGCGGCAGGAGAACTTGGGATAACAGTCGATTTAGTAAAAGATGGAGGAGATATCATGCTTGCAAAGCTTGTGGCTCTATATACGAAATGTCTTACGACTTCAAGGGTTCCAGAAAAGTGAAGGAATGCCAAAATTATACTAATCCAGAAAAAGAGAGACGTTAAAAAATCGAAAATTATGGGCCCATTAGCTTACTTCCATTATTGTATAATATGTTCACCAAGATAACTTCCAATAGAATAAGGGCAACACGACTTAAGTCAACCAAGAGAACTGGTTGACTTGAGGAATGAATACTCTACAATTGATCAAATTCATGTCATCAATCAGGTAATCGAGAAATCTGCAGAGTACTATCAACCTCTCTATATAGCTGTCATAGCTTACGAAAAGGCATTTGATTCAGTAGAGATACCAGCAGTCATAGAGGCATTACGTAAACAAGGAGTATATGAGGCTTACGTACATATCTTGGAGAAGATCTACAAAGATTCCACAGCTACTTTGATTCTCCACAAGAACAGTAGAAAAATACCTATACAGACAGGGGTAAGGCAAGGAGGCACAATCTCTCCAATGCTATTCACTGCACACTTAGAAAAAGTATTGAATCTACTAAACTGGAAAAGCTTAGCCATGAGGATCAACGGCGAATACCTCAGAAACCTTCGATTTGCAGATGAGATTGTGCTATTCAGCAACACGGGGGACGTGTTACAACAAATTATTGAGGACCTTAACAGAGAGTGTAGCAATAAGGTTGAAGATTAATATATTCAGAAGATATAGATAAATAGCCTGGCGATGTAACAAGAGTGCAGAATCGCTAGTCAACCTCTAGAGTCTGTGAAGGAGCACGTTTACCTTGGCCAATTACTCACAGGGGACCCTGATCATGTGAAGGAAATTTACAGAAGAATAAAATTGGGTTGGAGCGCTTACGGCAGACATACTGAGATCCTTACTAGAAGCTTACCATTATCACTAAAAAGAAGGGCGTACAATCAGTGCATTCTACCGGTGCTAACATAAGGAGCAGAAACTTGGAAACTGAAAAAGAAGCACGAAAACAAGTTAAGGATCGCACAAAGAGCGATGGAACGGAGAATGATAGGAGTAACGTTAAGAGACAGGAAGAGAGTAGTGCGGATCAGATAGCAAACGGGCATAGCCGATATTCTAATTGACATTAAGAGAAGAATATGGAGCGGGACAGGCCATGTAATGCGTAGGTTAGATAACAGGTGGACCATTAGGGTTACATAATGGGTGCCTAGAGAAAGGAAGCGCAGTCGAGGACGCAGAAGACTAGGTGGAGTGATGAAATTAGGAAATTAGCAGGCGCTAGTTGGTATCCGATGGCTCAGGACAAAGGTAAATGGCAGATCGAAGTGGGCATAAATTATGATGATGATGATGTTGAAATAATGCGCGCACAGAGATACGACAATCAAAAGCGTGCTTCATCATAATCACAGAAAACGAAAAAAAAGACCAGAAAAAAGAATATGACACACGTACAACATACAGCGCTCACAAACACAACTAATGAAAGCGGGTTGTGGTTACTTTGTGTTTCTCATTTACATGCTTTTAAGTTGCCCTGACACCGAATTAATTGTTAACGGTGACAAGTTATCTCTTCGTCCGTTTTCTTTTTCCTTTTCTTTATTGTTTACGACATTGCCCTTTCAGTCGAAGCTAATTTCCCAATGCTTTCTTTTACTTCATTGTAGCTTGGCTGTTTATGATCATTAACTAAAATCGAGCCCCTTGGTTTCCCTTCTTCTCTCGCAACTATTTAAGCCTTTTTGCCAAATTGCATAGCTGCAGGCGACCCTTATATTTCAGTTCTTTTTTCATATTTCATATTACACATTCGGTAGATGCAATGCTAGAATTACACGCGGGGCACTCTTTCCGGTTTAAAATATAGCCTGTCCGCATACTGACCAGCATTTGTAGGACAAATATTCGTGCACTACAGGCTCTTTTTGTGTGTGTGTATGTGTGTCTTGTTCACATTTACTGCTCTTATTTTTTTATATTTTATAGACTTAGTATATACTGTTTCCGCTCTTGTGGTAGGTGTGAGATTACTTATGTAAAAATGGGTAGTTACAGTACCTTAACTCTGCATTGGTATATGTGGTTCTAATGGAGCCTAGCTTCCCATTTGCCGGCAGTTATTAAGCAACAACAACACAAGCTGTTCTAGCTCGGGCTCTCAAAGTTTATCTCGGTTTGCAAAGCTGTGCATGGACAGCGGAAACTACTGAAGGTATTCACCGAAGAGTTTTCATAAAGGAAATGCGAAGGAAAGGACAATAAAGGGCTAGGGAAAAGACAGGGGGATTAGCCAGCGTAAGTACCAGCTGGCTACCCTTGCTGGGGAAGGGGGTAAAGAAGTAGGCAGCACAATGGCCCGCAGTAATAAAAATAATTGCTATAAGGATGTAAAGTAGTGAAAAGGAGAGCGCTTTGCTTGCTCGTTCGCATTCAGGCTAACCAGCTGCCCTAGCCAAATCTAGCAGAACAAGATAAAGGCATGCCTGTGTCCTATGGTCCTCCCTTCGCTCGCTAGTGTATCTTTCCGCTGGAACAGTGTTTAGCCTCAACGCATCAAGACGATCCGCGACGAGCGCGCACAGTACCGTTTCTTGAGCATGCTGCCCGTTGCGCGCGTTTTGCGGATAGCCAGAAGTATCGATCGTTCAAGAGCGGATTTTCGGAGTCCGAGCGCAAAGGCGTAATCGACTTCCACTCTGCTGCCTAGATGGCGCAGCAATCCCACTCAGTCGCGCGCTTTCATCAACGTTGGTCGCCCATCGCTACCGCATGTAGCCATAGCGAATTTTCAAGTAGTTTCTTTTTTACGTTTTCCTCTCTGTCCTCATTCTAACCCCTATCTCCCATCCCCAGTGTAGGGTAGCAAACCGGAGATTGCTATCTGGTTAACCTCCCAGCCTTTCCAGTTTCTCTCTCTCTCTCTCTCTCTCAAGGAGTTCTGATATGAGGGCCGAGGAGGAGTGAGGGGAATGAGGGGGTTACATTTCTTACTTTTATTTTTTTGCGTCACGTGGGCGTATAACACAACGGAGTTTTGACACTCGCTCCGCCTCGTTCAGTCGTCTGCTACGCAGCTACGTTTTACTTAGTACGTCTTTTGTGTATATGCAAATTAGCTTCTATGTCCTATCTGCCGTCCTCTCTCCCTGGCGTTTTACCACGGGTCGAAAGAATAAGCGGATGCTCACCATTAATCTTGTAGGCTATCTACTCAGTCGCACGGTTCCCCTCATGCTCACCTACACACGCGCGCCGTTGACGGCCGCGTTCGTAGTCATTTAACCGGCATCCACTCAGGCCCACACTCGTCAGTTCCGCCACACCGGCCCTCACTCATCTGCATACTCGCGCCCGCTCGAGCTCGCCGTCACTGACTCACTCCTGTTCATGCTCACGGCTGCTCAAACACTTCACTATAACCCTCTGTTACACGCCTGGGAAATGAGTGCGACGGAGCGAGTCAGCGCATTCGTCAGCGAGCACGCCGACCTAGGCCTTTGACTCCCCTACACCCCTCCCCCCTCTACCCCCGTTTCCCCACTGCTTACCGCCGGTCGGGTGTCAGCCGACAGTGCTGACACAGACACAGTGCGGGAAATCGTCTCTTGCCTTCCTTTTCCTGTATTTATTTTATTACTTCTATAAGCAACCAATTACTACCACTCCGGTCACACAAGTTGCAGCCTAGTGGATAACCCAGCGAGGCGTAGCGCGGCCAGAACGTCACAACGTTCCCACGTGACCATCTTCTGCGTGATGACGTCATGAGACATACGCCTCTTGTGAAACAAAACTGAAGGTGGTTAATAGAAAAGCTATTGTAGTAGCCCATTTAGAGAGCTCGGAGGGCTACTGCTGTGTTCTTTAGGCTTTCGAGATCTTGGACCCTCGGTTAAAGCAAAAGAATGAAGAGTCCAAGGTATCCGTGCAGCATTTCTTTAACAGAAGGCCTGGGTCACTCATGAGGTGTGCTCTTACGCTTGAAGAATGTCTTAAATGTTTAAGAAAGTAGGAAACAATAGCGTCACTGCCCCCAACAACAACAAAGAAAAAAATGTACACGATGATCGGACAATTTGGGTCATTTCGCGCACATGCAGGAAAATTTCCCGCATCTGACTGGAATGTCGAGTCCGCTGTGTTTGTGGAGTTCTCCGCGGGCAATGTGCATAACAGCTTATGTCACCGCGGTTCACATGACTTGCCTAAAGGAACAGATTATTATACTGATGTCTTACGTAAAAGTCCACTTAAGTTGCTCCCGTAACAGTGGTATATGCGTCGTAGGCAGCAATTCAGCAAAACTTATCGCTACAGTGATCCTCGAAGAACACTCATTAATTCTCAGCATTAGAGTTTATTACATTCCGCACTGACCTTCCCGGATAAATTATCCAGGGCCGTGCGTGGTATAAGGGGCAGAAAAGTAAGCCTTTCCTGACATTTCATAACACTGAGACAAACGACAAAATGAAGATAATCAACATGGAAAAGTAGGAAGGGTAGCTTCATAAGTTGTTAGTTTCTTTATTTTTTTTTTTCGCAGCTAGCATTCTTCACGTAACTCCCTTCGGGATAATTAATTTAAACAGGCAACACGTACACTGAGAATCCCTTAGTAACATTCAGTGAATCTAGTCACGCAATCGACAATAAAGAAAGCACTGGATCTAAGCTCGTAATTTACCGAAGATATGAAAACCGGGTATATTTACCGGGATATGAAAACTCCCTGAGCGTACCACGATTTGAGAAAGCAATATGAAAACTTAGGTTTTCTCTCGAATTTTTTATATCTTTAAGTTATCTGAGTAATACCCTCCAGGCCAGTGGCATTATAGAGGGGACTGTATATATATATATATATATATATATATATCATTAATACTTGGCGTAATATACAACTGTGCATAAATTTTGATTGATCTGTTTCGTTTGGTACTAGCTCACATAATTCAACTTAAGTATTCATTGCATTACGTCACTTTACTTTTGCAGGCAAAGGTGCAGACAGCTGATTACATTCGACTAATAACGCAAGGACGTAACAAACTTAACTAAGCGGGCCATGACGAAACAACAAAAAATCACTTACAATGTGCAAAAAGACACAAGACTAATGGTGATTTATGTTGTCTTCTTCTTTTACGATTATTATTTTTGCACCACTTGGAAGGCTTCACAGCTGCTTCTGAGTGATATAATGAAAGTTTTGCTATTCAATCATTATTTTTATTGCTGTCGTAGTTCTCGCTGTTGTTTTAAGTTTGAATTCTATTTCTTTCTTTGTTACAGAAAGAGGAAACAAGAGCTAAAGGCCATATGGCCTGGCAGGGGCTCTTGTTTGCTCCTAAGCGCGTTCGGCTTACATGATAATTCGATGTACGAAAAAAGCAAATATAACAGAAGACCTAGCAAGTACGATGTAGAAAATAAAAATGAAAAAGATAGTTTGTACGTTATACAATGAGTATGTGAAAAGACATTTTATGCTTCGGTTTTTGTTTCTTTGTTTGTCTGTCTGTACATTCACATTACAGTGCAGATAAATACATAAATAATACATAAATACATACATAAGTATTGCATAGAAATGTTAGTGCAATAGCATTTTATGTATAAGTAATTTAATAATGTATGAGGAGGCTTTTTATACATTGCTTAAAATGAGGTGCATGACAATCAATTTCTTCCTCAACGATGTTTAGTAGCCTTGGTATTTGATAGATAATATCCTGACGTCCGTAGTTAGTACGCGTAAATGGGAGCTTTCTGATTTGATTACGTAATGGGTATCGAGGAAAAGTGGGCATGCTGACAACATGGAGTCTTGTTTACATGTAAGAGTAATCTATAATAAAAAAAAAACTTGATTTGCTCGGATCAGTAAATGTTTGCCAAATAGATTGTGTGTGGGTAAGTCACGCGGCCTTCCGCCGCCAATGTCTGTGAGTTCTGGCGCTGGCTAACACTCCCAGGGTTCTACAAGGAAACATAAATGCCCAAGAAAGTGGACGGGGAAACGGCGCTGCGGTAGCTCAATTGGTGGAGCATCGCACGCGAAATGCGAAGGTTGTGGGATCGTTCCCCACCTGCGGCAAGTTCTTTGTTCATCCACTTTCATTTCCGTTAAATTATCGTTTCTTTATTCTATTTATTAAGCACAAGTAATTTCCCCTATGTTGTCCTTGGTTTCAGTGTTTGTTGGCTCTTTTTCAGGCGGCCTACCATGGTAGTTTTCAAAAATTCGGACTACTCGTTTTTGCAAGCTTAATAACTTGTCATAGATTTTGCTGCCGTCGTTCCCCAAATCAAGATACAATAAGTTAGCTTCGAGTAAAAAAGGGCGTAGTATATTGCTTTCTTTAGCCATAATGGTATTAGATCTCCAATTTTATACATACAGCCTACTACTTTGCTAAGATAATTGCTATGCTTATTGACCTGATTGTCCCAGGAGAAGTTCTCTTAAAACCATACCCCCAAAATGTTTGCGTTGTTACTTGTTCTAGCCTCTTTGCTTGAAATATAACAGTTATATAAACAGCCAATGGTTTATTAATCGCTTTAAATATTATATATTTGGTTTTGTTGACATTCAATTTTAGCTTGTTTATATACAGCCATTCAGATAATAAATTAAAGTAATCATTTATTTCTCATTCTAAGCATTGCAGGGAAGAATTTGCAAAAATATTAGTATCATCCGCCTACATGGTGATATTAGGTGGTGAAGAAATGTTGGGAAGGTCATTAATATAAGTATTAAATAATACAGGACCAAGTATGGATACATGTGGCACGCCAATCTGTATATTGAAAAGTGAGGAAGTCACCTGATTATATGAAACAAACTGGTAACGATCCGTTAAGTAACTTCTCATGAAATCTAATGTTGTACCACGCATACCGTAGTCATAAAGTTTGCACAGAAGTATATTGTGATTTGCACTGTCAAACGCCTTAAGCAAGTCCAAAAATAAGCCTATAGTCTTAATAAACGGTTTTCCATATTTCTCAGTATTTGATGTTTTATATTTAGGAGCGCTTCCTCACATGACTTATTTTTTAAAATCTTTACTGTGCCGTACTAATAATAGCATATTTCCCTAAGAAACCATCTAGTCTAGCGTTTAGAACAGTTTCGGAAAGTTTTGAAAAAAGAGGTAGTATTGATATAGGTCGGAAGTTGTATACACTATGGTCAGCGCCACCTTTATGAAGCGAGCAAACTCTGGCTATTTTAAGTTTGCTAGGAAAATTTCCTGACTCAAGAGAGAGAGAGAGAGAGAGAAAATACAGAGAAAGGCAGGGAGGTTAACCAGAGTTGGTTCCTGTTGGCTACCCTGCACGGGGGGAATGGTTAAGGGTGATAAAAAGAGAAAGAGAGTGGAGGGGGAGATAGAGAGAAAGCGAGACGAGCACTAACAAAGCGCGTGCACTAAAGAGCGCTAGGGGGCGGCGTGAAGCCCCGCAGACCATCTTCATAACACCAGTAAGGCCTTCAGCGCGGATGTTCTTGCAGAGCACTGACCTGAAGCTTTCAGTTCTGATAGTGGGCGATTGTCCAACTGGTCCAGTACTCTGCACATCACTTGTCTCTGGGCACTATATCGCGGGCAGACACAGATAATATGTGCGAGCGCCTGTTCGCTGTTGCATGTGTCGCACGTAGGGCTGTTGGCCATTCCAATAAGGAAAGCATACGAGTTCGTAAAGGCAACGCCTAGCCACAGACGGTACAGCATGGTCTGTTCACGTCGTGGTAACCCAGGTGGTAGGTGCATCCTTATGTCCGGAAACAACGAACGCAAACAACACATGGTGAAAACGTTCGAGTCCCACAGGGACAAAGTACAATCACGGGACATAAATCGCAGCCCAGCCGCAGCGTCTGTTCGCGAAAGCGAAATGAAGACTCGTTGACCACTTTCATGCGCAGATCGGGCGGCTTCGTCGGCGTGGTTGTTCCCACTGATATTACAATATCCTGGAAGCCATTGAAAGATTAGGTTGTGTCCCTTGTCATGGCTGTGATGATATATGTGTGGAATTTCTGAGGCCAGTTGTTCATTTTGTCCGTGGCGCATTGGGCTTCGTATGCACTGAAGGGCTGCCTTGGAGTCACTAAAGACAGTCCATTGTTGCGGTGGTTCCTGCTTAATGAAATCAAGTGCAGCACGGAGCGCCGCGAGTTCTGCACCCGTCGATATGGTCACACATGAAGTTTTTCATTTGATTGCTTCAGACTCAAACATTTCATTAATAATATGAGCTAAAATAGTAGAGGTGATGTCAGACACATATTTTATAGGAGATGCCATGATACCGTCGAAACCTGCAGCACTGTTTGACTTAAAATTATTTATCATGCTTTCTACTGCGCTTGGTGTCGCTGGAAATAACATTAAAGAATTTTGCACAGTCGGTTTCACGACAGTATGGCCTATCTCTTCTGGATCTTCTGCATAAATGTTGCTGCAGCATTGAACAAAGTGAGTGTTTAGGATAGAGGCGGCGTCTTCACCTGCAAGAGTACCGTTAACCGAAGCTATTCGTAGGTCTTGAGGGCTAGCCTTTCCTCCAGATATCTTCTTAATTTCCAGCCAAACGTTTCGTGGATTCGTATAAACGCGCGGGAACACGTTCTCATATTTTTCTTTTGCCTTTTCATAATTCTGAATTTACTTGGTTACGGTACTCCATGAATTTGGCTAATTGATTCATGTCTCGTGTTTTAAAAAATGTATGGTACATTTGATGTTGATTTTTGATTTTTGTAAGAAGCCCTACAGCTATCCGTGGTTCTGTAATTTTTTTTTTTTCATTTTGTAGCACTATGTTGTGGGAAGGCTATGTCGTAGCAAGCGATTAGTTTATCAAAAAAATATGTATGCCTTATTTGGGTCACTTTCAGTTATCTCAGATTCCCAGTTTTTTTCATGAACGAGACAGCGAAAATAGTCTAGCGTCGTTGTGTAGATGAGGTGGTAGGAATATACAGGCGCATTTTGCTTGTATTTCTGGGAACAAGGCAGAAAGCAAAAAATTGGAAGATGACCACTTATATCAGAAGACATGACACTAGCAGTCACAGCGGAAACATGTACATAAGTGATACAGACATCTAGTAAGCTTTCACTGTGTGCGGTTACTCGTGTTGGCAAGGTTAAAATATTCGAGCGTGCGTAAGAGTACAGCAGCTGATTATATTCTCGTGTTATTGTATTTTCAGCCATCATCTCTATGTTCGAATCACCTGGTACGGCAAACGTTATGCCAGTGCCACTGAGATAAGCTAGCAGCTTATCCACAAAAGAAAATAATTGTTTTTTGTGGCCACAGGGTGGTCTGTTGACTACTGAAAACGTTCCTGCTTGAAGAATAGTGAGGCACTCAACGTTGTGATTAATTAGGGAGAAATCTGCAATTTTCTTCGAGTTTAGATCATTTCGTACATAGGCTGAAGGACCGCCACCTCTTGCGTAGGTACGGTTTAGTACGTGATGCGTGTAGGTTTGGAGCCGTATGGGGTAGTCCTTATCAGAAAACCATGTCTAACTAAAAAGAACATTAGAACTAGTGTTGGTATGTTGGAGCAATTCTTCAATTTTATCTTGCTTACTTTTTATGCTTTGGACGTTTAATTGAAAGATTTAAATATGTGTTTGTAAACCCGCAGATATATTTCCAAATGAAAGGTAATCATGATAGAAAGATTTATCGATTAAAGCCATATCTGGACTTAAAGACAATAAGAATTTTTCTCACGAAATAAAAGAAAATATTACGTTATCATCTTGCTGATATCCTCAGTGCTGAAAATATGCAGAGTAGGAGACGTTTCATTGCGCTTACCATTACTTTCCCTCCAGTGGTCCAGACATATTTCCAACCAAACTTATTCTTCCTTTGTTTCGCAGCACTTAGTAACTGCTTACCATGTCTTGTAGAATGCTAATTAATGATTGTAGGACGATTCTCAATAAAGCCAAGCATTCTGGTAATAATGTTTTTCCTTTAGTGATTTACCAAGAAAACCTTTCCTCTTAATGCGGCGCACAAATCAAACAATTATGTTTTGTTCGTTATGTTTCGCTGTAGGAACTTTATGGCATGCATCAACATCAGTATCTTGTACTTCCTCTGCAACAAGTCCGGCAATTTTCTTTATAATAGTCATTGACTCAGCATCAACAGGAACACCCTTGATTTCTAAGTTGTTGGAACACTGCATGGCACGTTTCAAGCTCCTCTAGTTTTCGCGTCAGCTTAGCATTTTGCACTTTAAGTACCTTGTTTTCTGTTGCAATGGCCTGGATTACTTCTTTCAATGCTCCTAAGTCCTTAATTTCCTGTCTCAATTTTTTTAGATCTTGTAGACTTTATATCCTTTATATCCTTTATAGGCATTCTGTTTTTCTCTCTTTTTTGTTTATGCGTAATGTACGTAAACTTGCAAGGTCGTTCATAATGAATGAGAATCACTATACCTTCAAGTTCTTTTTTAATATATGGCACTTAAGTGGTAGAATTCTGTATGAAGGTATCATATTGTTCTCCGGGTAAATATGTCAAATATAAGTTCCTTTTAGTGCTGTAGTACTAATGAAATGTTGACCTTAACATTACAGGGCCCTGTGCCTTATATGCGTACTAAATCTAACGAATCGCAAAGAAGTGCAGGTAACTAGAAGGCGTTCCTAAGTATTAATTATTCCTTGCACACAACCCTACCTATGCCGTAACTATTCTTTGTGTTGCCTGAGCGTTCTCTTCTGAAAGTTATGCTGAGATTTGCTTTCACTCAGTGAAGTTATACCAACCTTGGGACCTTAAGCCAAATCTCTCGCTTCGCTTCAGTGTCGTACTTTGAAGCCTTTGTCTCGAATATCTGATTATCTAGATGAGATTACTTAGCCATACTATGTATTTCCCCATTGCGAGCTCACCTTCCTTTGTCTAGACAAATTACCAGTGAATATTCCAAGTTTTTCCTTTTCTTCATCCTGTCTATGCCGTTAACATCCAGTGCGCCTGCAGAGAAGTAAAAAATAACGACTGCACTTGGTCAGTTCAAGGATGCAGGGTCGATGGCGTCTCTGGCAAGGGAGTCGAAGGCGTCTGGCTCGATATCGGTTTCGTAGAGCCAGGCCCAACAGTGCAATCTGATGCTGTCTGCCATGTATATTTAGGTCCGTGCACTGCTAAAGAAAACACATCGATTGCTAAAATTAAGCTCGTCCGAGTCGCTTTGCCTCGCTCATGAGTCTTCCCTTTCTTTTTTCTTTAATAACGCTCTCTTTAGCTCCCTCTCTCTCTTTGTCTCTCTCTCTCTTCTTGAAGCTACTAAGCTACAGGCGTCGCATTTTCAAGAGATCACTCACTTGGGGTACTTTCTCACTCGCCCGACGTACGTAACACATCGCGCGACGCGTCACTGGAGCAGTGGCCGTACCGTCCCGTCGTTGCATTCTAGAAATACGCGGCGGGAAAATATGGCTACTTTTTCTTGCTTATACGATGAACGCCCACTTGAAGTGGTACTTGAAGTCGTATGCAGAAAGGAATCGTTTGAGAATATCGGCCTTCGTTCTTAATTGGGAAACGCTGCAAACGAAAACGAAGGGTTATACTTCCAGTAGCTATTCGCATTCAGCATCTGCTATCGCGAGTCCCGTGTCAGCCTGATTGAAGCTTCCCAAAGCTCTCCGTGAAAGCGTTGTTCGTCTGATGGTTATAGTTCGTATTTTTTAACTGCTGATATTTGAAAGGCTCACGCAAAGCCTGATTTAGTAGCTCCAAACAGTCTCTTCTATTAGTCCCGCTGTGTCATTCAATCATTCACATTTAACCTGCCGCAGAGCTGATGCCCAGGACGGCTGGTTTACTTCGCAGTTGTCCGAAGAAGAAATCATTTCCCATGGCAGCGTGCTTCACTGGGCTGGGGTCCATTCGAAACTGCAACCTGGCCCCGGCAAGAGTGCCAGCGAATATATAGAAGAAGCGCTCGCAACTTTTAGCAAGCCGCGACACGCCTAATCGTAGCTTCCGTAGTACGCGGTGAATGTCGAATGTCGTCTTTTCCTGTGTGTCTTCACTGTGTCCGTGTAAGTGCGCTGCTTCATCAGCAAGGTATGATGATTACTCACCAACTAGCCGAACTTTCCACTTTACTGAACTTCATTTCCATTACAACGGGTGCTTTTATATGTTCGAAAGAAAAAAAGCAGCGAGTGTCGTCTTTTCCTGTGTGTCTTCACTGTGTCCGTGTCAGTGCGCTGCTTCACCATCAAGCTACTCAATTCTTCACCGGCAGAAGAAAAATATAGCAGATATTTCGTATTTTGAAAAGAATTGACGGCTACTTTTCGGTCACGTGAGTGAGTGAGTGAAGAAACATTTATTGTAGGTCCGGCGAGGACGCGAACTCGTCGCGCACCCGGCTAGTCCCACGTCGGGACCGGCAGGTCTAGCCCACCGGCCTGGTCGCGGGCACGCCGCGTAGCCCCGCTCTGGAAAAGCAAATCCTGGCGGTCACGTGAACCGAAAATTTTCACTGTGTAGGTTGCTTGTGTGCAGGCGAAAACTTTAAGTGGCTCATACCCTCGATGGTCTGAAAAACGCGGCGTGTGGTACAGAAGGTCACGTGAGCTCGCCTCGCGCAGCCACGAGCTCGTGCCACTGCTCGCGCGTTCGTCGTCGTCGACGTCTTCGTCCACAGCTGGCTCCGATGCCGCTCACCATGCTAAAGAGAAGGTAAAGTTAATTAAGATAGTTAATTTAGGCACTCTCACAGACGACCTTCGGTGGTAGTCGAACCCCCGAGCTTATGTGGATGTCGAACCTCCGACCTTTGGTGTTAAGGCGAAGTTAATCAAGACAGTTAATTTACATACGGTTAATTAAGGCACTCGAACCAACGACCTTTGGCGCGAGTCGCACCCTCGACCTCTGGTGGTAATTAGAACGAATTTAATTATTGTACAGTTAATTAAGGTAGCGTCAATTAAGGTACTCGAAGCCACCCCCTTTGGTGGAAGAAAACAAGTAATCAGAAGTAACAACTCAATTGAATGAGAATGTTGAGTAATTTAATGAATGTGTCCTGAGCGCGCAGGCTTTCGCCTTCACCCTCTTTAGCGTATGCTAAAGTGACTCTCAATTTCTCTATGCGTTATGCAGGGAATTTGCTTGTTTACCCCCGGTGCCCAGGGTAATATATGCGGGGCACGGATTTTCCAGTAGAATACGTATGCAAGTGGTCCAAGGCGTCGTTAGTCTGTATTACGAGCGGTGTGACAATGAGACGGTTGCACTAGCGTAATTAAAACTAGAACTGAGATCAAATTTTGCGAACATCAGGGGAACAATACGCCAAGTTTATGTGCGATGGTAAATGCATGTTGATCAAATACAGCGTTAAAAAATAGTAAGCAAGTGTTTGAAAGTATTAGCTATAGCTAATAGCTTTTAGCTATATTTCCCAATGTCCCAAGAGATCTCTGCATTTCAGTTATTTTATACTTTGAAGGAGTAGGCAGCAATTTAATTTTAACCACCCCTTATGTAATACCCCTCCAATGGGGTTTTTAAGGTAATAAAGTGAAGTGAACTGAAGTGAAGTGAAGTGTAATGTGTCCTGCAGCTTTAACGCTTATGGCTTATTTACAAGGATTACAAATCATTACTGTGCCTTCATCTTATTTTTTTTCTTTTTACTTTTTCATGCGTATATTAGCTTCGCCTGGTATCCTCACTTAATTAAAGGAGGCAGCTTCCTTACGTGTGGCGACTGCTAGGATAAGTTAATCAGTGATATGTAGGTGAAGTTCAAACTAGAAGAGTAATTGGGGTTTTCGCAATAAATTACGTATGTAAACACTGTAGAGTGTTACGTGCATGTCTAGCGAACGGGGAAGAAATTAGCCCGCTGCCCTGACAGAACAGTGTTGATCAATTACTTTCGTTTTAAAAATTTACAACAATAAATGTTCCAAAGCATTACATGTGGGCAAGCTTTCAAACGGAACACTCATACGTATACGGGCAACTTTTTAAAGTATGCGATATAATTACAAGAAACTGAAAATTTTAGTGCAACTGTTCGAAAGGAACAACTTCACTGAAAATCGGGTTGTAAGTCTCCAAGGTCACTCACATTTGCTGTCTTCTTCTGTTGTGAATATTTCAACTAAGTGATGTTGATTGTGCTTCGTTGCCTATGACCTCGAAAATCCTATTATGTAAACTATCGATACATTTATGCTGTAGACGTAAGCACCACGTTCAATTCTTTGTTTAATTATGAAAATTGTTTGTAACAAATGTGCATTCTTTATGTGCGCTGTATTGCTGCTTCTGCACAGAATCCGGGACCTCTGTGATGCACTCTCTGTCTTTTGTCCGCGCGTGATATTGAGTTTTTATTAAATTTTAAGAAATAAACGCAGTTTCAAGTAATTTTTTCGGCACCCTATGGTTCACCATGTGTGCATGGTAAATGGGTCTATGTCTGCTAAATATTACGGACAGAAGCATCATTTCCAGGGCCTGTCATTTGTTTTAATAGTAATTCGCAATATATATATATATATATATATATATATATATATATATATATATATATATATATATATATATATATATATATATATTGAAGTAGACGCGCGTATGAAGCGATTTCCTGGCGTTTCGGCCGGGGTCCGGCCTTCATCAGAATCGCCAGATTCTTGCCATATCTGATGGATGGAGGTACATAAATCTATATGGATTTATGTACCTACGTTTGAATCTAATCCGTGCTTACTTATGCGCCCTGTTTTTAGTATAGTTATGTGACCGCACTTTGTGTTGACTTGAGCTCACTTATGTGGATCGACACTGTGTTTCTGTGTTTCTAAGTTGACTTTCATTTTTAATGTGGCATTTCGTGCACTTATTTGACTACACTTTATGTTACTGCGGTTCGGAATTGAATTCAGTTTAAATGCTTTTACGTTAATTCTTCTTTTTAACATCTCTATGCGAAAAGGGGCAGCCGGTGCCACTTGAGTACGACGATCACTCGCAATTGTAAGCACCCCTAAAGGAAAAAAAAAAGGAATCAGGAAGTACACGTTACAAGGCGACATTCACGAGCACTTCAATTTTTAAATTCGCGTTAACAGACGTTAACAGACGTTAACAGACGATCAAGGCGCCGTGAGTGATGAAAATTATTCTTTTTTCTACATGTTGGTGGATATAGAAGAAATGAAGGTGAAACAAATAGTGGATGACGTAAGGCCATGACTAAGCGTGAACTTGAAGAAATGGAAAGTTCGAACGCATGTATACATTGGCAGTACTTAGGCTGTAGGTTGCACAAAACGACGGAATTCTCCACAGTGCGTAATCCCCTTTGCAATGTCGGTTCGATAGCGGCCCGTAGAGAGAGCACATGATTCCCAATTGCTCTTAACTTGACACACATATCTCGCGTCCGCTGGTGATAAAGCATAGATGTTAATATAATGTGTGAGATTCCTAACTTCAACGCGAAGGCGTCGTCCCAGGAACAAGGTGCTACAAAGCGTTGGCAAAAATGTTTTTTTTTGCGTTTCTTGTCACTAATACCTAAAAATTAAAATTAACTTATGGAGTTTTACGTGCCAAAACCACTTTCTGATTATGAGGCATGCCGTAGTAGGGGACTCCGGAAATTTTGACCACCTGGGGTTCTTCAACGTGCACCTAAATCTAAGTACACGGGTGTTTTCACTAATACCTACCCTCTGCAGTCATGAGCTTCATTTGTGTCGAATGGTTTAGTTATTTACGCCTATGTCGAAAATATTGCTTCGCCGCACAGTGTTCTATCAAGTGTTTATGTTTATACAATACACCGCCCACAAGCTATGCTGAAACGTAAACACCAAATCAGGCGTGCACAAGGCGTGAGACGTCGGCACAAACAAGTACCACAGATATATATATATATATATATATATATATATATATATATATATATATATATATATATATATATATATATATATATATATATATATATATATATATGTATATATATATATATATATATATATATATATATATATATATATATATATATATATATGCATGCAGATTTGACGCTCGTGTTGGAATTTATATGCGAAGCGAAGCTCTAGGTAAACTGCATCCTAAACTCCTACACAAATAGCGGCGATGCGTACAATTCTGTTTAGTTTTGTCCGAGGCAACAGACAACCTCAAGCAATATTTATGTTTATCCAACGCAAAGATCACAACGCTAATCTCATGCATTTTTTTTATGTGCATGTATTACAGCGCTTACGAGCCTAAACACCAAATTAGGCAGATACGTACCGCACGACGTCTATACTTGTCTTTTTGCCTTGTTCTTTTTTTTTTCGTGTGTACGTGTTTCCCTTGCCCTGTTCATCCACAATGAACAGACTAGGTCAACTTTCATAGCTTCAACATCTACGCAGCGCTATCAGAATAAGAATCAGGGGTGCTATGCAGGATGCGTCGAGTTTGGCGAAACTCGGGATCTTCACGAGCTCTGGCGACACCCCAAGATGAAAGCACGAATGGTACCGAGACACAGTTTATCTTTCGACAAGCCTCCAGTTTCATTGGTTTATCTAGATTCACTCTGGCTGGCTATCATTCCTTGGGCGTTGCCTTCTGGGCGGTCGACAAACTGGGGCTCACGTGATCATACCGTGGGTGCATGGTCGTGCCTTCTTTCACTTGTTTGTCGTTCCACCGAGTGCATTACATGCAGAAGCAAGTTGTAAAACAAATGCATTTAGTACAATATTATTAGTTACTTTAACGTGGTTTAGAAGCATTTTGAAGCTTACGAGATGTGCACTGAATGCGTCTTAGACTAATTTGTAATTTAGTACGCTTCGCATTATACCATGAGGGAGCGCTGTAGTGGCGTCATCACATCCATTCACCGGGCAAGCATGGCGGCTAAGCATCAGAGAGGCCCAGTGTAAACAAACCCGTACAACGAGCTTGCAGTGCGCGACGTAGTGATCAAGCTCGACGAAGGCCACTATTTCTTGAATAGTTCTGTTCCTCCGTAGGCAATCTTCCCGTGCACCCGGTAAGACTGCCAATAGCTTCGGCGATTTTACAGATCGCAACGCGCACCTACTGTTCACGACGAAGTGCTGAAGAAACAACTTGTCCGGTGCTGCTTCTGCGAGTGCGCTGAGTTCCTCCACTCTGCGTGACTGCGAGCGTCACGAACATTACATAGTGTGGGCAAAAGGTAGACATCCTATATAGCTACGATGCGACGAGGTGGCACCGACGATGGATCTCGCTACCAACACAGTGAAGGAGACTTCGACAAACTGCAGATAAGTATATTTCTACTGTTTCATATTTAGCATAATAAGAGTGCACGGATTAAGTCACTTTCGTAGTAACGAACTGAATGTCCAGCAGTTTAAAGAAGGCAGTGATAACCAATGAGTGTTCGTGCTTTTACGTGCAAGTGGGCCCGCGAAAATATGGAATAGATGAAGGTAACCTTCACTAACTTGGCGAGGCAACAGAAATTCATGAGTGACATTAAGCCCGCAGAATTTATGGAATTTATGGAGTATCTTTATCCAGGTGAAATATCAATAGCAGGTACTGATATAAAGGAGGAAACTTAGACAAAAATTTTATGGGTTGAACAGCAGATGGAAGGCATTACCGAATCGTGATCGCCACGTTACCGATATCCTTGAAAAAAGTCTAGAATCATTGCATTCCACCGGTTATGCAATATGGGACATAAACCTGGAGGTTAACAAAGAAGCTTGAGATGTCAAGGACTGTGTAGAAAGCGAAGTAACAAAAATTGTTGCAGATAGCATTAAGGCAGGAAGACAGTGGCGTAGTAAACCGTGGCAACTGATATGCTAGTTGAGATTAAAAAAGAAAGGAATCGGCAGGCAGGCCATGCACGTATTCGATCACTTGTTGCCAATTCATATCAGGTGATTACATAAGCATTACAGAATGAATGTCAAGGAGAGAGAACTACAGCCAACGATGGTAGAAAATTGCGTAATGGGACAAGAATATGATGTTTGTAGGCATAGGATGCAATCAGCTCGTATAAGACGGGATTGTAGGGTGAGGCATTTGTTTTGCAGCGAACAAAAATAGGTTTGTGGTGCTGACAGTAGAGACTTGTGAAGGTGCAGGGCCACCTCAGCTGCTGGCACACTAATCAACATGACAATTGGCTGTGAAAAAGAAAACCCCAGTTTTGAAAAATAAAACAATGTTGTCCCAACGCATTGTTTTACTAAGCATACTACACTAGAGGCTTCCACATTTAAGGGCACTTAGTACTAATAGTGCAACGAGCATTTTTCTTTGTAAATAATGGTTTGTATGTGGCTGATTCATTCCAATACACTTTTTTGCAGCAAAACATTCTGCTGCTGGAGCCACTCAATCGCCTGGTGGCAGTAGGCGAGCGCCAGGCACGTGCACTTGAGAGTGTGGCAAAGGTCCAGAGGGCTGCTCCGCAACAGTAGTATCGGTGCCCTCACTGCTGTCCTGTCGAGCCCACAGAAGGCACCTTATAGAGGAGCTTTCAGTTTAATATTTTGTTTATTATTCAAGAACATGAATAAAATTATTGCAGTAAACATTGTGCTGTGCATATTAGGAGACTTATAACATGCACTTTGTGTCCCTTCAAAATAGGCAAAAACGTAAGACAACCTGTGCCACTCTTGGACCATGTAAATAAAAAATACACTAATGCAGCATACACGTCGTCATGCTGTTTGTTCTTTCTATGTGCAAGAATACAGTGCGTGTTCATTAGCCACAAGATGAATGGTGTGTGTAATTCACAATGAAGAAAGGAAACAGCAGGAGCTTAATAATGCTATCACCTATAGACTGTGCATATGACTGCAACACTCCCCGATTCAAATGTGCCATTACATGCATGTTCGATACCACATATTCTTTAACATTGTCTCATAATTGCATGTACCATATTTCACACATCTTAAGCCCTTGCATAGCACACTTCTGATGTATCCATTTCATAGGCCAAATAATTGTACACTTTGTCCTTTTGTGTTGTATGAAAAGCAGCATCCTTTACAGTCGGATAAAACTTCAGAAGACAGGAGAGGCCCCACCCAGATGACCAAAGCGCAGCAGCCGATTGCCTACACGTCTAAAGAAACAGTCTCTCTCCAATGAGCAATATTAGTCTGTCTGGCGGCACAATATCAGTCTCGAGTGCGTGCCCATTGGTGCAGGCTTGTGTCCACCTGCCTTAAAGTGCAGATTCCGCAGCCTCCTAAAGTTGTATCCGACTATAGAAACACGTAATGCCTTGCACCAGTTGCATAGACTTCTGCAATTTGATAGCACACAATGATCAGGAGCAGAAATCTATAAAGGCATCCAAGCAAAGCTGGCTGACCACGCTTCCATTATGAGGGGCTGAAAAAGGTCTCGCCAAATATTCCCATGACGTCCTTGAAAAAGAGGTGGTGTTTGGCACTTCTTTAGAATCAAAAACAGATTACACTGAATGTTGTGTAGCACGTCAAAACAAACTGAGCTTGGTTATTTGCACAGCATGTAATGGAAGGTCGAGCTTCACATAGGAAACAAACTGCTCTGTCCAGTACAATTTTGAGGCCGGTATGGCACCTATTATGGCACCGGTATGGCACCTATTATGTCAACAGTGTCTATATACAAATTACACTTTTCACAGGCCATTGATTTCACCATTATTTTTGTGTGATGGTTCTTTCAATCAGCGCTTGTATTACATGAGCAGTTGGATTTGAAAGCAAAGCTTTGTTTGCAAACCTTCCGACTTCCATAATTGTGTGGCAAGGCACTGGCATGTTGTCGAATAGCTCACACTTCCTCGGTCCTGCACCAAAGAAGCCCAATGCTCTATTTTAAGTTGGATCGCACAACAATTCAATGGCACACAAAGAAGTGTAACACACACAGCAAAGCATTCTGCTGTGTGTATTTCTCTTTGTGTCCCGTCGAATTGTTGTGCAATTAAACTTCAAGCTTCTATACCAATACACCGTCTTCAACCACACCAATGCTCTAGTTATTAGGCCACAATGGTGCACATCTTTGAAATTTCCCAACACAAATTAGTTCTCCGAAAAATCACAAATGTTAAATTTTGCAGCACAGCTGTATGTATGAACGTGCCATATTCTATACCAGTAAACTCACAGGAATCAAAGAGGCAAGCATTAACCAGCCTTGCTGCTGCCGTTACCATTATCATCATGACACCAATGGAAAGACAGTGCCACGTTTCAGTAAAGGGAGTGCTGGAGGGAAAGGTGTGACAGCGAGGGCTTACAATAAAAATAACAGTTACGAGACATGTTCAATGCCAATATATGCTGCATGTCGCTCAGCCTACTTTGGCAATGCGGCAAGTGTTTACTCGTTTGGGCATATCACGTTTTGTGTAATCGTTGCTCTAAACCTGTACAAATGGTCAATTTGCTCTGCAAGTTTTATTTTTATCATGGTAGGTTAAAGACCCACTTTTCATTGGCATCTGCACCACATTTCTCCCGATATGTAATAATGCCTTGGTGGTTCATGACATCTTCACGTACAGAGAGTTCTGCAGAGTATCGGATGTGCATTGTTCTAATGCTTAAGAATTAGAGCCCCATTATGAGACGAAAATATACAATTTATCCATCCAGAATAACGCCGCCCCCCCCAAAAAAAGAAGATGCACTGAACCTCTGGCACATGCATCGACAGTGAACAGAGCAAACAATCTGAAGTATTTTCTTCATGCAAGCCAACACACTAAGATTCTCAATGCATTTTCATTTCGCCACAAATGCATAGGCACAACCGGCTTGGCGCAACATCCACATCTCGCGCTGCAACAAATTGTGCAATGCCTCGCTGTTTCATAGTGCGGCCGATAGATTACGCATGACCAAAATTCAGCATTGTGCGTACTTAGTAACTTCACCAATGAAGAACCCCAAGTTGTTTATCAGATTAGGATTCATAGGTTACTTCACACAATTAGTGATATCCATTTATCTATTTATACTTAACCCATTTCCCACGAAAGTGAGCCATTTGGAAGGCACCCTGACAGATAAGTAGAACAATCGACAAAAAGTGATCAACCAGCGAAAAAGTCTGTTAATCACAGTAACGCTGACATTGAAGGCGCCTTAATTCCTACGTACGTTCCGTCGACACACCCGACTACGTTCGTAATGTTCCCACGAAGTGGGAAGCATTCTTTTATATATGCCCGCTCCGCCGCAGTATTCTGGAAAGCTAGCCACCGCTTACGCACTGCCGCATCGATAAGCGCGTCATACACATCTCTGACACAGTGGCTAACAGTAGTTTGATGGCGTCCGGTGTAACGCTCGGCGCCGACGCTTCCCTGAAAACTCCCAGTCCCGTAGAAACGGAGGGCACAGATGACTTGCTCTACGACGGTGAGCGAATGAAGCCCGCCACGCTGTCTCCGCAGACGAGAGTCTTCGCCTAGTTCGTCACACAGCCAGCACACTGATGTCTTCGACAGGCGAAAATGACGCTGAAACTCCCCGTCGGTCATGCAGGTGAACGGGTCCGGACGGTCATACTGACGCTTGCTGCCGCTGGATGCAATGAAACAGGCTGCTGCTGCCGCCGCCATGTTCCCGAGTTGAACTCGGAGGGGGTTTCGCGATGTACGAGTTTAGCACGAGTTCGCCTGTCAATCAAAACCAGAGGTCACGCCCCGCGCGAGGCATGTAACTATTGCGCGCGCACCCACTACAGTTGGGCCACGCCCAACTTATCTTCCGGCAACAGCGACGCGGTGTCGAGCTGAGAGGCATCAACAATCTTGACCGCCGACATAAAACACGCACAACGCACTGTCATCGGTGATGTATTGAGCACCACTATCGAAAACAAAGCGTTGACTGTCGCTGGCATACATCCTCTCGGGCTGAGATCGCCGCACAACACGGTTTCACTGCCTGCATTGCGGCGCGTAGCGCACAGTAAATAATTATCGGCACGTCACTGTAGGTGCTTGCAAGGCGTCGAGGCGTCGAGGGGGACGACGATGCTGAAGAGTGCTTATTGCAGCAGTCGTTTCAGATGGCTGCTCTGTCATCGGTGATGAAACGGAGCCACAACGTCGTGAACACGATCAGCGTCCGAGAATCACTCGCTCTTCTAGGCCCAGTGCAATGGCATTTCTTCATCACAAGCACTGCGCACTCAACAGTTCCAACACCTCTCTCCGTTCGAAATCTGATTTCATAAATGCACACAAGAGCCCTCACCTGCCAAAATGCGAGTGCTGCGGTGTCGTTACGATATCCATCTGCGATCGCTGCTGGCTCCAGCAGAGGTAATCCGCAAGCACCTTCGACTGCACAACACACTCATATACTGCGTACATGCGCTCAGAGGCGCCTTCACTGGGCAAGCGATGACAAGCGATGAATTCTGTCGCTGGGAAAGCACGCACGTTTCGCAATGTATCGCAGAGGCTTCGCGCACAAAGATAAACTGGTACATTTTCACTGAACTGCGTCACTACGCACTCTAAAATAACATACCGCCATTTTACAGCGACAGCTGTTGTATCGTTTTTAGTCGGTAAAGCGGGGGCCTTAAAGCCTAGTGAAGCGCCTGCGATGAACAGCCGTACCGCGGCGCTGCGTTTCTATTCTCCTAATAGAGAAAGAGTGGCCATGACCCTCCATGGATCATGACCGACTTTATTGAGAATAGCACTGCAGCGCCCCTAGGCGACTTATCTACGTATGAACGCCCTCGTGCGTGCGACCCGCTTCAATGTACCGCTTCTAAGCTTTCGCCTCCCTGTCGCCACTCACGGCAAGAAGTGCAAAATTTAATAATTTGCTCAATCTCCGTTTGTCATCACAAATTTCTAGCATTGAAAACGAAAAACAGATACCTAAAGAAATAAAAATGTGCGTTATTTATTTGTCGTATTTTAACGTATTCGTTTGAGTGAAAGTGTAGGTGCAAGAATGCGCCGCATGTACCCCGTTCGCATTCGATGGAGGATAGATAGATAGCGCCCGAAAGATGAGGCACGCCCTTGACGCGCCCGGGAAAGGCGTGGCAAACGGCTCACGGCAAGTGTGCTGACAGACAGCGGGGCAGTCACGGTATCGCGAAGTTGCGATAATCCGTTGATAACAATACGCGGCGCTGGCGCGTTTCGTTGTGCAGCCTTCTGCGCTTGAAACGTGGAAGCAGCGTGCCGCGCAGGGTGCGCTCATGTTGTCATACGCGACTTCTTGTCTACATATTTTTTTGCCTGCACCTTCGGCCCGTTCCGCGCTATCTCCGTTCACTGACTGCCGTCGAGCAAACTCGGGCAAAACTCGGGTGAACGAGAAACTCGACGCATCCTGCATAGCACCCCAGTTTTTATTTTCCTCAAGAAAAAATGGACCCCAGACAAATCACGATCAGCACGACGAACGCGACGTATGATGCCTGCCGAGGGCATAAGGGTGATGTCAAGTCTATGAGCAGGGAAGTACCACATATATCTAACCTCCCTGCCTTTCCTCTTCATTCTCTCTCTCTCTACCTGCATTTAGAGATTATGTACCTCTTGAGTAACGGTGACATGTACCCAGTCAGGATGATTGGCCAAGAATGTGTACACGCCCGGTAAAACATGCCGAATGGCTAAATCAAACAAACAAATAAATCAAATATTCCGCCTAATATTAGGCGAGTTTCCACAAATACGTAGGTGTGCTTTAAAGATACCTCTGAGCTGACATTATATATAATGGTTTTATTTAGTAATTTTTTATAATGCCGAATAAAGCTGCGCTTACTTGCCCTACTTCATCGGTCAGCGAATTTGCCGATACACACACACGCACACACACACGCACAGACATACGCACACAAACACACATGCGCGCGCGCATTGGCAAAGGAAGTTCCGCTTTAACATGTGCCTTCTCAGCGCACCATGACAGAGCGAGAGAGAAAGAGAGGTTCTTTAGTGAAAATTGAAGAGGTATTTCTGGTGGCACGACTAGGATTCTCGTTCAGGTGAACACGACGACAAAAGGAATGATAAAGGCAGGATATGTGACACTTAGCCCACACGTAACACAGCATACAAAATGAAAGCAGCTCCTTGACACGGATTAAGATCACCTTCTTAGCGCGGGAATCACAGGTGGCGCTACGGTTCATGGCTGAAGTATACGTTGTTGCTCAAAGTGCGAAGCCTGATGTAAACATTTATTGATGTCGTTAGGACGGTCGCAATGGCTTAAAGCATCACGAATCGCTTGTAGTCGGTCAGCGCAGCGAAACCAGCAATACATAGGCGTATTGTACATAAAATCACGCGATTTCAAGACAATTCCTTCGAGGCGGGTGTGCGAGCCCCGGCCTTTTTCGGTCCCACGTCAAGTCGAACGCGTAAGAGAGCTTGATGGCTGCTTGGTGAAAAGCATTTCGGTTTGTCGTGGGCCATGGAACGCCGCTGGTATCGGCGGCATTGTCGCGTTGCAATGAGACTGGTATGCGAAGACGGCGTTGTGCACCTCGCGTCGGAGCCGGCGCATTCCGTTGAAGCCGCACATACGCCGCACCCGACACGGAAACGCGGAAAGCCGCGCTCACAAGTGGACGCAATCAGAACGGCTGCTGACTCGTCGGCTAAGGTAGAGAATGGGCTCGAAATGAAAGGGAGGCAACGCGCACTGCAGCCAAGGTCAAGAGGCGGGGACTTGTTTTGCTTTCGTGGCCAGTTTTTCTTCCGGCAATCTTCATACATATGGTGGCCCGGCTAAGGTTAGCCAAGCTGTTGTTTCCTTAGTTTCCCTAACCAGCTTTTCGAACGTCAAGTAATTAGTAGACAAAAATTATTTGCGCGCCGGAAGAGAACGTATGTTGCACCAGTTTTCTTTCGTTTTCCTTTTCCTTCTTTCTTTTCTTTTGTTTTATGTTATTAAGCTTGGCTAACCTTAGCTGCGATACCCTTACTGTCTGGTAGCTATACCGCAGGAATAATCGATAGATGCTCGAGTGACTTGCATGTGTCTGCAAATCGTCAGACATCATAAACGGAAATCTCGGTTGTCAGGTGTGCAAAGTGAATAAGGCGAGAGCGATAACCGGCGCGTTCACAAATGTTTCCTTCTTCTGACCCAATGGAAAGTGTGTGTGTGCGTCTGTGCGTATGTGTGTGTGAGGGAGGAGGGAGAAGGCGAAAACATTCCTTTGAAAAAGCGAAAACATCATTTCGACGCATCACTTCACCTACTTTATTAAGTTTTGTTGTGTCTATAGACCTTTTCATCGGGGGAGGAGGATAGGGCGTGGAGAGCCTTTCCTCCTCTCTGGCTTGGGCGATCCGGCGCGGTGCTGCTTGAAAGTATTGCTGCTGGGTGCTGCGGAACGATTTCAAGATGTTTTAGATCGTACTTTGTGAAATTTACGCCGTGTCCGTTCATATGCGGTCGTCAGGGCAGCCTTTCGGTGCGTCGGTAACTACGCTATGTCTTGGGGGCGCAAAAATGTGACGCGCTTTATCAGCCGTGGTGTACGCACATTATCAGTCGCGGTGTGTGTACGTGTTGTGAACTATCTTGGTTATATCGGTTTTAATTAAACAAAGAAAGCCGGTGTCCCTGTATTACCAGCATTAAATGATAAATCAGCTCACTGCCTGATTGCTCGGCGCAGGGAGTAAAACAAAGCATAAGAGCGCATGCTCGTGCACGGCCAACCTAAGGCAACCACGAAACATCTAAGCGGCAGGCACTATCAAATATTTGTGATGCACCGGCATCGTTCTCGCTCATTTCTAGTCTAGTAGGCTTGAAATTACTATATGTCTACACTAGCCGTCCTGCATGAGGCCGATGGCGCTGCTCAACACAGCGATCACTGCGTTTGGTGAACCAGCACGATACAAGTGTAAGCTGTGCGCTCCGGCATTGCCTTTTTGGCCTGTATACAGCCATAATATACGAGAGGGATGGCATAAAAAGAATACGATGGCTATTTTTGAGGACACAATTTCCGTAATATGTGTGAGTGCGTCGTAGAGAACGGAACGAACACAACCGAAAAAAAAATCGGTTATCGTCCTCTTTCTCGAAAAAGCAAGAGAAAACGGGCTAACGACGCAATACGACTTCGCATAGTCACGCCGCGCAACGTTTATAGATACATAACCGCTGACGCCGTATGCTTGGACCATGAGGTATATAGAACAAAGATATCTGTAATCCAGCACCTACTACTGCTTAGGACGCTCGCGCACTTCTTAAACAGTCCCTTTGTTGGAGAAGCTTAATTCAGACTGTAAGGTATGCTGCTATTACTTCCTAAAACTATTTTATTAAGGGGCAGAAACCTCATCCATCGAACCAAGTAGTCACGCAATGTAACCTGCAGCGAACAGTTATAACGCTTGGCATAGCGTAACATTACAGCTCCTATCGTAGCAGAACGGTACCCACGCTGTTACGATCGTCGCGTATGTTTCATGGCTCCTAAACCGCAGCTTAGAAATAGAGGATAATACTGCAATAAGGTCATATTAGTGAATGGAACATTCAGAAATACACAGTTTACCTCCGAGGCTGATTGCAGGCTCAAATATGCGCGCACTCATCGCGCTGCGTGCTCCGACCACCTCAACGCCAGCAGAAACTCCGGCCATGACGCCTTAAACCACTTCAGCACGTCTCACAGAACCGTTTACCACGTAGAAGACGCACGTCATGCTAAATAGACCGCGCGACCGCGAAAACAAATGCCAGAACCTACCGCCAAGCGTATACCTGCCATGCAGAACACCGCTTTCACTCAAGCAAGTTTGGCTCTGCTCATAGGCGGCGCCACTGCGTTCACAATATGGCGGCGCCTACGAAAAAACGGTGTATAGAGAGCTTCTGCACTGTGGCAGCCAAATGTCGCGTAGCTAGGAGCAGGTATATATGTTTTCAGTGATGAGGATTATGAGTAAATCTTTAAGGTTGAAGAGGTTTCACGAAAGCGCGCCTTAGTGCATTTTTTGGAAGAATAAAAAATATCACAAAAATACTAAGTCATACAATAGTTCTTACTCAAATCGTGATTATTAAAAGACAGTCTTAAATACATGTTCGTTGTGTCATTGTGTTCATGTAGCATTTGTATTGTATTCAGAGTGCGGCATTCAAGTGCCCTATACATCTTCTATGTGAACACCTTGGTTTTGTGAACACTTATACTGTGTGAACTCACATGTTGGGTGTGAACACTTCGGTTTTGGGAGTATTTATGCAATGTAAACACTTCTGTTGTGCGAACATTTATTTGTATTGCAGTACTGAGACTTAGTTCGTGAAAGTTCGTTCATGTACTTATTTGTCCAGTTTGGCGATTGTTGACGACTTTCCGACGATAACTATTATGTAAGAGAAGGGGAGTAGTCGGCGCCACACATAGGCACCAACCTCTCCGTAAATATATTTCATTGAAAGAAAGGTAAACGTGACACCCACCTCAAAGTAGCGAAAAGCTATCATAGCTCTTAGATAACTCTAGATGCGCCCTATCAAGTGTGCGTGCCAATGGCACTCTCTCTCTCTCTCTTCTCTTCCCTCTCTTTTCGTCTCTATATATCCCTCCCCTCAGTGCAGGGTAGCAAACCGGACGTGCATCTGGGTAACCCTCCTGCCTCTTGCTGTTTCTCTCTCTCTTCCTCTGGCGACACTTTCTGATTTAGGCGAACTTTTCCTTTCATAGCTAACGGGTAACTAAGTTAAATCTCTTTGTGGAATCCGTCCACAGATAGTTATTTTCAAGACTTTCAGTGATGCTGTAGCTCATTTTCGGGGCCAAAAAATGCTATTCTGACGAAGCATTACATACAGTATGTGAATCTCGCGCAAGAGAACTGCTTTCCCAGGGAAATCCAGCTGCATGTAAAATATAGCGCTTGAATTATATTTTGCGCTATCAAATAAAAACATTTGAGGGCACAGTAGCATTCAGGGAATGAACGCAGGTATTAAATACTGGTGACACAAGCGGTCTGCTGAGCTCTACACCGATTTGTCTAGAGCACCAGCACATGTTCATGGTTCTGTGCAATCCAAAATATGCAATTGCTGCCTATCACTCACTGCCGCTGCAATAACTTAGATGGATGTGGCGGTGCACGCCGCTGTCAACGATCGCCATGAAATCCATACGCTTTTGTTTACTTGTCGCTATTTCTTAAACGTCATTTTTCAAACGCTTACACTGAGGGCAAGAGCAGTACTGCAGATTACAGATATTGTTATCAGATTGGCCAATAACTTTTATGTACGATTTTCCGAAAAAAAAAAATTCTAGATTATGCAGATGAGTTTTCCGAGATTTATGTTATCGCATCTTATGGCGACTCCTGTGCACCTCGCGTCCAATGTGCGGTCTCATTTATTAGCTCATGATCATAACGGACTGCAACATTTGGCGCTGAAAATATAAGCCAGTCGTTTAATCCTAAGCGTCGGCTGCGCATGTCAACTTCGCAAGAAGAAAAACTCACGATGTCCATCCGGCTGCACAATGAAAACCTGGGTGGCGATTTCGTAGCCATACTTTCTCCCGTGCTATTCCGTTTTGTTATTTTTGCGCTTCGTCATTGGTCAGAGCGACGCTCCGCTAGCGTTATGTGGGGTCAACCGGCCATGAAAGGTGGATGATAATAGGGGATCGAGTGTAAGGGACCGCTACAAATGGCGTGCCCGCAAACCACCGCTTGCTATAGCCGTGTTCTCTGTTCTTTTCTGCAGTGGTCTTATTGATTTATTTCATAACTAGGCTTTCAAAGGGGACACAAGTCTGCAGTTTGTCTTTCGCCATGACTGACAACGTATAGTGGCACCACGTTAAAACAAAAGTGACGCCTTGTGCTACAAGCACCATGACGCGATGGCTGTACGTCCGGTCTCCGCTGAATCCCTGCCTGCTGCGCAGTGCGCGCACCAAACGAAACATCTTGATCGTTTTTCACCGGCATCGCATGACAACCGCTCCACTGTAGCGCTCACATCGAATGCCGTTGTATATGCCTCCGTCAAATCTGGCAGTGAAGTATGCTCGGCTAACGAAAAGACTGAACTATATATATAGTTCAGTCTATATATATATATATATATATATATATATATATATATATATATATATTGTATAACGTGTGTTCGTACAGTCGAAAGCCTTTATATCTAACCGCCTGGGTCCTCTAAAATCCTTCGTAATACAGGTCACTTCGTCCTAGAAATCATGCACTGTACATCTCAGAATAGAGCACGCTTGACCCATTATACAAAAAAAAAGAAAACAACTTTATTTCATGAATTCAAGATGAACTTAGTGAAGCTAACTGCTTTTTTTTTTTTTCACGCACTTCGTCTGGCGGAATTTCCGACTGCAGCCGACCTCACGGCACCGAGGTCCATGGCATGCTCCGCGGTGAAATGCGGGAGTAATGCCACGTAAAGCTTCAGATCGTTGAATGCAGCTATCCACTTCCTTGCTATCCATATTACTCCTCCGCTTACGGGCTCTTCATCACTCTTGCCTCCGTTGACGTTCTCGTACGTTCCCCCGAGAACGCTTTGAGACGTCGTGGGATCTCAGTTACGACAATATCATCACGTCGTCATCAACGGTGACGTATTCCTTAGCCGCCACATACACTGTTGTGTTACAAGAACAAGCGTCCGAATTGAGCGACTCCTGAAGCAGTACAGCAGGACTGTATAACACTCAGAGACATGTGCACGCTCGTCACGTGTGTCGCTAGCGCTGCCATTAGGGCTAGCGAGGTTGGTCTTAGTTGCAGAAGCGTTCACAGTACACATGAAAGATGACAATTCGGCCGGGACATAATCAATCCTTCGTTATAAATGTCGTTTTGTTATAGAGGTGTTCTTTGTGAACGGGTTCGACTGTATGTGTGTAAGGTAAAAGCATACAGGTGACGAAACATTTTGTCAGCATTGACTGCTCCATTTGCTTTTTTCCTCCAATTCACGCACTTACAGGTTACGTACACGTAATGTGACACCGTTGCAGACGACTGAAGCCGAGCGGCCGAAATGCCAGTTTGACAAATTAATTCTAAGTTTCGGCAGCAGGTACCTGAACGAACAAGCTGTCGCCGCGGTCCGAAGCGCGGTACTCCCCCACACAGCGCTCCTCCAAGCCGTTTCATTCACGCTATTGATCGCGCAGATGTCTGCGCCACGTTCTGGTGCTCCACGCTCTGCATTCATTTCGCGCGGCGAGCGCCGGTGCTCGTCTTTTTTTCGAGGCCTTCATTCTGCGTGTCCCATGATGACCGTAAAGCCCGTACACCTCTGCCTTGCTCAACGTCTTTCGCTTCACGCTCATCTTTCTTAACGCTGCACCACAGCGAAGAAAGAACTGCGTAGGCGTTAGCGTCGCCCTTCGGCTTGCTTATTCTTTGTCCCTCGTTTTCTCATCTCTCTCTCTCTCTCTGTACCCCCTGCCCCCTCGTCGTTACCACCGAAAATCTATGGATTGTTTCTTTATCACGCTTGGTTTATTTTTCCTTTCGAGATCAATCAGGTCGATACGTACCGCTCCACGCTGTCGCGGTGGCCGCGGTGGCATGCTGCTGCCCCCTTTCCCGGAGCCTGAGCTGCGCTCTCGCCACGCCCTTCTTTGTGTCCCATCTACCTTCCCCATTCCGTTCCTCTGCCCTTTCTCTCGGTCTCCCTGCTTTCCTTCTCACCCTCCTTTGCCCATTTCTTTCGTTCCCTACATAATCGTAGATGGCGCTAGCGGGCACACTGTGTCCTCCATGGTGTCCTCTCTCCGCGGCGCACCGACAGTCACGTGGTACTCCATCCGTGGTGACGCAAGAGTGACGCGCTCATTTTGTTTGTAAATACCAATGGGTCTCAGCCGCCACGCGCCGGCGCCGAGATTTCGTCAAGGCGCCGCTGCCTCGTTTCTTCTCCCGCTGGGGCCTGACGATCGAGGCCTCCGGCGTGAGAGCTTCGGTTTTTGGTTAGGTTAAGGCCGTCGCTCGCCATTTTGGAGAGTACTAGATGACTGCAAGCGCCAGCGAGCGGATTCGATCTCCGATCCGCTCCTAAAGTTCACGATGTCGACACCGAAGCACATGGTTGCCCGATGTTCGTTGACGTCGCCCGCCACCGTCCGCGGTTTCGTCCTTCTCAAGTCGTTCGCCAATGAGATCGACGTCTCGCCTTCGTATGTAAGTTCACCTACGGTTGTCATCGCCTTTATTTATTTTTCAGCGATGAGCCATGTCCTCTCTTCTTTAACTCTTCAAGACCGCATTCGTACTTCAGGAGTCTCAAAGCCTTTATGCCTGTCGCGATTCAATAACGTTGTTCTTGTAAGAAGAACGATCTTTGTTAATCGGTGAGGTCGAGTTGACCCGTTGAACAGTTGACCAGATGGTGTATTTCGGCTGAGTCGAAACAAACAGCAGGTCTGACGTGAAAGATAAAACGCATGCGTCCTCGTTGTTTTCTTCTATCTTATGTCACCTTTCTCGCTGGATTAAAAATTACCTCATTAAAGATGCCATTAAATGGTTCCAACTTACACCTCATTAAAAGTGCAATTGAACTGTTCAGACTTATTCGTTGCTCCTGCCATTGTTTGAATGAATATCGTTCAGCGGTGAAACAATCTTTTTGAATGCATTTTAACAACGCGTCCATTACGAAAGAATAGTAGCAATATCGTGCAATGTCACTGCCAACCTTGACATTTCGCACATTCTTACAAACAATTTGATAAAAAAAGCGAAATAAACTTCAATGAAGGACCACAATTTACTTAGATGTATGCATGAATAACTTGGACTACGTATCACCGTATCAGGCATGACGTGAAGAAGGCCGTATCGATTTCGTGTATGTAAGTCTAATGACCGATCTATCGGCAAGCAAAAGGGTATTTTTTACACTGTCAAAACTAGTGATTGTCACTCCCGATAACTGCGCGTGAGAAGGTTAGCTACGAAGCTGCTGGTTCCTCTCCGATATTGTATATCAAGGACATAGGCGTGACACTTAGCAAGCTCAATATATTCCATCGTATGTCTAATATTTCTCATAAAATATGATTTTGCGAAAGCACGTAATGTAAAGAGCGACTTTGCAAAATTCACGTTACGAATTTTCGGCACTTTTCACGAAACATTGTCTGCACCACTCGTTTAATGTCATTACCATTCTTTGCCTGCTTCAGGCACTATTCATGTCTATAGCCTCTTATGTCGATCCAGTGACCCAGGTTGTCTACTTGCTTGGGCCCTTAGATTTGTGCTCGTGCACGTGATGCCGCCGTAGTCGCTCCACCATCATTCCATCTTCATTCCAGCTTCGACGTCCGACTCGGGTCATGCAATCGTCGCCACGCCATCTTCGTCATACAGTCGTCGTCGTCCAATTGTCATCTTAACGTCGTGGTCATGCTGTCATCGTACCATCGTCATGGTACGATGGTACCATAGGGTAACGTAGGGTAACGTAGGGTACCATCGTCACCCTACGGTTTCATGCCATCGTCTTCATACTGCCTTCGTCGTTCCATCGAAGCCATTCTTCTTTTTCGTTCCATCGTAATCACGCTGTTCTCATTCATTCGCGATTATTCCGCTGCTATCATATCGTCGTCGTCATGTAGTTCGTCGCCATACAGTCATCACCACGCATTCATTATTATAAACGACAAGTAGCCCCTTTATGGTAGTTTGGCGGTCTGCTCTGTACGCTATAACATGGTAAATGTTTCTTGTAAATGTCATTGTCGACGGTATTGCTTCAGTCGCCTATAGTCAGCGCGACGAAAAAACGGTCTCCGAAGTTACTTAACTGTTGGGCATGACAACTAATAACGCAGCTGAAATATTTTACCTGATGTACGAGGCACGAGCGATTGATTCAGCACCTCTAATTCGACACGCACTTAGTAACATGTAAGCTATAATAAGGGTGTTGAGGCTGATCGTATTCGTATGGAAGATTAATTCTACTAAAGTTAGATGACTTGGATTCAAGGTGCTTCCTGATGGACTGCGCAGGATTGATCGTCCAAACCAGAGACCCTCAGAGGTTGCTGCTTGTGGAAGCCCAATGTTCGTCATCCAAACGAAATAGAGTTTAAATGTGGCCTGCTTTGAATGTGACACATGGAACCCTTCCTGCGTTCTCTTGGTGAAAAAGAGAAAATCAATCTCTCAGTTTAAATGAATGAAATTAGTTTGGATATTTTCTATTTTATATTAGTGACTGAGAGATATTTCAGTACCCTGCCACAAGAAATGCTTATAATTGATATCCTTCATGAAGTCAGTGATTGAGCAGGTTGGCTTATTATTTTTTTTAACCAATGTCATCGCTTCCAGTACAATAAGTCCCAGCCGTACCTAACTCCCAACACATAAATCAATTTCATTTTATTTCTTAGAGCTGGCAATATATCCAGAGCAATATATCCAGAGTGATAGTTCATCTCTACTCGCGCGTCTTCCTTATGTACAGACTTCGTGAATGATTTAGCTTAACGTATGTAACGCAAATGTAATACCTATCAGCGGGACCAAACGTATTTGTTGTACCGTTGTCGAAGAACAAATTTCAATTTCATGGCCATGTAGCCTTCATCATCCACTGTCACTTATCTTGACACAGCATCTAGCAAGTTGTCAACTTTTTCCTGTCGCGCGTGTTGCTAAGCCACAGTTCTGCGATATTTAAAAAAACAACATAAACTTGTAAATGAAACATGACACTGAGTAGAGCGACGATCCATTGTGACGTTGTATAATTTGACCCTAAGGGTGTAGGAGCAGTTAGGTGCTTCGTTAAATTACACCTTGAATCAAGGTTGCCTTACGATCGAGAGAAATGGAGAAATTTAATGGATTTTGGAGGCGTTTGCCAGGCAGCATGCCTAGCATGCTATTCCAGTTGGATAGGATGAGAAACGAAATCGTGTGCACAGTTAATTACAAAGATACGCAACATACACCAAGCACAACGCTCGACTAAAGAGTCTCATTGAGACCAATGTCTCTAAGGAAACACAAAAGTGCCTTTTTTTAGTGAGATGCACAGGCAGCGCGATTCTATTGGCCAAGGACGTGACTTAGTACGAATGATGACAGTTGGTGGAGGTTAAGTGAGGACATTAAGGCCGTTCTTTGAAGTGGTCTGTTTCACATTAAATAGAAAATACATTGTTTTGGCCGCGTTTAGGCAAATTGGGTGTAGACATGCCCTATCGCGCCTGTTGAGGCCACATATGTCATGCGAAACTCGCACATACGATCGTAAGTGCGAGTACGTCCGTACTGCTTTTCCGAAACCGTCCAGACCGCACGCTGCGCGCATCCCGTAAGACGATGGAAGCAGCTCGAACATATTGTTTTCAAGTTATGAAACTTTGAAGACTATTCCTGTAGAGGTACTTGTGAGTTAGGTCAGCGAACAACATTCAGGTGTATTGCCTCGCCGTGGCAGGAACTCCTTAATTTCACAGCTGAAGACCCGTCGATGCCAATGTTGGGGCGCCCTCTCTTGGTCGTGGTAGTTATCAGTGGGGGCTTCGTTCTAATGGATAACTAAACTAAAACGACTAATTTGAGAACAGCTTCTACAAACTTCAGCTACGTGGTAATAAAAACTCTATAGGTTCCTGGGCACTTATAAACGCAAGAGCATTTGTTTGCCTACCCTACACAACTTTTGTCTGGCAATTTAGCCTCGATACGATGATTACGTAACAACAACTAGGAACATTTATCCCGTACGAGGAATCAAAGTGGAAAGTTGGGCGAGTCGCAGTGAAAGGACACAGGACGCGAGCGCCGACTCACACTGACTCACAACTAAGTTTATTGAAACACACACACACACACACACACACACACACACACACACACACACACACACACACACACACACACACACACACACACACACACACACACACACACACACACACACACGCACACACACACGCACGCACGCACGCACGCGCGCGCACACACACACACACACACACACACACACACGCACGCACGCACGCACGCACGCACGCACGCACGCACACACACACACACACACACACACACACCAAAGAATACGCTTTCTCAGCAGGAATCAATTTACCTAGATAACTCGATACGGTAACAGATGCCCTGTATCCACGTGGCCTGGTTGTGCGCTCCTTCCTTTGGCCACGTGATCGCCTGTGTCCGCTTATACTCCTCGGTGTGTGTGTTTCAGTAAACTTAGTTGCGAGTCAGCGCTCGTCCTGTGTCATTTCACTACGTCGTCGTTTTGTCCGCGCCGTTACCTTTATGGAGGAATCTAACCTGGGGCTGCAGCAGGTAAGCGTGTACCTAACCTCCGCGCCGCGCCAACAGTTGATAAGAGGCGCGGAATACGCGCGGCTGTATGGAGCAACGCCACTTTCGTGCTGTCGAGATATGGATGCGAATGCGCGGCTCGCGCGTGGATTGTTAGAAGGCGCGAGAAGCGGTGTTTTAATCTGAATAGGCGGCCCATTTAGGTAATGAAACTGGCCAGGAACGTAGTGTTTCACTGCCACACAGTACAAGTATGCCTAAAATATTCTCGAACAGGCCGTTTTCATATGGACGTGTTGGCCGCGCAGTTGGTGATTACAGCGATTAAACACAGATGGAATACAACCGTTGACAGGACAGGCGCTGACTGCGAATTGTGTATTCGAAATGCAGGGACCAAACCTTTACGCGATTCCTCGCGTAAGCGCACCGCGCAGACTTTTAAATCACAATCACGAAAGCTTTAAATTGCTCCCAAGTTCGCGGCCGATATGCGTCATTTCCCCCGAAGAGAGCCTCGACCGTGTTCGCGTTTTGTATCGGCGCTAGATAAGCTCTATATTGAAAACAAATTTAAGTAAAGGAAATTTAAAATAATTATTTTTCCAATAACGATTTCCAGCGGCTGCAGGACCGGTCTCGTCCAATGTTATCGTTGGAGTGGTCGCTTGCTTCTATGGAAGGAAACTTATCGTTAACAATGCAATGAAGTTACTCATTAGCTAGGGAAGCAAAACTATAAACAAGCGTAAACATCCCAGCTTCGATGTGAAGAATATGGCAGGGATCCGTGTAAAAAAGACGCTGTTATAGTAGGAAGACAGGCTACGCAGTCTAGATGCTTGCACTTCATCCGGATTGCTTGCGATCGTTTGATCATTTTTATTGGGAGAGAGAGAGGGAGAGACAAGCTGTAATGATACATACTGAAGATGCTAGTCTGGCTGTTCGCTTGACATGTTACTACAGGTGCTGGTGATGATTATGATATATACAGTAATAAACACTTAGTAGCTACAACCTTTTAACGAGGCGACCTAAGGACCAAGCAGCGTTTGGAGAACGAAATTAAATAGTAATGACAGAAACTCTCGCTAGTATACCACACATTCTCTGGAAGGGCGACGGCATGTTGTCAGCGCTGTAACGCCACTCCGTGCGGGCGTTCTCTGATCGGCGCATGGCCGCTCCACTCGGCGACCGTCTGAAGCGCTCCCTCGCGACCGACTTTTTCCCGCGACGGGAAGGTCAGCGGCGACGCTAGCAGACGCTGGCCACCTCATTGGCTGCTCCTACGCGGTCTGCTTCGCTGCGCGGTTCGAACCGGCGCAACTCCTTTTTCCCTCCTTTCTTCGCTGCCTTTTTTTCCCTCGTGACCCCCGGGAGGAACATCGCTTGCCGGTTACCCTTTCTCGATGCTTCCGCGCTCCACGCCCTCCTCCTCATTTCTTTGCTCTATCGAAAAAAAAAATGAAAGAAACGAGGGTAACGGAGCTCCCTGCGGGAAGAAAGACGAGTGGAACACCCCCTTTTAGACGTCATGCTTGACGTCAGCACCTCCCCTCGCGTACGAGATGTGCGCCAACGGCCACCGGCGCAGCGGCAGAGGTAACGGACGCCGACGACGCGCCGTGTTTTGAGGGGGCGCCCGCTCTGCGGAGGGGGAAGTGTGGGAGGCAGTGGGAGGGAGTAGCGGACGCACTTGAAGAGCTGGCAGGGACGACGCCGGCGCAGCGTTTGGCGGCGAGCGTGCTTGTTTAACCCTATCACTGGCCCCAAGGTTTGAACGGAAACTGCGCGCCTGTTCCCTCGCTCGCTGCGTAGAGGCGGTTGGTCGCTGTACTGGCGAATGTGTTTTGTCTATAGCGAAGGAAGCGTTGTTTGAGCAAGTAGACTTGTTTTGAGGCAGTGACGTGGCTGTACTTTTCTCTTGCCATTTTCCGTTGAGATCACGCACGCACGCACGCGCGCGCGTGCGCGTGCAAGCACACACACACGCACACGCACACACACACTGCCCACGTACCCCAGCAGAGTTCCAACAGTATTTATTCGCGGTTGCTTCGACTTGAACCGGCTATAAGTGGCTTATTCTGGGTGTACCGGAACGAGCGTTAAATAACGAATCCGCCATAGAACGTCCTTCTGCCAACACTAAATTGCTCGTGCCGTGTCCGGCGACCCTCATAGCTGCTTAATGGCGTTTGCCCTGATATACCTTTAGGTGAATGTTTAAAATATATTCCTTTGGTGAACCGTTACAGTGATTCCCTTTATTTTATAGACCAACACAGTACAGACCATTTCGCTCCCGCGGGGTTAGTAGCGGTTTGCTGGCGCACGTGCGTGCACGGAGCACGAACGCCCCGCACTTAGGTGACCCCAGAAAGCTTCCAGTTGCTCGTCCTTGCCCATCAACTTCGGTAAGAAAAAAAAAAAGATCCGCCACCACTAAGCGTTGTTCCGTGTTAACGTCCTTTGGCAAAAGTGCGCCTCCTGCATAAACCTCATACTTGTGCCATTTCGTTCGCATTTTTCTGCAAACATGCGTGGTTCCCTGCGCAGAAAAAGCTCGGCGAACAACTGAAGCTTCGTTCTGCTCTTCATTTCCTGTCCTATACATTTAGCGGGTTGATTCCGAGAGCGAGAACAGCAGCCTCGCGATTATCTTGCTTATAAACAACGAAATTATCAAGCAACAAATAGAAATTTAGATCCTTACTTTTCATTCTCATTTCTTGGTTTTCTTGTTTTTTGTTTTGTTTCTGTTAGCCTAATTTGCAACGCGAATGCATGCACGAGTAATTTGATTGACAGCGATCGTCCAACCCGCTAACATACACGTACACCGAGTCCGACCAGCCAGAACAACCTACCTATCTACCTACCTACCTAACTTGTAATGCCACTGGAACTCCCCCCATGTCTCTGTTCTCTTAATCTTTCCCTCCCTTTTTTCCTTCCCCCGGTGTAGGGTAGCCAACCAGGTTCTATCCTGGTTAACCTTCCTGCCTTTCATTTATCTCTCTCTCGCTCTCTCTCTTTCTCCGTGTCTCTAGCTGTTGCCTGGAAATTTTCGATCATACCGTGCAGCTGGAGCTAACACCGGGATGCAACATTTTTGTGTCGCTTGTGGCTCCGTGTGACGTTCACCGAAAGCCTACTAATTCCTCAATGCGATGGGTGGAACGCCTCCCTGCGACACTTTCGGTTTGCGGAGTCTAACGAACATCTTCTCTGCATCTGTCCGCGCTACGACGACCACGGCCTTCGACACTTTGCCACTTTACGTCACCTGGACTTAAGGTTACTCACCGTGGCAAGGGTCCTTGGACCATGGCCACAAGCATCACAAACTCAGAAAGCGACCCGTACACATTGCTGTAGCTCCTGAAGTTTAAAGACACCAGTGAGCGACTGTAGTCTCGATGTACACGCCTCCACGAAAAGGCATCCTTAGTGTTCTTTTCTGAGGTGTGAGACTTAATCTCTGTGATGTACGCAACTTTCTTTCGGTATGGAATAGTAATGCCCGTTGTGGAACTAAATATACATGCACAGATTTGGCTAATTTCTGATTCCACATAAACAAGTACACCAGTGTTGTGTAGTTTCAATTTTTTAGCTTTACGAAACCTTGTGTACGCGTCTGCTTGGCCGAAGGCTTCCGATAATCTTGTTCGTTCGAGGGTGTCCAGCTTCATTATTTTATCATTGGGTATGGAACAACGTCCAATTCCAACGTATCGGTAGCGTGCCATATGAAATGCCGTTGCGATATAAAGTTTCAGCATACTATTTTTGGAATTCGGTGCTAGTGTGTCAATGATGAAGCAGTTGTGTGTTGCTGGCGTGTTGCTTTTCAGGCTCGGTGTGTCGTTTTGAAGTTCCTGGTTCGGAATTATCCAACTCGGAGGCCCACACGTCGTCTACCACTGATGCCCTGTTTTTTTATTGTACATTTACAGTGTTGGTATATATGGGGCACCTGGTGGCTCTGAATCATGTGAGCAACTCTGTAACAAACCCCGTTGTTCACCACCAGTGACGTGACTTTTGGTGCATCTTCTATAGCGGTTGTGTGCCATGCTTGAGGCAGATGTGCGCCTGTGCAACCGATGCCGTTTTCACGAGCACGGACACGAAGAATTTCACGTCGACATACCAGCATCTTGTCAAAAACAACTTCTAGGCTGGGCGAAGAAACTCATCTTTGTTGGCTACGGTATTGACTGTTTGTGGTCTCCGAAATACGTGCAATGTATCCACTGGTCTCAGAGTCTGTGAGGAAAGGCCCGGTTACCTAGCGCAAATTCCTGCGTTGACATGAGTTCGAGTCCCGGTTGCGGAGAAATATCTCCTGTTCTTCGCCCTACGGTAATAGTGAGATTAAGGATCAAGTTCAGGATGACAAATTGATGTCAGTTTAGACAGCGGCCGTCGTCAGCATAACTGAGTGAGCGTTCCGACGCACAAGGCAAACGCCAGTTTAGAGCACTTAACTGCTGTTGTATTAAAATTAATTTACTTGAATACATGCATGGTCATTTTGTCGGAGTATACGCTAGGCCAAGCAGATAAGTGAATGAGCAAAACGTGAAACTCCTACACTTTTTCTGGATGTCTAATAGACGAACAGTTGCTGGGCCAGTGCTGGTCAATGCTGCCACAATTTTTATAAGCCTGTAGCTGAAGTAAGACGTAAGATTCTCTAAATTTCCGCGAACTGTTGCTGCAAATTCGCTAAAATTGTCGCAAAAGCTTTTGAGCAAATATTAGGTATAACGTAGGTGTTTTGCAACACTGTAACATACGCTAGCATGAAGTAGGTCGCTTGCTAAAACGTCTCACGTTTGTCTATGGTCCGCGTGAGTCAGAAACAAAGAGGGAATTTACCAGCAGTGTGTTGACCTTTACTTTACTGTTATAGAGAGAGAGAGAGAGAAAGGCAAAAGAAAGACAGGGAGGTTAACCCGAGATTATCTCCGGTTGGCTACCCTGCACTGGGGGAGAGGCAAGAGGATTATAATTTCACAACAACGGGCTATTACAGCTGAAATTCGATGTTTTCCCTCAGATTACGAAGTTCCAAATGCAGAACGATTAAAAAGAAGACAAGCACGTGCGAAAAAATGTAAGGAGATGTTTTGCGTCTAAGTAACCGAACCGCACGAACGACAGAGCAAGTTTGCGCGCGAAGGACTATTGGCGTTTTAAGCAGTAGTGGTCTGTTTATTTTAGGACGTCTTCGTATGCACATCAGTTATTCGAGCGCAATAACCCATAACGCTAATGTCTGTCTTTCAAGTTCGAGACCGTTGAATACAAATGAACGACCACAAAAATTCATATCTTCCAGTGAGAGTAGTGGAGAGGTGAGCTTGGACAGGACATGTAATGTGCAGGACCTATAAGTAGTCGCATATCACAGTAATTAATAAAGGGAAAATGAGAGGCCCACCCAGAGTAGCATCAGAGTAACAGAATTATAGTGAACAAAAGGCGGTCAATGGGTACAGGGAACCGATTAGTTACGAGACGAGAGAATTTGCGAAGTTCACGGGGTGGACATCACAGGCACAGAACAGGCAAATTGGGAAATCATAAATAGGGAGGCCTCATTCATTCCGTCAGATTATGCAGATTATTGTGGTAATGAATGTGATTATGGTACCTCACGTTAAACGACTACCATTTGATAGTAGCCTGGCGGCATGCAACCTGCTGGACAGTAAAGCTCTGCTAATAGTAAAGCCAGTACAACTAATCACCGTCAGTTTCAGGCAGGCGGGTACAGGCGCGGGAATCAGCGACATACTAAAGACGCTTACTTTTAACGAAGAAATTTTTATTTTTACGCCTGCCGTACCTAAACCCTACCCAGGTGTGTCACAAAACCACGTGTCGATACACCCTTTAAAACGAAGATACAAAAGAAAGACATTTACAAAAAACTTGCGCACAACGCAACCAGCCATCCTGCTATTCACTGAAGACAGAATTTTCCAATTGTACATAAGTATTCAAGCTCCTAAACTTACTCAAATACTAATGGCTTGCTGATACACTCGCCAGCAGAAGTGTAGGTATTGTTCGCCTCTGTGATTAGTTTTGTCTTCTTTTAACCTACCACGGACGTTTCTTTGAAACGGAAAAAGCAGTCACATGTGCGGCAGTGTAACGCAACAAACACGTAGCACACTATGTTGCGTTGTGCGCAAGTTTTTGTAATTTTTCTTTTTGAAAGTATTGCCGCAAATGACTGCATTGACACGCGGCTTTTGTGATGCACTTTGCTAGCATCAAAGCATAGGAGATTCTGCTGTAGATTTTTGTTGTTTAAGACAAGTGCTTTGAGCCCGTCTGGCCTTACGCTGCACGACCAACAAGCCCACATTCCCACCCTCATCTTCCGGAGGACGGCCGCGGCTTGCGGGCTTAACACCGTGTGTGGTCTCCGGTCTATTTTGCTGGTATCCATTCAATAGCTAGTGTTGGAATTATGGGTTGGCTTGAAAAAAGAAAGCTTACGTGACGTACTGTCTGTCTTTCTTTCTTCTTTGAAATAAACTGCGATAACAGAGCTACAAAATAAAAATGATAGCTTTTGGCACATGAAATTTCCCAGACGATGCAAAATTTTGCAGGACCGTCGATGGTAACTGTTGCTCAGTGGACACCTTAGTCACCGTCTGCTGAATTTTATAACTCCTCGATACGCGTCAGTCACATCATTTTTCATTCCCGTGACATAACAGCAAGAAATAAACTTTTCGGTAGCTGTGAGGTGGCTTTTATGTCCGTAAGCAAATTTATATTTTTTCGTGTAAGTTAAATGGAGTGGCTGGAGGCTTACTGCTTGCAACATCTCCAATTGGGCGCCATTTCATCCTTTCTACCTTGAGTGACTGAACGAGTTATTCGGAGGAAATGCCCAGTTTCGCGACAGCCCGTCTAAGAGATAGAAGCGATTGAGTAGTTGTTATGGCATTATTTAATGACTTTCTGCAGCAAAAATACAGCCACTTAAGGAACCCAAACCACCACTTTGAGTCTAAATGTAGTTACAGTTTACCCAACCATTGGCAATCTTTACGCCATGTACAGAAGCATCCTTAAAAAAACACAATAAATAGTCACCTTCAGTGATGAAGTTAGGAGTCAATGGAGCACCACGTATAAGCGTTATCCAAGTCAAATATTTTTGCTTTGAGTTTTTTCGGGGGGCATCGTTAAAGCTAAAGCAAAGCTCCGCTATTTGTGCGGCGTAGTTTTGATAAGACGTCTCTCGTGGCCCTGGCGCAGTTTTATCAGCAACGCCCTCACATCATTATGATGTTATTGCAGTTAGATGTTACATTTGGTCCCTATCCCTAATTACCCAGCAAGAATTTAGCATAATGTGGCTCATGCCCTAACTGGCGCATACATAAAACAACAGGGAAGAGGTTCCTTTTCTCCAGCAGCGAAAAATTAATTACTAAGTATATATTGGTATTAATAGTGGTAGTAGAAGTATTTACGTTGACGACGATGATGACGATAATGATGATGAAGTGGCTATTCAAATATCAGCCTAGACGTGCTGTCTGCTGAGCGTTACAATTAAGAGGAAAAGGAAGAAAAAACTCACTTTTGATTCTTCGCCGATTTCAACTAAATCCAGATCGCGTCACCCCTTTTCCCGTATTCTCTCCCAAAGCTTGCTGTCACAGCGCGCGATTATAGATACACCGATTCTAGTCGATTCTAGCCGTAAGACAACCTGAACGCGCGACTTAGTCACGGCTCATTTTTCACACCGACTACCGTCTTCTCGACTGTTCCGTCCGTCATCCCAACAGCACTCGGCGGTCAATTAGTGGAAAGAAGGAAAAAGCAGATTTCACTTTTACACCCTCGGGCGCACGAACGTATTGATTTACACTCCAACGCCGACGCAGGTCCCGGGTGAGCCAAAGGAGAACAAAACAGAAGCGAAAGGAACAGAGAGAGCGCGATAGATAAAAGAAAGGAACTGCAAGACACGCTCGCGCCCTACATGTTGGTGTGTGTATCCCCAGCGCATCATTGATCGAAGCCGTGACGTTGTCGAGCCCCTCCCCCGCGTCCTCGTCGGCGGGCGCATGCGCGGTCCCGGCCTCCGGAAGAGGACCGTGGCGGATCTCAGGTTCTCCGTTTGTTGTGGCCCGCCGTAGCCGCTGCGCTCCGCGTGACGACGTCGCCTGCCTCCACACAAACTGCTGGCCCGCACGGGACGCCCTCCGGCATCGAAAGTTCATGTGGTGCGCGGTGTGGGGACGACGCGGAGCTTTCCTGGAAGACGGTGCAACGGGTGCAGAAGAGGCGACGAAAGGAAAGCGAAGGACAAGGATCATTGTCTCATTCCGGCGCTAATGATCGCGCGTGAAGCGGCGGCAGCGTCCCCACTACCGCCAACAGCAGCAGCAGCAGAAGCACGGTCCCCGCACGCGGAGCGCACTGCACTACGCGGTCGGCCGAAGCGACACGCGAGCGAGGATTTTCGCCGCCGCGGAGGCGATGCTCGGCTTCGCCGTCCTAGAGCCCACTAAGCCTAGGAGTCGCGGTGGAAACTTCGCTGCAGCGGGGTACGTGTGCGCGCTGTCGTCGCCGTTAAGCCTAATGTGAGTTCGAGTTTAAGGCGCACGCTTGTTTATTATCTGCTCTTCGCTTTGTTGCTTGCGCCACTACGCTTGCGTCAAGAGCTGGGCCTGTCCCGTCTGGGGAAGAGGCAAGAAAGTAAAGGAAAGAGCCCACGATGGACAACCCGAACGCAAACTTCGACGATGATAGCCTGTCTGAGGAAGAGGCTGGCGAGACGATCAGGCTGCGACCCTTTCTCGACTGGAGGGTAAGACAGCATTTTTTTTTTTCGTTTCCCTCTTATAATCCAATGGCGCGTTGAATGGGCGTTAAGTGACTGCGAAAGATATCCGTGGCTCAGGAACATTACGAATAATCTTGCTTCTGCAGTGCCGTACGCTTCTGTCAGTGAGACAGCTTGGAGCGGTGCATCATTCAACAGTATTTCAGGAGTATAATTGAAATATACCCGAGTGACACGCCTGGATGGTACTCGACGAAATAGTTCAACAAGTAGTCAAACTATTCGGCATTGAGCACGATCTGTGCTAACATGCCTAGTTGTCTGTATTTGCACGAAGGTTCGACTAACGTGACAGTTTGAATGCAGCACTTATTTTTGATTCCCCACGTGATCGTGACATGGCATTGGCCTAAACATATAGTGACGTCCTCGTGGGAGGTGCCAATGAAGTTCGGGTCATTTCTCGTCTCACCGCTCTTCTTTTTTTCCTTCTTCTTCTTTCCTGTTGCGTGTCATCAGGCGTGTTCGACCTTCTGGCCGTTGAAGCGCGCAACAGCGAATAGGCCTTGGCGAACGAAAACTCAGCCTTGATTTTACGTGTGCTGTGGTGCCGCATTGTTTTAAACGTCGTTCTTGCAAATCAGACACATTTTGCATCTTTTTATAGAAATTAGATATTTTTTGTAAGTTTCCGATGAGCTCTTTTTTGACAAAGCTCTCTGCTGTGATTTTCAAGTTGAACTGCTGTTTGGCCACTTGATTGAAACGAAGTTATTAGCGAGGAACAGCTCGTTAGAAGCATTTTCTGTCTTGGTATGGATTTCTACAAAGCCGCCCTACACAGAGGGCACGTTCGCGTACGAAAGCATTACTGGTGATCAAGTCGTGACTATAAACGGTGGCGTGATAATCGAGTTTCCGGAAACCCTTCACGTAAACATCATGCCTCCCAGCGTGCCATAACTACAGGAAAATATTGTAATAGGAGGTTGCAAATAGGGAACGTGTTCTTCGACGGCGCAATCACTGTTCAGTTCGCTAGCACTATTCTTCGTCCATGTGAAGGCAGGGAATGTAAACCTAGCATTTATGTCACCTCCACTAGCAACACGCAACGCCCGTGATTATTAATAGCTGGCTCGGTTATCACCTTTGACGTTGTATTCTTATGTATGCTGTTCAAAAGCAGCTGCCCTCGATCAAATCCAGGACGAGCTATGTATATGTTCTATCCTGGTTTATATTTTCTTGTTCTCTGCTTTCCTTTGTCAAGATGTGAGTGCTTGAGTCAAAATGAATGCATAAGCGAGTAATCTTTAGGTATCGTCGCCATTACTTACCTACCCTGCCCCTGCAGTCACTGTCGTAACATTGTTGCCTGAATTGATAAATAAAAAGATTACAGTTTGTGTCTAACCGAAGTGCTAAGCAGTGAGAGCAACAATTAGCGCAATATCACTCGCAGTAAAAAAAAAAAAAAGTTGGCCTAGTTTTACTAGGAGGACGCAATATTTACTCCTTGCACGCAAATAATCTGTCGAAAACTTTGTCTGACATTGAATATTGGGTGCAGTTTTTTCTGTTGAATAAGGCGAATCGTGTTTTTGGGTCATCTAAATCTTAAGTACAGTGGTGGCGATCGCGCGGACGGAGTACTTCCGGTCAGCTTGAGACAGTGCAGAGCGCGTAGAATACAGAGAAATGCAAAGAAATCTATAAAAGAAAGAAAGCGGTCAGGAACTGGTTCGTATATTGATTACGAGCTGTAAACCTGCTTTACGCGGTGATTCTCCTAGTTTCTGCGCCGTTGCTCCCGGTTTCGATGAGCCGTGCACGTTCGTATAGATGTGGAAATGTGACAATACGAAAAATACTCGTGAAAGTAAGGACATATGGATGGTCTGCATTTACGCCGTCGTGGCCGTGGCCGCCATATTATAGGGCCATAGCGCGTCGAGCAGCTGCAGAAAGACGAAACATGACGGCACAGCCAACGTATTTTGCGCCGAGCGACAAATCGATAGCAGGGACCATCCGGCGAAAAACGGTCCCCGTCATCAAGTGAAATATGGTACGCTGACGTCACTCTGGCGGCCATGTTTGGGCACTAGCACGGTGAGAAGCTCTATCCGCGACGTCACGTGAAAACTATGTATATATCAAATTGCCAGCTCTGCAATGCAACGATTCGACGCGTGGTGGACGTGTCTAGCTGCAGAGTAGTACGGCAGGTCAAGGGATCGAATCCAACTGCCGGAACGAATCCGCTTTGTTCTTCGATAGCCGGCAAACGGGCGCTGTAAGTTTTCCATGAACACGTAAAACCGAGATAAGCTCGTTGATTGCTATCGCATATAAAACTCGCGACAAGCGAATGTATTAACATACTCCAGACTTCGCGAGAGCTTATAAGAGAGCTTAATTCGTTTATAATAAGCCGAAGTGGTCCTCTATCCACAGCCACAAAGGCAAAGTATATGCACGTTGCTCAGTACATTAGTAAAAACGGAGGCGCGCTTTGATAATTCTGCTTTTTGTTCGGATACTACAATAACCATGCGGGTTGTTTGCATTCGAAAAAACAGAGCAATCGCCGAATGAGCTGTGTTAAGTTCAAGCGTTGCGTTTCTCTTCTTAGGAGATAAGCTCTCCGTTCGCCACATACACGTTGCTTCGCTGCGCAGTGAAGCACTTCTCTCCTACATTGTGTCCGGACGTCAAACTGCATCAATCAATAAGCCCTCGCTTGTTTTCAGTTTGCGTATACCAACCTATCAGCATTCCTTCCCCGTTTTCAAAGTGAAGATTACGTGAGGCGTTTATAACAGAAATTCACGTTCGTATTATCGAGAATATGGCAGACCAGCGAGAGCCCATGAGATCGGGGATGAACGTTTATTCGTGCTGTTATAAGCATCCAGCTAATACGCTACAATCAATCCGAGCGCTCGCTTGTACCAAGCTTCAAAACGCTTGCGCCGTGACAGGGAGGACGTAAAGACAAGGCTGCGGGAAAGAAGCGCCCCCTTGTTTATAGGCCGACCCGCTGTGGCGAGCAGCCAGGCGGAGTGAAGTGTGGCAGATGAATCTGTTTTTAAAAATAGAAAATATGCGTGGGACAGGTACTGCACGCAACTACTGATGGAGACCGGGTGGCCTTCAACTTTAACCTCATCGCTAACAGCTTGCTTCGCCGTCCGTTATGTAAATACGGGAAATGGGTCGACTTCTCGGCTATTAATGGCAGTCGCTTTACCGTTAAAATGCCGTGGAAAGTGGAAGGGGGGGGGGGGAGGGGGGGATCTTGTGCAACTATTTGGCTTCTGTGCGTTATTTAAAAGTGATTATATAAAACGAATATGAGAGAAATAAACATGTATTATGAAAGTAAACGAAACGTAACCTCCGTGGTGCTTCCGGCGAAAACGAAATGCATTAATTATCTGCCGCAAATTCAGCCAGATGTCGTAGCTGCTCAATTAGACTTTACACTACGCCTGTATGTGCAAATTGCCACAACTGCCCCCATTGCCTTAGAACGAGCAGAAACTTGATTTTATTTGTTTATTTATTTATTTATTTATTTATTTATTTATTCATTTATTACACTACCCTCAGGGCCAACAGCGGCGTTACAGAAGGGGTGGGTGGAAAAAAGGAATACAGCACAAAGCAAGAATCATAATGCAGATGCCTGTTCAATGATATGCCTGGTGATGGCTGTCTTGAAGGATGGCGTGTCTTCAATGCAGCCAATAAGAGGCGGAAGGTAGTTCCACTCTGCGCTAGTCGTAGGTAAGAAATGATTAAAAGAGCACATTTGTCTTGTAGCTAGGGATGGCAGCCTTATGCAAATGATCAACACGTGATGATATATCTGATGGGATTGAAGAAATTCCCGCTTTAGTGACTGGTTATGAAAGAAAATGTAATTACATATTAGTTGATTTATTTTCACGTGCCGCTACGAGCTGAGAATCCATCGCGAAGACGACATGGACGTGAAAAACAAGACGGAAAAACAGGAGCAGCTTTTACGTAAGGCCCAGCTCTTATTTAGCCGAAAAGACGCTTATATAGGCGCATGAAGCTAACCATGTCTGACGTAACGAAATCACGAGTTACAAAAAAGACGACCAGGAATTCGTCTTCTTGTTTCGACAATGCATTTAACTGTTGCCACACACCAGTGTCCTCGCTGTATTCATTGGGAGTAAGCTTTCGAGAGGCAATAACATGCGTTATAGTTGGAGCAGTCGAGATTTATGTGACGTCGGGTCTGCAACACTTTCGAAATCGATCATCAACTTGTATTTAATGTCAGTTGTTGCTTGTTAAAGGTTGAAGGCACATTTATCTTCGTTCTCCTTATTGTTTTCTAAAACTCGTTGACATAAGATGACGCCGTCAGAAAAATCATGACCCGGAGCCGGTATCCTCAGACATTTTTCTTTTACGTAAGTGCTTCCTACGATCTTCTATGATTGCAGTGTTCTGCTTTTTGTTACTCTAATCGCTATCGTGACTGGCGGGCACCGGAATTCCATCTAATAAGGAACTGCTCTTACATAAGCGAAGTTTTACAATTAAGGGCCGAGCTCATTACTATGTTTTTCCGGTCAGATTACCTGATTACTTGTTAGGTACTACCACCCTGCAGCTTACTTCTTAACTTATCAAAAACGGTTTCTGTCAAATAACATGTATGTAACCATCCATTGAATTTTGTTATCCAAATGGTCTCAGCGAGTAAAGAAGGATGAGAACGAAATCAAAACTGATAAAAAGAAAAGTAAGCGTTGGAAACCAACAAAACATAGCCATAACCTAAGTGTTTTTTTTTCTTTTCTTTTCTTTTTTTTTGCTCAGCAGGATAGAAAATTTATGGTATGATAATGCACCCACAAATTCAAAGGAATACAAAATGTATGGGCTTTCACGTGCGAAAACCACGATCTGATTGAGGCACGCCGTAGTGGAGGATTCCGGAATAATTTGGACCACCTGGGGTTCTTTAACGTGCACCTATATCAAAGTACATTTCGCATTTCGCCACCGTCTGAAATTCACAGGAATCACTTTTATCTCTTACTATCATTGTCCTTATGCTGTGTTCATAAGCTGAGCTGTCCGAAATAAAGATCACGGCTTATCTACTCTCTCCGGATTATAAGACATTATAAACGTTATCCCTATAACCATGTTATCACGTTATCCCGAATCCATAAAGTGGCAAAACGAAGTTACACTGTATGCTAACCGTGCTGCGTCCATCGTCGAAGCCATGCAACTGATCGTTCCGCAACACAAGAACTGGCCAGTATTTATTGAACCGAAATACGTGACACGTTTTGCAACACATTTCCTCGGTGCACAACCATCATAAAAAGGCGACAGGAACATGATTGCCAGACATGGCCGTAAGGGCACGTTCACTAGGTTGGCGAAGCAGCCGTATGCAAAGAGTCTGAGAGGTGCTTCCTGTCGCAACGCCGAACGGCGATATTTCTTTCATGCATTCACTCTCGGTGAAGCGCGCAACGTTTTTCTTCCTGACAAATCAGTTCACTGGAAGCCCGCAAGATGAAGGGAGGTTCGTGAAAGGAAAAATTGTATTTTTCTTCCTGCTCAAACAAGTGGCCTTCGGTTTCAGCACGCCTCCGTTGTAAACCTTTCAGAATGGTTCCTTCGCTTTGAACTTCCTTGTGGCGTTGCAAATGCCGCGAAGTCCTACACGTAATCAAACGTCACTTACTTCATGTAGAGGTCTTGATCTTCAAAGCATCGCTTTTCTTTTTCCTAATGGGGTTTTCGCTTATGAAAAAAACATCTTAGAACGTAGCGAGAGAACTAGGAAGCCAAGTAGCGGATTTTTCCCGGTGTCACGTTCGCACAAATTCGCTTGTTAGTTTATTAAGCAAGAAATAATTCTCTAAGTAAAATCTGTTCATTTTGACACTTTAGGCTCGGCAGGTAATACCCACGCAGAATATTATTGTAAGTCCGAAGATGATTAGGCTGATCTTGAATGAATAACTTACGCCGCATAGTAAGTAAATATTTGACAACCAAGAATCGGTCATTCGCAAGCGCCGCGAAATAAGTAACGAATATATTGGACACAAACATCCGACATGCATAATCAATATTGAAGTTTCTGCAGGTCTAAAGGGCGATATCGCTACGTATATGTTTGGAAACGGCTGTCAGTGTCCAGTCTCGCACTCTTAAAAAACGTTTGCCCCCCTTGGTGCATATCTTGTCCCCGAACAATAACCGTCATCTGCCTTGCACTGTATGGGGACAAGATATGCCCCAAAGGGTGAATTTTTTAATTGCGATAACAATTATATGGACACTCCAGGCGGATTTTGGCCGTCGGCGTCGCCGTCACCGTGACGTTTCATAACAAGTCCAAGGGCGATAACACCGTTGCCCTTGTATGTGCGAGTGAGAGCTTGCAATGGGAGCCGACGATCGCCGTTCAACCTCGCGCGCGCAAGTGAGGAAATCGGGAAGGAAGCGCGCTGTCTTCCGTCGCGCGCTCGGCTCCGGGGACAGAGGAGCGCGGGGCGGCGACGTAGTACTGCGTATTACGAGGCCGCGCGCGACCTATCTTTAGTTCGATCTGCGTTGAGGTTAAGAGTCGAGGCGCTTCTACGGCTCATACCTTTGTGTGTGATGCGTTCTCGCCGCTCTGTTTACGTTGAAGCGATAGACAACACAAAGGTCACTTCGCTCACTACTGCCCCGCAGAGTCTAGGTGCGCCGACGACTCGTACCCCTGTGCGTTCTGGCCGCTCAGTTTGCGTTGAAGCGATAGACAGCACGAAGTTCACTTCTCTCGCTGCTGCTGCCGTGCTTCCTCATGCCAGCGTTTTGACAGTGAGTATCCGCGCTCATTGAGTGAGATGTGTTTATGTGTGTCTGTGCGCGCTGATATCACGCTTGTTAATTTAGTTAGTAGACGAATGTTTGCAAGTTTATACGACCGAAAAAGGTACTATCCTTACTCTGCACAGCTGTCTATTACTTTGCTATAGCAATCGATGCTTCACCTTTCGGGCAAAACTGCGACTTTTTTTGCAACCTAGCCAAAAGACACCGACAAAAATCTCGAACGCGTTCCATAATAGCTTCGCCGCAATACGTTTTTACGTTCGCTGAATAGTGATAGCTTCATCTTCATTCCTAATCTCAGATACGCGAATGCAACTCAATGTTCCACTACATAATTTGTCCCGTTACTTGATTTTTTTTAAAAGCACGGGCCTGGACTGTAGACTTTAAGTTGAGCTTACTATGTGCTTTACATCTTTCCTCATCATCGTCACCCATGATGCGCTTCTTTCTTCCCTCTTTCTTTCCCTCTTCCCCTTCCCCAGAGCAGAGTAGCAGAGTAGCTGGCTAAAGGAATGTACCTCAGGCCGACCTCTCTGCATTTCGTATCATCAAACCTTTCTCTCTCTCTCTCTCTCTCTACACACAAAATTCAAACGCATCAGCTTTTGCGTTTTTTTTTATTTTATATATTTTAAAAAGATGTCCCTGTTTCAAGAGCATGCAAGCTATGATGTACTTGATAGCCCGAAAGCGGCGTTGTATAATATAAGCATACTCATTCTAGTGTACCATTATTGCTGCTAGAAAACTCATGCGCCGATCACATTATACACCGAATGGGCAAAGTTTTGCTTACTATTCATTACCGCTCGTCAAAAGGAAAAAAGAATGTTAAGGAAGAACTGCATACAATTTCACTGCCAGGCTTGCACGCATGTCGTCGTGGAATATAAAGAAGAAAGGAGGCTGACACGTGTGCTTATAAAGCAGTGATTTTTTTTCTCTGTCATAAATCCGAAGACCATTACGTAAATACATGAACTTCCCACCGAGCCAGAGCTGCAATAGCACTAAACAAATAAAAAAAAGAAGCCGAGTTGTCGCAACGCGCGTGCCCACTTTCTATCTCATTAAATCCGTGCAGCCTTGCATGAGATTAGATGTGAATGCTTCTGCGCATCATGATCAAGAAGGAGAGACAAAGGAACATGATGTGCACTTCGTGTTGTAACCTTCTTTTTCTTGCGTCTATGTCTCGCTAAGTCTTTCGCGTACCTACATATGCATGAACTGTGTAGACAGCGCGCATCACTGAATTTCTTTTTCATTTATTCATCCGCCCCAAACCCAACGATAACGCTCCTGACACAACGCATCTAAGATTCAGTTCTTATTGCGAACTGGTCTCTTACGAACCTGAACTACTACTACTTTGATCACATGGCATCGACACATGCTCTCGGCCGAGAAGCGCGACGAAGTCTCCGTCACACCATACATACACTGCGTGTCCCATCGTCTTAATAAAAAAGGACAACGCTTGGACGTTAAGGTTCTTTTCAGCGCTCCTAACAAGCTGTCTGAGTTGACAAGAAGGACCTGTTAGGAAACGCAGGAGTCAACGTTCCGTTAGGCGAAGAACACAGTTCGTGGACTGCGATCGCAACGTGGTTTACAGAATCCCCGTGCCCTGTGAAGCATTCTACTTGGGCCGGACGGGTGGATGCCTCGGTGAGCGATTGCGGGAGCACGCTAATGATGTCCGAAATTGAAAGGAAGGCTTTCCCTGCTCTACATGCCGCCACGTTGTGGATGTACCACACGGTTCCAGCGAACCACAGTGATTTGTGAATGAAAGGTTGAGCGGATGAGTTTAATCAACGAGACTGCTCAGATGCGTCTGCTTGACCAAGCCGTCGGTTGCCTTATGCCGTTAAGAACTCAGACACTTGGAAGGTGCAAGCATGCGCAGTGGGCGTGTGTGATTGTCTTAGCTTTCAATCCTTAAATGTTTGGCTATTGTGGGTTATTTTTCTGTTTACTTCTCGTTGCAAACTTGGTTTCATGTAAATCCTTCCGCGCATGTGTATCGATTTGCATTCCTGTCAATAAATATCGTCGGTGGAAAGCCAGCGCTTGTCCCGTCTGCTTGGTTTTAGTCCCCGTGTTTTTTCGCGCTGTTTAGTGTCATTTGTAATTAGATGGTGGTTTTAGCAAGTAAAGCCCCAGAGATGCATAGAGAATCAACTTTGTAATTTGAGCCGGCTGTTCTTCGCCCGCGTTTGGCGACCTCCTTAATCTAGGAAGCCCTGCACCTGTGCTGCCAGCTTCGCCCTGTCCACCAGACGTCGCTGGTCCTCAAGGTCCCGGCAACCCACCGTGGTTGCGCAATGGCTATGGTGTTAGGCTGTTGAGCACGAGGTCGCGGGATCGAATCCCGGACACGGCCGCATTTCGATGGGGGTGAAATGCGAAAACACCCGTGTACTTAGATTTAGGTGCACGTTAAAGAATCCTAGGTGGTCAAAATTACGGCCTACGGCCTGCCTCATAATCAGAAAGTGGTTTTGGCGCATAAAACACCATAATCTTTAAGATCCCGGCACGTCAGCCGATCCTCTCACTGAGCTTCGGTCAGGGTTGTGCTCGCCCTCGATAGGCTGCTATACACTTGGAAAAGGGGAACGGTGAAAACGAAGAGGTAACAGAGAGTCAATGAGACTAAATGTTCCCACGTCTCCATATATTTTCATATGTTTAGGATTAGAGCCAGGGGATGAAGGCTCAGATGACTTGTGCAGGGGCCTTATTTTCGATCGAAGTCTGTCGATGATATTTCTTGGTGTGCGCCGTCCTTCGCTAAACCGAGTGATTAGGCACGCGGCACCGCGAAGCAAGGCATTCGCCCCTGTGTGGCGTAATATTGTGTCGTAAAGTGAAGCTGATGTAGCACTTCCATCTTTCCTCGAGCTGATTCCGACTCTTGGTTTGCGCAGCTCGCGATACGACGCTTAGTCACTTCAGCAGCTGGGGCGAGAAACAACGCACTTTAGCGCGCGGGGGATTTGCCAACCAAATTAGCATGGCTCGCATAATGGTTATTTTGAAGTCGAACCGAAGCGACGCTCGTCACTCTTGGGTGACATCGCGCAGTAAGCTACGTTGCCCGAAGTGGAAGGACATCCCCGAAATGTGTCCATGAAAGACCACACAGCTCCAGGTAGCATGTGACAGCTGAGAATCGCGTAGCAGGTGTCCTCTGGGGAGACTGCGGTGCCGGCGACCACAAACGTACACGTTGCGTACGGGGTCGCAATCTCGGATGTCGTGAGAGCGGGAACACCCGCGCCCAATGAAACAGTAAACCGCACGTCACGAGGTGTATCGCGGAGCACGCCGTCTGTGGAAACAGCGCGGCTCGCGCTATCACATTTCTATCCGGCCGGTGAACTGATATGCGAGACATAACAACGCCGGCGGCGGCAGCGTGGGCAGCGTCGGCTGAATGCCACCGCAGCTCCAACGCTTGTCTAGACTTCTGCGAGGCGTATTGAAGACGCAAATTAGGGTTTGTGTCCATCTGTCGACAATGTCGTGCTCGTAATATCTCGTCAGATCGCCGAAGTCAACTAGATCTATAGGCTAGCCATGTCCTAGAACAACGTATTAACCAGCCTTTCTCGTTTTTTTTTTTTTCATGCATGTAAAGAGCTCATTTCTAAGTCCCTTGTGCGAAGCACATCTCGGCTTCATGTGGACCAGCAACCCGTCAAAGGTTTGTGGACAGTTTCGAAGTGATGGAAATGATGGAGGCGAAAATAAAACACACGTGACTGAATTGATATGGGCCATTGTACAATTTTTTTTTTAAGTTCGTCTCCACAGCAGTTGCTTTCCGACATGGCAAATGTAATTACTTGCTGAACGCCATGAGCACGAAAGAAAAGTTCGATGCTGCAGTGTAGTTCTAATGAATTCATGCCATTATGGTTGAGGACGGGGTTGGCAGCCGGGGTAGCACAAAGTATAGCTAGCCAGCCGGCTATTTATACTAGCTGACCTCCCTTTCTTTCCCTCTTTGTTTTTCTCCTCCTCAATGTTACCTCCGAACAACCGTCCCCGCAGCTGGGAGAGGTGGACTCCTCCTGTTAGAAAAAGTATGATGGCCGCTTCTGGTGCAGCACATCGAGAATGTTGAACTGAGCTGATGTTGAGCTGATGCAACAGGCCGGTTTAGCCTGGCGATCCAGGCCGGCAATCGCTACGCCCGAGCGTCTCCTACAATTCCACAGTGGTATGTCACGACATGTCCATCAAACGAGTCTCTCTTAGTAATGCTAGAAGCCGTGAAGCTTCTTTGCGGATTATGACTTAACCTTCAGGGAACAAGAGGTATTGCAGGCGCGTATGCGGACGGTCCTTTCGGAGGTTCTCCAGGCGAACGTCCCTTTAGTATCGATATGTGGAGCAAGATCACAGAAAGCGTTGAATGTGTCCCGTCTCCTTCGCGTTCAATATGCAGTTCGGAGAATCGAGACGCCCCCTACTTGAGTAAACGCGCTTCCGTATGAACAGATCCTGTCCTTATTCGATATGCAAGTGACGCTTCCTCTCGACCAAATCTCCTCCTTCTCCTTGATACTATATATGAGCGACTGCCGATAATTTTCGGTCGCGCGCTGATTTCCTCGAGTTAGTATTTCTCCACAAATTGTCGTCACGCCAGCGGCACTGTCGGCACTGCGCCAGCGCCGCCGACGTCGGGGGGGGGGGGGGGGGGGCGATCGGCGCGCCGGGCTGCGCCGCGGGCCACCAGATGCTCCGCGGCGTCGCCTTTCTCAGCAGCACCGCGCGGCGCCAGAGCCCGGGAGACGGCGGGAAAAGAGAGCCGTTGCATGGCCTGGCGGTGGCGGCAGAGATTTTTTTTTTTCGTTACCTCTTATATTACACATATACACATTTTCTTTTTTTTTTTTTCGTGCGCTTCGCAGAATCTGCTCTCTGTACTCGCCGCCAAAGCCCAAACTCTCGGAACCCGCTGGACTCCCCGTGGCCGACCCGTGTTGACGCTCTCAAAGCGGCACTTCATTGGTCTGCTCTATTTGCGCTGCCAACCCGAAAGGCCGAACGCCGACAGGCGCTAGAACGTGCGGCTGGGCACATTTATACGCTCCGTTTCGGTTTCTTCTTTTTTTTTTTTGTGCCTCACAAGCAGCTTTTCACTCCGTGAGCTATAGCTGTATATGTCGTCCGGTCCACGCTATTTCTGTTAGTGCCTGTAAATCTAAGGTTGCATTAGCTGAAAACTGCAAATACCCGCTGTGCCCCACAGGCATCTGAAAGCCTTAAGTTTATTTTCTATTTCTTTCTGTCTTCTAAGTTCTTGCTTCCTTGAATAAAATAATTTTTATTGGTGATCATACGTTCTCTCTCTGATAACTTCTTTATTGTCGTTGTGTTTTTTTTTTACCAGGAATGGCAAATGCGTCAAATTAAAGTGTTGTAAGTCAGCGCTAGCGTTTTTCATGTCTGCTTCTCCTCCTTGTCTTGTTGTGCGCTAAAAGCTTCAATCATGTCAACCAACATGCCCAAACAGCCACGTTAGTGAGCATACTCGCGTTTATGATTCCAACTTTACCGAAAATTGGTCTCCTCCTTTTTTTTTTTTTTCGCCATGACATAGTTTCTGTATAAACGCACAGTCTGTCCGTCCTGACAGAAGCGCTGTCGTCAACTGTACACGTTTGATGCCTAGACGGCAGCGGCTCGGAAACGGCTCGCCGCCATCAGTTTGAGTGTGTTTGCGCGATTTTCCGGCCGGAGTCCGCCGGCAGAACGAGGGGGAACGGACGGGCCCGGGCACACAATCTCATCTTCTGAGGGCAATCGATGCGGTGGGCGGGTTCGAGTCAATATTCCTCATTTAGCTTTGTCGAGGAGCCCTATCTATGTTTTGTTGCGAGCCATTGGAGGAGCCGCATGTGCGACGCGCACGGAGCACTTGCAGTTTGCTGCATGCATGATCATTTGGGGTGGAGCAGCGCGTAATTTGCATGAGAACGAACGGTGCGATGACTAAAAATGAGGGAAAAGGTAAACGGCACCGTAGGCGACTCAATGTTTATTTCGCGTCACGTATAAAATGGGATATGTAAATGACATATCAGAGGAGTGTGTGGAGGGGAGAGGGGGGTCGAATGTGAGAGATTTATGTGTGCTTGCCATCTGACGGCATGGACACTAGGGGAAATGTGTGGGAAATGCAAGAATGCAGTTGTAGATTTTTTTCTAGAACATATATATATAAACATTAGATGAGTGCCACCTTGCTAAAGTATCACGCTTACGAAAAGAAGCAAGCGATAAAAGGGCAGACTGATGTTCGGAAAATCGTTTACCATTGTAGACTGCATGCTAGCGAGTAATGCAGCTCTAGAAGACCGCTGTAGGTAGGAAACAGACTGAGGATAAGTGCAGTTGGCTTATCGCACGCTCGATAATGCACGCTCAGTGCGCTCTCAATTCAATTTTACCCGATGCGAATTCATGATGCCTGCACTAAAGCTGAAAAAAAACCCCTTGTGCAAGGTCTTCCGGAGTTCGGACATGGCTTTCCTAGGCGTAGATGTGTTCCCTCGGCTCAAGCACGGCTCAAGAACATCTTGACGTGTCCGGATGTGAACACCGCCGCAGTCGTCAAGCCGTCAAGCTCTCTAGAGCCGCAGTCGGTCACGGGAACTCTCAGAAACTCGAGGTCGCGAGCAGGGTCTCCGCTGCTCATGGTGCAGACAGTCGCCGCTGCCACTCGTGTCCCTTCAGTGGTTAGTCACTGCCCAGCAGCTATATGTAAGGTGCTGATATAGGCACTGTAGTCACGCCAACGCTGCCACCTTGGTCCGAAGGCGCATACCCAGGGAAACACAATGCCGAAGCAATCGGTGATTCATGTCGAATCTGGCGTTCAACTTGCAAACATGGGGTTGGTCCCGGAATCTCGACACGGGAGATGTTTGTACTCTATAGTCGGATACAACTTTAGAAAAAAGGGGGCGTTTACTCCTCCGAGGCGGGTGCACACGAGCATCCACCAATGGGCGCGCACTCTGGACCGACGTCATGCGCCGGACGGCCGGTGACTTCGCCGCTTCGGTCATCTGGGCGGGGCCTCCCCTTTTTTCTAAAGTTGTATCCGACTATAGCATCCGTGTATTGTAGCCAGTAGCGGGTGTCGTGCCGCTTTGCCTGACAATCGGCGCTGGATCTTCGGTGGGGGAAAAAAAGTTATTGTTTTAATAAATCAGAAGTGGTAAGAAGCAAAAATCTTAGAGGCCATTTCAGAGGCACTTTGCTAGTGAAGGTAGGTGCAAAGGTACCAGGACATAATTAAGTGAATGCGACGTAAATTCTGGATACTTTCAATGAGAAAACTTTCGTCTTTAAAGCGCGGGCAGGCATCGATGCTCCAAGTTCCTATAGACGTGTGGAAAATCTAGCATGCACCGTAATGTCGTAAGTAATAAAAGAAAACGCGTCGCCTAGAAGGACAGGTATTGAAGGCAGCAACGACTTGCTTATGCGCAATTACTATTAGCACGAATAAGGATTCAGAATGGGAACGTGACTACTGACGAAAAGACAGCAGCTGTTTGCGTTGCGTCTTTGTGACTGCCCGGTACGCATTCGCTTCATACTAAAGGACTCCAGACACCAGCTGTCGTGGTGGTAAGTCGAGCACTTGTCGCCAAATCAGCCTTTGGATTTCCTGGGATTATGTCATGGCCCCACTCACGGAAAACAACATTCTTGAAAGCTGGCCTACACAAGCATCAGCGCGAGCCGCTATGAAGGCACTGCTGCGTTATTGAATAGACACCGGACTGTGTGATAAGTTATGACAAATAGTGAATGTCCACTGTATGACGTATAATGTATTAGTGGGTTGTTGACACTGTGTAACCCCTTTGCAGACTATGTGAAAGTGCGCACAGAAACAGTTCTGTATTGTGTGTGTGTTTGCTTTTTCTTTCCTTTTTGTATTATTTTCCTTTAATCTATCCTATCCCTTTCCCCTCCCCCTGTACAAATTAGCCAATCAGAGATATTCTCTCGTTAATTTGGCCGTCTGTCCTCTCTCTCTCTCTCTCTCTCCCTCTCACTCTGGTATGGCCAGACTTCCACAGTACGATAGTGTGACGAGATATTAAGCGCGTTGTTGTGGTGTCCGGAAACGTTGTTTTATGGAAGAATAGCTGCCATAAGTATGAATCTGCTATTTAGCACTCACTGCAGCAACACACTGATTGTAACGTCATCTTTTCACATTGCGCAACGATAAATCGCGTCTGCCTAAAGATGCAAGAAAGGCGAAGCTTGCACTCACTGAGCAATACTGTACGCCGTGAGCAGCCGTAAAATATATTACCAAGCACGTCGACCTAACGACTGATAAGCTCTTTGCAGCCGCCTTTAAATCATTAATGGGAGCGGATATTGTCGCGGATGGTTAATATGCATGCCCCCTCATGTTCAATTAAACAGCTATCACCCTAAAATCTCTAGTTTGGTCGTCGTGTCGCTAATTCCGATTTACGCGCTAGTTCATGCGGGTGTTTACGTCCGATGGCCATTTATCCCTGCGTCTCTAACAGAAATTCTCAGAGAAGGGCCGTGCCTGAGTTACGAAGAACCGAACTTAAGGTTCGAAGCGTAGTGATGCGAAGGCCATTTAGCCTAATACCACTATGCGTTGAGCTTGGAGGTGCAGTGTTTATAGTTGGAAAGCAGTTCTCGCCGTCGGCAGAGTTGCTTCCGCAATATGAGGGCTTACCGAGCGCAAACGTACGCCGCATCGTGAAGAATGCGCTGAGCTCCTGTCGACTGCGGGGCATACTGGGCCGTCGTCATTTAATCACTCTGCTTGGTCCCAGTTTATTCTGGTCGCGTGCGCTTCGGCGGAGCTTGCTGCTTGTGATGCGACGTGAACGGCAATGGCAGGTAAGCCGCACACCATTCTGTTATTGGCTGCGTCGAGCTTCACTGTACGATAACATGCACTGAGGCGAAGACGACCCCGAAACACGCTGGCGTTGCTGTACAGGCGCTGCCGGATGAAGTGCAACGCCTTTGTCCCGCCCGCCTGCTTTGCATTCAGTCACGAACACGCCTTTTACGTTAAAGGAATCGCATTTCGCCATCAACTCTCCGTGTCGACGCGGCGCTCTTGGGTCCGATTGGATTACCAAGCAAATGATTTCGAATTTACCTAAAGAACCTGGGAGGAGTCTCTAGCGTATTTCAACTGCGCCTTGGACGCAACATATTGTGAGCAACATTCTAAAGTTGTTACTGATGGTTGGGTCTATGCCTGCACCGAATCGTTCGTGATTTCAACCCCCAAGGTGTACTCGACTGCCCAGCTTGTTTGCGTCGTGTCATCCGCTGTATGCGAGAACGGAGCCATTGAGTCAGCTTCCAGTTGTATTGTTGTCGAGCAGCGAGCAGGCTTTACAGTTATACAAGAAAGGGCTCGCTCCGGACACGTACACATAAAGTTGGTCACAAATTGTCAAGGAACCGTGTAACCTGGGTTTAACTATGAAGTTTCAGCGGCGTCCGTCGCATGTAGGCATAGCGGCTACAGTGCGGCAGATAGTCTTGCTCGCGAAGCCTTAAACATCAGGCGAATAGAAAAGGTTCTTTGAGACCTTCAGTGTATCCTTAAACATGCCATCGCCAGTCATTTTCAAATTTGTGTGGCTGCCACATTATTAGCCGTGTGTGACGAAGGCACTAATCAAGTAAGAGCCACTTTCCTTGGGCGTCCACTCCGCACAGGGTCGCCCGTACTCCGGCATTGCTGCACAAAAGAGCCGCGTCGCCATCTTGTGTGACCTCCAGGACTCGCAATAGTGTTGAATATTCTTCCTTTTTTTCTAGTGTATTCAACACGCTGCAGGCGAGAAAAGTCTAATTGGGACGCCTTATCATCTAACCGGTCGACACGCTGACGTAAAATACGCGGTGCTCTCGGGAGGGAAATGGGCATTCGGGGTGGAGGTGTCTGTGCTCCTGCTGAATCTCTTAATTGATGTGGTATTCACATGTGAGTGGTAACGCATGCTCAGCATATTCAACCTATTCATTTCAGGACATTGTGACCAGAAAGTGGGTGGATCGACACGGCATCGTGTTCTAGATGATAATACGCTGGAGGTGTGCATCCCTTTCTGCGTCCCTGGGGGCATCATCTTGTTGACTGCAGCTTGCGATGCGCTTACAAATGATGGTATGCTGAACGACATATCTGTAGATTTTACGTTCCTTCACATCGGTGGTGCGTGAGCGCAGTAATTTCCCGCAATCTTCCCAAGGCTTGATACATCTACGGCCAGTCTTTTTCCTCCTCCTTTTGATTCCGTGCCTTGGCCTGGTATATGAAACAGCCGGGGTAAACGTGAACGAAAGTTTCCTGCGGAGATAATTACTTGCACCGCAGAATATACTTTGAATGAGTGCTCGTCGATCGTGAATAAATATACTGCTGCTCTGTCAGAATACATCAACAATTTGAATGCCTTCGGGATATCATGGCCTGAGGGAACAGAGCAGGCGTAAGCGGAAAATTCTCTTTCCTGTTCGTTATGCAGTCATTACTAGTGAAACGTGTGCTTAAAATGTCTACGTTATACGGCTCTAGAGGGAACGTGCATCATTTCGAGAAGTGCCACTTTTCATACTACTTTGAGACTGATTTTCTAATCAATGCTCGCATATGGCGTTGACAAACTTATTATGTATAATTTTAGGGTGTATAGCGCTGTATAAAACTTTACACACATTCCCTTTCTGTCTCCGGCTGCACTGCAGTGGACTGTGGCGTTGCGGATCGCTCCCGAAAGGTTTCCTTTTCTGGCAGTGTGACGAGGAGTGTGAAGACTCAGAAAATGCAAATGTGTCTGATCGCCTCGTGCCTTTACAAGCTTCGACGCGCGTACAACAGCATGCCGTGGTGAAATGTCCGACTCGCGCATATAACGCGCACCTTTACGCGCTTTTAGAACTCATCCCGCGCACTCCCACTGCGGCGCTCTCTTCCCGGCATCATTTATCTTTTCTTGTTTTTCCCCTCAGAAGTCAGTCCACGCTCCAAGCATATTGCGCGGCCCGATCGGCGTTCTTAACCGGCTGGCCATGCCACGATTATCCAATGCGCCTTTACGGGCGTGAATGGGTGTTCGCATCAATCGGGGGAAAAAACGAAAGAGAAGGAAAGAACTGAAACACCAACTGTGACCCGAAACGCATAAAGGGCATGTCTTGCCAGAACACGGCTCGATCGTGCAGCCGCAAGTGCGACAGCCCCGAGCACATATCGCCGGGTCACATAAAGCCAACCATGTGCGCACCACAAAGAAACGGCAAAGAGAGTGAGGGGGAGAGGAAGAGAGAGAGAGAGCTAAGGTCCGAGCACATGTACACGAGACGTCTGTACACACCGAGTCGCTCGCGCGCGTACTCTGCAGTACACGCTCTCTCACGGTGACCGCCGACGCCGCCATAAAGCGCGCTATCTGCTCTTTACGAGCCCCCAGGGCGGCGCGATTCGCGGTTGCATATTGAGCGGACGTCGTTGCGTACCGACGCAAATGGCAGCGAGATGCAGAGAGGCGTACGTGAGCGCGTTGCGATCTCGCTGCCTCCATCGCCACCGAACAGCGCTTTGTACTCCTTCTCCTTTGCTTGCAGTTTCCTGCGCGCCGTTCTAGTTGTCGGGAGACGAACTGCCCTGAGGTCGTTCCCACCTGCTCGATCGCCTTTTGCTTCCTCGGCGCGGAGCTCGTCTCTTTCTCAACGGAGGAGAAGGAGACCTGCGGGAAGCAGCGGTGATTCAGGCGAACCAATTCTCTCTGTTCGGTTCGCTTTCATTTCGCGAAAAAAATTTCGTTTGCCTCTTTCCTGAGCAGGTCGTTTTCACTCGGCATGTTCCCGAAGAGGTGCAATCGAATCTCCGCAATCATAGTTCAATAAAAGTATGGCCGGCTGGTTTTACTTCTTTCCGTCTCCTTCCTGCGGTATACTTTAGGGTCCAAAGAAAGCGAAAAAAGGGGGTGGGGGGTGGAAGCAAATAGTAACCTTCACACTTTCGCATCTACCAGTATTTCCACATCTCTTCATTTTTCTTGTTTTTGTTTGTCTCGTGTTTTAAAAACACTGTAGATTTTTCCTCATAGAAGTGAGCGAAGCCCATTTTATTTTGTCCGATGATATAGCCTCGCTGTCGTTTCTTCTGGCTTTTTCGCACCTTTTTTCATCGCCTTGCGCTCGCTCAGTGAAAACGTCAAGATTCGCTCTTTATCGAATTTTCAATCCCATTACGACAGAGAAGTGGTTTCTTTTTATTTGATAATTGTCTATGTTGTAGTTTCATTTTATGCAGTTAAACATACAAAAAGAAAACAATGTTTGCAGATCCCACGCAATGTGGGAATCGATGTAAGCGAAGGTTTCTGTGCTGCTTGCGTTCATTGACGGTATTATTTATTGACGTTCATTGACGGTATACGACAATCGTGATGTGATGTTAAATGTTACCTTGCCTGCACCACTTTGTGTTTTTCCACGTAGTACACAGAACACAGAGACGTGTCATTCGTTCATTCATGCCTTGACTAAAGAGTGCCCCAGTGAGCGACGCTTTCTGATGACTCATTTTCTTTCTCCCACGTCACGTTAGGTGAACTGCCACGAGTGCAGAGGGGCAAAGTAAATCATCCGTTTCTTGACTGCGTCGGTGCGGAATTCGGTTGTACCTATTCACTGCATCCTCTCTCTCTCTCACTCTCGCTACTACGTTCTCCCTACCTCGTCACTGGACTGTTGTTGCTGTTGCGCGTGCTTGCGGAGGCAAACGCCGCAGCTCCTGCAATGCTTTTACGGGGGGGGGGGTGGAGGGGGGGGGGGGAGGGATAGGTGGCGCCTAACTACGGTGTCCAGAGGGCACTGTTGCGTCCACCAGGAAGCTTCAGACGGCATTTCGGCGATCCCCAGGGCTCGTCAGAGGGCATCGTGTCCCCGCTCAGCCGACACGTAGTTGACATCGCCTATCTCGTCTCCCACTTCTACCTAAGTCCCATCTGGCCGTGCACGTTAGTCTGCAGTTTCCGCAGTTCTTTTAAGGGGGAGTCACGGATAATTGCAGGTATGAAGAGGCTAATGTGGGGACACCCAGGGAGTTACAGAGGGCATCATGCACATACCATGCAATGGAAAGGTCCATGCGAGTTTTTGGTGTCGAGTTTCCTCTCTGCCACGCTCCTGACACGCTCTGACACGCTCTGACACGCTCTGGAAGAGGCAAGAAAGGTTCGCTTTAAAAGGAAAGGAAACTGGAAGGCAGCAGCCGCCAAACGCTATTACTTGTAGAGGATTACAAAGTGATGTTTTCAGTCAAACTCTTTCACTTATACCTACAAGCAAGTTAAGGACAATACTGGTCCGGACCAACAATATTAGTTCAGACCATGTCTTCCGAGCAGCCGCTGACTGCAATGGTCTTTCTCACTATTTTACTGTGCCATCAGTTGCCCGGAGTTATTCACGAGCACTGTCGTTACTAATTTTCCAACTTGAAAATTGTGTTTACAACGAATCATCATGATTTCATTTCATTAATATGTAACGATATATAGACTGCTTTTTTTCTACTTGAAGGCCTGTGTTTGCTGTACTGTAGTGTTTGCGTGTGAATGCACATAACTGTTTCAACTTTACTAATTGAGCATCGATACACTTGCATCGAATTAAATGTACTAGCACTGTATCGATGCAATCCACCCCTTGTGTTTACCACAATCCAACACCGAGGGCGTCTTTAAGGCAACAACATGAATGAAGCGACAATATACATACAATTAATGCAGTTGTGCGCAAGTTCATAAAACGGGAAACTCGCAAAAGCAAAAAAAAAACATAAAAGTGAGACAGCGCACTTGGAACTCTTCGGACACCTTTAGGGAAACATATGTAAGTTCCGTCGGGGTCCTTAACATCGGACGTCTAGCCCTTGCCATTACCGTGAAAAGAGTGCCATGCAGACACAAGAGGAAGCCTGGCTAAAAGAAAAGCCCGTTGCGAGCAAGAGCGCTCGCCCATTCCCAAAAACCGCCCTCCTAAAGGCCGCGTGTCAATGGCGATCCCTATGCTCTCGCCCGCAAGCTGACCTAGTTCCCGGGCACAAAAGCGTGACTCTGGTCGTGCCCTGGTTTTCTTTTTCTTCTTCTTATCCTCGTTGCGTGCGCTCTATCGGCGCGAACCCCGCTTTCCTACCGTGGCTCTCCCCTTTTCCCGCCGTGTCATCGAGTCGTCTCGCCTTTGTTTTTTCTACCCTATCCCTTCCCTTGTGCTTTCTCTGCTTGTTCGTTTCATTCCGTCTCATTCGTTTATTCCCAGCGCTTCGACACGTATCCCGTCGGGTGTGTCTGCGAACCGGGCAAATGGTGGAACGTATAAAGGGGCGAGCAGAAAGTCGAAGGGATAAAAAGGGACGGAAGGGCAACGCATTACGCGAGGAGTCTGGGGAGGTGTCCTTGCCTTACGGCCCTTCTGCAAAGGAGGCCACCGACTGCGCGACGCCTGCAGTCGGTCGTCGATGATGATTTATAGAAGGCTGCGTACCGAACGGAGCGACGGAGTGAAATGAAAGGAGGAGGTGCGGAAAGGGAAGCGCCGTCGCTCGAGTTCAACTGCGTTAACATTAGAACGCTTTTAACGATGCTGCGCGTCGCGTGCGTGCGTGCGTGTGTGTGTGTCGACCCGCGCCGTATGGTTCGGCCCTTGCTTTTTTTTGTCACGCTTGCTATAAAAAGGATGTCCCACGCAGGCAGTCCCAAGTGCCGCGTCTCTACCGATGCTTTCGCGCTCGTGTTGAGGACTAACGCTTCTGTATTTTTTTTTTTTGCGCACCGAGGTATCCGTCATGATTAGGAAAAGAGACGGGATTGGCTGGTGGCTTACAGCGATCAACTTCGATGCGCAGTTCCCTACGATGTCCGCACCATATGCTGGATGTTGCTTCCCCCCTGCGATACTTGTACTCACGAAGAAAAAGGAATAATGCAGGCATAATATCTGTGAGCCGTCTAAAAAATAAAAAAAATAATAAACGGAGGAGTCATTCCACTCTGTGAAGGTTGATGACCGGCGAAGCTGTAGCACATCACACACGACTATACAAGGGTAAATGTATTTACTTTCATCATTCGGTAAGGGCAGTGACGGCGGCTTTGTTTACTGTGATATACAGCGTGTCCGTAAAGTCATGGTGCACATGCACAGTGCACAGTCATGGTGCCTGGATATACATGCGCAGTGGATATCACAATTCCGTCTTTCGTTTGTACGGCACAGACATCCACCCCACAGTCGCTGGCATTGTCGTCTTGCGAGTTAAGAGGACAAATGTACATACATTTTGTAGCCATGAGCGAGAGAGAGAGAGAGATAATAAGCATGTTTGTTACATAAATGAAGCTTTCGAGAGGCGTCCTCAATCCAAAATGTCTTGAGCTCGGGCTGGGCCGTCCTGGGACATCCTGGGCTGGACCGTCCTGGCTGGGACATCCTGGGCCGTCGCAATCAGCCGTTGCTGATCCTCGAGGTCGGAGCTGGCCAAGGGTCTTTAGGTTGGGAGCTGTCAGCTATCGCATTTTTTTTTTCTTTCTTCCGGCGGTATGAGCCATTGCTTCTGATGGTATGAGCCATTGATAAAGGCACTTTTCGGCATGCTCTTTTCTATGGTGTATGTGTGATTAGAAAGAATGTGTGCACTGTTCGCTTCACTTTGTTGAGTGCTTGTAGCCTCTGCCTTAGGGGACTATGAGCCATTGCATTTTTTTTTTCTTGCTTACGGGGGTATGAGCCATTGATGACGATAATTTTTGTTGACGCGCATGAAAAATACATGTAACCCTAGTCATACACAGTTTCGCTGTAAAATGGCGGAGCGGTATGCAAGAATATCTTGTTCCATGCGATGCTACTATCGTATGGGTGTGCAGAGAACGCTAAGGGCTTTAATGTACCGCGCCTTTTTTGTCCCCACGCCTAATAATGGTCTTATTCAGGAGTGAACGGGCAGGCATACTGTGCATTTACTGTAGCCCAGTGTTGGCAAACGTTCTAGTCACTGTGTTTAGAGAGGGACTTTAACAAAAAAATACAACTGTTACGTTTACCAAAGCCTTCTAACGCAATTCTCTAAACATGGTAAATACGTACGAATACATCACTGTTCATAAATACAGAGTGTCTATCTCACGTTACATGGCTACTTCTCTGTAGGCTCGTTAGAAAGCAGCGCTGTTGGCTGAATAGGCAAAGCTCTAAGCTAGAATGTTCATGGTAAATATTTGCAGTGAGGATAAACAAGACACAGACTGGTCTAGAAGAAAGTCCAGGCTTGCATTGACAATCAGCTCTACAGACAAAAAGAGAACTGCATAGGACGTAAAAAGTCTGAAAGCAAACCATATACTGTTACTTTCGGGGCTCAGATTAATGTGAAAATGCTGAACAGCGATAAAAATGAGCGAATTGCTGCATAATGTTCTATTGCAATCGCGCACTAATCTCAGGCCACCATCAATGGAAATATTCTTTGAGGTTCAAACAACATTAACCGCCTAATACGACTCTGTATTTCACATCACGGACTGTCACACGAGGCACACCCTCGCTAATGGCACCCATAATCATCATTAGTCATCGTACCATGAAAGGAAGTGACCGAACGGATCCACTGGTTAAAAGCTGCCTTGACTCTTGTATTTTTTACACCTGTGTACACCAGTATACACCAGTACTAATGTGTACTGAAATAGATACTCACAGCAACTCGTTTATTGAAACGAGTAGTTGAGTGTGTTTACATCAAAATGTGTAGCTTTCACCAAAGCATGAGAACGTGTTTCTTTCTTTCTCTCTTTAGCGTTTGCTTACATTTTGAATGCGAGCAACTGAATGTATGTAACTTTAAACTCGCAGATGTCGATGTAATTTTCCTAAGGTTGCTTCCAAAATATAGCGTCTGTAATGAAGAAGAGCACAAGAACAAGGCCAGCCAGATCGTCTCTTCCATGCCTGCTGTGCAACCAGTGGGCCAGCCGTATCGCCAGTGCTTGGCACGAGTGTGAGCCGTTCGGGCAACCAGCTGTTCCTGCTCTGCGTCACCTGCCTTCTCGGTTACTAAGAGACATTACCATCGGAACTGTTCAGTGCACCCATTACAATTGGTGGAGGTGCTGGGTACTCAAGAACATCTACACCCTGGAACTCCGGTCTCGGACTCTGCCTCCCGTCATGCCTGACTCTCCCCAGCCGACGCCGCCGCCACCCCCCGTTGCCTGTTCTGGCGCTGTCCCGCAACGCCATCCAGCGGTTTTCAGCGGTACGCATGAACAGGACGTCAATGACTGGTTGGCTACGTACGAACGGGTGAGCTTGCACAATCGATGGGATGATACCGCCAAGTTAAATGCCGTCATATTCTATGACGTTTACGAATCGCGAAGCCGACTTGCAGTCCTGGTCCGCGTTCAAGACCAGTTTCGCTACAGTTTTCGGTCGCCCTGCCGTCCACAAGGTGCGCGCCGAGCAGCGGTTACGAGAGCGAGTGCAACAACCCGGTGAAACATTCACCTGTTATATTGAAGAGGTTCTCGACCTATGCAAACGCGTGGATGCGTCTATACCGGAAAATGACAAATTGAAGCACATTTTTAAGGGCATCGCCGATGACATTTTCGATGGCATCGCCGATGACAGCCCGCGCACCGTAGCAGAGCTCATAAACTTGTGCCAAAGCTACGACGAGTTGAGGAGGCAGCGCGAGTTGACCAGGTGCCCCCCCAGTGGCTGACGAGGCCCTCTCTTCCATGACAGCCTCCTCTGGTCGTTCCTCCTTGCTCAAACAAATCCAAGCTTTCGTGCGGGAGGAAGTTGCACGTCAGCTTTCTCTGCTACCCTTCGCTGAGCTACAGCAGCCGCTGCCGCAACAGCCTCCTACACAGCTCGCCCCTACGCTCCGGCGGGTTATTGAAGACCAAGTTGCTGAGGCTCTACCAATGCAACATCAGCAGTACCCTGCCGCCGCGCCACTTACTTACGCATCCGTCGCCGCGCAGCACCCTCGTCAACCACTCGTTGCGCTACATCCTCGACCGCCACCACCCGTTCATAGTCCCGTTCATCGACCTGCACCTGCCTTTACTAATCCTTGGCGCACGCAAGACAAACAGGCCCATATGTTATGCCTGCGGTACTCCCGGCCACGTTGCACGACTCTGCCGCCGCCGCATGCTGCACTCCGATGAGTTTGTGCAGTCGCCTCCCTACGCCAACGTGCAGCCTTTCCACGACACTTACTTTAGTCGGCAGTCGAACAGGCCACCAGCCGAGCGCCCGGTCCTTACACGTGGTTCACCTTCCCCGCGTCGCCGCTCGTTGTCCCCCATGCGTCGGCGCCCTTCACTCACGCAAGAGGAAAACTAAGCGCCGCAGTTCAGGAGGCAAGAACTGCGTCACCATCGATCTGTACAAGTCCTCCATTGTCGCCTTCGAACGTTGTCGATCTTACTGTTGACGGCGTCCCTACCGTTGCGCTAATTGATACTGGAGCAGCCGTGTCTGTCCTAAACGAACGCCTCTCTCGCGCTTTACGAAAAGTTACGACACCACTTTCTGGGTTTTCTCTTCACACAGCAAGCGCGCAGCCAGTTCAGCCTTTAGCAGCATGCACAGCTAGAGTTGTTATTCAGGGCGTTTTCTATATTGTGGAGTTTGTGGTTCTCCAGTCCTGTCCTCACGACGTGATACTTGGGTGGGACTTTCTTTCGCGAAATAACGCCGTCATCAATTGTGCACGTGCAGAAGTCGAATTATCACCTCTGTGTGATATGCCCCTCGTCGGCGCCACTTCTCTTACCGCTAAGCTAGTTCGAGAAGACATCGCCATACCGCCGTACTCGTCTGCCGTTGTTCCCGTCTTCTGTGGCGCTGTCTCTGAAGGCGCTGTCTTCTTCACTCCTTTTGAACTCTTCATGACCCGCAAAGACGTTCCCCTGCGTTTCACCGCGCTTGACATTTCAGCCGGTTTCAGTGCCATCGTTGTCTGCAATCCGCTCCCTACAGCCCTGATGGCTCTTCGCGGCGAAGCACTTGGCCATGTTCAGCCTATTGATGACATGTTTATAACCGACGTGCCGGATGCTTTGTATGCAGAGCTCACCGACTTCTGTGCACTTTCCACTTCTGCCCCGCCATCACCCGACTTATTCACACCTTTCATTGCCGATGACCTTACTTCCGAGCAGCGCTCCCAGCTTCTTCACCTGCTTGCCCAGTTCCGCTCTTCTGTTGATGTCGCTCAGCCTACTCTGGGTCGCTCGTCAGCCGTCAGCCACCACATCGACACTGGCTCCAACGCGCCATTGCGGCAGCGCCCGTACCGCGTATCCGCCAAGGAGCGTCAGGTGATCAGTGACCATGTGGACGACATGCTTCAGCGTGGCACCATTCGACCTTCCAATAGCCCGTGGGCATCACCGGTGGTTCTCGTCACAAAAAAAGATGGTTCCATTTGGTTCTGCGTCGATTATCGCCGTCTCAACAAGATAACGCGCAAAGACGTCTACCGACGACGCTCTGGACAGCTTGCAAGGCGCTAAATTCTTCTCTTCGTTGGATTTACGCTCGGGCTACTGGCAGGTCCCGATGTCAGCCGTTGATCGCCCTAAAACTGCATTCGTTACGCCAGATGGTTTATACGAATTTATAGTGATGACATTTGGCCTATGCAATGCGCCTGCTACCTTTGAACGAATGATGGACAATATCTTGCGCGGCCTAAAATGGAGCACGTGTTTGTGCTACCTCGACGACATCGTTGTGTTCGCCCCTGATTTCAGCACGCATTTTCTGCGTAGTGCGCGGCACTACGCAGAAAAGCGTAGTGCCGCGCAAGACGGTCTGTGCGGCGATGGTGGCTACGATATGGCGCCAGAATAGCACGCGTCGTCTGTATGGAAACAAAGCGCTGCATGAGCGGAGGTCTGTGTGCAGGGGCCGCTGTGAATCGCGCCTACGCGTCACCCACGCACTGACTGTCGCGATTTCCTGATTAGCGACGCAGTTGCGCCACACTTTCCTCCGTTTGCAATGTCTGCTGCGCAGATTATCTGCGCCAGCTACGCTACTCACAGCGTTCCCTTCCTAATATAAACCGTGTACCCATGTAATCACAGTACAAAATATTGACGCGCGAAATGAAAACACGTATAGAGCTGCACTCAAATTACGTATTAGGTGGGAGTATCATAATTATCGGTTATTTTTTTTTCATTCGTTTATTTGTATGACATTCGAAATCTGCATATGAGCTTGCTATGCCTGATTGCTCTGTCCATGTGCTGATGTGCCCTATACACGGCTATTAAGAGGTCATTCCTCATGTGTGGATATTATGTTCGGATATATGTACGGATGTTAGGGAGAGTCCATTTGAATAAATACTCTAGCGTGAGGCGACAAAACGCGTTCAAACAGGGCTTCCCGAGTGCAGAGAGACCCGAGTGTATACTAGCGCGCCAAAATAACGGACTATATAGTGAGCTAAATGTAGACATACCTAGGGTTCGCTTGCTGATGTTTCCGGGCCTCCGAAACAGGCTGTGATAGCGAATTGCGCCGCCTCGGAATATTGTGTCCAAATTTCCGTTTCTTATCGTGCTTACTTGCCATTTTGTTAAATCCCTTTTCCGAAGCATAAAACCGGGCTTCTTTTCTTTTTCTGGCAACATCCTCGCAGTTCGGTTGTTTCTGTTTTTTCTCTGTCTCTCGTACAACACTTACACTGTCTCCTTGAAAAACTAGAGAAAAATACCAGAATCGATTTTGAGTCAACTACTACGCAAAAATCTTCGATTTCTTTCTTTCATTTCTTTCTTTTTTTTCAGCCAGTGTCGGTTTTTATCATACTGTACAACTGCATGCTATCATGAAGAAATGCGAGGGACTAGAAATGTATGTAGTTAAAATGGGCGCACTTTTTTTCTCCCTCTCTTTCCTATACGTGACTCCAATTGTGGCTATTTGCAGCTTGACAGCTAAATCGATCCTTGCTGTGGAACAGTATGTAAACATACGCGTTGGGCACGATACGTTCCACAAAAGCCATGGTTCTAATGTCCAGTTTTCTTTCCTGGTTCCGTTCGGGAAAGCATGAGTTATAGCAGCCGTAAATATTGATATGTCGATGCAGGGAGTGTTCTTAGTACCTGATCGTTGGTTGTTTTTCATCGAACGGCATCTATGTTTTCCTTGCAAAGTGTTTTTTTTTTTTTGCCAAAGTGTGTTTATTTTACCGTTCCGCATTTCTTATGGCTAGCATTTCCCCTCGATGTCCACGGATTCGTTTTACATGCTCTTAAGAACAGTGTCGTGTTACCTAATAAGTTTCTAAGCACCGACATTTGCTTTCATGACAGCTGCATATCTAGGCATATTATCAGGTGCACCAGACGGAACAAGAATGATGGAAACAGAGTTTTTAAATAATTCACTCGTTTGTGCGTCATCGTTATCTCTAGTGTTTCTTTCTCTTTTTTCTCTTCTTTTTCTTTTCGTAACCTCATTTAAGGCTATTTTAATAAAACGTGGCACGCGTAACGTAATTCGGATATGGATTTCAATATTTGCATGTATGTGACTCTCATTTTCGACTCTGATCAGCCTTCTTAACGAGGTGATATTGATACGTCCGCATCTGGACGCATCCGCAGCGGGACAATGTGCTCAACTAATTTTTCACTAATGCCACCGTCACGGAGATACGAAAGGGCTTCGCTAATCAGTCTTTCGGATCAATTTGAAATGAGCTCAGTTATTGTAATGCACGTGCCAAGAATACAGTAGGCGTGCTATCGAACAGTCAGAGGAATGATGATTATTAGGCTTCTCTCAGACAACTTCGGGGTAATTGTGTGTTCAGGAAAGGTTGGTATCATGGATGAAGCCTACTGCTCCACTTTATCTTAGGCAAACAGTGCTTATAAAAAATTGGCCCGCTAAAGAACCAAACGAGAAAAAGAGACAGAGACCTGGAACACAAATATGGCACACACACACGCACACGCACACGCACACGCACGCGCACGCGCACACGCACGCGCACGCGCACACGCACGCACGCGCACGCACGCGCACACGCACGCACACGCACGCACGCGCACGCACGCGCACACGCACGCACGCGCACACACGCGCACACACACGCACACACACACACACACGCACACACACACACACACACACATATATATATATATATATATATATATATATATATATATATATATATATATATATATATATATATATATATATATATATATATATATGATACACTGTAAACGGAAATAACTCCGAGGTGGGAGTATACTGCTTGTCCTCTAGCGACCCCCCGGTTCGGAGTTTATTATGCTCCGTATGATCGGAGTAGAATTTTTACTCCGTACGAGCGGAATTCTCGCGTGGAATTATGGGAGTTTTTTTCTGTCTTTTCTTTATTTTTTGCTTTGCAATTGACGGAGTTTTTTCGAGGTGCAACGGGAGTATAAAAAGAGGCATCGCATCAGTTTGCGCGAACATGTTTACATGTAGAGGCTGCTGGTCAAATTTCGAAATATGCACACGAGACCGCGTCAAATTCGATGAAACAAGTCAATGAAAGCACATATATCATGACATACATAAACATTCCAGAAACGCCCAATGCAGAAATTTGAAAGACATCCCACGTACACGCGATACTCAAGAGGCAACGGTGCCAGTATATATAGCCACGATACTGAGTGCCTCGAAACCGCCAAGAGAGCAGCTGTGCTGTTTTCAGAATTATGACTCACATGCTCGTTCATACGAGATCTGCCTCTTTGAAACTAACAGAATACCTTAATCAACACAAAACTGTTAATTCAAAATAGGGAGAGAAAAAAAGTTAATGGCGTTATTTTTCAAAACTATGCCATTCTGTGAGTGCTGAAGCGACTTCGCACACTGCCGGCGTTCGCGGCCAAAAAGTAGTGCGTTAGTTACAGTAAGCTAGAAAAATGTAAGTGCATGTGCTGCATAGAAAAATTACATTTTTTTGATATAGTGGTTGCGTAGCAAGAAATTATTACGTGTGAGCATGACCCGCAGCAGCCGACGTAACACCGAAAAATGCGCAGACATACATTTTATACACCGCACTACTTGCTCTGAGTACAAGCAATCTGTCTCGGTTGCGAAAAGGAGCTACATCGCTGATCTGTCGAGTGAACCTCTAAACTCGTAGCCAGCAGGCATGCGTCTAAATCAGTGTCTCGGATAGAGCGTAATGTTAATGCAATATCGGAAGCAATGACGTGACCAAAACCTATATGCGCGATAACAATTCGATTCACATCGCTCAATAAGAAGCTTTATTTTAAGCACACATATATACTTATGTCCTACCGTTTTTCTTCGGGCGAGGATATCCGTTCACAGATAAATAAAAACAGTTGCTTGCACTCCGGTCTTTCTCACTGGCAACACAGCACCGCAACGAACTTGGGTTACGCCATTCATGCGCGACTAGCACGGATGTCGTCGCTCGAACAGTGGCTGCTGTTGCCATTGCTACGCGGTCCTTACAAACATTACACCGGACGTTGTCAGCATATACTCAAAAGGACATAGAAGTGGCATTTCACGTACTGAAGAACACAAGACAGGGTGACGCAGCACGGAAACACAGCCAGAACGTGAGCCGACATCACGAGCCAGTGAGCAGCTTCGAGGTATACCTAAGCCTTTTTCCGCACTTGAAAACGTGGTTCTTGCAATCATCGTTGTCAGCAAAGTGATCACAGCTAATGTACTTGAAGCTGAGATACAGTGAGCTTCAGGCATGCCTTTAACACTTTCTGGAAGGAGATACGAGAAACAAATTGACGAAACGCTGTCACGGAACGACACTTCACAGACGTAAACAAACCGTCAGCCATGAGCACTGCCCGCTCCGCCGAACGCGCCCGGTCGCTGGCGAGGCGCACAGCCTCATGGGAAGCGCCATGTGACTAACCTGTATCGGCGGAGGGGAGTTTTTCAAAACTCCGTGTCGGAGTTTCACGGGAGAACAAAATTTTTAAGCGGAGTAAAATCGCGTCATGTCGCCTTAATACTCCGGCAGCTAGCCAGCGGAGTGAAACGAGGGAATGGCGCTGTTTTGCTCCCATACATCGGAGTAAATATTTGAGGAGGGGAGGTTTTAGGGCACATCACCTCTTAAAAACTCTCAGCTGGGTTTATTTTCGTTTACAGTGTACAACGTGAAAGGTAAATATACTTCTGAAAGCGCTAACGGAGGGTTTATCTAAAGTTCAAATTAGCACGTGGTATGTCACAACACCGAATTTGCACAGCAAGTACTGTCATTTAAGTATATGAACCAGTCACTTGTAACTTACTTTTATTCGTTTTCTTATGAATGTCACTGTTGTGAATTCGCTGAGTGCGAAGCATTTAGATTTTCCTAATAAAGGAAGGAAGGAAGGAAGGAAGGAAGGAAGGAAGGAAGGAAGGAAGGAAGGAAGGAAGGAAAAAGTGGAGAAGGAAAGGTAGGGAGGTTAACCAGTTTGGCTTAACCGGTTTGCTACCCTACACATGGGAGAGGGATGGGAGAGATTAAAGATGGGGAAGGGGGAGAGGGAGAGAGAGCACAGAGCACAGCACACACACATCGTCCGTTGGAGTCCATCAATCTGGCATGGTACGCGACGTCACTCTCACAGCCGCTTGTCCAATCCCGTCTCTCTCAAAAACCGAAGTAGTCCCTTTGTCGCCTTCACCTGCGATATCTTCTGTCGGCGGCATGTGAAAATCGTGTCGAGGGACAGTGGTCTACTGTCAAGGCGCGCTAGAACAGATGCCAGGGACTGTCGCTGAACATTATATTCAGGACAGTCGCACAGAACATGTTCCAGCGTCTCCTCGCAAAGACAGGCATTACAGAGATCGTTGTCGGCCATTCCAATGCGGAAGGAGTAAGATTTAGTGAAAGCCACCCCCAGCCATAAGCGATAAAGCAGAGTCGCCTCTCTTCGACGCAGTCCAGTTGGCATATAGAGATGCATCAAAGAGGGCAGGTGGTATTGACGGTTGCTCTGGGTGGTCTGGCTGTTTGGTGTGCACCATAAAGATAGCGTGATCTCATGTGCAAGCACTCGAAGTCTGCTAGCTGCGTCGGATCGTTAAAGCGGTATGGCCTCTTCTTGTGCGTCTTCAAGAGCTGCCCGAGCGGCATTATCGGCGTCTTCATTTCCACTGACGCCGCAGTGACTTGGCAGCCACTGAAACGTCACGTGGTGTCCTTTCTCCTGTGATGTATGGAGTAGGCATCTAATATCGAATACGAGCTGTTCGAATGGCCCGCGATGCAGAGCTGATAGTACAGATTGTAGGGCTGCCTTTGAATCGCTGAATATTGACCATTGTCGAGGTGGCTCCCGATTGACGACACGAAGTGCAGCGCGAAGAGCAGCTAGTTCAGCAGATGTCGATGTTGTTGGGTGGTCAGTCCTAAAGCTGATGGTAATAGCTTTTGCTGGGACAACCACAGCACCGGACGAACACTGGATGTTTGTGGAACCATCGGTATAAATGTGTTCCCTGTCCGCGTACCTCTCGTGCAGAAGAAGCAGAGACAGTTGTTTGAGCACAGGCGACGACAGTTCAGACTTTTTTCCGATTCCTGGTACACTGAGATGGACTGTAGGGCTGATAAGACACCAAGGGGGTATCGATGGTTTAGATGCAGCGGTGAAGCCCGATGGAAGTTTGTCGTTGTATTTGATGATAGTTTTAGCGAATGATGATTGGTGCCTGTCTGAAGGTAGTGCTGCAAGGTGGTGATAGGTGGCACGTGCAAAATGTCTGATGTGCGTTCTCAGGGCTTCCACCGTAATGTGAGTTCGCATTGGATGGTTCCGAGCAATCGCAAGAGTTGCCTCTGTTGAGGTGCATCTGGGCAAACCAAGGCAGACTCTGAGTGCTTGAGCTTGTGCTGCCTGCAGAACACGAATATTTGTCTTGCAGGTGTTGGTCAGTACAGGTAGACTAAATCTTAGAAAACCGAGAAAGAGAGCTCTGTAGAGTTTAAGCATTGCGTCTACTGACATCCCCCACGTCTTTCCTGCCAAGTATTGAAACAACTGGGAAGTTGCTGTCAGGCGCCGTTTCATGTAGGCCACGTGCGGGCTCCAACAGCGGTCTCGGTCAATAATTACGCCAAGGAATCTGTGGGTTCGGACATAGGAAATGGTCCGCCCATTGATTGAGATGATATAAGGCGTCATCGGTTTGCGAGTAAATGCTACTAGTGCGCATTTTTCTGGTGATATGCTGAGACCCTGTTTACACAAGTAGTTCGCTGTCAAAGTGGCCGCTCTTTGAAGTCGCGCACGTATCTGAGGACGTGTGACTGCCGAAGTCCAGACACAGATGTCGTCAGCGTATATTGAAATTTTGATGGTAGTTGGCAAGTACTCAGCAAGTCCAACACGAGCGAGGTTGAATTGCGTCGGGCTGAGAGCACCGCCTTGAGGAACGCCCCTGCTGGTATAGCGTCGCGTAGTTGGGCCATCGTCAGTTAACACAAAGAATGATCTTGCAGATAGGTAGCTTGCAATCCACAAAAAAACTCGACCACCTAGGCCAACCGTCGCAAGGGCGTCGAGAATGGCCTCATGTAATACGTTATCGTATGCCCCTTTCACATCTAGGAATAAAGCTGCAGATAAACGCTTACGGGACTTTTCGTGCTGGACATATGAAACGAGATCAACTACATTGTCGATAGAAGAGCGGTCACGTCGAAAACCAGCCATGGAAATCGGATAAATCTTGTAGTATTCAAGGTACCATTCCAGGCGGCCAAGGATCATCCGTTCCATTATCTTTCCTACACAGCTGGCCAGCGCTATTGGGCGGTAAGAGGTGAGTTCTAATGGGGATTTGCCCTGCTTTAAGAGTGGCACCAGGCGGCTTACTTTCCATTCGTCAGGAACATTTCCCTCCTGCCATGAGGAGTTGTAAAGGCTCAACAACTCTATCCGTGCGGACTCTCCGAGATAGCACAAGGCCCGGTATGATATACCATCCGGACCCGGAGATGATGAGCGCCTGCAGAGAGCTAGAGCCGCTTCGAGCTCCTCCATTGTAAAAGGAAGGTCCATGCGGCCATCACGGGAATTGGGGACGTCAGCTCGAGCTGGAGAATCTGGACGAGTCGATTGGTCTGCGATCCGCGCACAAAAGTCTTCTGCGACATCGATGTCTTGCGCCCTTGGAAAAGCGCTAGCGCCTTGAATGGGAAACGCCGTTCTGGAAGGCAACGCAGACCTTGCACCGTTTTCCAAATGTGAGACAGTGGCTTGCGGGGGTCGAGTTTCTGGCAAAACATTGCCCAACGTTCCGACGCTAATCTATCCATACGACGCTGAATCTTCTTTTGCATCCTCCAGGCTGCCCTAAGGTCATGAATTGATTTTGTACGCCGATATCGACGTTCCGCCCGGCGACGAAGCGCTCGAAGGCGCTCTAATTCTATGTCGAAGTCATTCCGCGTGGAAGAAGTCGTCATCATGCGAGTGGCGTTTTGCATCGTCATTTTAATCGTTTGCTCTAACCCTGATAGTAGGCCCTCGCGGCAGGCATCTTCCATCTCAGATTTGAAGTTGGCCCATTGAATCGTCCGAATGGTATTCCGGAAGCCTGATCTAGACGACAAGCCTTTGATGCTCAGATAGGTGGGAATGTGGTCACTCCCATGTGTCTCAATGTCTGGAAACCACTTCACACATCTGGCGAGAGAGTTGGAGACGAAAGCAAGGTCGAGGCAGCTGCCGTATGTCACACCTCGAAGAAAGGTGGGGCTACCATCGTTCAGGAGAATAAGGCCATAATTGTGGGCGATGCTTGCTAATCTTCGTCCTCTTGCATTTGTCCTTGTACTTCCCCATGCTGGATGGTGTGCATTGAAATCTCCTATGATGACCCATGGGGCGGGACAGCATAGTTCGCTAGACCAGAAGTGCAAAATAATGTTATTAAAGTAATTGATTCAGTTCTGGGCTTTTATGTGCAAAAATTACGATACGGTTATTAGGCACGCCATAGTGGGAGACTCCGAATTGATTTCGACCACTTGGGATTCTTTAACGTGCCCCCAATGCAAACTGACGTTTTTCATTTGTCTGTGCGTTTGCCGCGTTTTTCTTCTCAATGTTTTTCTATTGTCCTTTTCCTATTAACGCCTTTGCCTTCCCTCTCTTCTCACCTTCATTCTTTCTCCTCGTGATCTTGCATTTATGATACCACCTGACTAGTGCCCCGCCTAGAAATCCTCTGCGGGCAACCTTTTTGACTGCAGCTCCTTCTAGGATGTTGGGTCGCGATGTCATGCCATATAGGCACCCGAGACCTTTACCGAGGTGCCCTTACGGTGACTGACTGCCAATTTATCTCCTCACGCCGCAGAATGACATGGAGCAGGAGTTTCCACGGGTCAGCTCCCAGGTGCCCTTGTCCCCGCGGGGAGGCGAGGACGAGGAGCGGGGCTCGGACGGCGAGTACGTCGAGCGCGGCACTTGGACCGGCCGCTTCGACTTCATACTCTCCCTGCTGGGCTACTCGGTCGGCCTCGGAAACGTCTGGAGGTTTCCATACCTCGTCTACAGCAACGGAGGCGGTGAGCGAGCGCGCGATCATGCGCGCGCCTATGAGCGAGTGAACGAGTGGCCGAAAAGAAAGCTTTAAAGGGGCGCTGACAGGATAGTTTCGAGCACTGATTCTTTTCGAGTTAAATGAAAGTTCTAAAGCCCTAAACCATAGCAAAAGTAGCGATGGGCCTCATAGCTTCCTAAATAATTTATCATAACGACTTTCCTAGAGGCAGTTTCGGTTTCGTTTCCCCCGGTTTCGTTTCTCGTCTGCTCTGCGGCTACATCGGTCCTCACAATGAGCAGTATCCGAGTCGATCGGTCGAGCCGGAACGAGAGTCAAAACGTCGCAATGTCTAGCTCCCGCATGCTGACGTAACAATAGACTCCAGAAATGCGTAACCGAAACTGGCTCTAGGAAAGCTGTTATAAAAATTGTTTAGGTAGCTGTGAGGCCCGTCACTATTTCGTTCTAGGGTTTAGAGGTGCACAAATTTCATTTAAGTCATGAAACGAATCCAAAATATCATGTCAGCACCCTTTCCAAGGACGCTTAGGAGCAATATGTAAAGCCAAACGAGTTGGAAGAATACCAGTAGGGTAACATGGGCTTCTTGATACTTCCCGAGAAGAAAGAAACCACACACACACAAAAAAAGAACACGCCATGTGCGTCTTTATCTTTCAGCGTCTTCATTTGTTTGGTGGATCAAGTTCGCTTCTCTATTACGAAATAAGCTCGGCATCATTGCATTTGAGGCTCAGTAAAACTGGGAACCACGCAAGAAAGGAGGGCTAATAATGGCAAATGGTGATGCGACCTTGAAACACCTGCACCAGGTCTCGTCACCTCCCCTCCTGACGTCGTGGACACTTAGACTATCTCACAGGGCATATTTGCATGCCAGTTACACTGTTTGATGGCTTCTGAATAATGAAAAATTACATTGCGTTTGAAGTACATCAAGAAAATTAGCATGCAATCATTTGTGCATTTTGGCGGCAATTGAAAGCGCTCAATTACGCAAAAAATAACGTCAGATTCGCGGCTTCGCTTTGGCGGCATCGGTACCCTGAATTGGCGCAAAGTACTAAAGCATAGATTTTGCGTTTCGTTATCTCCGTTGACAAACAATATTCTTCCGTTTAACATACACAGATTCAGTGTTAGTAGAAGATTTAGCCGGCAATAAGTAGTATAGTGTTTCTTATTGGGGCCCAGTAATCCGATTTGTCAACTTTACATATCTGTGAGATGCAGTTCACCTTAAACAAGATCACTCGTACAGCTATTGCTATATCAAGGCTTGATGAAATGTACATGATGTAAAAAAAAAACGGAAAAACATCGTCTATAGTGTTACTCAAGGTGCCAGCGACACAAGGATGAGAGGGGAGTGTTTCCCAGAAGATTGTCGGTTCTTCGTTTACTTGTATATATTGGCCTTACGTTAATGTTGTCATTGTGACTTGGCTATGATAATTATTTAGTGCTGCACATGGACAGACACAACTAGAGCCGCAACTACTCATGACAGCTGCGGCTGTAAACGTACGAGTGATGTTAGGAATCCGCGTACTCCTCTCAAGTGGGTATGTGTTTTCAAAACAAATAATAATAATAATAATAATAAAAGCACAGGTATGGCAAAGAAAATGAGACTTCATGAAAACAAGTGACAACTTTTCGTTAGTATTCATTGCGCACATACAAAGAGTGTTCATAACGTTAGATTTGAAAAAATAAATTGCTGGCTCTTCCGCAATCGAGAGTAGATTTAAGCATCTAATGGAAACCGGCAAACCAGATTGGTTGGAGGGGATACTAGCCACAGTCTTAAAGTCGGTGTAGTGCATGTTCGCAACGGCGCACTCCACCACACCCCACCAAATTACACTGCACCGCACCGCACCACGCCATACTGTGGACTGGTCCATATGTACGCTGCTCTGCTAGAAGAAAACCGGCTGAAGGCGGCAAGACAGGTAGCGAATGACGCCAGGGAGACAAAACGTACTGCCTAGCTAGAAGAATAACGAATTGAATTCTGTGGTTTCACGTGCCAAAACCGCGATATCATTATAAGCCACGCTGTAGTGGGGGACTCCGGATTAATTTTGACCACCAGGGGACCTTTAACGTGCCCCCAATGCACGGGACACGGGCGTTCTTGCGTTTCGCTTCCATCGAAATGTGGCCGCCGCGGCCGGGATTTGATCCCGCGAACTCGTGCTTAGCAGCGCAATACCATAATCGCTAAGCCACCGTGGCGGGTGGACAGTGTAGCGCCATCTCTCGAAGCGACGCAACACCCGCGCCGTGGAACTCACGGACCGCTGGCATTCAAAAGAGGGCTTAAAGCCAAAAGATGGCAATGGAGTGTACAGTGTCCTGTATCTGCTTTCTTAACGTCGCTATTGGAAATAACCAGTGAAAACTTAAGCATACTAGAAGTTAAAGTTTGAGTGACATTGTAAACAAATATTAGGAAGAACTGAGAAGCAATATTTTTTGTAATTTGTTTAGGCAGTAAATAACGTATGTAATGTGGCCCGCTACAAAGAACCGAATTACAAAGGTCCTCACAAAATGCGGCCAGAGACTGCATTTTCTTAAGTTTTGACTGATTGCACAGGTGATCTCGTTTTATTCTCGCAACTTGCCCGGATGTTCGCGTATGAGTGTCCGGATAACGGCTCAGGCTTTTGGCTCAAGGCCACTTGAAAGTCGCCGACGACAAAAGTTAAAAGCATTTCATGCTTAAAAACAAGCATGTTGAGCCCCAGTGATTTCCTACGATAGGGGCTTGCCGCATACGCAAATGACAATCAATACTTTCGCGTCGTTATCACGCACGGGAATTGCTATCTTTTCATACGTGGTACGAATCGTCGAAAGAAATGGTGGGGGGGGGGGGGAGGGGGGGTCTCTTCAATTTAGGCGAGCTCTCGAGCCGGTAAAAGGACACAGAAGCGGAGATAAGGATAAGTGAACTCCCTGGTATTTCTTTTTTTTTTTTTCGCCTTGCGTATATATCTGTCGCATTGCTGTGCGAACGAGAAGCCACACACGACGACAATCCGGCAGGCCTGCGCGTAATGCTATTCCGCATCCCATCTCAACATTGTCTTGTGATGCGGAAGGATACTCCCAGATTCGGTCCACGCTATTTTGCAAGGCGCGCGACCTTGACCGCATCGTCTTCGATGCGAACGTGGAGACACTTCCCCTGGCTCTTCGTGCGTCATTCTGATCGGGCGAAGGGGATGAGACTGTGGCGGCTCGAGCGTTGATGCGCGCATTTCTTCGAGAGTGCCCGTGTCCCCAGAGAGAGCGATAGGGAAGGACTTGATGACCTACCGCCACAGCGTATCTATTTCTTGTATTTTTTTTTTTCGCTGTTGCAGGGGCCTTCCTGATCCCGTTCTTTGTGATGATGATCCTTGCGGGACTTCCGCTCATGTTCATGGAGCTGTCCTTCGGGCAGTACTCTAGTCTGGGGCCCATCGCCATCTTTGAACGCTTCTGCCCTCTCTTCCATGGTACGTGGCGCATCCTTTATGTCTAGCGCCAGGGGTGAGGACGACTCATTCATTGTGCTGTTTGTTTATTTTATTTTTCTCGTTTATTTTCTTCCCTCTCTTTTTTTGTTCTTTTTGCCTTTTGTATTAAACACATAGCTTCACATTTTGTCTTGCTGCCGCCCTGCTCTGATGGTCTCTTTAACAAGCTGTCTAGGCCGTGTTGTATTTATGCAAACTGAGGCTTCCTGGTTGGAGAAGGTGAGCTGATTAGTTATTGCATGTGTAGGCCAGCGCTAAGCCTAATGAGCTTGCGCAACGTACCCGCTTCTGAACAAGTAATTTGCTGCTGGGGCATGTAGGCCGTGTCAGTGGTTACTAAGCGGTACTGTCAGACAACTTCCTTCATAAGTATTCAAGGTTACAGCGCTTGAAGACTCTTTCCACGTGCGAACAATCGGCGCGCAAAGTCACCGCTATACAATGTAAGGTACAACGGAACATTGCGTCGGACATTGTTGTTGTATCAGTAGCTACCTTGTACGTGTTACATGCAGTAAGACAAAGTTCGAGAATACTTGTTCGGCGTGAGACATAATCAGATATTAAACTGATTTTGTCCCTAAGAAATAGTGATCTAACTGCACGTATATCTCTACTGCATAAGTGTGTCGTTTCAGTTTCAATCTATTTAGCTAACTTAGAGTAGAGTGCACATCGAAACCAGAATATGCAGGAATTTCCAGAGCATAGAGCTGTATGGAGACTTGTCCGTAAATGTCAGCACATTTATTGCAATTCGGCCTATTGCATTTAGCTCCCCGAACAATGCGAGTAGGTCCTACTTTAGCACCTATTTTTTCATAAACTGCAAATAACACTGCTGCTTGCTGTATGCCTTTAGCAAGAAAGTGCCCTGATCTAGTGGCTAAAACATAGTCATGAGTAAACTGTAGAAAAAAGCTCCGCTTGACTGCTTATGCTCCAGAGTGTATGAGTAGTTTAGGCAGCTTTCTTAATAAGCAGTGTACTCCCTTCGCATTGCACTAGATTGAGGTTAAAATATTTTGGGGCGTGGGTCACAAGTGTGGGCTGGCCTTCGCAGGTAGAAATCTGCTGTAGCGCAATGTTCAACAGCTGTTTCCACGTTTACATTGCAGGTCTAGGCTACGGTATGGTGATTGTGTCCGGCATCGTTATGCTCTACTACAACCTGATCATCGCCTGGACGCTGTTCTATATGTTCGCATCCTGGTCCAAAACGCTGCCTTGGGAGAAATGCGACCCGGAGTGGTGCACTCCAGGTATGACAGTTTCGTTGGCACTTGGTGAGGGGGGGGGGGGGGGGGTCGAAAGTAATGTGTAAAAACAGTCAACCGTAATGCCAGCCATGTATTGCGACATCGTCTATGTTTGAAACGTCAAGGTGCGAAAAGAGGGAACAAGGAGAATAAATTACAGGCGCTCTTGGTGCATTCCGCTGATCATGTTATGCGACAGCATCTTGTACACCAGCTACTCGTGTGTACAGTTAGTGTGTGGCGCACATGTAGTGCACATTGTACAACAACATTTGTTTTCGCATTGGCATGATTAGGGAAACATGTTAAATTGGGGCACACGCAAGATCCATGCTCGAATTATGAACACTCTCTGAATAATGTTCCCCGACAAAAAAATAGTTCAGAGTTCAAGAGAGCTCTACTCAAAGCCTGCATCTGCAACGTAGCATCCACTGGCTTTTAACAAGGTTCCCCTGTGATAAGCAGCAACAAATGCTCATTAAACAACACACCTCGTGTTCCATAAAATAACAATTCATGCCGTAGGCTGATTCTACACTTCCGTGAGTATGAGTATAAGATTTATAATCGAAAAAAAGGAGCTTTCTTTTCAAGGTGCTTCGCGGCATTGTTTTTTATAAACGTACATTACTGTTAAATAACTTTCTTCGTGGCATAAAGTTAGAGTAGCAATGTTCAATTTCTCTCCGTAAAATGTTCTGTCGGATTCTTGCTGATTTGCACGACTACAACAAGCTTTCAACTTTGTAGTTCCTTGTTTACTGACTGGCGTATATTTTTTTATTGTTAAGACGTGCACGTTTTATGTGAACTCGCCGAAGGTTGTCAGGGAGACCGAGACAGAGATGGGGTATAGAGTTCGACCGCCGACACGAAGATGTCAGCATTGCTATCGCGGGGCTTCGTCACTGTGTATAGGGGTCTTGCCAAAGAGACAGGCTAAACACAGTGTAGTTCAAACATGGTACTCTGATGTAAGTGCTTTGGCGCGTGTTGTGTTAAAATTTAAATTAATGAAGTACCGCGAGGGCGCCGAGACGCGAAAATACCGCGCCTGCCTGAATCTGCGGCTATCCGAGCTCGGCAGCGCATATGTGTCTGAGAATCGCGTACCACTTGTTTTGCCTTTTTCTGGCTTTCTTGTCCTTGTGATCTCTTGTTCGGTAACGAATATGGTGTCAGTGTTGCGGAATACGAGGTTTAGATAAAGCTGCCACTTGATGTCTCTGTATTTTGTTGTTATTCTCAGCCTGCTATCAGTACGAAGACGCCGACGCGTGCTTTAGGACCAACGGATCCTATTACAACCAGACCTGCTTCAACCAAAGTATGGCCCAAGAACTGAATATATCAGCCCTTGTAAAGAACATGGCAAAGCGAACGCCATCGGCTGAATACTTCAGGTAAGAAATAAATACCCTCTAGAAAATTTTTAAAAGAAGGAAAGGATGAGGTGCCTTTTTGAGCGTACGTTAAACAACTCGGGTGAACTCAATTGTTTCAGAGCTCTCGATCATAGCCTCTTAAATAGCGGTACTGTTGACTTGTAGCGTGCTACCTAACATTTAGCCATAGGGATCTTCGTTAAGCACAAAAATAAAAAAAGGAACACCGGAGTAATAGTGGGGAAAAGAAAGCAAGGACGGGATAAAGACGTGATCGCCAAAGGCAAGGCACACGCAACTTTATTAGATGAAGCAGATAGGCGCAGTGCTAGATTACGATATGGTAGCACGTAAGTAGCTTACGAAGGCTAGGTGGCTGCTTGTTGCTACGCCGATTAAGAGAATACGCCGCTAGAAGTGAGCACCGTCATCGTTAAACCCCAATCAGTCAACCAATCAAATCTCGCACAGTCGCAAGGTCCGAAACTAAGTAATTGCAAACACACTACTTCAAGAGTGCCAGCAACTAGCAATCGACATCCTTACGCTCTGGCGTGCTTACCCTGTCCCACCTTTGCAGGTTCTTCGTGCTCGGCGAATCTCCCAGTATACGAGAAACGGGCGAGATACGGTGGCCTTTGGCCTTGTGCTTGCTACTTGCCTGGATCATTGTCTTCCTATGCCTCTGCAAAGGCGTCCAGTCCTCGGGAAAAGTGAGTGCGCGCTCTTACCCAATATCTTGTCTTTTCCCTTTCCTATAGCGTTTGTTTAGAGCTCGAGAGTGGCCACGTTGTAGCTGTACCAAAATCAACTCAAAAGCGCCCCATTATCAGAGTTCGACGGTCATACTCGGTCATATATGATATATAGATATAGATATATCTAAAGACAAGCGATCAGGTTGCCTCGCCCGCATGAGTGGCTTTTGGCTCTTCGAGTCTGACCGCGTTCAATTTTCTATCAAACCCATCGCATTTCTCTTTCTGCCGTCTTTATATTTCGCCTTCCCGTTGTTCCTTCTCCGTTTTGGGGTATAGAGAGAGTGATTGTAGAGATGAAGAGGCGCTGTTTTCTGCAGCCCCTTAGGGAGCATGGCTCAGCTCCTTGGGGAAGAGAAGGGGGCCATAAATAGAAAGGAATTTTATGTACTGCCTGACTTTTCCCTTTTTCCTTTCGTTTCCTCTTTATTCTACACATCATTCTGAGACACATACCACAGTGTTTTGAGACTCCTTCAGCGCAACGTTAAACCTTGCTATCGCCTTCCATGATTCGCGTTCTGGCAAAACTACCACTTTTCTTTTTTCTTCCGAATATTGTTCCTAATTCTAGTTTTCTCTTTTTCTTACGCAGGTGGTGTACTTTACTGCCCTTTTTCCCTACGTGGTGCTGGTGATATTGTTTTTCCGCGGTGTTACCTTGCCTGGTGCCTATGAGGGAATCATGTTCTACGTCACGCCCAACTGGAGGCTACTACTTACCCCGCAGGTAAGCGCAAACATTGGGATTACCATCCGCATGGAAAATTCATAAGTGGATATAATGAACACTTGCATCTCTCTTTTTTTTTTCCATACAATTTATTCACTAAAGATTGTTAGTTAAAGATGAGCTACATTTCATGCATTCCTAAATGGCCAAGGACTAAACGTGGCAAGTTCTGAAAAAAAATTACTGAGCAGTAGCAGCTTAACTATACCTTCATATTTTGAAATCCATGAGGTCACATTGACATGCCGACGCTGAGGCTTCGGAGCAAAATTCAGATGGTAGAACTTTGACCTAAATCTTTTTTTTTCATCTAATCGCCAATCTATCACCGTGAAGTTCACGATAATAGTTTTTCAAAGGCTACTTTGTCTGCACAAACTTATTTCTTTTCTTCAGTGTCTCTTTATTCGTCTCTCTGTGCTGTTTCTGACGAAGACGAAGCGAAGTTTAACCGTAGTTATTCTTTGCTCTCAGGTCTGGGGAGATGCGGCGGTGCAGATATTTTTCGCTCTCAGTCCTGCTTGGGGAGGACTCATCACACTGTCGTCTTACAACAAGTTTCATAATGACTGCTACAAGTGAGTTTCCGCTTTCATTGATGCGTTGAGAAAAACTGAAATTTCGCGTTGACGCAATCCGGTGCAAGCGGAGTCCCTCAAGACATTCAGTTATTCCGCTACAAAAGTGCAGGAAAACCTGTCGCAGCGTGATGTTTCGGAGAGTATAGATCTACAAGCCACGCTCACACTATTATAGGAAAAGACAGAGCAAATACCATTGTCGGGGCTACCGCGGTAATGAACTCGCAATGGCAAACACAACCTACGGTGTAAAAATAACACCGGGATTGCAAATATCGAAGACGCCAAATGAAAACCGCGTATACCGCAACCAAAACTTAAAGGGAGAGAACAAACCTGGAAAATGCAAGCGCCTCTCTCGACAGAACTAGAACAAGTGCAATAAAGTTCGGCGGAGGTCTGGCGCTGTGTGAAATAGACCGCGAACAAGGTTACAAGCTGGCGTGACTACAAGCACTCACAAGAGAATAAAAAATAATAATAGAAAGAAACTTAAGTGCCTATATTCACTCCTTCACGAACGGCGACATTCTCGGTGTTTTTGAATGAGTATTAGTCACGCAATATTTCAAGCGAATACTCGCGTACGTCAATTTCCAGTGACATGTAAATAACCGATGCTACTCAGCACTAATCGGTGGCCGTGCACCCTGGTATGAGTCGCTTTTCTTTTTTTACTGAACTATTCGATCTTCCCTCCCTTCGTCACAGGAGTTTTAAACTCGCGAGTCCTCTTCTATCAGCCTTGCAGTTTACTTCCTACATATTCACCCATAGTGCTGTGACACTTATTTAATGCGAAAGCATTATATGCCACACTGAGCGAATATCCGTCGGTCCTAGCCGGCGTCACTCGAAGATCGTACAAAGAGTGACCGACGGCGCAGTGAAGAAGAACACGTGAAAAAGAAATGCTTGGATTGACGTCAAATTTCACAGGAAGCTTCCTGTAAACGAAGTACATTAATGGCTTTGAGAAGGAAAAGGAGGCAAATGTCGGTCTGGGTGGGTGGGAATCGAACTCGGGCCTCCGGGGGCCGACACGAGCATGGTTCCCCGACGTCATGGCGACTCTGCGGTTCTAGCTGAATAAAGGTGTGGCCTAGTCTGTGCGTCATTGGGCACGTGACGGCGCAGCCAATGGGGAGGTGGCGCCACGTCATGAGGGTATAACATGAGCGCGCTCAAGGCGTTCCGAGGTCTACAAATGGTATAATGCTCTCGCATTCCCACGCGTAAGCATTCTAAGGTGTCCATGCCTAATTTTCATTTGTTGTTCTTGTTATAATTCGTTCGCCAACTGGGTGCTCACTTCTCTATTCGTGGCCCAATAAACGCACCGATCAAGAGGCTCGATTAGTAGCTGTCTTTCTACATACGTGTGAGGACTTATGTTGTACGCCCATTTACCGTGAACTTCTCGCAGCAAAATCACATTAGCAACCCTATGTTTGACAAGCTACTAATGCTCCCTTTTAATGGCGTATGCGAATTATACATGGATAAATGCGTTAACAACATAGAAAAAAGAAAAAAAAGCAACCTTTGATTATATTTATCTATACTTCGTGTGCGGGCTTGTCTAACATCGCAGTAAATTATCGGCAAGTTTGTTGTTGTAAGCCAGATGTTGCTTACATTTATTGGTTTAAAGCTGTTTAACAACATACATACAAAATAAGATAAGGCATGGAAGAGATATATCACTTGGGCTACAAATTTTTTTTTTCAGCATGTATGTATGCTTTAATTCGGAAATGTGAATTTCATGTGCACGCCTATTAATATGTACCACATGTGCTTAAATAGATACTCTTGTTTCTACAAAACGTATTAGTATGTGTACTGTGGGTTCATTTTTTAATTTTTGCAATGCAATTAGGTTAGCACTGTGAGCGAGCGAGCGTATGTACGCGTGTTTGCTGCACCTACTTCGACCCCCCCCCCTCCCCCATCATTTTTGTCGTCATCATGCATGTTTTCTTGGATCTACTCATTTCTAGTAATCTAAGCATATACGCAATAGGTTCGCCGCATGCTTAAAGGGACGCTAAAGGCTGATGCTAAGTCGACGTTGACTGTTTAAATACTACTGCAGTAACCTCGCAAAGCTTGTTTCGTGCCAGACAAGACTTAGTTTACGGGAAAATTGCATCTGAAGGTTCCGAATACCTTTATCGCAATTCAAATCTCCCGCCACCAAAACGGGGTGGTGTCGGGTGTCGGGTGTCGGGTGGTGGGTGGTGATGGCGTTACATACGCCATCACCACCCGACACCGCACCCGACAGACGGCGGTACCGAGCCAGGACTGAGCGGTGGGTTCGCCGCTGCAGCTGCTTTTTAGTCAAGTGGCGTAGATCGTTCGAGCATGTCGCGACATCACATGCAAGTTGAATTCTCTGCTACTTGCAGTTTGTGCGAGTTTCGCGAGCCAGTAAAACCACCGCAGCACTACGAGATAATGAAACCACTGAAACGGGAAAGCGTGGGCGCGCGAAGTTGAGCGAAAACGGAACCTTTCGACTGTCCGCATCGTTAATTTCAATGTAATTTCAAAGTTATTTTTTTAAGAAGGATATAGAACTGGACAAGTTCCATTTTATTTCGACTTACAGTACAATTATGTTTTTTGCAACGAGTGGTTGAGTAATAGTCACAAAATTTAACTGAGGAGTGTTTTCGTCATCGGGCAAGTACTTGATGTCCCAGAGGAGTCTCTAATCATGTCCTGCATTTACCTCAGTTTCTAGATTATTAAGGCTCTGTTCGCGAAATTATCGATGCCTTAGAGATTCTCGAGCACTAATTTATCACTTTAGCTGGTCCTAATATTTGCCTTTAGTGTCCCTTTAAATCGTTGACACTTCCTTTATTTCTTTTTTTGAGTGGCCTCTAGCTATTGGCTATAAGGCCGTTCAGTGTCTGCAGATATTTCTTCTTCCATTTGGCAATGATCGCAAAAAAAAGCTAAAGGAAAAAAAGAAAGCTGAAAACTTTTGCTTTTTGCTGCAACCGCTATGCAACATCGCACCTTCCGTTTTCAGGGACTCCCTGATTGTGTCCGTGAGCAACGTGCTCACGAGCATCTTTGCCGGCTTCGTGATCTTCTCGGTGATCGGGTACCTGGCGCACGAGCTGAACGTCGAAGTGGAGCACGTCGTGGACCAGGGCGCCGGCCTCGCCTTCATCGTCTACCCTGAAGTGGTGGCCCGATTGCCGGTGGCGCCCCTCTGGGCTTTCCTCTTCTTCTTCATGCTGCTCACACTCGGCCTCGACAGCCAGGTATGCCGTCGCTTCTTTTGTCCGCCTCCTCGGGGCCCCCGGAGACCGCAAGTCTGCCGGGTATCCGAAAGCAGAATGCGTTCCTCGTGGAGCTGTGACCGAATTATTTCAGATCTACTGCACCGTACACTCCTCACCAAAAGTACGCGAACCGCACTTTCCTGGAAAAAATAAATAATTTCCTCTTTCATTTGACGCACGGCAGAAGGCCGACGAACGCAAAGTTTGGATTGCAGTAGCCAGTATCTGGCTACGTGACAAAGCTGCGAAAAATGTCAGTCTTTAATCCGTTACCCCTTGTCGATTCACCTTTGCTCATGGGCGTGTTCATGTCTATGAGCCTGCAATACTACTTGTTGCTCGGCTAGTTGGTTCACAACGCTGAGGAAAGGATACTGCTCAACATAAACTAAGACGGAAAGAGAGAGACACAGATTGCGCGCAACGCGGAGCCATGTTGAAAAGGACTCAACATAAACAACATGTGCGCGAACTTTAGACACGGACTAGCACGAATTTTTTGTACGCATTTTCTATTCCTGACCGCGCAACAGCGGTTGACATGTGCGAGAAGCGTTGAGGAAGGGTCACTTGACACTCAGCTCATTTTATGTCAAGTCACTCTCAAACGCCGTTGCTTGTTTTCACCCATTGCTGGGTTCTACCTCTTCTCCCACTTCTTCATGTTCATGTCGCTTACGTTTTCTTACTATATATGTTGACAGAAAGTTTTACAGTTCCTTACTTTAATGCAGCTGCAACCAGGCACACATTCAAGATACAAATGGGTTGTGTACGCTGCTATAGTAGGCTAGGCTGAAAGCGCTTACATGACGGCATGCCGAAGAGCCGTCAACCCGTTTCTCAGTTACAACACTCATCTAGGTACTATAACAAAGTAAAACAAAACACAGTGCTCAGCAGTCAAGGTGACTTACTGACTCGTAGGAATACATGCCAATCTGCAGCAGGGTGCGCACTACCAGACGTTTCGAATTGAGCTTGGGAGCAAGATGCCGGATGTTTCAGCGAACACTTTCAAAAAAAATCTTTTTAAGTTCCCTGTGGCAGATGACACAATTCTAATCCATGAGTTGGTCTACTGGAAGAAGTGGACATTACTTACACAAGAAACTGAAATGCTTTATCGACTAATTAACAGAAATTCACTAATTACGTTATTAGCTAATTACCTTACGGCACATACTGCAATTAACAAATTCGAGCCGGCGAGTTCGCTAGGCGGATCCACTTGAAGCGATTAATCAGGATGACACCGGTTTCGAGAAGTTAATTCCCAAACTTTGCGGGAGAAATGCACTGGCATTCCAGTTACTTTTGTGCTCCCATGCAGAAGACGACGTTTTGTTAAGAATGTGAGTGGAACCACAGTGCAATTTTTTTACCGCCAGTTTGACGGCGCATATCTCGTAAATGGTGTCATCCACACAATTCTTTTCAAGCGAGTATGCCTTGCAGTCTCATCCGCTAGAAATTGCAAATAGGAATATTTGCCGTAAGGTAATTAGTTAAAAGCTTAATTAGATAATTTTTTTCAGTTAACCCCTTATTCATTTCAATTTTTTTTTTTGTGCGAGTAATGCCCGCGCCTCTTCGAATAGACCAGTTCACGGACTATAGTTGTGCTCTCTGCCGCAGGGAATTCTAAAGAATTTTTGAAAGCGTTCGCTGAAACACCCTGTGCGTATGTGACGCAAAAGCCATGGCGGGAAACCAAACACCGGGCTTTGCCTTGTGTAGCACGCACTTTTCCTTTCTCATTCACAGTCATCCGATAGAATGACCGTGTATCGATAGTGACCGTGTAAATGGCTGTAAATCGGTCTCTATCTTTTTTCTTCTCAGGCAGTTAGTCCGTGACGCACATCAGTAATTGGCCTACAGACATGACAACCATGTATCAGCTGCACTTGCGCCTTGTTTGCTCTTTTATATATATATATATATATATATATATATATATATATATATATATATATATATATATATATATATATATATATATATATATATATATATATATATATATAAATTGTTACCGCTGCAGAGGTTGCTCGTTGTATAGTCGGCACTGTGTTCTTCTCGTGCTTCACCTGTCCTGTGTCGCGCTATTAGTGTGCCTTCCGCCAAAATGTGCTCACCAGCCCGGCTCCTATGGTGACCTTATTAAGGAGCAGTTGGCCTACTTTGTAACGCTTTCCGCTTGCCATCTCATACTATTGTGCTCCTGACCTACACAGTGGTGTCGTGTCACTAGTCTTCTTGAATATAGGAGCTGCGTGCTTAGCTTAAAAAGTAAGATTCAAAATTACGTCACCATAAAGCAGATAGCATTTTTACTAACACAATGCAACCAAAAAGAAAACGTTCATTTCAGACTGTGTAAATTAACGAATAAATACATTGTGCACTAATGGCCTTGCGCAAAATGACTAGTGCAGTGATAATACAAGGGCATCTGCTGACTGCACGATAGCTTAAGGTTACGACTTGTACAACTAACAATTCTTTGTGTTGCTCTGCTGGCCGTGCACCGGAATACACATTGTGGCGTGTTTTCTGTAGATTATATATTGTTACTATGTGTATATTACACTAACATTAAATGAGAACTGTTTAATCTGTCTCCATGCTGCCAATTCATTTACGTAAATTATTTTTTAAAATTATTTCTTTGACGATAGCACTTACCGCGTTTGGTACCTCTATGTGGGGTTATCGCTGAATAATATAATGTTTTATTTATCTGCCCTGTTCTTGAACCCCGTTCCCGTTTTGCAGTTTGCCCTTCTAGAGACCGTGTCAACAGCAATCTTTGACCGATTTCCAAGCCTTCGAGAAAAGAAAACATTCGTGGTTCTCGCAATATCAGTCTTTGGCTACTTCGGTGGTCTAATATTCACGACACGGGTAAGTCGACAACTGAAGCCGTGCTTTTCTTGTATGTGTGCGTGCGTGCGTGCGTTTCTTCTTTATCTGCAGTTCTGTTCTATTTTTTGCTCATGGTCGTTCACGGATTAACAATTCATACTTTTAACGACCTCTTCAGATTTTTAATTTTCACATATAGCTAGTTTTTCACTTGTAAATAAGGTTTGGCTTAGTAGTGAATATATGAATTTATTTGTTTCGGTTTCTATCTTCATAACAGGCTGGAGTCCACTGGCTGGAGCTATTCGACAAGTACGCCGCAAGTCTGTCCGTGCTAGTCATTGCCATTGGGGAGTGCACAATTATCGCCTGGTACTACGGTAAGCGTAATCAGTAATGTACCGCGTATGCATTACTCAACACTCAAAGGAGTTGCCATCATAATTTATAATGTTTGGAGTAAACCATGCAGGGTAACGGAACATTGCAAAGTTCAATATAGAGGATTAAGCAAGCACGTTGCAGTGTAATTCAGATATCCCTACCACTTTCCTTCTGTGACCTCATATCCCAGTGTCAAATTACATTAACGAAAAGAATTAGGAAAGCCTGATTATCACAACTCCAGCTGAAATGCTCCGATAAAAACAGGCCATCCGCTTACAGGTTGCGTACTAAACGAGTGCGATTTATTTGCGTTGGTCTGCCGTATACTGGGCAAGTCACATCCACTTGAGAAAGCAACACTTCCGCTAGTTGCACGCTTGCCGGTTCAATTCACTTGGATACCGATAAACGGGAGTGAATGCTCTGAATTTTTTTTCACTTTGCGATCGTTTTTATCGGCCGTTGAGTGAGCCACCATGTTGTCTATGCGCTTGTGGGGAGCTGCGTACGCTATACTTGAGCAAGAAGTTGTATCTTTCTCAATTCGGCACCGATTGATGCAAAAAGCATCTAAGAATGACTGGTCTGCTTTGATGAAAAGTTTACCTGCTGCTGGTACGTAAATAAGTAGAGAAAAGAAAGGTAATATCACTCATCGCTACGTAATTGCTGCGCTAAGAGAAGTTTTATTTTCTGTGTAAATAGAAAGAAAGAAAGAAAGAAAGAAAGAAAGAAAGAAAGAAAGAAAGAAAGAAAGAAAGAAAGAAAGAAAGAAAGAAAGAAAGAAAGAAAGAAAGAAAGAAAGAAAGAAAGAAAGAAAGAAAGAAAGAAAGAAAGAAAGAAAGAAAGAAAGAAAGAAAGAAAGAAAGAAAGAAAGAAAGAAAGAAAGAAAGAAAGATGTCTGATATTTTGGTACTTCAATGCTAGCAACGTCGAAGAAGTGCCATATTTATTTGTTTTTCACTGAAAACGTCAGGCAGATTTATGTGCAGAGATATAGGATATTGATGAAAAATTGGAGACTTTCACTAAAGTGGTGTGGCTGCATGCATAATACTGTGCGCAAGGAGGGGGCGATGGGGCAGAAATAATTTAAGGAGAACGGGCAAAAGAACAAGGAAAAAACTGAGAGGAGGCCATAATGGTACTTAAAAATGCAACGACAAAACGTATGGCATTGCGATGTCCATAAGCTATGAAAATATTATTAATGCTTCGTCGTGCGTCATCGTAACATGCGAGCTTTCCTTACTTTTTTAAAACATTGAGTTATTCATACTTGTGTCACTTCTGTCTGCACAGGCGCGGAGAAATTCCTCTGCGACATCGAGAAAATGATCGGATCTCGCTCCTATGCGTGGACAAGGTTCTGGACCATCATGTGGAAATACTTCACACCAGCCACGTTAGTGGTAAGCCTGTCTTTGTATCACACGCCTACGTCGCTGTCTTTTTATGTATTGCCATTTGCTGCACATGTAAGAAAACAATGCAAATTGGGACTTCAAACTTAAACCATATGATACAGCTTAATTGGCCACCGTGACGCGCGAAGATTGTGTATACCATGTTATTCTATGCTTCTGTTACACCGTTGACCAGATGTGTCATAAAGGTGTATTGATAACACTCAACACCACGTGTCCGGTCACGTCAGGTCAAAGGTCACAGCACGTGGACGCGCTTCTTGGACGATACCCAGATGGATATGCGCCATACTATGAGAATCATGATCATTATCAAGATTCCGCGATCATTTCCAAAAGTTAGACCACCTGCTCCTTGGCCAATCCCTGGTTGTGGGTGTGTGCCTTAGCACGTAAATCATCATCATAATCAACGCGCAGCGATCATCTGAAGGAGCTAGCGGGCATCGGCACGATTGATGTATACGTGCTGTTGTGGCCTAATCAATCAAGAAAAAAAAGAGCGGTTGAGGCCTGATGGTTAGCGCATCGGACTTTCGTGCAACAGCCCGCAGGTTCGAATCCCACTACTGGACACGCTTTTTTTTCTTTAGTACTAAGGAGGAATCAACTAAGCGAGAACCCGACCAGCGACCGATCGACAGAACCAGGCGTAACCACGGGATGGTAGGCAAAAAAAACTTCGCTTTAAAAAAAAAAACAGGAAAAAAAAGAAAATAACGCAACGTATGGTGGTAGCACACCCAGTTGTGAAATGTTAAAGCAACAGTTGACTACTGGACCTCTGTCTACTAGACTTATCTATTTACTGTGTCTGGAAAAACAAAAGCATGCATATTCAATCTAATGTAGATATCTTAGAAAAAAAATATACCGAAATTGGCCGCTAGGGCGACTGTATCATGAAAAAGCTGCAAACTGTGACAAATATTCTCCTAAGTTAGGACCCCTTGCATTTCTGCTGCGTTAATAGCAAGAACAATGCATCTAGGAGAGCCCTGCAATATTTTGTGTCCATTACTAATCTACGGGCTTGCACCCACGATTTTCTCTGCTGTAGCCTCAATCTACCGTGTCCACGTCAATCTCCTTTATCAGCCACGTTGATTTGAGGCTTCAGAGGCGACAGCAAAGCCACAGTAGTTTACCAAATAGCAACTTGGGACTGTGAGATACTGGATTTAATATTTTTTTTACGTCCATACTATTTTACTGGCTTTCGCACAAAGTCTTAGGTGAAGTGAGCGCTCGCGGGCAAGAGATTAGGCGAGAAATCTATCTGATTCGCTTCATAATCCGCCTACAGTCGTTGCTTGAGACAAAATATGAGCGCTTGCCTTGAATGCTGCACATCCTTAAGTGGCATCCACGTCTAAGGCTTTGGCGCCATTATGGCGTGGCGTCGGAGCACGCGTTTCATCTCGCGAGTTCCTCAAGCAGAAATAATGGCCCATACGCCTTATAGTATTTGCACGAAAAATCAACATACCTAACTGACTAATTAATAAAATGTAACTAATTTATTTTTTAATTAATTACTTTATGGTACTTACTGAAATTTACAAATTGTAGCCGGGTAGTTTTCAAGGCAGATTCACTTGCAATGAATTATGAGGGTGATACCAGTTGGGGGATAATATTTCCCGAACTTAGCGAAGAAATACATTGGTGGTCCAGTTAGTTTTGTGCTTCAATTCATCAAACGATTCTTCTTTTAAAACAAGAAAGTAAGTGAAGCAACAATGTATTTTACTGCAAGTCTGATGGCGCATATCTGGAAAATTGTCATCTATATAATTCATTGTAAGTGGATATGCCTTGCAGTCTCACCGGCTACAACTTGTAAGTTACAATGTGTATCGTAAGGTAATTTCTTTAAAAAGAAAACTGATTAAACATTTTGATTTCTCGTGGAAGTAACTTGCGCCACTTTGAGTGGTCAAGCTCAAAAAGAGAGCGAGAGAAAGAGAGAAAAAGGTAGGTAAGACATGGAGGTTAGCCAGTGTGAGTAGCGGCTGACTTCCCTGTGCTTGGGAAAGGGCTAAAGGGTATAAAATGAGTAGAATTGTGCTATCTTCTACGGGCGAATTAAAAACAAGTTTAATGTCTTCGCAGAAGCACCTGGTATATACACGTTCTGTCTTACGGAGTAACGTCGAGGACCATATTTTAGTCGGCATTTGGCTGCGGGCACCGGGCGGAATTCAGAGAAATGGACGAGTCAGCGCAAGCCCAACATACGTTCAGGTTGCATGCGTTCTGTGTGGAGGGTTGCGGCTTCACGGATTCGTTGGCCTGCAACCTCCGCCACTCAGCTGAGTCAAGGAAGCATGTTATCACGTGGCAATGACAGTGAATGCAATCAAGCAGAGGTATGGGGATCACCGCGCGGAGAGAGACATAATGTGTTCGTCAGAATAACTCGCCCGCTAAAGTCGTACTCAATGGCCTGACATGCATAACGACAAGGAATTCGATTTTCGTCGGATCGATCAACGTCCATTACGATCGACCGCTATTTGCTGTGCGATATTGAGCATTAAACATCAGGCGGTGGTCATTACGACAAATTGTAGTGCTCGCTATATATACATGCCTCGTAATGACAGCGTAGGATCAAGTCTCGTGACTCGAGAAGTGGCCACGAGAACCGCGGCATAGGAACAACTTGGTAAGGAGAAAACGCCTTGCGCAGGAGCAGAAGCTGAACGTAGACAGCACAGGATTAAAAAAAAATGTAACAAACAAAAGTGAAAAGCAGAACAGAATACATGTGGCAATACAACTCAGAGATCACATAGCGAGGGTGATCGATGTCCTTCATGTAGACATTAAAAATAGAAATGACAGAGCTTTCGTCACTTCCGCATGTACATTCATCACTGGCAGTATACCTGCTTGTAAGTAAAGCAAACTCAAATAATAGGAAAGGATGTGTTCCGCAAGCGAAATAAATAGACAGCTTCGACAGAAGGCCGGAGGAGTGGTAGCCATAGCAAGCTTAAATTAGCGTCACCACGGCTTTTTTTATCCATTGAAAGAAACCCGCAAATGCACGCGAAATTGCCGCGCTTCTGGCTGCTCGAGGCACTTTACCTGTGTTCGCGGGCTTCTTTCACTCTCGGAAAAACACTTTTATGTAGCACGTATTGTGAAACAGAAAGCTGTATCGGGAGTTTTTCATGCCACTGTATAATTTTATCACTCACACTTTTTATTTTATTATGTTATTTGAGAAGTTGAATAATTAATGAAGACTAATTATCTAATTACGCGGAATGAAAAAATAGTTTGAGGATCTCCAAGTGACGGTAAACAACGTTACCTTTGTTCTGTTGAGCTACGTGGCATTTGCATATACTTAAAGTCTGGCTAAAATTAGCTGGGGCACCCTGTATGCAGATTTGATATTTCAGTTTCTGAGTACACAGTACATCACTGCGGGAAATGTTGTGTTCTTATTTTTGTAGCTAGGTTCGTAATTTCTTACTTGTTTGCTTTTCTTTCTTCCTGCCTTTTTTTTTCTTTTATTCTTTTTTTTTGCGACACTTTACTGCTCTGCTAGTACACGTACTTTTTTCAAGTACTGCCAGTTACTCGGAAAAGGAAGTGCCTTTTTGATTCACTATATTAGTGTTTTGTTTCGAACGTTGCCACGTTTGTCTTCCTGCCTTGTAGCGGAATTGCGATTTGTCAAGTTGGCCCCTAGTCTTCTCCTTCACTCGCACGTATACCTGCCATGACGGTTTTACTATTAAGCACAAGGTCACAGGATCGACTCCCGGCAGCAGCTAGCGGCCGCATTCTTACCGGCGCGAAACGCAAAACTGCTCGCGTACCGTGCTTCAGTGCAGGTCAGCACACGCAATCACAGATAATCCAGAGCTCTAAACGAGGGCGTCCTTAAAAGGACGTTAAAGGAAAGTATTAAGTCTAACTAGATTGAAAGATTGTACTCCGCTTCGCACATCGCATGCAGCGCTGTGGAGACACGTTTTGTAGTGTCTGCATTCTCACCAACAAGTAGTTATGTGGTTTTGCAAGTAATTAGGCAAGACGCTGTTTTATTTAGATTCAGTATTAGGCGAGAGAAAAAAAACATATCCTTAAAAAGCAACAACGCGCGCATTAGTACGGCTGCTAATACTAATTATTCTAGAACAATTTCGATTTCGTTGCTTTCCTTTCGGATTTTTAAAATTTTGCAAGCCATCGCGGCGGCGTTACGAGCAGACACCGTTGTCCGCAGCGAAGCATATAAGACTGCATGTGCGCAGTGATACATTTTTGGTGACCGAACTACTTGCATAGCTTCCATAGCGTTGCACGATAAGTGTGAAACGGGGTATAGTCCTTCGCAGTAACGAAATCGTCATTCGTGGGGAGAACAGAGATTGGAACAGAGACGTTGAATCCGCAATTTTAATTCACAGATACACGACCATTTGTCTGTTTGCAGGATGAACAGCTGATTGCTGAAATTTCACATTTCTCGCGCAGTGAATGCTAAAAGCGGACGCCGGGGTGAATGGCGTCCATATTCCCTAGTCGCTTGCACCACTTTCGCAAATGCTTAGATCGTTTGTTCCTTGTCTCCCAGTTCATCCTGATCTTCAACATCGTGGAGCACTCTCAAGCGAAAGGCAAGGACTACCCGCCCTGGGCCATCGGCGTCGGCTGGACCATCGTGTTCATACCGCTCGCCACCATTGTCGTGCTCATGGTCATCAAGCTTTGCTCAGTGCCTAAGGGCAGCCTGGCACACGTAAGTTGTTCGCCTTTGCTCGCACTACGGGGGTCGTCCCGTTTAAAACGCTCGGCTCGCCCTAGTGAAGCTAATCTTATGTTAACAGCCGCGTACTGAAGCGACGTGTATTTATTTTGTTCTACCTGTTCTACTGTAACGCTGCTTGTAGAGTTAGAGATTTGGACATATTTGGGGTTCCAGCAACATTGATTGAAATTTATTTGGTATATTCAACTAGGGACATTTCCTTCTCAAGTGAAATACGAATATTCGAGAACGAAAGACCTCCAAATATCGAATCGAGTTTGGGATACCCTTCTGTTTCTAAACAAAGAAAAATGCAAAGTTTACGTGAAGCTTGCCTCATAGGAAAGAGGCTTATTAACATCTACATACCTGCCAACTTCCATATTTTTGTCGTGGATTGTCCTATTCATAGAGCTTGTTTATGGTTCTCGTGGTGACGTGAGCAATTTTACGATCTTTTCTTCATTTTCGTTTGGTTTAGTGCAGAGTTGATTGGAGAAAAAACACAAATAAAGTCGCTGACTCGCTTTTCCGAGCCTGGTTTTTCAGAGTTATCGATTAATCGGACTTAGCCACATCAGCGACACCATTTAGTGCATAAAGGCACTGAAATTTTTTCCGCCGTTACTGAAATATTTCGTGAACAAACTTAGTAAACATTACTGCTTGTTCGGGACGCAGGTCATTCCTGCCGCGACAATTAGCTTCGAGTGCCTGTTCAGAGCGTCCCTATAGAACAGTCTGTGAATATTTAACCATGAGTCAGCATGTTGAGCAATCAACAGCCTTTAGTACATTTCGTCAAATTTTAGCATTTCTTGGCTTCGACACTAGCACTTTTCATATTCTAAGGTTGGCAGGTGTGCATATGATGCTTGCATGTAACGTCGTTCGAAACCGGACGTCTGGCGAACTGAGGAATTTGCAAACTAAAAACAAGTGAATTCTCGCTATCTGACGCATTATGACAATGACAGTAATAAAACAAGAGAGCAGTGCGTCAGCTGATCATGTAGAGTGTTGTGTCATGTTGAAGAAGAAAAGTGTTACATTACAGGAATGACGGAACCGGCATTCTTTTTTAAAATTTTATTTTCGCAATCTTTATTCGCTACGGCAGACACCAGAAACGTTTGCGGTGACCGCTAATAAACTCAATAAACAACGTATTTATTCATTTTCAGTTGTCAACCTACCGAAACATTTTGTTTCGGAATCGAATCTAGTCATTGCTGAGTTCATCGTAATTTACCATGTATATCGGTGTCGGTATAACTGTTCGTGACATATGCTGAAAATATTTGCGCCCCTGAGAGGGGCATTCAGCGCGCTGTTATGTTCCCTGGCACTCTTCCATGTGCACTGCGGGAGGATGCAATTCCAAACAGCTGTGAACCTCGCGTGCACATTACGGCGACGGCTATTTCAAAGCTGGTGCTCCTTCCTTCCAATTTTTTTCTAAGAACTGCATAGCCACTGATAGCATCCACTAAGCGATAATTTGCTTTCGTTTCAAAACGAAAGAATCTCTGCGTAAGTTCTCACCTTAAAGTAAATTTTGCTTTCATGTCATTAACCAGCTCATCTGAAGTCGGCCGCTGCGTTGCCTGCGTATTAGGCGCTATAAAATAGAGTCATGTATATACTGCACTATCTTGAATAGCCGTTGTCGGTTGTGTATTTCACGTCGCGTGATAATCGAAACCGTGGACATGTGACCTGGATACACGGGAAGCAAGTGCATCACTAAAAACTCTCAGTAACGATGATGTTCCTCGTTTCCGGTCATTACATTGTCTTCACCCGCAAGGTGACCTGCGCTACTTAATCTTCGTCACTATGCCTTCCAAGCCACGAGCATGGAGAGTTTCCCTTGACTTCTTGTCAGCTTTGGTGCCTTCAAAAACTGAGAACAAATGTTCATTGCGCAATTATGCCATCGCTCTGAAAAGCATGAAGGGAACTGTCTAGCAGTGCGACGTCTTTTATAAATAGGATTCACGCGGGCGAGGGTTGCAACCCTGTTTCCACATCACTGCCAACTTTCCGGCTATCAAGACTGGCATCTCATTTCGAAAGCGGCTTTCTGGCACGCGGTCGTGTCTTGCATTGCCAGACGGGGCGTTGACGTATATGGCTAGTAAAGCTAGTGCCAAATCACCTGATGTAGAATGATATTTTGCGCTCTCGCATGTTGTAGGCCCCTGCCCTTTGGATTGATAGCCGCTGTCACATTGGCGACCGTAAACCGCAAATCCACAAAATTATTCTGATGCGAATCATTTATCTTTTTGTTTCTTGACTGAGGGAATTGTGCTCATTGTCATATTCGCATAGCAAGGGGACGGGGCTTAGCTGCTAATGCGTGTGGTACTATTCGTTCCTTCAATATCTGCGCGAACACTGTTCGTGAAGTTCCAGGAAATCACAACATTGAGTGAGTGACTTTTTTTATCCGGTAATATTTTTTTGTAATGCTCTCGCTAGTGCTTATTGTATGCATAACTGCAGCCATTTATCTACAGACCATAGTGAACGTAGGTACAATTCTAGTCATGCCAAGATTTGAATCTTGGAACGATCATTTATAAAATTGCAGTGATAATTAATTTGCTCCTTGAACACTGCAGTGCAGATTACTTCACATATGGCGGCTAGAATCAGTGATGTTATAGGATTAATAGCGCAAGATCGGCCCACTCATCTCAGCGAAGTCCGCTATTAGCTAGATGATACACTGGGCAGCTATTAAAGGCAAGCATGGGTGCAAACAACCTCTTTGTATCTTGTTATGACGTGCTAGTCCTCTTCTATTTGGCAGCCCTTTGTGCAGAATATTAGACTTGTCCGGTGGCGACGATGCCATCTCTAGTTCACGTTGATGTCGGTATCTGACTACCTGTATGCTTGTTGCGCCCTCTATAAACAAAATCAGCTTGCAAAAGTACTGAACATCTATTAACATGTTACAATTTATTCGTTTTTTTTTTTAATCCCAGTGTGAAAAGGAGTAGCCGGCGCCAATTAAAGGCGACATCATCTCCTAAATACCGTATAATAAAAAAAAAGTAGGAGGAGTTCATAATAGATTGTATTGGTCACATTGTTTCGTTCGTGACACCACACCTTTCTCGCAGCTGTTCAGCAAAGAAAGTCGCTGCTCACACAGTATATACAGATGTTATGCCCGGAGGTCGTGACATGCGATTGAATCGACTGGGCGGCAGTTCTCATATCTTTTTTTATTAAGCTTAAGATGAAGATGTTATCTCCTTTCCATTATATGGCACCGTTTTGATGTGCACCCCGTAGCTCCATTTATTTCCATTTATCGTCGCTGCGAGTTTCTTGTCGCGAATGCGAGCAACTGCAGTGCCCTCCTCACGCTGCCTTGCAATTAATAAATGGATCATCGTGCAAGGAGAGAATGAGCTTGAACATATAGCTCGACTACTCGATTTGCCGGTGTTCTACAGCAAAACAATATAAGGAAACTATCAAATAAATACCATTATATTCGTTTACATGCTATCCTCCACGAATCTGGTATCATTCGTCGGCATCTTGTGCGGTCACAAGCGAAGCTTTCTGTTTAAGGCTAACAGACGATGTCTGCTGCATAAAAGCAAAACAACTGTTTACCTACGGGGAACTATTAACAGACGTCCGGACCTAAATTTGGCTTCCATAAAGGAGACGTAACACTTGTTCTTGTCTTCGTTTCAAGTGGCCTTCACATCTAAGGAAATATTAAACCTAGTCGGTCGGTTAGTATAATTTACACTAAGAAAAAGGAATGTTAAAGCAGTACCAACGTGAGAATTTCTAGTCATCTTTTGTTATTTACTACAGCGAAGCTGCCTATAGGTATACGCTCCGGAAAAATCGTGGCGGCGAACAGAAATCTCCTTGCGGCAAAGCCAACTTTCTCGCCAGTGTTCTGTAGCTTTCAATCAAATGTAGATATCTTGGAAAGAAATATACCAAAGTTGGCCGCTAGGGCGACTCTATCATTACGCCGAGTTTTATTTACTTGTCATTATTAGTTAGTTCACAGTGAAGTCGTAAACGTTACATAATTCCCGCCTGCTGTCAATACATGGGCATTTACGGCGGAAATATGGTTACGGAAAACGGCTGTAACTCTTGTTTTATCAATACTATCCTGAAACAAATTATATGACAATTAGCCGCTAAGACAACTCTAACATTGCACCGAGTTTCATTTCCTTTTCTTAATTACGTAGTTCACAGTGAAGTTGTATGGTATGATGGTATGAAGAACATTATTGGGTCCTGAAGGTCAACCCTAGGTTGGCACGGGCCGCTCCCACGTTGGGACTGTCAGGCCGGGCCCTGCAACCACATCGCGGGTCTTCTGGACTGCCCGTAATTGGTCAGAGAGTGATTCACTGTGTAGCATTTGCCGCCACCATTCTTGTTCCTTGTCACAGTGTGTGAAGACTGCGGGGCACTGCCAAAACATGTGGTCAAGAGTAATGATGCCATTACACTTATTACAATTGGTTTGAGTTTCCCTCTCCGGATAGATCCTGTTAATAAAATTTGGACTTTGGTATGTCCTTGTCCGTAGCAAACGTAATGTGACCGCTTGGGCTCTGCAAAGCTTACCGTCTGACAATGGGTATTCCCCTCTGCTTAAATAATACTGCTTCATGATTTCGTTATATGTTAATAATCGATCCCTATGTTGCCGGGTGAAGTGTAAGTTGCTCGATCTTGAAAAGCACGGCTATAAAATCCTCGTGCTGCTTCATTTGTCACCTCACCGAGGTTTCTTCGAGCTCCATCCACCACCCCCAGATGTGCAGGAAACCAGCGGATTTCGATCCCCACACTGTTGATATTCTATAGTAATCGTGTTGCTATCCGTGTCACATATCCGTTAGTAAAGTTACGTGTGGCTATTCTAGAGTCGCTGTAGATATGTGTCCACCGATTATCCCGGATTGCTAAGGCGATTGCTACTTCTTCTGCTACCGTTGGGTCCTTGGTATAGACGGTGATGGCATCCCGTATGTTACCTTGAGTGTCTACGACAACGCAGGTATACGCATCCTCATTTTTAACCCAGGCAGCGTCAATGAACACCGCCTGCTGCTTATGTTGATCTATGTCTTGAAGGAGTGCCTTAGCCCTTACCTTCCGTCTCTCGAGGTTATGTGTCGGGTGCATGTTCCTAGGGAACGGAGTCGTCTTAATTGTTTCTCGTAGTCCTGCTTGGAATTCTGTTAATAATTCTCCTTTGTTGGTGTGGTTATTAATTTCTACGCCTATTTCTTCAAGTAGCGCCCTCCCAGGTCGTGCCCCATTAGTTTCTCCTGGTGGGCCACCTGTTGAGCCTCAGCTATCTCTTCTAGTGTGTTATGCAGCCCTAGGCGCAATAAGCTATCATTGGCCGTGCTGACGGGAAGTGCAGTCTTTATAAGTGCAGTCTGTATAAGTCGTCTGATTAAAGCATTTAGCTTGTTCTTATCAGCCTGTGTCCATTGTAGCATGCCTGCCACGTACGAGAAGTGGCAAAAGGCGAATGCATGTACTAATCTTATGACACTGTCTTCTCCGCGCCCCTTATGCTTGTTGGTAATTCTGCACAGAAGCCTAATGACTTCTTTTGACTTGTTAGAGATATGTTGTATCACCCTGCAATTAGATCCATTCGCTTGCAGGAGAAGTCCTAGCACTCTAATAGTCTCCACCTGCCTGATTGGTTCTCCATTCTTGGCGTATATGTCAATGCGGTGTTCTTCCTCTGGTATATATCCGTTCGGCTTGCGCCCATGCTTACTGCTCCGTAGTACCAATAGTTGTGATTCTTTAGCAGAGCAGTTCAGTCCCGTACTCTCCTTCCACCACATAAATGCTTTCCTGTAGTTTGGTCTGCGTTTGTCCCATATTACCTTCGGCACTCCAGATCGTTACATCATCTGCATATATTATAGCATATATGTATAGATTTGACGCTAATCAAGAACCTAACCGGCGTCGTCATAGAGCCATTGGCGATGTATCACAGCGACCACAAGGCCATCATCACACTTGCGTGACAAGATAAGCATAAAATAAAGAGAAAAGAGACAAGAGAACAAATGGTTGTGTATTTCTTCGTATTTAGCATAAATGACTTGCATAATTATATGTATAGATCCGCATGCAACAAAAACATCACATCATTATCGCTTACATATTTGCGACCATACAACGCACGCGCGTTACTTTGGTATTGTTGTGTGCCATTAATCGATTGTGCACAAGAAGCAGGCTCAAACGGCCGCCGTTGTAGCGCCACGCATTACGCAGTCAGCTAAATTGCGCTTTCGCTCTTCGGTAACGGCGGCATAGCTCGGTAGTAGGTTCGTCGATCCGAGAGACAATGATGACGCTTGATGAGATGAGCTCACTCCCATCTCAGAGCTCACCTGTGCTCATCAAAAGTTATGTTTCATCATCATCATTATCATCACCATCAGCCTATTCTTATGCCCATTGCCAGGGCGAAATCCTCTTCCCACGATCTCCAATTTCCCCTGTCCTGCGTCAACTGATTCCAACTTGCGCCTGTAAATTTCTTAATTTCATCCCCCCACCTACTTTTCTGCCGTCCTCGACTGCGCGTCCCTTCTCTTGGCAGCCGTTCTACAGCACTAATTGTCCACAGGTTATCCATCCTACGCATAAAATGGCAGATCACAGCAGAGGCCCCGGCCGACCTGAAAGCCCGGGCCCGGACCGCGCTCGGGCTTGAAGCCACGGGCCAGGCTGTACTCGAGCCCGCTCATTGAAGGGCCTAATTACAGTGCCTTCGAGCACACGCGAACATTATACATTGCATGGTCCAAAACATTCTGTGCCAAGCTGAAGTGATACGTGTAAGGAGCTGGCGCTTGGTGTGCTACCTTAGCAAAGAAAATAGAAAAACAGACGAAGTTCTATTTTTTTTTCTTTTCCACAAGAACTAACATTCTTTCCGCGTCTGGAAAAACAAATTTTCCTGTTAGAAGTTGCCATTTTCCTGTTACCGCTTTTGCGACTGAACTATTACAACTCCTTATGCGGTAACATTATTTTAGCGCTAACGCAAGGGGTGTCTCTTTCTACTTGTGCGTTTATCTTATGCTCTATGCCCGTGAATTTGCCTATTTCTATAAATGTACATACATATTCGCCTGCTAAATAACCTCATATGACCAAATCGTACGATCATGGTAAATGCATACGCACCAGCGGGAAACTAACCGCACGCACAGGCAATGGGATAGATCACTGATGTTCCCATGGGAGAAACAAATGTTTTGGTCTTTTATTACTCACGCACTGCAGCTCACTACACCCCGAGAAGATGAGGTACAGTCGTGCGGTACATGCGGTACAATCTGTGAGAAATAGATTTCTTTTTTCTTTTCTTTTTTTACTTACAGGTCGGGCCTGGTCATGCACGTTGGCTCTAGCTATACTTAGTAATATACACCCGGGCCCGGGCCGGGCCCTGGCTTAGTAACACGGGGCCGGGGTGAGCCCGGGCTTCGAACCACGTCCCGGGCTTGGTATCAGGGGCCCGAGCTGGGCTAGCACTTAATAAAGCGTGGCTGGCCCGAAAAAATCAGGCTCGTGCAGTGCTATATTACATCGCCTGCCCAGCTGCATTTTTTTTTCTCTTGATGCAAATTAGAATATTGGCTATCCCCGTTTGTTCTCGTATCCACACCGCTCTCTTCCTGTTTCTTAACGTTACGCCTGATATTTTTCGTTCCATCGCTCTTTCCACGGTCCTTAACTTGTTCTCGAGTTTCTTGAGTTTCTTTGTCAACCTCCAAGCTTCTGCCCCATATGTTAGCACCGGTAGAATTCAGTGATTGTACACCTTTCTTTTCAATAATAGTGGTAAGCTCCTAGTCAGGATCTGGCAATGCCTGCCGTATATGCACTCCAACCCATTTTTATTCTTCTGTAAGTTTCCTTCTCATAATCAGGGTCCCCTCTTGGTAATTGACCTTATAGGGCTTACAAATGCGCAATTTGTTGCACAGATTTGGCGGTTGCTCGGCTACGGCATCCCCGGGCTCGACACGTAAGGTGAAGAATTCGCGTGAAGAGGCCCAGGCATGCAACAAGACGGAGGGATGTCAATTCGCGCCCACCATCTTGGACCCCGCGGCAGGCCCGCTACGAATAGGGAGCGAACACGACTGCAAGATTAAACAGTAGAAGCCCACTAGCTGTATCATAACTTAATGGTGTAAGGTTTGTAATGCATAAGTAAATGTCACTCATGTATTTGTTAACGTCATTCCAGCGCCCCTATAGTGTCCATACACCCTCCGCAGCACGCACAAAACCTTTCACGCACCACGCAGTAGCTGCGTCTGCAACACAGCCAATCCGACAATTTTTCATCTTTTTTTTCCACACCACCTTTCATCTTCTACCTTGCAGAACTAGACCTAGCAATTAGGCTAATCTGAGCGAGTGTCTTAATTCTGCCTTCTCTCTTTCGCGCAGCGTGTGGCCGTCACCATGAGGCCCACCGAGGGCTGGGGCCCGGCGCAGACGCAGCAGTCGCTGAGGCCCGACGTCACGGACGAGAATGGTAGCATGAACGGCGGTATCGGGCGCGAGAACTCCTTCGACAACCCCTCCTTCAACGTGACTTACACGTTCGAGACGACCATCTGATGACTGCAGGACCTCTGCACCTCCCTGCGAAGCAAGAACAGGGCCAACGACTGAATCCGAGCCGCCTCGAGGGCGGCTAACCGGACTCAGCGGACGAGGTGCAGACGGGCGCAGCCGCACTTTAATCAAAGCTGACGACTAAGGAGCATCGAGTTGAACGCGGTCCTCCCCAACTCTCCGCTCTGGTTCTACCTGAGAACGCATGCGGACACTCGGTGCCTGGTGACGCGCGTGCGACACCAGGGTTTGTCGTTTACGAGAACGCCGCTTATGGTTCAAGATGTGATGAGGCAGCATGTTTCTTCGGAAACGCTTTTTTTTTTTGTTAGTGACGGACGTGGGCCGCACGCAGGAAAAGGCGCGTCAGATTGCGCTCCTTTTTCATTTTAGGTTTTCCAGCCCACGCGCGCGTCCAGCCGTGAGAAGTTGATTGGTGACTCCGCGGAGTTCGCCTTTTTGAGCTGTTCCGTGAAGGAGTCGGGAAGCCGAAGAGCACTCAGTAGGACGGTTGAGCCAAAGCCACAACGTTATATTTCCATGCAGACTCAACACAGGAAGAATGTTGTTCCCTTACTCAACGCGTGTCAGCATGTTAGTGAGAAAAACAGTGTGTGCTTGAAAATTCTGTTTAGCAAAAACTTCCTCGAACGAGGCGAGCGTAGAAAAGGTTATGACTAGCTGATCACGTGTGTAATTTTCATTTTTTTTAGATACTGACGTCACACTCTGTTCGCTCATTGTGGCATTGTTTTATGTTTTTGAACTGTACTGTAACGTGTAAATATCTGCATTTCTCGTTTTATTTCTCACTGTGCGTGAACGTGTGGCTCTGTTTCCCGGTGAAGCAACCATCACGCCGCATATGTGTTCTTGCTGACCTCAACTTGTCTCTGATCTCGTCACTGTACTTTCAAGCTGTGAGAATGCCTCTAAGCCCTCCCGTCTTAATGGCTTTTCACTTATAGGCAACTCCTCTCAGTTGGAACCAGCCAAAAAGCAGCGTTTCATGCGCATTTGTAGAGAGACATTACGTACAGTACATGCCAGCTGAGAAGCCTCACATTCTCATGGTTTCTCGACAGCCGCATCATGTTGGGCACATTCCAGAGAAAATGACGTCAGCAAGCATTTCGATCGCCCGTCGCTGCTAGCGGCGTCTGCTTGTGATCCTGATGTTCACACGAGATCTCTGTAACATATAGCATCGTCAAGATTGACATGAAGTTTATTTCTCCCAACACAGCACTGCTTGTACAAAACGGTATATTGTTGATAGCCTGCTTATTTATTCGTTCGCCGTCGCTCTTGTTGGATGATTAACGGTTGAGTTTGAAGAAATCTATGTGACGCCCCTTCAATGAAGGCTCCGTGTCGTTGTCGTGTATGCATGTGATTTTCGTTTCTTTTTCGCCCGAGACAATGTTTGCTGGTGTGAACAAATGATCCTGTGCTTATATATCGCACTTAATTTTCTTCAGTTTGCTAAGAGAGGGCGAATACTCACTGACATACTGCTAGACTTAGAGAAATCGTACGCTGAACCGCTTAGTTGGTGTTACATTAGTCGTGTATTGTGTAGTCTATGATGATGATGTTGTGGCCGGTCCGGGTAACTGGTGGTTAGAATGTGATCGCAGAATCCTTGTGACGAGTTTTTGTCATGAAGTGTGATTCCTCGAGTTGTTGACGCTTAGCGTAGTATATCGAGTTATAGCCTTGTAAGAAAAAAAAAGTGACACTTGCAAAACTGATGAAGTGCTTGACATTGTACATTCAGAGGTTATTTTACATAGTTAACATTTTTGTAGAGCATAGCACGTAATTTCTGGAGCGGGGTGCACCGCCGCAAGCGGCCTCCGTGGATGAACACACACGATCGCTGCCATCTGATAATGCGCGTGGCCGCGCATCGCATGAAAATTTGTGTACGGGTTTTTGTTGCGCAGCATGCATTCTGATAGCAGTGGGAAATACTTGCGTTAGTCATTCCAACTAAGTGTTCAATGTTCCATTGCTCGTCACACGTAGACTCTGAGAGTCGTAGTTCATGCTTACTTTGTCCACTCGGTTAAAGATTTTGTTCCCGCATTCACAAATGGAATTTGTTTTCATTGGCGCATTTAGTAACGCCTCACAATATTTACCTCCTGGCTTTACGTTGTACCAGTGCTTGGAAAACGTGGAGAGCTTTGCGTTTTGTCTTATTTTTGTTTTCGTGGGTGGGGCGACGAATTTTCGGGCGTAGTGCAGAGCAGGTTACGCTTATTGACGTCAAACTAGTAGCATTAGTATGAGTGGTAAGAAATGAATCGAATGGCTGTAATCCCGTTTTCCTAGCCGTGAAAGTCGAGCGTACTAGTCCGCAGAGGCCCGCTCAATGGATTCTCACCGCAGTTCCATGACCTTTCAATACGTTACTCTGTCAGAGTTATTGGCCTTAGGATGTTAAAAAGTAAGCGATGTAGGTGTCCGAAGCGCAGTGGTTTGTTCCTTGCTACGTCTTCGAACCTTAGCCCGGAAACACGTTTGCACAAGGACTTGGCGGTGGTCTCTGCCCCAGCGATGGATGACTGATTCCTAGATCCAGTGTGCATTCTTTTGTTCACAAGATTTCTGAGGAGAAACTTGTTTTCTGCGTGTGCTAAGAGGAAAAGAATGCTCCCTGTGGCGCCTGCACTTTCTGGTGATATACGCCCGTACCACTACTTTACCGCACCGGCGTTGACTCGCGAATATGTAGACCGTGCCTAAACACTAGCCTGATGACTCTGTGTAACGCTCAGCATATGTGGTCGTAGAACACTCGAGTGTAAATAGTGTACATTAGTGTGTTAGCTGTACGTGTCTACCGCGCTCTATTTCCATTTCTCTCGCTCGATCTCTGTGAAACCAGCATGTCAGAGGCCGGACATCACGTGTACATTGCGTGTATAGAGAGTAACTTTATGGGGTCGGCGCTCAGTTGACTGCGGCGCAGGGTTGACAACTGTGTGCATTTGTCTTTATTACTTTTTTGTCTCTAACCAGGAGGAGGGTGTACACAATTTTTTCCCCCTTTAAGCTTGAGCTTTGTGACGAACGGGCACGTCACATGATTAGTTGGTGGCAGGGCTGACAGACAGTGAATGAATTCTTGTGAGTCTTGCGGGCAGTGAATGAAAGGTATAAAGAATTAGTTTGTGTCTTGCGGGCAAGGAACTACTAGTCAGTTTCGTAACACGTGTGCCCGCCGTGTCTACAGACAGACTGACCTTATTTCGAGTAATCCGTGTCAGTCTTAGCGATGAGCAATAGTTGAAAACCACCGCAACGTCGTCTGCTAGGCAGCAATTATCTCTGTTTTCCGTGACTCTGTCCACATCAGGTCCACATCAGGTTTCCTCGTGACTCTGACGACCATTCTGAGATTTGTTGTAATCCTTAACTGTGCGGCGAAAGGAATCATTTGTGTGCTTAGAAGGATGATGTTATAAGTTTACAAAAGAAAATGATTTATAAATGACGAGATATTAACTGTGACGAAAAAAGGTTTCTATGTTTTTGTTGCGATCGGCATAATAAGCAGATTGAATTGGTAGCGCAGCTGCTAACAGTTTGCAGAAAAACCTGACATGCTAATCTAAAGAAGAAATCAGTCATCAGCAGCCTACCGTGAGGTACATTATGGTCAGCAATGTTCTGACAAACTCAATTATTCGTTTGTGACTGTACAATGACGTGACAGTTCCGCAGTTACGCGCTGGCGCAGACAAAAACTTGTCGCACTGAGCGCAACAGAAAATTTGAGCATCGTGTGGCAAACGCGCGTCACGCCTAAAGATTTCAAATGGCAAATTACAGCTTGTGGACAAACCAATATCGAGTGTGCTTGAGAGGCTGGTGGCGTGCCAACTTCGAAAATGCTTTGGATTGCTTTGGATAAGTTGCTTGGCTTGGTTTATTACCTGCTGCATTGTCGGCGCTCTGGCGCGAACCAAGACGGGCGCGATGCTGTTTTACGGTCTAGCACTCTTGGACTCATGTCAGTTTGCCAGGTACAGTTCTATCTCTACTCGTTTACTGCCGCAGCACCTACGCGAAACTCATCCAAAACACCGCGCCCGCTTGAGTTCGTAATGCTGCTGCTGCTCGGAACCCGGACTCTCTAAGCAATATCAACAGCATCAAAAAAAAAAAACGAAACATTTGGCAACGGCTGTCAGCACTCGTACCGATGCTGTTGCTGTTGCGTTGGCTGGTCAATCAAGCTGTGCCGTAGTTGTGTAACACGAGTCTTGCCGAAGCCTAGGGCACGCCTACTTCAGCCCTTCCTGTTTCTCCTCCTCCTGGAATATAGTCTTTCATGAGGGGCGCGGCAAGTGGCGTTGTTTCGCCAGCGGGAGGGGCCCGTGCTGTGACGGGCCCGTGGGCAAGTCGGGATCGATCTCCTTCCGTCTATATACTGTCGTACCTAACACTCGCTTCACAACACTCATCGCTGCATCAGATCGAGCGCATGCGCATACTCCGTCTCTCTCTCCGTGTCCAGTGCGACGTCTCGACGTCACCGCGTGCGTGCCGGACAGCCCGCTTCGAGATCTGCACCGAAGGTCCGACTTCCGAGATCACGGCACGACGCTGATGATTTCGGAGGCCGAGCTTAAAGGGATGCTAAAGAGAAGCTAGTTCAGACTCGTACGTTCCATATATTTTCGAAACGCTGGATTTCCTTCTCAAGGCAAAGTTGATTAGTAGAGGAGGGAGTCGAGGCTAATTATTCCATTTGAACATGTCGCACCAAATCAAACCGCTGATTACGACAGTTTCGACGTTTCTGATTTCATGGTATTATTGCGCTTTTGAATCATTCATATGTATGAAAAGTTTATAAACGTTTTCCTGCTTATGTTTGCGCACCTTCACGTGCAACCTAATTTTGCTCTGTTCAGAAAGAATCGCCCATTCCGAGACAGACGAAGTCAAATTTTATGACGTCACGGAACCTTCCTGCAGACATATTCAAGTAGCGTCGCCCCCGCGGTCCGTCGTTTCTGCGTCCGTTGTAGCTTATCGGCCATCCGCTTACAGTACGAGTAATAAGTACAGTACTCAAGAATGCAATGGGCCCATCGAGCTTCGCCTAAAATTTCTCTTTGGCCTCCCTTTAAGGTGAAGGCGCACGCTAGCCCACGGCTTTTGCTCGCCGCCCTCGTGAAAGCTCGGTGTAGAACTGCCAGTCGTTGGTGCAGGTGTTGGCGCCCTTGCGCGTCGTTGGGCATGGTGGCAACGGTCTTGGCGGAAGCGGGTGTCCGACAACAGTTATGGTAAAGAAAAATTCAAAGCGAAGCCGTCAGTGAGCACGAGGGTGAAGTTGGCGCTGTAAAGCTCACGTGTACCGTGTACCACTGAAGGCGAGAACGGCATTTATAGTTGGGTTTTCAATTCGAAATTGGGAATTTCACTTGCAGTCGTCGAAAACAATGTTTCATGTTTGACCTTATGTGGTGTTGTGCTTTGAGTGAGTAGCTAAGCGAACTATATATACATATATATGTATATATATATATATTGATTCACCTTGGTAAGCTAACCAGGTTAAACATTGCCGATTATGTCGAACCCTTCAGCATTTTCGTACACCACAGCGGGTTTGCGAAAGTTATCGAGATAAGAACCTCCATGAACCCATTTCTCTATTTAATTACTCGCTATGAAACACTTCATTTCAGTCTATTCGACGCTCACTTGCAATTGTGTCTGTGTACCCTGAAAAGCTGTTTGCTCCATAGCTTTATTTCTCTCATCCAATGCCTCAATTCTGCCTCGGTCACGTGCAGCATCCCAGCGCTCTTCTAGCCAGTGACGCAGCAAGGTGACGTCATCAGCCGCGCTCGCCGCTGCAGCCTTGTCGGCGGCGCAAGGAGCGACGAGCACTCATTGAGGACAGCACGAGACGTGTAAATAGGCAAACACCACAAGGCGGTCGCACGCAATATATGGACGGAACGCAAGGTGTCCTTGCTGGATCGTGTGATAACGTGTACATAGACCTTTCAGCTCACCGTCAGCTACAATTAGATAAAAACCGCGTCGAAGTGTGTAGGCTGAAGGCACCTCGCTTGTTTTGTTTTTTTTTTGGTCGATATTTTGCTGCAGCCCCACCGTGACGATTCCGTATGCATTGCCACGTAATTGAGTAGAAATTGTTTTTGGGCTATTTCGTGCACCTTTTCTTTACAGTAAGTTTAGCGCGAAGTACATGACGTCACATGCAAGGAAACGCTGGAGGAACACCGATAGCTGTTTTTCAGTTGACAAACAGTTTTAGTTACCGTTCGCCCTTCGTGTGTTTGTTGGTGTGTTCGATTGCTTCGCACAAAAATAATCTAAAAATCATTTCTATATGTTTTTTAAGCCATTCGCACAGATATTTTCTTTCTTTTAGTTGACTCGGTGTCCACGACATTCCCGCATGAATTCTATAGGAAATAGCCGTGATAATGCATACGAAACCGTTTTGGTGCGGGGAGGTATACCTGTGAAAAAAAATACATATATGTATAAAGACCAGATCGTTGACTGTTTTTGAGAGTCTCTAATGGAGATATAGAATGTTGGAAATTTGTGGTGACACTAAATGCAAGAAGTTTATTTTTGAAGAGTGCTGTCCTTATGTCTAGCGGGCTTCATTCGCGCAAGTATAATGTTGATTCTCTTACGGTTCAATTAGCGTTTCTTTTGTGCGGACACCCTTCTTTAGGTATCTGAACAAAGTGATCGGTGAAGTTTTGTTTAGCTTTCTATCAATCGTTGAATGATCTGTCGTACGGCTGGATTTTGTCAAATTAAACCGTTTCCGTTAATGCTTTCATATTCACAGTACAATAGAGACATCAATCGCGATTGGTGGACAGATTGGTCGCGGATGTCGTACTTGTTTTCCGCCGCTGCGATTAGATTCTGTTTCTCTTGAAAAGAGGTGCCTTTTGTGATTCTGTGTGAGCCAGCGTTGTTGTTGAACCGCTGTGAGCACGTGTACATTGGAAATGATACATCTGTACCTTGAGTTTGATAGCCGAATAAAACGAGATAAAAAAAGAAGGGGAGCCTGGCCAGTGTCGTACACCTGAAATGAAAATTTTCGCAGGTGGACAATCAGTCAACGCAGCAACAGAAGTGAGGAGGTGTTTATTTTACACAGGTAATGAAGGTGTTCGTGAGTACAATCAATGACAAGGTGCAACCCGTTCACCCCGGTTTGCAACGCCGGGCAAACGAACCAGCGCTTCCCCTGACTTTACGGCAAATTCTCGGCGGGCTTCGTATGCAGTTCTACAAGAGCGCGGCCGTACCCTTGCAAAATCAAACAACTATTTGCTAAACTGACTGCTATTCCGGGCGCATGAACATGTTAATCGCCACTAAGAAACCGTTTCATGATTTATAGGGTGGAGGAACGTAGTAATAATATCAGCGGCCGAAAGACCTATGGTGTAGGGCTCAAGTCTGCATAGCGCAGCGAACCGCTAAAAGGTCTATGCTTCGTTAGGGGAAAATAAACATAATCTTCGAAATATAAGCCAGACGCACATCTGATGTGGCCTGATGGAACAACTTTCTCGTTCAGCCATATTGATTTGCATCTCTGCTAATAGAAAGCGACGATTATGACATTAACAATAAACTAATACAGGAGGAATCTATAAAGATTTATCTCTGACACCCAACTTGTGCTCCATCGCATAAAGGACCAAATGTCGTCTCTCAAAGCTCGCTGTCAGCGTGTTTGTACAGGCTGCACGAGTTATGCCTCGGTGAAATAAGCCGCCTGCCCGTGCAGAATCGCAAGAATCTCCACTCAAAATGACACAAATGAACATAACCGACTGATTTGGACTGCGCTTGTTGCGATGAACTGCATGCCGAGTGTTATGTTGTACTGCACATTGTTATGTTATATTACTTTTGTAATGTAGGGATCTCTGAACGCCGTAGCGTTTAGGTGACTGCAAAAGTTACGTCATGAAGACATGGGCTAATTATGTGGGAATGAACAGCGCACTGTGAATCTAAAAATGAAAAATGGCTGTGCACAAAACGAAATGGATAGATACGTGAGCTAAAGAAGAGCGCATACAAATGTTCCCGTTAGAACTTTACCCTGGCTAATAATTTCATTGTTGCATGTAGCGCGTTCACCTGTCTCTTTCGGCCTAAGCGTTATTCGTAATGTCGGAAAAATGTGTTCTGACAAAGCAGCAGTAGTATTAAACAACCACCACATCAACTACTTTGATTCCTTTAGTACTAGCAACCCAGCAAGAGGACCAGTGAGATACGGTGCAGGCTTGAAAAGGTAAGCAATAACACCTATGCTAACACAATACACATATATGCAGCATCGATTACTTCAAAAGTGGAAGCGCGCCATCTTCTTGCAACTGCTTGTGTCAACGACTACGACACTTCAAAGAAGGGTGCGAACAGAGGAGCCAGATTATTGTTAGTCACAGTCATATAAAGCCAATTCTCAGACAATGAAACCAAGGGAAACATACGGTAAACTAACAGTTTTACTTAAGATGTAGAAATGATAAGCTAAATGGAAATTTAAGTGAGCGAGAGAACAACTAGCCACCGGTGACCGACGAACCCACGTCTCCTCATTACGCCTGCGATACTCGTAGCAATCGACCTACAGCGGCGCCGTTTTCTTATCTACTTTATTGGATGTTGTATATGTACTAGATCTAGTCCTGGTATTGTTAGCGCCGCAGTTCACAGCCATGGTGGCAGATGTGGAACATCCTTTCTAGCTCAGGCGTCACCTAATACACGAATTTGGGAGAAGGCAACGGGCCAGTCAACCGTGATATGATACCCGAAGGCGTCAAAGCTGCCCGAATCTAGACCATCGCTGTGTAATGAACGAGAAGGGGAACCAAGGGGGCCCATTTTCGTTAGTCAATATCATGTGATGCCAACAGACAACCAAACCAAGGAAAGCATCAGGTAAACTACATTTTAATTCAAATGTACAAACTATAAGTTAAAAGGAAATGAAAGTAGACGAAAAAAACAACTCCACTGTGTGTGTTTTTTTTCTCGCACTTGTGTTGTGCTGACTCTGATGGATTTGTACTTTCTCACGTCCTCTTCTTTTACTTTTATCTACGCATTTTCCACCGGTGCAATGTAGAAAACTGAATATTCTAATCTGTTTAGCCTCAATACTTTTTTTTTCTTATTTATCCCTCTATTGGTCAAGAAACAACTCTAAAGAGCATTTTCAATCTGAGGAAAACAAGAAAGAGTGCTACAATAGCAGAAGTAATCTTCAAATATTGTGGAGGTGTTCTCGCTTTCCTTATCTATCACCCCAACGGCAATCATCAAGTTTGACCCAGCAGGGTTTTATTCACTTTGATGTACCTACTGAAGAGACATGTATTTATGTACCAAAAGTGAATAACGAAGGTGAGAGTTCGTCAGTTTGTCGTAAGTGCATCCCGATTTGATAGTTTTCACTCGCATTTTAAAAGACTATGGTCACTAAAAAGTGTTGCTGCATATGTCCTGACAACTTTGGGCATTGTTACTCAACGCCTTCATAATACACTGCCTGCGTGGTTATACTGACATTAGCAACAAAACCAGAGAAGCTGCAGGGGTGTAATAGATCAATGTGACCAGGTCCTGTTCTAGTGACAAAGTGTCTAATATGGTGACCTCCGACATCCTTTGGCGCAGTCACTAACGTTGCTTTAGGTTTTTTTTTTCATTTCGTAGGAACACAACTCGCACAGAATCGCATAACAAAATTGGTAAGAAAAGTCTGCTTTTGCTAAGGCGCACGCGCAGATCCCGCTACTGTAATATCATAGTTGCTTCTTACTTCCAGTTCTCAGTTTATATACTTTACACTCATCGCGCCATAATTGGTAAATAGCTCAAACCCCAATCCACCTGATTTGTCTACGAGTAATGGCGACACTTATGTGTTCAGCAAATATTTGAAATCGGCATCCGCGACGAAGACAAGATGCATTCTATTCATGCAGATTGCACGAAAATCATTTTTGGTCTCAATATTAGTCAAATGACTGGCAAAACAAAAGTGCAAATTCATTAGCACTCGCAGTGTGCATAATAAGGAGCCTCATAAACCTCCCTCGCGTGCACGTCTGCCGCGCATCTCACTGCTTAAACAAGTTTATACCTCTTCTTGAATCGAAGGTGATTCCTTACTCGTGCGAGAAATGGAGTACGACTGGAAATATCAACAAGTATCAGTGCCTTGAAGTTACCACCGGTGCAAGTTAATGAGCCAAAGCCCCTTGCAGTGCCCTCGGACCCAAACTTGGAGCATGTGCTGTTTTGAGTCAGCGTGCCCGCCGTCCGCTGCAACAGCTCTAATAGCTTTTCTGCGTAGCCTACCGGGCTCAGCCTGGTCAAGTTCCCTGCCCTTCCCTTATGACTTCCCTCTCTTTCTCTCTCTGCGTAGCGTACGGCAAAATAGAGCCTGCAGAGCGAGCCCCTCAAACACGCTTCTGTCTTCGCTCAGCCTTATGCGAAGCTCTCGCCGTTCTGCGTCCTTTGTGCTACGCTGAATTTCTGCAGCTCGCCGCGGATGGCGCTGAGCATAGCTTGGGTCGAATCTCGGACGCTAGAAGTCATGGGAGACTGCTCGCCAGGGTCTGTCCTCCGGGAACGCATCGAATCGTCGTCCCGGCTTAAACTGCAGTCCTGTAAGAAAAATTTGCAAGCAGGACAGCTTAGACAGGCATTGTACAGCAGGAAACGTAGACTGACTACCCTTTACTTTCCCCATAGCTAGTACTTCAGCGGCTAGAGTTACTATTTTATTTTTGCAGTCATACTACTGATGTTCGGCACATATCTCTATCACCTGAATGTGCGGAATATAATCAACCCTTATATATAGCTTTCATTGATTACGAGAAAGCATTTGATTCTGTCGAAACCTCAGCAGTCATGGAGGCATTACGGAATCAGGGTGTAGACGAGCCGTATGTAAAAATACTGAAAGATATCTATAGCGCCTCCACAGCCACCGTAGTCCTCCATAAAGAAAGCAACAAAATCCCAATAAAGAAAGGCGTCAGGCAGGGAGATAAGATCTCTCCAATGCTATTCACAGCGTGTTTACAGGAGGTATTCAGAGACCTGGACTGGGAAGAAATGGGGATAAGAGTTAATGGAGAATACCTTAGTAACTTGCGATTCGCTGATGATATTGCCTTGCTTAGTAACTCAGGGGACCAACTGCAATGCATGCTCACTGACCTGGAGAGGCAAAGCAGAAGAGTGGGTCTAAAAATTAATCTGCAGAAAACTAAAGTAATGTTTATCAGTCTCGGAAGAGAACAGCAGTTTACGACAGGTAGTGAGGCACTGGAAGTGGTAAGGGAATACATCTACTTATGGCAGGTAGTGACTGCGGATCCGGATCATGAGACTGAAATAATCAGAAGAATAAGAATGGGCTGGGGTGCGTTTGGCAGTCATTCTCAGATCATGAATAGCAGACTGCCATTATCCCTCAAGAGGAAAGTTTATAACAGTTGTGTCTTACCAGTACTCACGTACGGGGCAGAAACCTGGAGGCTTACGAAAATGGTTCTACTTAAATTGAGGACGACGCAACGAGCTATGGAAAGAAGAATGATAGGTGTAACGTTAAGGGATAAGAAAAGAGCAGATTGGGTGAGGGAACAAACGCGAGTTAATGACATCTTAGTTGAAATCAAGAAAAAGAAATGGGCATGGGCAGGACATGTAATGAGGAGGGAAGATAACCGATGGTCATTAAGGGTTACGGACTGGATTCCAAGGGAAGGGAAGCGTAGCAGGGGACGGCAGAAAGTTAGGTGGGCGGATGAGATTAAGAAGTTTGCGGGGACGGCATGGCCACAATTAGTACATGACCAGGGTTGTTAGAGAAATATGGGAGAGGCCTTTGCCCTGCAGTGGGCGTAACCACGCTGATGATGATGATGATGACTACTGATGTTGCAGAGAATCAACACGAAGTGGGAAGGTCGAGTGGGATGCCTAGAAACCGGGGTGGGCTTAAGTTTTCTTAAGCTTTTCCAATAATTTTGTTCTTTCAAGTATGTTGGAACCTTAGGAAAACAGCACCTCTTTATTGAAGAATATAGTAATAATGAAAGGGAATAGCCGCGACTAGAAGCGCTTCCATAAAATATTTTATTGCTCTCTGATTACCGGTAGAGCTACTCCATTCAACTTTGCCGATGGTCGTAATCGTTGCATCTGAGGGCTCCTTTTATGTACCAAATATCCGTGCGATTTAAATAACGACATAATACTTAGTTCATTCACGGCATTGGTACAGTTTCTGTGGCGTAGTGCTTCGGAGCATAAAGCCTCTAGCTTGATGACCAGCCATGGCGGCCGCGTTTCGATGGTGCCGAACGCAGAATCGCTCGTGCACACTGAATTTGGGGCATGTTACAGTAATCGTCTAGTGAAAGTTAGTCCGGAGCCATCCATTCTTTCGCCTCTTAACGGCCCAAGTGTCGCGTCAGAAAGTTGAACCCAACGAACCGGGAAATCAGTCAACAGATCAGTTGATTCATCAGCCGAATCGATCAATCGAAATCGCAAGACCAATGTACGAAGACAGCAGCCAAGCCGGGGATCGAACAAAAGGCTTGAGTCTGTACAACTCAATCGACTGACCAGGAAAGAAGTTTGTGCGGCAGCTTCCGACGTCTTGTAGATCGACCACACCACTCGGGGCTTTCCAGAGGAGGCAAGATCGGTGGTCTGCGTCGGCGCGTCCTTCTTCTCCGGCTCTTCCGGCGAGAAAGACAATCTGCAGTGAGTAGCAAAAAAAAAAAAAAGTGCGGAACATGTTCGATTGAGCAACTAGCCCGCCAGCAACTAGTCAGCCACAAGCTTTCAGCTTCAGGCTTTATATTCCTTGTTCCCTATACATGCAAAAACACGTGAAATGTAAAAACAATCTAGCTAGGCTGCAATCACTGAACACTTCTGAAAGAAAATCATTGCATTTCTGCTCAAGTGTAATCACGGTCACGAAGACTGCAGCTCTGTTTGAATTTGTTGCACTTTCTGCACCGAGAGCGGATCACTTTCAGTGCAGCGCGCTCCACCTGCACCACGCTCTTCTATTTGATTTCGTGCAAGAGCCAGTTCAGCGTGAATAACGCGGCTCCCCTGCACTCAGTACTTTAGAAGTGTGGGAAGAAACAGAGTGAAAGCAAGGAGAAGAAAGGCAGAGATTTCAACCAGACATGCGTCTGGTTTGCTGCCCTACACTAGGGCTAAGGGAAATGGAATAGAACGATGAAAATAGAAAGAAAGTGAGTACTGAGTGCATGTACTCAAACCGGTACACTTCAAGTACTGTGCTAGTGCACGACTCGCTTTTTGTGCCAGTGACGGATGTGGCCACGGTACGAATATCTTTGTCTCAGAGAATGGGGTCGAGCCCAGTCGGTTTAAAGTTGTCCGCAGAGAGAGGTGTTGTACATCGTAGCGTGGACAGATACACAATGGGTGTTCGATGGTTTCCTCGCACCTACAGGAGTCGCACGTCCATACGGTAGGACTAAGCGTTCTTGAACGCCGCTCCCAGCCACAAGCGGCACAGTAAGGTTGTTTTGCCGCGGGACGCTGGGCTAGATGGCAGTTGTAGTGGTAGCAAGGGGTCCAGCTTATGCAACTTGCAATTGAAGGCACTTGAACTCCAGGAAGCTTGTGACTTTTTGTGTGCAAGCAGACGAAGTTCTCTGCCAGCGTCCGTCCATGCCAAAGGTATTGGACGCGTCTGAGTGTCTTCGTGGGCAGACCGTGCAGCCCTGTTAGCAAAGTCATTGCTGACGATGGCACAGTGAGCAGAGATCCACTGAAAGATTATGTTGTGCCCTGTTTCCAGAGCATGGTGGTGCATTTCCGTAATATCAGATATCATCTGTTCGTATGCTCTGTGATGTATGGCAGAGTTGGTACTGTGAAGAGCTGCCTTATAGTCACAAAATCTGACCCATTTCTGGGCCGGCTCTACGGCGACGTACTTCACAGCGGCATGGAGAGCTGCAATTTCTGCCGCCGTAGATGTAGCAATGTGTGACCCTTTTAACTTTGTGCTAGTAGGTGAGGTCGAACCGCGTGTATATATATATATATATATATATATATATATATATATATATATATATATATATATATATATATATATATATATATATATATATATATATATATATATATATATATATATATATATATATATATATATATATACGGTCATGATATGTCTGGTGCAGTAATAGCAGGGTCAGTGGCTTCAGGGACGGCAACGGATGATTGGCCTTCTTTGCAATTCCGGGCATAGCAAGGTTCACTTGAGGCTGTGCCAGAATCCACAGAGGAGATGACAGCTTCACCACCGGTGCATAAGATGAAGGTATGTACTCGAGCTCTAATCACTCATTAAAAGAACGCTTGAGATCTCTCGGCTGGTAGGCAAGCTAAGTGAGGGTCAGGGATCCTTGACAGACGGCGAAATTGCTCCCTGAGAGAGTCGTCAGCTACGTGTGTCTAGATCATATGGCCTCTCGCGCTAGCAATTGTTGCTGGTGTTGACGTACACTGAGGCAGCCTCAAACACGTGCGTAGGGCTTTACTTTGTATGTTCTCCAGAGCACGAATGTTCGTCTTGCATGTATTGGAAAATACTGGTAGACTGCAACGCAAGAGTCCCAGTCCCTGTACAGCTGTAGCATAGCATGGACTCGTGCATCCCAGGTTTTCCCGCAGGGAACTTTGAAGACCTGAGCAATTACAGATAACTTCTTTTTCAGATAGACGCAGTGGCGGCTTCACGAGAGGTTGCGGTCAATGATGACACCTGGAAATCGATGTGTTCTAACACAGGTTACAGGTTGACCGTTGATTGAAATGGGATACAATGACATATCTTTGCGTGTATAGCCAACAAACGTGCACTTTTCGGTAGACACACTGAGGCCTTGTTGTTGAAGATAAGACGCCGTCATGGTTGCCGCTCGCTGCAAGTTCTCGGTAGCACACAATATGACTCATCGATAGTTGATTCGTGCTGCACGGATGTACGTATCTTCCGCTGTGGTACAACAGTAGCTGGCATAAGAAAAGTAAGTACAAATTTGATACCTCGGTGGTTTCTACGTGTAAACGAATGGCTCCCGCGCCGCGATCAGCAACGGAGGTAGCACTAGTTTCGCCGTTGTTTCACCTGTCATTTGTCACAGTGTAACGTAGTCAATTGTCAGCAGTAGGCAACAGCCGAAATTGCCATTACTTCCTTGAAATCCTGCACGCAAACTGGACCTCATCTCAGGTATGTCAAAGTAGGGGTAGCTTGAGAAATAGCATAAAGGCCATCACTGATTTGTACATGCATTATGCTGAGGTCAGAAGACGAAACCGCTCCGTACAACAACCTATTTCTGAGTGAATATTGTGTATTTTGTTCCTCTATCTGTTCCTTGCTGACACACCGTCCTGAACAGTGACTCACATTGGTGGTCTTGGAAAGTCACTTGCCGACGAATGGCGTGGCTTCGGCGCCTTCAAACTGCTGGTCCTTCTCATTGCTGCAGCAGATGGAGGGACACGCTGCCTGCGGAGGCTGCGAAAACGGAAATAAAGAGGGAAAAATATGGTTTTTCGCGCTCCTTCTTTTTTAATACGCGTTTCTGTTCTCTGCTTATTTAAGCCGACTAACGTTCTTGGCATTTTGAGACCAGTTTTCTTTCCGGATGTGTAGCTATCTAGCTATGCCATCGAATATGTGGGCGGATCCCCAAGGTAATGTCATCTGAAGTGTGGGCCATTCACGTTGTAGGGGCCCCTGGATATGCGCGGACGTCACGGCGGTGCCTCAAGAAGGCACAGAGTGTCCAGAGGGAAGCGCGAGAGAGGAGCTCGGCTCCAGTAGACGCCACAAACACTACGGGTTTCCGCTATTCGCACACATAGATAGTCATCGTAGAGGACTTCTGCACGACTTCTTTTCCTTTTTTTTTGTGCTCGCCTTAATAAAGAGTCGTCATGATCGTAGCTTAGTTAACATAGAACAATAAAAGCGAGAAGTTAGGAAGAGGCCAGCCAAAACTTTGGCACCATAATGCGCTTTATATGCGGCCTTTGGCTGCACGACAGCGATAGCGTTCAGCATACCGTCCTGTAGTTGCGGCTATACGCACAGAGAGTAGCCTGCCCCTATTCTTTGTTTAAGGACCTATATGCTTTAGGGCTACCACATTAAATGTGTAAAGTGCATTGCTCTTGTCGGCGTCGCCTGGTGCTGCCTGTCTTTCTGTTAGCTATATTGTATTAACCTATATCCCTCATGGTTTTTGTTTCATACTCTCTCAAGCTCATACTCCCTCTGTACTTTGTGGGGCTTCGGGCTAACGTGCCCGGACCCGGCTAGCTAAGGTCTAAGGAGACACGTAGCTCGTCCCCACTCCGCAGCGCACGCAAAGGGGCGCCGCGGCGGGTTCGCTGACTCACCGGCAAGGCGTAGAGACGACTCCAGCCGTGGCACCAACGAATGGGGGTTTATTCCCTGCTTTGTACAATATGCGAGTACAATACAGGAATATGGCACTGGGGTGGCAGTCGCAGACTACGGGTGAAAGCCCCCGGGAAGTCTGCTCCGCCACGCTGGCTCTTCCGAGCAGGTTCGCCACACAAAAGGGGGCCGCCTTGCTCAGAGGGGCGCGGGACCAAGAGGGTCCGCACGTCCGACAGCCAAGAGCACCGAAAGTCAATCTGTCCGGGCGAAAGCGCCCGCGCACCTCCGATGCTGAAGGAGAGAGAAGCCGAAGAGAGGGCGAGAGGGGCCCGCTCCTCAGGCACTGTTCTTACGCGCGGCGCACGGCGTAACGTGAGCCGCGCGCGCAAGCAGCAGGCTCCGCGTCGCGCCGGCGCCCGCGGCCGCGGGGAATGTACGCTATCCAAAATAAGTCTTGGAACTGCGTGTCCCCAGCGATCGTGCGGCCGAATGGCCCAAGTCGCGCGTGAACAGGAGACAGGGGTCCCAAAAGGGGTCCCCACATCCCCCCCCTCCTGAAGACTCGGGCCGGCCCATGAGGGAGCCGACCGGAATCAATGGCAAAGCTGACGTCTGACCTGTTTTATTTTCTCAAGCGAAAATATCGAAGTCGAGAGTCTCGCTCGCAGGGTCGGTGCTTCCGGCTTCCGGAGAAAGGACGGAGTTGTGGAGGGGCACCAGTGCCGTCGCCTGCTGCACAGCTGCCGCGATGGTCGCCGCGAACACAGGGTCCGAAGCGAGAGCGCCGACAACGGAACGCAGCAGGGCCGGGTTGACGTCCGGGTCCGTGTTCTGCAGCACCTGTGGGGCTGGATCCGTCCCGGGCTCCTCGGCAGCTGGCTCCGTCCCCTTCACGTGAAGCTTGTGCACCGCGCTGGAGTCATGGGCAGCACACAGCCTCAGCACACCGCACACGCCGCAGTACACTGCCGAAGGGTCCGAGGCCATGACGGCTCCACCCGAGGCTTCGACCATGGCTGATAGCGTGCGGCCGCGGAAAATGCGTGGTATCTCTCGCCCGCTCATGTGGTTCTCCACCTTTCTTTGCTCCTTCCACCGTTTCGTCGACACGAAGCAAAGTGGTGCTTCGGAACCGGATTGGAAGGCCCAGGTAGCGACATGGCGGCGTGGAGGCAAACGGGCAGCTGGCTGTGGAGACACCGGCAGCGACCGCCCCTGGAAGGATGCGGAGGTGGTAACAGCGCCACCTTGCACCACGGGTCGTACTGTGGTCTCAGGAGCGAGTGCGACCGCAGTGGCCTCTCGAACGGCTTGCGACTGGAGGCGCCCGCGGCGGCGGCGACGGCTCCCGTGAGACCTGGGCGAGTCGGTCGTCGTCCTCGAGGCGTGTTGCGACGGCTTCATTGTTGGCGTCCGTCTGGCACCACACTGATAATCAACACTTCACACAACTAATCCGCACTCCGATTATAATAAACACTACAAGCAAATCTCACCCTCGCTGATAATGTTCACACACAGATCGCGAAGCTCACACTGCATCCGTCAGCTTGCCAATCACGCATCGCTCTGGCGCATTCGCCTTTGCAGGCGGCTGCCAGAGGGAAGGAGGAGGCCCACGGAAAGCGGCATATTGGGCTTATGGTAGCCTCATGCATCCCTCCGGCCAGCGCTGAAACGCTAACCGTGCCTTTCATGGCACTCGAGCGCCGCTGGAGGATAAAGTTCACCAGGCGCGAGCAGTAAGGCAACGGCTAGGTCGGCTTTCACAGCTTACGCCGGCGGGCTCACGGATCACTTTGGTTCACCACGGCCCTCAGCAGAAGCTGCGCACTACGAAAAAGCGTCTTATTCGGCTAATGAGTGCCTTTTTTCCGCTTTAACGCGTGCATTCACGCTATAGTCACACCTCTCCGCTTGCCAGCTCGGCGGGGAATAAGGTCCCTCTGCCTGCCAGCGAGAAGCGGCGACTACGAGCGTTTTCGCAAGTTATACCGGCGAGTGCGCGGATTGAGATCCGCCGTCTTGCTCGGTTGCGCTTGCTGTGTCTCTTCCTCTTCCCAGTTGCTGCTTCTGGCAACGAAAGGTTTGAGGTCAGAAACGTTCACTGGACCGCCGGATGGTCTACCGTTTGAGTCCACCAGCTTACACACAAGAGGGGACATTTTGGTCTCCACTCGGTATGGGCCCGACCACTTGGCCGACAGAGAGGCTGAGATGCCCTTTGTTGCGTCACTCAGCACATGATTGCGCCTGAGGACAAGGTCACCTACTTGATAATGTACCTCTCTATGCGACCGGTCGTATTGGGCTTTTTGTCCAGCGCGTGCTTTCGCCAGGTTGGTGCGGGCATGCGAAAGGGCCTCGCTCATCCTAGCGCGCACTTGCACCGCGTAGTCGGAGAGACCCGACGCAACGGCGCTCGCCCCGCTGCCGGTTCGCAGAACGCGATCCATAGGGTTTGGCAGCTCTCTCCCGAAGTTGAGGAAAGCGGGCGTGTACCCAGTCGAACGGTTCACCGATGTGCGCAAAGAGAAACCTATCTCGCGGAGACAGGCGTCCCAGTCCCTGTGTTGCTGGGCAAAGGCCGCGAGCAAGGGCTTCACATTTCGGTTCATCCGCTCGGTGGGATTGGCCTGAGGGTGATAAGTCGTTGTTTTGCGGTGTTTTATGCCAAAGGCTGCACAGACATCGACGAACACCTTGGCCGTGAAATAGGACGCGTTGTCAGTGATCAACTCCGCCGGAAAGCCAAAGCGGGTGAATACCTCGAGCAACTTGTCCCATATGACGCGTGCCGTTAGCTTCCGAAGGGGAAAAAGTTCCACCCACTTCGTGAAATGATCTGTGACGGCCAGCAGGAATGTGTGACCTTGCCGGCTTCTTGGGAAAGGTCCCATAACGTCACAGGCCGCGATTTGCCAGGGTAGCTGGCTGTCGATCGGCTGCATGAGGCCGGGGGGTTTGCCCCCACGGGGTTTCACACTTTGACACACGCGGCACGAGCGAGAGTAATGAAGTACATCACGCTTCATGCCTGGCCAGGTTGCGGAGCGGCACAACTTAAAATAAGTCTTACGGCCACTCGCGTGTCCGGCCAACCGCGAGTCATGGAAATAGCTCAACGTGGCCCTCCGTAGACTGCGGGGGATCACCACCTTAAAGGACTCATTAGGAGCCTCTTCAGATGGGAGATAGCGCAGGAGCACTCCATCAGCATCCAGCAGATACGAATCCAACGTGCCTGCAGCAATACCAGCTGCGTCGCACCCGGCGCCAACAGCAATACCAGCTGTCAATTTGCGCCCATCGGCGTTGCCGCCTCGCTCCCTCTCGGAGCTGTGCTCTTTTTCGAGCTCGTCAGAGATTTGCTGACAAAATGGGTCGTTCCACTGAGCTTCCAGCAGCTCCTGTCTACTGAATGCGATACCCATGGACGTTACAGGGTCCAGCAGGTACGCACTTTCGCCCGTCGACGGCGGCTTATAGGCCGCACAGCCGCCTGAACTCGCTCCTTCCGTGCCATTGGAGACAAGGGCTCCGGCTTCGTTCAGAAGCGTTGTCGCGGAGGGGTGCCGGTCAAAGGTGTCCGGGTCTGAAACGGGGGCGCGCGACAAGGCGTCGGCCACCACGTTTGTGCTCCCCTTCCGATAGCGAACAACAAAGTTGTAGCGCTGTAACGTCAATGCCCAGCGCGCGAGGCGGCCTGAGGGCTCGCGCAAGCGCTTCAGCCAGGTGAGCGCCATGTGATCCGTTTCAACCACAAAAGGCACTCCGTCGACGTAGTGATCGAACTTACGCAGAGCGAACACTATCGCTAGACACTCACGTTCGGTCACGGAATAGTTACGCTCTGCGGGCGTCAACGACCGGCTGGCAAAGGCCACTGGCCGAAGAACGTCCTCATGTTCTTGGAGCAGCACCGCACCTGTACCTAGGTCGCTCGCGTCAGCTTGGACTACGAACTCCCTGTTCAGGTCGGGCAGCTTCAGCTCGGCTGTGTCCACAAGAGCTTTAGAGAGAGCCCTGAAGGCATCATCTTGCTCCGGACCCCAGCTCCAGCTTGTAGACTTCCTCAACAGCGAGGTCAAGGGAGCCTGTAGAGCGGCGCAGTTGGGCACAAATTGGCGATAGTAATTCACCATGCCCAAAAAGCGTCTGAGGGCCTGTATGTTCGCCGGCGTTGGGTACTCGAGGATAGCTCGGACCTTGTCCTCGCTCGGCAAAACACGGCCTCGCTCTATTGTAAAGCCCAGCAGTGAGACACGGGTCTCTGCGATCTGAGCTTTCCTCGGGTTCAGAGTGATCCCGGCAGCGTGCAGCCTTCCGAGGATGTCCTCCAAGTGGCGGAGGTGTTCCTCAAAGGTGCGAGAGAAGAGGACAATATCGTCTAGGTAGGCTAGGGCGTATTGCCATTTTGCCCTTCCCAGAACTCTGTCCATCAATCTCTGGAACGTCGCTGCAGCGCCCGAGCAGCCAAAGGGCATGCGAGTGAACTCGTACAAGCCTCTATGTGAGGTGAAAGCGGTTTTCTCCGCGTCCCTTGGCTCCATCTGCACTTGCAGGTAACCGCGGCTAGCATCTAGAGTGGTAAAATAATGTGCACCACCTAGGCTCGCCACGATTGAGTCAATGCTCGGCATAGGGTAAGCATCCTTCCGAGTGACTTCATTGAGTCGGCGGTAGTCCACGCAAAGACGAGGGGAGCCGTCTTTTTTCGGGACCAGCACTACCGGAGAACCCCACGGACTATTAGATCGGCGGATTACGCCAGTCTCGATCATTTCGTCCATTGCGAGGTCGATAGCTTTCCTTTTGGCCACACTCACGGGCCTAGGATTGCATTTCCATGGTAGCGCGTCGCCTGTGTCGATCCGGTGTCGCACAAGAGTGGTGCGTCCCGGCCGATCTGTAAACATCGCGTGAAATTGGTTCAGCAGCGATGACAGGCGCGCCTTCTCACGTTCCGACAAACTGCCAGGCAAAGGCGGCAGTGAGCGGTTCGTTTCGCCGCGCGCGCTTGCGATCGTAGGATTACATGAAATCCGATCCGCTAGCGCTGCGCTCGGCTCGGGAGAATGAGTCTCGCAACGAGCTCTGCCCGCTTCGCTGGCCGACGAGGGGCCGCGTACAGCGGGTTTTGTGACAGCCGGAGTCTGGGGGGTCAACGGGACTCGCCCCTCCTCCTGCCGTGGTGTCGCGCCTGGGGCTCTAGGTGCCACCGAAGCGACAGGGAAATGCGCAAAAGGTTTCAGGGGCGCACCAGGGCCCTCCCTGTATCCTTTGTTCGCAATGTCTATCACGATCCCAGTGCGGGCCAGAAAGTCTCGGCCTACTATCACGGGTACGGACAGACCAGGGAGGTACACGAACCTGTGACGGCGTACACGCTCCTCCCAGCGCACAACCAATCTCGCCGAGCCACACGAGGTAGCCGCACCACTCGCGAGATGGAAGGCGGTGTTGCAGGCTCGCAGCCGGACTGAGTGCCGGCGTAAGTGAGCCAAAACTTCCTCCCCGAACAGCGAGGCTGTGGCGCCGCTGTCCAGTAGCGCTGCAAACGTTCGACCAGCGATCGTGAGCGCAAGGAAGGGGGCTGGCGACGGGTCATCAATTCCGACCCTACACGCCATCGGGGCTAAGGAACCCCTTGTTTCAGGCACCGCCGGCGAAGGCAGAGTCACCGGCGGCGCACGCCGTTTCCCGTTGGGCGATTGTGCCCTTCGGTAGCGCGGCGGTTTGTGCACTCCCGGGCAATGTGGCCCGTCTCATTGCACTTGTAGCAGACGACGCTGCGTGCAGGCGGAGCTGCTCGCGGCGCGCTGCGCGCCGGCGGTGGTTTCTGTTGCGCCGCGTGGGCATTCGTATCAGTTTCCACCGCCGGGCCGCTTCAGCGGTCCCAGTTTCGTGCTCGGCCGGGCTGGGCGACTGTGTGCGCCCGCCTGGCATACGAGTACGGGTCAAGAGCGCGGTCAGAGAGCTCCCACGCGCCTCGCTCCGTGTCTCCGGGGGCTGCCGTTGCGTCGGTTAGCCGGAAAGGGGCGGGCGTAAGCACGTTGCCACCGTTCCAAGCGCACCGGGGTTCAAGGGACAACGACGCTGGCGGCGGCGGGCGGTAGGCCCGCGCGGCCAGAATGTCACCCTGAATACGCTTCGCTTCAGCGGCCAAATCGTCCAGGTCGTGGAACCGGCCGTTTCGAAGGTAAGCGGCAAAGGTTGGATGGGCTTGCCGAATCACCCGCTCCACCTTCTCAGAGTTCGACGCCGAGTGCTCTGCTAGGAGATAAAACTCCTGCATGGCTCTCACGTACTCGAGCAGAGATTCGTCCTTGTGTTGGGTTCGAAGCTCCAACTCGCGCCGCATGCGTCGCTCATAGTCAGGAGGGAGGAACTCATGGCTGAACAGCGTCCTAAACTCCTCCATGCTACGAGCGCGCTGTCCGACTAGGCGGTACCACCGCGCAGCTTGGGCGGTCAGCGAGACAGGCAGTATGGTGCCTATAATCACGCTGTCTTCCAGCCTCATCGCTTTCTGGTATTGGCATAGAGACTCCAGGTATTCCGTAGCGCTCATGCGGTCCGAGTAACCGCTGTACGTCGGAATATGTACCTTGAAGTTGCTCGGCAGGGCAGGCCTAGGGGGACTAGGGTCCACCACGGGAGGCCTGACGCTAGCCTGAGATTGCGCCATTTCCATCAGCGATGATAGCAACTGCGCGGCTGCGTTGTGCAGCGGCAATTGTTCCGGGCGAGGCTCACAGGGTGCCTGCCGGGATGCGCCCGCTCGTGGCCCTAAGGGACCGGCGAACGGCGGAGAAATGTCGTGCGGGCCTATGGGAGGCCGGCCGACGGTGCTGCGAAAAGGTTGCCCTCCAGGCCAACTGAGGCCCGGCTAGCTCAGTCGGTAGAGCATGAGACTCTTAATCTCAGGGTCGTGGGTTCGGGCCCCACGTTGGGCGCCAGATATGTGGGGCTTCGGGCTAACGTGCCCGGACCCGGCTAGCTAAGGTCTAAGGAGACACGTAGCTCGTCCCCACTCCGCAGCGCACGCAAAGGGGCGCCGCGGCGGGTTCGCTGACTCACCGGCAAGGCGTAGAGACGACTCCAGCCGTGGCACCAACGAATGGGGGTTTATTCCCTGCTTTGTACAATATGCGAGTACAATACAGGAATATGGCACTGGGGTGGCAGTCGCAGACTACGGGTGAAAGCCCCCGGGAAGTCTGCTCCGCCACGCTGGCTCTTCCGAGCAGGTTCGCCACACAAAAGGGGGCCGCCTTGCTCAGAGGGGCGCGGGACCAAGAGGGTCCGCACGTCCGACAGCCAAGAGCACCGAAAGTCAATCTGTCCGGGCGAAAGCGCCCGCGCACCTCCGATGCTGAAGGAGAGAGAAGCCGAAGAGAGGGCGAGAGGGGCCCGCTCCTCAGGCACTGTTCTTACGCGCGGCGCACGGCGTAACGTGAGCCGCGCGCGCAAGCAGCAGGCTCCGCGTCGCGCCGGCGCCCGCGGCCGCGGGGAATGTACGCTATCCAAAATAAGTCTTGGAACTGCGTGTCCCCAGCGATCGTGCGGCCGAATGGCCCAAGTCGCGCGTGAACAGGAGACAGGGGTCCCAAAAGGGGTCCCCACAACTTTCATTAACCTCGCGACATTGGTAGCAAAAGCGAGCGCGAAGGGTAGTCACGGTTTTTATTTCTATGCTTTAACGCACATATTGTCGCGTGAAAGTACTAATACATGCCACACATTCGAGGAGTTTCCCACAACGAGAACTTTCCAATAGACATGTTTACTCCTAGTGGTGTTACATATTATCGTTTTATTTAGGTATCCCCTAATGCAAAAATTAATCATATTTAATTTATTTTTCCAATACTACTAACAAAGCGAAAAGAGGTAGCCGTCGCCAGCGAATGGCGACAACTCCTCTGTTTATTTTTTCATCAATAAACAACATGCGCGTATAATTGCCGACATGAACATTTACCTTTCATGCTTCCTAATTTGGCTTTCATAAATGAACTGTATATATCGCAATGAACCAATCGCAGTCGTTGTTTACTACGCCTCTATATTTTAGTATGTGTGCGCATACGCACAGTCGCAGCATTTTCGGTTCGCGTGTAATAATCATATATAGTTTAGAAACGGTAGAAAGCTCGTCTTTTCTAACCCAAAACAAAAGTGCTCGGTACCTAAATGGGTAAACAAGCTGGGAAAAGGAAGAAATGGGAGGAAAGTAATGTTTCAGATTCCTTCTGCACGTGGTGGCATAAACTAGAAGCGCGTGAGCATAACCTCCGAGATCTGGGAGCGCGCCCGCTATCACAGAAGCCATGACATGGCATAAGCCGGACTCTTTACATAAGTGACAGTTGCGGAGGCGAAAACCCGTAATCAGAAGTTCTCGGTACAGGAAAGGCCGACGTCCCTCGCAGGATACTGGAATGCAATGGCTATACACCTACACTTGACATAACATTTTTTATGGTATGAGCATAAAAACACCATCCAGCTATTAACAAGCACAACTACCAAAAATGCCCCATAGGCAACCTCACCTGCCATAAACCTTCTTAGCTGCTGCTTTTTCAAGGGCACTGTCGAGGATGTCCGCAATTTTCTTCTTCATGTGATCCAATTCCTTCTGGGCTTCCTTTAGGTCTTCGTCCGAGCATGTCTTTTCTGGGTTGCTGATATGGTTTACCGCGGAGGCCTGCAGCAATGGATCGCAATGCAGAGACTGATTTTAGCCTATGCATTTGAGAAACTGACGCTCCCGAGAGCAGGATTGGCATCTGGAGCACAGTGGACCATTTCGCTCAATTTTGTCACATTGTTGCGTTACCTCTGTGCCAGCATACCTAATTGCAGATAGTATACATAAACAAGTGGGACGATGACACAACCATGTTGATGCAATAAGAAAACTTACCTTGGTCTTGTTTCCTTGCTTAACAAGCGCTTTATTTTACTAGGTACCCACTTCGGTTTTACGAACACTTGAGCCCATTGGGACGGCGCAAGCTGGTGGCAACTGATCTGTTATTGCGCGGTCACAAAGAACACACACTACCTCACCGGACAGTTAGCGCCGGTATTCGTGGTACGCTGTGCAGATATTTGTTGCCCGTGGCGTCACGGTAACCAATTTCATAAGCTACATGGAATAATTTGCATTGCTTTCAGGGGCATCATGTTGCACTGCCGACTGCGGTGCGTTCGAAAGTTCCAGAAGCCGAAACCACAGTATGCCAATAGATTGTGATGTGTACTGATTACTGTTAATTTTAGATAATGCATCGTGAAACATGATAAGCGATCGGGCATGAAACACCCTGATAAATGAAAATAACGTATATTAATTTGCATATATTCAGGGAGCCAATTTAACATTAACAGTATGCCAATAGATTGTGATGTGTACTCATTACTCTTAATTTTAGATAATGCATCGAGAAACATGATAAGCGATCGGGCATGAAACACCCTGATAAATGAAAATAACGCATATTAATTTGCATATATTCAGGGAGCCAATTTAACATGCTGGTGTTTGTTACAGTCGTGTTGCACGTGTGAGTCGCCGGCATCTTCCCTCTTACCTCGTCAGACAACAATGATGTGGCAATGCTTTCCTGCGCGCTTGTTGCCGTCTTTTCTTCAGCCGATTCAGCTGATGTGGTTGATTCGAGGCTGACGGGCGTATAACACGATGAAGCAGGCACGATGATGAAAAAAAAAGAAAAATATGGTTGTCAAAACGCTTTTGCCTAGGTGCTCACGTACGTGGTAGCTTAACGAAACGTGGGCACACCGAAGACATTCTCATAAATCACTCATGACTTCCGTAACTGTAACTTGCATTCCGTATTTTAAGAACGACTCTCACAGCGCTTCCTTCATTTAGTTCTACGCTGCACGACCCCCTCTGCCCTGCTACCATGCACCTATAAATTGTAGTATCGAGCACAAGGCCGACTCTTAAAGCGTTGCATACTTATGCACCTCTTCATATATACTGCGAAATGACGCACAAGGACGTGTATGAGCAGTAAGTCATGCAAAGGGCGTTAAGAAGAAGGACAAAAATGAGAAAAGTGAAATGAACTTACAATGTATGTTTGAAACAGATATTTAGATAGCTTTCTTCTTTTTTTTTTCAGATTGGCGATTTGCCACATAGCATATGTAGTAAAAAAATATCAACAAAATGGGCATTGAACAAAGGCCTGCAGCAAAGTTTAAGCGCATTTGTCGTCAGTTGTCCAACGATTATACTCCTCTGGCAAATCCTTTTGATTTACGCGCATAGAAATCGCAATCGCATTTTGAGTAGTTTTAAGCAGCAACTAAAGAGACACCGTAGCGTTTTCTTGATATTTGTCTCTCGATTACTGCTCATTTAGTACTCCCTAATCCTGCGATGGAACATGCGGTACAAGTTACGTTAATCCGCAGCAATGCTATTTGGTATTTGGCCCACTGAGCACAGAACATTCGCTGCTGCATCATGAAGACACCTCACGTGTAGCTCAATGCCGCAATAGTCAGAACTCTTACGAGGTGTCGCTGTCGCTGTCCAAGTCGCCCTTATGAACATCCAGTTGCAAGTTCTTGCGAGGCAGTGGTAGCGGGCAATCAGCCGAATCTGATGGAGGCGGAGGCACGTGATCGAACAAGCCTCCTTCTATCTCGTCCAGGCCAGGACTTACTGCGCCGCGGCATTAAGAGAAGCCATTAGTGAACTGCATCAGTGCATAAGCCAATAGGCTTATTCAGATAATCATGTGGAAGAGGTCTGAAAAAATATCCGTCCATGTACGTCAGTTAATATGATTAGAAACAGCAATGTAAATTATAAGTGCGCGCAATACATTCTATATGTGAGAGGTGCTAAATCTGAAAGGATAAGGATCAGTTAAGAAATGAAGCACCAAAAAACTAAACATAAGATGACGACAGTAGAACTGCGCTAGCGCACGAGCCTAATTATACTTATCGACATGAGAAACGAATAAGGCAAGGAGAAAGTACGCATTAACGTTCTACAGTGCATACTATATGATGATGAAATATAGTTTGGAGATAGAATTCATGTGGGTGCTGAGGAGAGGCCTGAGTAGAGATAGAAAATTCTCGCTTTTTCATAGCATAGAGCATATGAGGCCGTATATTGCGTGATTAGATTACACATTGGTAAGTGCCCTCTCGAATGAGGTGCATGACACACTAGCGTCTTGAGTCTACAAATCATCTTCTATATCAGATTTGCAAAACTTCTCTGCACATTGGCGAGTGATAACTGCTCGACGCCTGACCTGGTTCCATTAGTGAACTCACAGACAATTTCTTGAGCACCAAATGGACATGATTCGCCACGAACCGTTAACGTTACCGAGCATCTTAGGTCCAATGCCCGGCCCTTCAAAACAGCGACGGGTTTTGGATTTATTGTTCAAATAGCTGACAGAAATTGGTCAAATAGTAAAACTTTAAAAATTGCATCCTTCCTATACAAAAGCCTAAATTTACCCGCCATGTCACGTGTAAAAATTAGTATCAGGTCCACTCGGACATTCCATATTTATTTTTATCCTTTTTCTTTTCTCCCACTCTTTTCTGGAATCTTTTAATCCCATTCCCCATCCCTATACAGAGTAGCATGCCAGCGGTTATATACGCGCCGGCAAAATTCTCTGTTTTTCTAATAAAGAGCCCTCTCTCTCTCTCTCTCGGGCACGGGGGATTCCTTGCAAGAGGTATCCCTCATTGTACACGCACGGAAAACTCACGTTACCACACCTAATGCCGATTCACAGTGGTGATTGACTAACCAAAGTGCGATCGCTTTATTTTTATGTCTTTTCTCCACTTTCCGATATTGTTCCTTCTCGGGAACTTGTTCTGTCCATGCCATTCGCAAACCAGTCGATACTTAATAAGCCCTTTCTGTCTTGTTTCTTCTAGTGCGGGTGATTGGCAGAAGACGTTGACGCCCATGCAAATGACACTGGTTCATTCTTTTCACATAAAATGAACGCAGGAGGAAACGATGCATGAATGGAATTCAACTTTGTTAGTTCGCTTATCACATACGCATCAACGACCCTCATCCCACTCCATTACATTTTTTTTTCTTTTTCTTAGTCATGAAATTATTAACACAAATGTTTAAAATAAGTAACTTTTGTTTTCCAGTGTTCAACTTCTACGTTCTTTCGCCTTTTCTTATCTTCAAAGGGCCAGTTCTCATTTTTATAGGGCCCGGATATTACGAACCGGCTGCTCAGACACTGGTTTTGTTCTATAAAAATAAGGTCAACAAACGTATTCGCACATATTATACATATTGCTTGCGGACGACTTCTTTATGATGAAACTGTGCGCATGTTTTTTTTTTTTTTTTTTGTAGTCACGCCGTCGTTCAGGAAGTGCCATTTGCGGCCTTCTCAGCAAGACGACGAATACTCGCGAATTCAATGGTCAGGCGTCCCACCGTACCTTCGTCATAATCGGAAGTAACACGCAGTCTGCAGCTCGGAGCCGCTGATGCCCGCACGCCAAGGTCTGGTTCGTAAGCCTTGTTAACGAAGTATTCGCTGAGGTTCTTGGGCCTGGACCGCCTGCGGTGGCAAGAAAAGCCCACACAACATTGCGTCACGGCCTTACGAACGTTAGGAGCGAGGTTACGAAACCACGAAGACTTCGTCGGCGTTGTCTAAGAACAATCTCGTGGCCTTGCTCCTAGCGCGAAAATACTCATGTATTGCTCTGCATGCCGAGACGCACATCTTTTATTCGTAACCTCTCGAGCACGGTTCGGCCACTATCTTGCAGTGAGGGGAAATTTGAATTTCTGAAGCGTGAAAACGGCGCCGCTAACAACACTGAAAAAACAAACTGCTAAAAAAAAAGTGGGCAAGCCCTTTTGCGCAATGGGGCTACCCACGCATAATCAACACCTCGTTCAATTTTATGCTTTTGCCGTGGACCTCACCAAGCCTTGAACTGTCGTAAAGGGTGAGCCTGGTGTCAAGCCGCGATGCTTGCGACACATGCTGTAGAGAATTGCTTGGGAGGATCAGTGATGCAAGAAGCGCCGGGTCTGCAAGCGTGATCGGAGCAAGGCGACGTTGCGCGACAACTATAACAGAGCTCAGCAATCACGGCGTCGGGTCTGCGCTGTAGTGAGTAGTGTAGGAAGGTTACCATGATATGTAGTAACTTTTCGCGAAGCCAACATGACGCAAGTTCATGCAAACCTAAACAGGCCGCATGTGTCGACAGCTAGATCTCGCAACAGGAGAAAACAACTTAGAGCTTCTGTCTCCCTTTTCTCACTCGTCTGTTGTGATACCTTCGATTTTGGCAGTGTACCAAAGGCTTTTGAGCTTGTTTTGAGCAGCTGAAATTAGCGTACCATTAATACCCCTAGAAACTGCTGTGCTTGGTCGGATGCAGTTATCGACGGCTCCCCTGTCTCAGAGCACATATTTCAGCTTGCAGTATTACGTAACCTCACCAGTAAGAAATCTCTAGAAATTGTGAAAAAGCTTTTCCACGGACATGCTTCTCGGCTGCATTACGTTTGAACGCCCTATTTCTGATCCTTAGGCCCTGCCAATAACACAGAGAGGGACATCTCTCGAATACACTTACATAGTTCTTTTTTTTTTTCATTTAGCGACTTCGTTGTAATGTTTGGTAAACAAAGCCCGATTGTAACGATACCGCGCTAAGTCACTTAATAGCTGTGCTTCTTTTGGGAAAGCAAATAATTGCACAAGAGAGCCCCACTTCATGTACCTTGCATACCACGATGGATGGTTTTAGCTACCGTAATCTGATGATGTGCTACTTACGTCGTTCGGATGTCTGTTTCCACTGGAGGTGCTGACGGGACATGTATGGGGCTTGTGAACACGTCCTTGTAGGTTTTTTCGCCTAGTGATCCGAACTTTCCGGCAGACTCCTCAAACATCTGTAAGTCAGAAACACCAACGGCATGCAATGTGAGTTGCTCTCCTATAAAAATTAGGGTTAGGTTGTACTTTGAGGTGCTTCTGCCCATTACGCAAGTTTAGTCCCCGCGCTTTTGCACGCGTATAGGTTTCATTTTTCCCGAGACGTTTTACCAGCAAACCCTCTTACGGCTGTGGGATCGGGTGCACTTATATGCGCTGCCGACTGCTTTATCCAAGATAAAGCATTGTACTATACATCACCGACCGCTTTGTAACACCGCATTTTTTTTTCTAAAACATATATTTCAATCTCCACGAAAGGAAACTCCTGTGCTCCTTTGCTAGCTATAAATTTTGGGTTGTTCAAATGCGATCACGGTGGTGAGACTTCAATAACCCCCATTTGTCGAAAAAAGTATTGAAGAAGATACGCATGGTGCAACAAATAGTGATTACTGCTACTATGCTCAACCAAGAAAGAGGGAAAGCAAGGAAAGGAAAGAAGGTCAGCGAGACGAGCGTCTGGTTTGTTACCCTACACTGAAATAAAGAAAGACGGGAATAAGAAGAGGAAAAAAAAGGGTGAGAGTGACCAATGCACTAACACTACAGCACGCTCTGAAAGAATGTAGAGAAGGGTACTTCTTATTCATTGCTCAGGTGCGCTTTCACCACTTAGTGTAACTCTAACTCAAACGTGTTTTTCACCATCATCATCATCAGCAGCAGCAGCAGCACCAGCACCAGCAGCAGCAGCAGTAGCCTATGTTATGTCCCCTGCAGGACGAAGGCCTCTCCCTGCGATCTCCAATTACCCCTATCCTGAGCCAACCGATTGCAACTAGCACCCACGAATTTCCCAATTTCATCGCCCTATCTAGTCTTCTGCCGTCCTCGAGTGCGCTTTCCTTCTCTTGGCACCCATTCTGTAACCTTAATGGTCCCCCGGTTATCTAACCTACGCATTAAATGACCTGCCCGGCTCCATTTTTCTCTCTTAATGGCAATTACAATATCAGCTATACCCGTTTGCTCTCTGATCCAAACCGCTATATTCCTGTGTCTTAACGTTATGCCTGGCATTCTTCGTTCCATCGCTCTTTGCGCGGTCCTTAACTTGTTCTAAAGCTTTTTGTCAGTCCCCAAGTTTGTGCCCCATATGTCAGCACCGATAAAATGCACTGATTGCGCCCCTTCCTTTTCAATGAAAATGGTAAGCTTCAAGTCAGGAGCTGACAATTTCCGCCGTATGCTTTCCAACCCATTTTTATTCTTCTGTGCATTTACTTCTCATGGTCAGGGCTCCCTGCGAGTAATTGACCTAGGTAAACGTACTCCTTCGCTGACTCTAGAGGCTGACTGGCGACCCTGACCTCTTGTTATCTTGCCGGCTAATCATCATTACCTTTGTCTCATGCATATTCATCTTCAGCCCCACTCTTATACTCTCTCTTTTTGGGTCCTCAATCATTTGTTGTAACTCGTCTCCAGTGTTGCTGAACAGGACGATGTCACCTGCAAACCAAAGGTTGCTGAGATATTCGCCATTGATCCTCGCTCCTAAGCCTCCCAAGTTTAATAGCTTGAATACTTTTTTCCAAGCACGCAGTGAATAACATCGGAGAGGTTGTGTTTCCTTGTCTGACCCCTTGTTTTATAGGTATCTTCCAACTTTTCTTGTGTAGAATAAGGTAGCTGTGGCATATCTGTAAATATTTTCAAAGATATTAACGTAAGTGGCCTGCACTCCTTGATTATGTAATGCCTAGCTCTATGACTGCTGGTATCTCTACTGAGTCAAATGCCTTTTCGTAATCTGTGAAAGCGATATAGAGAGGCTGATCGTACTCTGTATATTTCTCGATTACCTGATTAATGACATGGATGTCGTCCACTGTAGACTATTCCTTCCTGAAGTCAACCTGTTCTCTTGATTGGCTGAAATCCAGTGTTGCCCTTAATCTATTGGAAATTACCTTGGCGAATATTTTAAGCAATACTGTGGGGAAGCTAATGGCCCTCTCATTTTTCAATTCTTTGACGCTTCACTTTTTCTGGATTAGTATAATGTTTGCATTCTTTCAGTTCTCTTGGACCCTTGAAGTTGATAGACGCTTTGTATAGAGAGCCGCCAGTTTTTCAAGCATTATGTCTCCTACGTATTTGATTAAATCGACTGTTTTCCATCTTCTCCTGCCGCTTTTCCCCGTTTCATGTTTTGCAAGGCCCTTCAAACCTCATCGCTAGTAATAGAAAGAGTCGCCGCAACCTGTTCATTACATGTTCGAATAGAGGATTCGGGGCTGCTCTGGGTATTGCACAGTTCAGTATATAATTTGTCAGCTGCTTTTACTATATCTTCGAAATCGCTAATGATATTAACCTGCTTATCTTTAGGTGCATACATCTTGGCTTGTCCTATGCCGAATTTCCGTCTCACTGATTTCATATGCTGCGTCTATTTTTTACGGCTTCCTCAGTCTTTCTCACGTTATAATTTCGAATATTTTTTATTTCCTCCTTGTTGATCAGTTTTGACAGTTGCGCGAATTCTATCTTTTCTCTTCAGTTAAATACTTTCATTCTTCGTCGTTTCTTTATTATTAGATCCTTTGTTACTTGGGAGAGCTTACCTACAGGTTGTCTTGGTTCCTCACCTCCCACTTCAACCGCTGCTTCTTAAGCCAGCCTAGTTACGGTTTGATTCATTATCTCTATATCATCTTCATCTCTCTGTTCTAAGGCTAAATTTTTGTTAGCTAGTAGTAGCGTGAATTCGTCTGATTATACTCTTACTGCGTCTTGGCTGGCCTGTTTCTTCCTGACTAATTTTGCTCTTTCTCCCTTCAAATTGAGGTGAATCCTAGGCCTTGCCAAGCTATCATCACTGCAATTTACTCTACCTAGCACTTCAGCATCCTTCACTATGCTGGTATCGGCAGAAGGTATGAAAGCTATCTTATTTCTTGTTTCGCCATTAGGCGCTTTTCCAGGTACACTTTCTGACGTGTTTTTCACCAGGACACAACCTCATGGAACGTCCATCTTCCAGATGTGCTGTTGTTCAAAGAAGATAGGAGCGTTAACGGCACAGCAGTCGAGATTAGCAAGTAGCATGTCGAGTGTTGGTGAGGGGAAGGGGAAGCAGGGAATAGGTGGGGACGGGATCATCACAAGAATTTCTGCTTTACGAGGTTAAGCAGAAATAGGTTAAGTGCTAGATCACGGTACGGTGACACGGAAGTAGCTCACGCAGGCTGTGGCTATTTGTCGCCCCCCTCCCCCGATTCAAAGGCAATATCATTAGATACCATTATCACTATTATTATCTTCTTCTTTCCTTCTGGCTCTCTCATATTTACTTTTAATGCTAAGCAATAGTTGCCTCATTCTCGGCAATTTGTGGTTGGTAGGTATACGTAGGTAGGCTGGTAGGTTCCTTTCTCGCCTCGCTTTCATAAAAAGAAAATTATGTCTGACCGATGGTGGAATCAAGCCTCTCACATCGAGCACAGCAGCCCGTTTCCCTAACCACAGGGCCTCGAGCACTTCGTTTTATTTTATTGCAACATTGAACAGCATAAGCACAGCAATATATACATTAATGCGTACCAGTCTCTGGGAACTGGCTTTGCACGATATTTTGCACGCTATTGTCTAACATATACCTATTTCGTCCCAAAGGCAACCAGCTCTTTGAAACACTCGGAGCGTGCGCCATATGCCGCTTTCTTATTTTCTTTCCCTGTGACTGCTCGCGCCTTGAGTTGTCCTAGACTGCACAATCATCGGGACCGGCTCACTTCCCCCTGTACTTTCCTCATACTAGTTTACGCTGCGTGGAAGCTTTGCGACACTGTACCAACTTGATGACCGCCCATCATGTTTTAAGATTTCTTCGCTGGAGAACAAATGCAATCGTCGTTATAACATACACGTACCACATTACGTAGTCCCAGAAACGTACGATTGTATAACACGTTGTTGCTGATGAAGCCACGATGCGTGTTTCCCTAGCTTACGCTCTTCCAGTACCCACGAAGAACCCGTTAGCGTCATGTCGTACGCTCTCGTCGAACGGCCGACGCAGAAATGCCCTTGCTGCCGTACGACCGTCTTCGATGCGGCCATCATCGGGTTGCTGTGGTCACAAACACGTACGCTCCCGACTCCACACGTACAACTGCTAAATTTACGCAAGCACGTTGGTTCACCTGGCAAGTATTTGCGGAACTCCAAACTACTGTGGATATACAGGTACCAGCAAAATGCTTCGCATGGCATCGATTCCCACAGTACGTCGGATACGCAATTTTTTTTATTTCTTTTTGTCTGGGCTATGGACAGCCAGAATGCTTGTTTATTTAAAACAGAATATAGCCTTCCCGACCACCATTTATGGAACATGCGTCTTTTTCTTAATTTTTTAAAGAAGCACGGTGTGATGAAACCACACTGATAACGGCACGGCGGTCTCGGGTTCATAGTCGTACGCTCACAACACGCACCGGTTCGCCACCGACACCACGACAACCACCACAAACAAGAAAACAGTCCCGCCACTCACCTTGCGCCTATTCTGCCGGCCGTAAGAGCGAACGGAGCCAGAGTCGCTGAACGGACTGCGGTGCACTTTCGGACGGCAACACTTGCAGTAGAGCACCAGGAAGAGCAAGACGAGGAGGAAGATGCCCGTCAGAACGCCGGCCACTATCCACGCGAGACGCGAGACCGACTCTGTTTTCGTTGGCTTGACGTAAGCTGGAACGTAATCAGGCGTTCACGTCGATGCATCACACATGGTGGTTTGTATACAACGAGAGAACGCACGTCACTACTTAATACGATCAAGACTGGTGCAAACCAAATATGGTACAAGAAAATAAATTGGAACAAAAATTTCCCTGTGCTATAGTAAAAGCGCAGTCTCAGCTCAGAAATTTCAGTGGTTTTATTGGTCTTGCTGTGTGTTATTGCACAAGCTAAAGAGAGTGGCTCCTTGTTGAATAGGTGGACGATTATTAGAGACAGCATCGAAGGCCTTCGAGCCCAAATAACAAATATGCTGTTCTTTCGAAAATATTTTGTTGAGATAGCAAACATACGGACACCCCGGGCGAACTTTCGCCACTACCACGACATTATTTATAGTTATAAGAGTGTATAAATGCGCTATAACTTTATTTATGCTGAATGTGCAATGCTATGCTATTCAACCACCAAAGGTGCTCAAATCAGGTCTATGCTCTTGACTGAAGTAGTCTTCACAATTTTATGAGCAGTGCATCCCGCTAGCAAAACTCGTGAAACATTCCATTCGCAGGGCAGGAGTTTTATTTTAAATCTTCCATATAATAAAAGTAACTGTCAGAGGTCACAATTTGAAAATGATGTAATTTGGCTTGCGCAGCTCTTCAGCGACAGCGCTGCGGCACCTGTGCGATGCCAATCCATGCGCTACGTACAGGACGTGTTGAAGCTTTTAAGGAGGCCAGAAATTTTGGCGCACCCAAGCGCACCTAAAACACCGTCCGAAGAGTTCGAGCGCAGTGCAACATCTTGCCGTCGCTGTACGTGTTTCGCCCTTCGGGTGAAACTGCCACTTTCTTTAGCAATGTCATGTATGTGTGAGAAGCCCTCATCGCGCAGGGCAGAGGAGGAGGATAATAGGCAAAGACGGATTTTCTTTTTTCTCTTCAGGTAGTCGGCAAGACGTTCAAGATTGCCTTTGCATATGATACATTAATTAATACTCGTTCGCCGTAAAACGAACAACTGAGAGAAAATGAAATGCGTTCGCTAAGCATACCTGCTGGTGCCGAGCATAAAGTGAAATTCCGCGCCGCACTCACGCTCAGCTTTGACGACGATGGGGTAGCCGAGCAGCCGCGACATGTCCGTCTCATTGACCCCGGACATGGCCTGCACAGCGGTTTCCGCAGGCACAGGCTTGCCCTCTTGTGACAGTGTGTACACGAGGGACATGAGCTGGTCCTTATAGTCCACCGAGAGGTTGACCACCTGTGAAATGGCGAAACGGCGAGGCAAGATCTCTGTTCTGTACAGCGCGCTCGTGACACATGATGAGGAGTGAGACGGCAGCACTGCGACAGGGCCGTCAGGTTCCACCTGATGGTCCCCGAGTGGGCCTAGCCAGGTGGCGTGGCGTTTGCTTACGTCTCTAGTGGACAAAATAAAGTTGTTTCACTCACTCACTCACTCACGGCAGCACTGCTGAACGATATATATACATTGAGACACGGCAGCGAAACCTCCCGGTCATATTTACGAAGACGTTTTCAGCGGTACTTCAGCAGTAGTAATAAACGCCAACTGCAAAGAAATGTTATTTTGCTAAATGTGTTATACATATAGATAGAATTTATTGACAGGAAAGACAGAGATGTCGACCTGGGCTACTGCGCTCTAGTCTGCTACTCTGCACTGGGGAAGAGGTATAAATGAATAGTATGCACTACTCACGCTCGTAATTGTATAGTTTTCTTGTTAACAGCCTTTATACAGCCCTTACAAAGGGACAATCTGGATGAAGGAAATCCTAGTACGACAACTTGTGTTGCCGCTTTCTTCTACATCCGTTTTCTCTTCAGCTATGTTCCTAAAGTCATTCAGACTAACGCAACTTCAAGCCTCATGACGGCCAAACTCTATGACCAACGTCTGCAATGAACACATAGAATCAAGGAACTGGAGCAGATCCTAGCTGTTGTAGCTGAAGATACGTGAATAGTTAGTGTAACAAAAAAACAGAAACACGTCAATGTTAACGTGATCCTGCTCGTAGCAAGAATTATCCACTGTGAATAAAGGCAAACTTCTTCCTGTGTGTTTTCTTCGTCTTTTTGAGCTGGTGCTTTCATCATAGTGGCTGTATTAGCACCGATATAAGGGGTATTTTTGTTATCTGCCAAACAGAAGCGTGCTGTATTACGTACAATCTGAAAAATAAAACGAGAATATTTGTTTTGTGCGTATATCTTTGCCACTGAACGACTGAGTAATGTAAGAAGGCCAAAACTATGCCTTATGCGATAGTTTTTCATGAGCACTTCCCGCTAGCCACAGATACAGGTATACAGATTGGCGCAGCTAGATGTAATGACGTCAACGGGGAAAGGTAATTGAAGGTTCCAATTGCAAGTTCGCACCGATGAAAACTAATCAGAAGGAAGCGACTTAAAATTATACTATATGCGCTATTTCGCAAGCGTTTGAACACATTTCTTCTGCTGATCTACCGCAGTAGTTGCGGTAGTATCCAGTCGTGCTATGATAGTAAAGATATCCCTTTTATACCATGAAAAGTCCACCTTCGTGTTATATAGATGCACCTAAGGCATTCCTTTCCTGCAGAAATTCTTGTCAGCATAGATACAAAATCAAGAAAGGGGCCGACAGATGGAGTAGCACAGTGCGACACAAATGTTGCACAAATAGGAATAAAGTGCACCAGAATAGCTAGCCTACGTTTCAATAGGAGGATGAATCTTTGTCAAAGGTGGTGTTGTCTTCCTCGGCGGGTTAGATTTAACGGGCTCGTAGGGTGACGTCACGTGCAAGCGTTGTCGGCGGCGCCTGGCTGTAAAGAACGAGACTTTAAACAAAGTTGTAGCTCTCATTTGGCGTTTCTAAGTGTCGTTGCGAGAAGGACGGAGTTCGAAGAAGAGGGAAAGAGAGTGAAGAAGGAAAGAGGCAGCAGGCGAAAAGAAAACAGAAAGAAAGAGAGAGAGAAAGAGGGGCGGGGGTTAGTTGCGGGAGATAGAGGACGGGAAGCCTTCAGAGAACTGGACAGAAACTGTAGGCGTGGCAGGCGGCGTGCGTTTGTGGTTTTAGAAAAAATAGCGCGGGAGCAAGTAGCGCGGGTGCAACTAGCGCGGAAGCAACCCGAGCAACATGAGTTGAAAAATGACCTGAGTGGGCCAGTAGCGACACGCTAAGAAATTTTGAATTTATTAGGGTTGCTACATGGAGGCTGTGGGAAAGGACGGGGCGTGGTGCGAAGGTGTATGGGAGTGGGTTGGCCTTTGAAGGGACGTTAAGCTCAGTATAGATAGGCGTAGGCGTCGTCGCGGCGGTACGCAGAAGTGGCAAGACCCTGTAGGCTGGAGGCGCCGGAAAAAGATATACTGACCTTTGGGAGGTGTCGGTGGCGGTTTAAAAAAACAAACGATAAAAATGTGCAAAAAAGTAAAAGAAGGAAAGATAAACGCTAGATGAAGCAGGAGGGGCCAAGTCTTCATGGTGAAAAAAGGCTTGTTTGGTTGATATATGCGTACAAGCGTAGAAAAAAAATCTCAAATTTAGTGGTAGGAGAGGGACAGGGAAGAGCTGGAAAATAACGAATGGCTGAGCCTAAGAATAGAGCTTAGCTGGTGGCATAACGTGTTTTTGTGCCTTTGTTGATGATATGAAAAGTTTCTCATCGACAATATTTATCTACTTATAATATTTGCGCAGTTGATCAGCTAATTAAGTCTAATTATGTAATTAGACGGAATGCAAAAAAATAATCTGATTATCTCCAAGTGACGGTAAACAACATTACCTTGGTTCTGTCCACCTACGTGGCATTTGCATATTTTATTTTTATTTTTTTGTGGCTCAAGTTACGTTGGACACCCGGTATAGATCCTTGCTCCATTTAATATCTAGTATGAATTTGTTGTAGTCTCAACTACGTATTGGTTTGCTACCAGTGGCATAGTCTAGACAGTAGATTATATATTGCTTGATGTGCAGGTGAAAACCGTAGTCACCTTGCGGAGGTATTCTGACGCGCTACTTTTACTCTAGTAGGAGATTGTACATGCTTGCATATAGAGCACCTGGGACGGCCCACAGGGACCGGTTTTTGGCGTCGTCTTTGTCCTTAATTTGAAATTTACAAGAATGTTCTTGAAATTAGTCTTGCATCTGTAGGCTATTGGGCGGGTCAGGGGAGATATTTAGTTTCTGGTTGCTGATGATCGAGAATGGGGTAGTATTTACTGAGGATGTTGTTCAGGTTTGGGAGTGCGTTTGAGAATTTAGCAGTAAGAAGAGGTGTGCGTTGCTGACCTTGCTGATCTTGCGATCTCAAGGCAGGGTTCGAGGCCCTCGATCGGCTTACTCAAGTTCAGTTGCATCGGTGTAGGTTTTCTGAAGGGCGGTGTTCCGGTGGTTCGTGTTTTATAAGGTTTCTTTAAGGTGATATAGTCCGTCAATGTAATCTTAGTTATCAACGCAAATGCGAAGTAGTCATGTGGCCCGACCTTTTGCCTTTTCCTCTTCTTTTTGGGTTAATTTTCTTTAAAGTGCCACCAACGCTTCCGAAATGTCAGCATATCGTTTTCAGCGCCTTCACAACACAAGGTAATGCCACTTTTATATACCGCCTCGACGATGCCTACGCCGATCTACTAAGGTTAACATCCCTTCAGAGATCAACCCACTCCCATACACTGCACCTCCTTCCCACCACTCCCCATTCTTTATCACAGCCTCCATGTCGCCACCTTAATGCCTTCAAAATTTGTAGGCGCGCTGCTACTGGGCTACTCAGGTCATTCTTTCAACTCATGTCCCTTGGCTTGCTCCCGCGCTGGTTACTCCCGCGCTCATTTTTCTAAAGTCACAAACGCACGCCACCTACGACACCTATGGTTTCTGTCCAGTTCTCTGAAGGCTTCCCATCCTTTATATCCCGCAACAATCTCTCTCTCTCTCTCTCTTTACTTCTCTCTCTCTCTTCTTCTTTTTCTCCTGCCGCCTCTGCCTTTCTCCACTCTCTTCCCCCTTCTTCGAACCCTGTCCTTTCCACAACTGCGCCTAGAAACACCAAATGAGAGGGCTAATTTTCTTTTCAGTCTCGTCCTTTACAGCTAGCCGCTACCGACAACGACCGTACGTGAGGTCACCCTACAAACCCACTAAAACTAACGCGCAGAAGATGGCAAGGCGACCTTTGACAAACATAGGTCCACCTAACGAAGCCTTCGCCAGCTTTTCTGAGGCACGTTATGCCTGTTGAGATAACTTCTATACCACAGTTTTCAGTATGGATGACACTGACCTGGACAACCATGGATCTGCCTATGTAGCGTCTCCCTCGCCGTGATGCATGCAGTTGGGCGAAAGCTTTTTCGTACACAAATGCCAGGTTCTTCGCAAGCTTCTCTGTGTTTGAATGGTTGTAGCGCTCTATACGCATCACTGTAAGTAAACAACACGGCATAATAAAACACAGACCAGTCCCGAGTATAGTCAAGCAAACAATACATTCGCCGAAATAATTCGAGCATAAAGTAAGCAACAAGCTCACAACGAATTCACAACGCCATATTCCCGCCGTGATCACCAAAACGCATCGAGAATGTGGCGTGTTTTTGGCGTGAACCATTCTCACAAAGTCGCAATTTTCCTGATTCTAGGTGGCTTTCATCCCTAGGCACATGAATCCTGTCCGTGACCAGGGCAGGCGCAGAGCCAGGGCGGAAGCCATAGCCAGTACCTACCAGGACAGGAAGAACAACCTTTACGCAAACGCTGCTACATACGTTAACGGCAGGGACGCAGTGGTCACTATGATCGACTTCCTACTAAAGAAGAAGGTCAGCGCATCGCTGAAGGACTGCACCGTATCTTACGCCGTGGAGGACGCCGTCGCTCTAGCTGTCGCCGAGGGAAACAGATCCGGACGCTCGCTAGTATTTATCAAGGATTCTCAGGACGCCTGCCGGGGATTCATCAAGGGTAGGGTAGGCAGGAAAGCAGCGGGCATGTTAAAGGCCAGTAGCGAAAGCAAAGAAAAACACCAGAAAATTTGGGCCCGGGGCATGACGGAATTGCTGGGAACCTCCAGGCCGGTGTCATAGCTCGAGGACACGCCAGCCGAGAGAGATCAGAGGTCAGGGGTACAGAAGCGGTGAACAGTACCTACGGGGACATTATGGAGCACATCCGGGGAACCAGTAGGTGACATTCCCTGTCCCACAAGAAATTAGGCAGCCAGCAGTCAGTGTTCTGCCGACAGCTACAAACACACTCATGTCTGCTTATTTACAGAAAGATACATACAGCCGCATACAGAGACGTTTGTCCCTGGCATGGTGAGAAGCCCACAGTATACCAGGTAACGTGGGAATGCCAGAATATAAAGGCAATACCCATGATACAAAACGCCACGCCACAGCAGTGCGAGGCTGCGCTGTCCAGCTGGTAACCGGACGGCCAGATTTGGCTCAGTGGACGCGCCAGAAAGGTAGCTAAGGCCACGGGAGTTCTGGACTGTTGACCCATCCAAAGGCGTTCTGCAAGACCCCACCTCTGGAGCAAATAAAGTTTTATTTCTTTCTCTCTCTCTCTCTCACCTGATGTCTGCAATGCTCCAAGTCGGCTCTGCATGTGGTTCTAGAGATGGCTTTTATTCGACCATCACCAAATCTTTCAACAAAGACTTCAGAGAAATTGTTCTCCTTTGGAATTTGTTTTGTATCACCGGCACAACACATTCATATGTTTCAAACACACCTTGTGCAAGCGTGGGTCTTTAGCCCAGTGGGCGAAACACTCGGCTTCTCAGCACGGGGTTGTAGGTCCGATACTCGATCGCCACCACGAAAGTTTTTCCTTTCGAACTTATTTTGTTTAATACATTAATTTCTTTATAGCGATTCGTCTTACGTGACGGACTGACGGGCTGTCTCGTTGGGTCGGCATTGAAATGCTTACACATTTAAAATTTCATGGAACATATAGCTCAATTCGGCCTGCACCGGTGGACTACCTGAAGAAGAGGACATTACATCTATAGGACAAGGCGAAATGTCCACATATGCGACCAAATTGTTTGTACTTAACGTTCTAATGATTTACTTTAGGGCACGTGTTACAATCGCGAGACAGGCTGAGAAGAAGTGAAGTCATTCCTTTTTTAGCATAAATCCTAAGACTGCCATCACTTTCGAGATGTCTGTTCTTAAAATTTGCTAGAACCTGCTTTGGCGTGTCACTTGAGACAGTCCCGAACTTCCTGAGGGGCGGTTTTGGGTAACTACTAACTGGAACGCCAATCTGTTTTGTAGCACATTTTAACGACAGATGTCTTGGAATCGATGCTAGATTTAGTATTTCTGCTACGCAATCATAACTTTACTACTGACAGCGTCACTTTAGAAATTGCCACATGTGACCTGAAGTTAACAGTTAAACAGGCAATTTATTTCTTTTAATCGCCTCTCTATATATTACAGTTTTGGTATGCAAGTAAGATCCGCATCTTCAGAAAATCCGCTTTGAAATATGGAAAAGAGCTGCCTGTCCGGCGCGATCATTTTTTGTATCTGTTCGAACTAAAAACAAGCAGGTAGTATCTAGGATTAATTCATAGCGAAAGGTGCGCCAAGCCATCACATTCATGAAAGGGTACAAATTTATAACCTGTCTGTTTTCAGCAAGGACGCCCAAAGGGCTCCTTGTAGGTTTTTACTGCCAGAAAAGCTCAAGTTTCTTCAAAAACTTATACATGAGAAGTCACCTTACAGTGTGAGCAGACAGTGCCTAGCACTTATTACAGCGGAATCTCGTTGATACGGTTCCGCATAATGCGTTTTTCCGATAACACGTTTCTTTTTTCTTTCCCGGCCAACGTCCCATAGGAGCAATGTATTTTCAAACGGGTATTGCGATCGCGTTGTCACCTGAAATTGGATAATAATAATACAGAAATGGGCTTTTAGTGATACTTCTAAAGCTTATAGTTCATATTCCAGTGTTCTAGCTTAAATCGCATTTTAACGACCCACGAACAACTTGTTAAGGCCCAGGCACACTAGAGGAAAAACGCACGTGGCGCGCCGCCACCGGTACAATGATGCTGAGGCAGTGCGGCCACACCGACCGGCGGTTCACCACTGTTCGGTTGAGTGAAGGAATGGAAGCTTTTTTTTTAACTTCCAGAAGAACCACTTTACGGACATTGAAAATAGGAAAGTGCAGCGCGAACTGACGAGCTATTTCAACTTTGCTAAATAATAGTGTTGACTGCGGTTCGTGTGGCGTCGAATGATGCTACTCCGCACAACTTGTTATGCGGAGCAGTATGACTCCACTCCCCAAGAACCTTTGCCAATGAGTTTGTCACCGATTACGCCTATTTTCATACTTTTTGGAGCTTGCTTTGGATATTACCATTTTTTGATGACGTCTTATTTTCCAGTTCCCGCGACGATTGTACCAATCAGACTCAACGTACTTTCTTAAAGATGCGGCTTCACAAGCCCAAATGAACATAAAGTATGTAACACAGCTTGTAGCGTTCACGTACCTGTCTTTATCCAATACTTCATCTGATCATTCAGCGCTTCCGGTGACGGCTCCGAACCGTTGTCGAGATGGCCGAATGAGTTAAACACCGAGGTTGGACTGACGACAGTATCTGGAGGGCTGCGGCTCCAATCCGGCAGAGTCGTTGACGGCGGCACAAACCACTTGGACATTGACGTCAGAAACCAATCCGTCTTCCTCGTCGCGGGAGGGCTCGTAGTGAACCACAACAATGTCGGCCTGTTGGATTCTGTGCTACTGTGCCAACTCCCTAAGGGCATCTTTTCGCGGCCCTTCTCTGAAGTCCACAGAGCAGATGGGCCGGACAAATACGACGCCTCTGTCTTTCCTGTTGGTAGCATTTCCGTTGTGGCAGCACTGGATGAGTGTGATCCCGTCCCAATATCGAAAGTATTTCCAATCGGCAGTAATTCAGTGGTGAAAGGCAACAATGTTTCTGGTCTCAATAATGAGGACATTGTCAAGCTTGACGAATATAATGGGCTCGTAGATGTTGGCACAGCGTTCAGCTGAGGCGAGTGCCTGGAAGACTCGATGGCCGGAAGAGTAGTCGCATCGGCATTATTCACAGAACTTACGCCGTGCCGAGACAGATGAATCGCGGTGTAATTTTGTGCAGATAGATTTTTCTGATTATCAGTAGAAATAGAAATCTCAGCGGTTGACGGAAACGAGGTTTGCTGGAACAAAGACTTGGTGCTGAGCATAAGTTCGGATTCGTTTCCTGAATACGAACTACTGGTTACACTCGCATCTTTAATGTCTACTAATGAACCGCTTTCTATCTCTAGCAACGACTCGTCTAGGATAGGACTAGAGCTGGAAGAAAGCAAAGGTGTCAGTGGGCTGGGCGACAGGGACGTCAAAGTGTGAGGTGTTGGTGCGATTGAACTTGTGCTATCTACAGGAAACGACGATGTTATCAACACAGCCCCCTCAGAGGAGCCTTCTTCTGAGAAAACTGAAAATGGAGATGTCAGCTTTTGAGGCCCTGATGAAAGAAACATGTCCATGGAGTCACTATGAAACGATGGTGTCATATATTCAGGCTCCGGCATAACATCGCCGGCTGTCGCTTCAGGTAAAGCCGCAGAAGGTCCCGGGTATCCTACCGAAGTTCTGGACAGACCCCAGCTGTCAATAAAGCCCGAACCTGAAGAAGAAATTTCCGTGCCATCACTAAGATCTCCGTAATCTATTGCCGTTGTAGTTGCCAACAGAGGAAACAGTTCTCCGTGATCTATGGTAACAGTAGGTGGAACAGATGCGAAGTCACTATTATGGCTGTTGTAGCTATTTTCTCCATCTCCAGAACCATCCAAAAAGGCTTGGGCGAAGCGTTCCGAATCAGTGGTCCACGTGTGAACTGCATCTTCTGCCGTGAGTCTTGAACTGATGGGATTCTTTCGAAGCCATGACCCTTCGTCCAGCCCTTCATCTTTCCTCAGTGCATCTGGAACAGCAGTAGCAAGGCCAGAGAAAACAATGCACGAGCGGAATGGTGGAAATTTGAGATGCCACAAGCACTGAAAAAATACAGCACTGCCTGTTTTATAACCTTGAAGAACTACCATATGAAAGGTAATAGCAAGTTGACAAAATAGCACTGTTGCTGCCTTAACACAATTAATGAGCGCTCAAAACAAGCACATTACTAAAGAAAACAGGGTAAACAAGGGAGAAGCGCTTCTTCCGTCTCCCCCCTCGCACCACCCCCCTTTGTTTAGTGACAGGTTTTACAGTTAGCGTTCACTCATTATGTGAAGTATGCCTTCAGCAAATAATTTTAAATGATGCTGTTTTGTTCTTCTACGTGTCTAATGGCTGTTACACTTTAGTGCTCTAACATCACGCTACACCAATTATACCTAAATTTTATTCTTCCTGACTTGCTTACTTGAGAAAAAATAAGCTAAATACAAACTACGTGAAGAACTTTCATAACAATTTCATTTTTTTTTTCACAGAGAACAACATACACATATGTAATCACAACAAAATGCAGATATGGACATTCTGGATATTCTGCAGTGTTCCCTCAATACGCCGTTTCAGCTGTGAAACAGGATGTAATTTATATAAAGCGTTTTATAATAACTGGCACCAGTTAGTGAAATGCACCTTACTAGGTCACTGCATAGCAAGGAAATGTCAAAGCATCTGCTTCCATGGCGTCCTGAACGTCAAGTAGGCAGATAAGAATGTTTTTGTTTTCTTTAGGAACCCCGAATTATTTCGCTATTGTTCGCATTTCGGCAACATTCCAGACAAAGTAGCAGTTGCATATCTCTTTGCCGGGGATAAGCTAGCACAGCTGGACAGAAAAGCTTTTCATACGTATCTGTAAAAAAATACGTGCAAGTTACAAACCTAGGTTAAGGCGAACATACGCTCCACAATACACATTATTTTAGCAACTTTGCGAATGCTAATGCGAATGCGAATGCTTTGCAAAAGGCCACAAAAGCGCTGCTGCGATATTTGAAAGCGACCGGATTGAGTCAGCGCCTGTGATTCGGACTGAGTGACCGACTGATACCTCCAGTGGACTCTCTCTTCTTTTCATCTTTTTGTCCCCCTTTCCCTTTCCCCATTGTAGGGTAGCCAACCGAACTCAGTCCTGGTTAACCTCCCTACCTTTCATTTATCATTTTCTCTCTCTCTCTCTTGCGAATGCTCAAGCTCTAGGTGGTAAAGAAGCTGGGCCCCGTAGTGTAACTTTGATTTCGACATTGTAACTTCTACTTGCCGGGCAACAACCGTATAACAAAGCTCCGATCTCCTCACTCTGTGCGAGCTGCGAGCCTGCAGCCTTTAAGCTGCCTGCTTTCTGACCCTGCCACACGTCTGCGCGCGGCAACAGGAACCACTGCGCTATCGCTACGCGCGCAGAATGAGAATGCTTTTCGGGTTGCTAAGTCTGAAAAATCCCGGATGCTTTGCGGGCCTCACCCGCCGCGGTAGCTTGGAAACTCTGGCGTTACGCCGCTGAGCTCGAGGTCGTGGGTTCGAGCCCGACCGCGGCATTCTGACGGGGGCTAGATGTAAAAACTCTTGTGCAATTAGACTGAAGTGCAGGTATAAAACCCCACGTAGTAGGAAATAATCAGGAGCCTTTCACTATCACTGCTGCGGGGGCCTCATAACGTGATCATGGTTATGGAACGTAAAACACCAAAATTAATTTTATTTATTTAGTTCTTGCAGCCTCACCATGCAGCATGCTGTTGATTGGCTCACCGCGTAGGCCCTTCGCTCACATGCGCATGGCACCAGTCAGCTGGAGGCTGCGTAGTATAGGCCGCAAAATATATTAGCTTCGTCCAGGTTCGTTCTGGTCGGAAGTCTTTTGAGGGGCAGGTGGACGTCGTTTTCGACACTCCAAACTTCCACACTATGAATGCAGTCCAATTAAGAATTAGTAGCTATGCATAACTCTCATAAGAATTCTCTCGTGATATTATTGAAGCCAGTAACCTTGGTGGACCACATTATTTCGGTGACGACATTGCGGATGCGAAAGCGAACGAGTGTTCGCTGCTTTTGACACGAGATTGTAAATACCCTGTTGCATGCAATGAAAAAATATTTGGCTCACATGTTCACACGAGCCTCGTTAACAGATTGCAACATCTTTTTACTACGTTCAAAGAGTTTTTCAGGGTTCATTTAGGCTCAAGTGCTTGTTATACTTTACTGCACCGGGAAAAAGGCTAAGGGCAAGAATGGTTGTGCAGAACGATGTTACTATTTCTGCACGACCTGCTTACATTAGCTATGACTCTTGGCTAGATCTTCAAGGTTGCCATGTGTATGGACAACAAAAACAAAGTCCATTGTTATAAAATTTAAAGCAGCTGCCCTACCGTTTGTGGTGGATGCTTAACTCACCCTACTATCTCACAGTCATGACCCATCGGCAGTGAATCTAAGCCAATCCTCAATAACCCACTGGAGGGTTGAACCTATCCAACTCTTTTCTTCGTTCCACGGACATGCGTTTTCTCTCCCATGCGGCCTAAGAGCTGCCCCAATTAAATCTTCTAAGCCGCCAGTGGCTCGGCGTATCGTTCACGAAAGCCAGTTGCTGCTTCATATCTCCAACAGCGGACAGCCCTGCATGCTACGCCTGTAGCGCAGCGGAGACAACAACGCACATGCTTCAGTGGATTCAGTATACGAAGAAAAGTTTCGTCGTCTGTACTAGACAGGGTCAACAACCCTGCGCTCCTGGAGCACAGAGTGCTTAATCGCCGGTTCCAACCTAAATTTTCACGCATTGTTTTGGTAGCGTTGCGATAGAGTACTGGTATTGGCATAGCGGACAGATTTTTAACGACTTGCGCGCAATTTGAGCGCGATTGCTGACTAAGCGAGTTTCTGTACTTCTTTTTATATGTGTTTTCATTTACCTAGCCTTCGGGCCTACCCGCTTGCTTCCACAATCGATGCTTTCATTCCATAGCTTATGAAAGGCTTCCGTATGAAGGACCTCAGCTCGGCTACGAAAATAATTGTCGCCTCGAGTAGTTGGATCGCCGGTGAGTCAATGGGCGCGACGTCGCGTTGTGCGCCTCTGACAGGCATCGCTATCGGAAGAGAGAGAGCGAAAGCGGAAGTGAGCAGCGCGCCATGATTGCGTGCTCGGGGGTCATTCACGCGATGACCGAGCGGACATGTCATGCGCGTTGCGCGCTACTTGTCCGGGTGCACCGAGCTTTTCCTTCGCCGGCAGCGTTCGCCTTTCACTTCCTTTGTCTCTCTCACTTTCTGTTTGCTTTGACGCTGCCAATTCAGCTGCGCGATGAAACAACACGCTCCTCGTTTCGAACCGCTACAAAGTTGCTCGACGTCTGCGCCTTAGTCTTCCCTCACTCCTTTGCAGAGGCAAGATCAGGCGGTTAAAGTGCGGGGTGTCATTGTTTGCGGCTCAGAAACGTTTGTTCACACTGTACTGTTTGCGTATAGAGAGGCATGTGGCGAGGAATGCACTCTTAAATGTCTTATTTGATGCCGATACGGACACTGGACACACATTTCGGTCAAAGAAGATCCCAGCAAGGCATTTGCAAGATTAGAACCACCTGCATATCGAAATTCACGGCAACGACAATGGCTACGATGGGCGAGTGTAACTGATTGGGTTTTACGTCCAAAAGATAAGCAGTGGGCTATGAAGAACGTCATATCCGAGGACGGCGGATAAATTTTGACCCTCTGTTGTTCCTTAGCAAAAAGCAAAGTCTGCGTGCACGAGACCCTGATTTTTTTCCCTGCTTAGTGGGAATGCAAAAACAGTATAATATATATTCTCTCTACTGTACAGAGTACGAAAGACCTAAAAGCAATGGCACTTCCGAATACTCTGCATGTTTTGGAAGCCACACAGATTATTTAAATCTGTTAACTAAGAGGTGTGAATTTTAGTTAGAACAGTTGCTAAGCACGAGTCTGGCTGTGACTCTTGTTATCGCATGCACGACAAGACGGAAGCTAGAATGTTAGGCGCGAGGCATCTGTGGCATCCGATAAGGTTGTATGCAAACAAACCCACATATAGCAACGTGACGTTACAAAACAGTCGCCGAAATGGTTTGAAAAAAAAAAATTATGGGGTGTTACGTGCCTAAACTACTTTCTGATTATGAGGCACGCCGTAGTGGAGGACTTCGGAAATTTCGACCACCTGGGGTTCTTTAATGTGCGCCTAAATCTAAGCACACGGGTGTTTTCGCATTTCGCCCCCTTCGAAATGCGGCCGCCGTGGCCGGGATGCGATCCCGCGACCTCGTGCTCAGCAGCCCAACACCATAGCCACTGAGCAACCACGGCGGGTATGGTTTGAAGCAATCAAGACTGATTACCACGCCATGCATGAGTCGCAAAAATGAATGCACTATTGCTTATGGTGCAACTTGCGCAACACGATGTCCCTCTCTCTAGTGACTGCCTAATAACCACCACAGGCGCTATTGCCGGTTTTGACGCAACTTGTGGTACCCGTACTCAAGACTCCGCAACTCCTCAGCTAGCGAACGTTGATGATAAAACAATTCTAAACATCGTAATTAAGCGTTGGTTCCAGGTTGTGCACTGGTGAGGCCAGATGCAGCAGATAGAAGCCCGAAAATGAAGTGACCTATATGTGAAAGCGGCTGCACACACAAAAAAAATTAATGACGAAGTGCCGGAATATTCTTCCACACTGCCAAATGGATCAGTACACTGATCAGCAACATTCTGTGTATCGCACGGAATTTACATGCGAAAGGCAACGGTCTATACAGACGCTTCCCAACGTACCTGCAATGTCGAATGCTCCGAACAGCAACACCGACACCACCAACGTCACGGCAGCGCAGCGAAGGGTCGTACGCCGCATGCTGTCCATATCGGACGCAGTGGGATCAGCGGTGAAGACCAGGCAGGGCCGCACTTTCGGGTCGTGGCCGGTGACAGCGGAGGCCGCCAAGCTGAAGAGTGCGGTGCGCGGGGGGGCACCCGATTGTGCTGCGCGCTACGCACCCGGACGTTCATTGCGGCTCTGAATGCGCTTCCCGGGAAAAAACCGCAAAGCCCGCCGCGCCGTCAAAGGCACGGAGCTGGCCAGCGGTCACCCGTGGTTGTCCGCTGCTGTCGGACTGCTGCTGGCTGCTGACGTCTCCTCCCACTGCCACCGAGTGCCCGATGTCGCCGGCCCCTGAGCTGCGTTTGTATACAGTTAGCAAAACTCGTGCGCCAACTCCACCATTTGTCAGCGGCGTCCACTCTATTGGTAACAGTGCTGTTGCTGAGCTGTACAGGTTCTTCTTGGTATGCGTAACGCATCATCGCTGCTTAATGAGAAGGAAATTGACCCCCGCAATGATATGATGCATGACGCGTTATGAGCTCGCCTTGTGAAAGTATTAAAAGAAACCTTATCGGCAAATAGGTACTGAGGACTGTAGCTTCAAGGGAAATATTGCGAGGCATCATAAAGAATCACAGTTCATTATCAACCGGGTCATATCGCGGCGGAGAATGTAAGAAAGTTACGGGTGACCAATCAGTCAAAGTTGAGACGAAATTTCTCAATTTAAAATTACAGTATGAGGTTTTATGGGCCAATGCCATGATGTTTATAAGGAATGCCGTAGTGGATGTCTCCGGTTCAATTTTGAGCACCTGGAGTTCTTTAACATACACCCAATCCAAGGTAAAGAAAATCTTATCGAAGACTGACGTACCTTGCAAGAACACGTCCGAGCTTTTTTAAGAGAAAATACAAAGCGACCAACTCTATAGGGCGCAGGTCAACGATGAGTTCCAGCTTCTTTAAGGGAAAATACAGAACGACCAACTCTATAGAGCGCAGATCAACGATGAGTTCAAATATGCAGGCTATCTGCTAATGTCATCCTCGGCAATGAGCCGGCATGAACAGGTCGTGAAGAAAACATGACACCAAGTCACCGAGACCCATCTTACACTCACAACACGTCTGTGACATTTAAACGTACACTTCAACAAAGGAAACAATAATATTCGAGAAAGGTGCTCTCATTGAGTTCCCTCGCGATGGCAGGTACAATTACAAAACGAAATCCTAATTTTTCACACGCACAAAAAACAAAGAAAACACTAACCTGCGTATAAGCATGGCTTTCTTATGCACTACACCAGGTTTCTTGGTAACGTCATAACCGAAGAGTCCGTCAACTACACCGTCGTCCGGATTAACTTGATCAAAATGACACAACTGCGGGACCCTCGGTCTACCGGGCTGTCAGCACGCTTAGCGTTTGAGGTAACACCGCGTCGGCCTGCTGACTTCGGTGAATAAGGAGCCAAGAATGCGCTCGTAACGTCTGCCCGATGCGCGCATCGAGCGGGCCACGGGTCCGCTTTTGTGTTGCGAGGCATTCGGGTGCCATGGCAACGGGTCGCGGGATCGGCCCACCGCTAGGGCGTCGTTGCTGGAGAGCGCGAATTTCGCGGCTCGTTCGCATTGAGCTCCCTAAAAAAATCACTAGATGTGGCTACGATATCTGGGGCTACGATAGATCCACTACCGTGAGAATGATGGTTAGTAGCCTGGATTTGTCTTTACTGCGTGCTGACGTCTTCGAACGTTCTCGTGGGGTTATTTATTGCGCTTTATCTTTCTAGCTAGGTTATTTTAGGTCAGACTAGGTTAGGTTAGGTCCGCCAAAACGTTGTGCCCCCTCTAGTGGCAGTCGCCAGCTAGCTCTCTAGCTGTTCTTTGTGATTGTTTTTGCTTGTGCGAATCAGATTAATAATAATAATAATAATAATAATAATAATAATAATAATAATAATAATAATAATAATAATAATAATAATGGTAATAATAATAATAATAATAATAATAATAATAATAATAATAATAATAATAATAATAATAATAATAATAATAATGTAAAAAGTTCCTAGCGCTCACCGTTCTTTAAACGCGCGAAGGCAATTAGTCTCTGCTCCCATGCATAATCAGTGCAAACTGTTGCATTTATAATGCACTGTAATTGGTTCAAAATGATGAACTGCGAAAATCGCACAGCTGCTTGAAGCGAAAAAAAAACTATGAGGTTTAGGCAAACTTATACGTACTGCCCATCAGCTGAAAATCCCTACGCGCACCAGAATTTCCTCTATATGAAGTATTTCATTTTTTTGTAGGAAGCTTCATGCTGCTCCGTAACCGTTGGGTTCGCTTTGTTTCCGCGCCCGACGGGACAAGGACGCCGCGAACTTCCGCAATTACATCCTGTGCTTTGTTTTGCGCGCGCTCCAAACTGTGCATTTTTAGGTCGTGTTTGGCGGACCATTCGTTAGTCGGTTTACGCTATCTTTTTTTCTTTTTTTTTTGCAAGCTTCTTCCTGCATCTAATGTAAATTTCTCGCGGGATATTCCGGCTAGGTGAGCGAGAAATTCTGCGGCCAGATGTACACAGCTTCTGTTTTCCTTGTTTCATTTCCAATGCGTGAAAAGCAGTGTCACAGTATTATCAATTTCTCGAAATTAGTTTCCCGGTTGTGCGAGCCGTAGCGCATCAGCCGCCGATTTAATTTCCGCCGTAGTTCAGCCCCTTCCGGGCAGCAAGCGTCGAAAGGGTTACTCCAGAAATTCGTGGGACTGGTCCGATAGCGCGTAAGCGTTCTTTCCAGTCGCTCACCTTGCACACATACATCTCGGACGCATCCGAACGTGTCTGGTCGTATCCGAACTATGTGTCTAGTCATGCTTAATTAGTTAACAAATTGTTAGGCTTATTTAGTTGTATGGTGGCGGCGTTTGTTCAATGAATGAATTAACGAATTAAGTTTAATAAGCGCACGATGTCGGCTTTTGCTTAATTAATTAATTAATTAATAGTGATAAATTGGGAATAGATAATTCTGAGTGCCTTTAATTACTTGTCATTAGCCCATGTATATAACCTGAATTATATTAATTAGTCTCGCTATTGTTAATTACCCGCAATTATCCGTCATTACGCTTAAGTAATTTCATCGTAATTATTCTCCATTAGGCTCCCTTACCTTTCGATAGTCTTAAGGAGCCTCATTTAGGCTTAGATATTGTCGTCGTAAATAAACTTATTAGGTTTTTATTAACCTTAGTTACTCCTGATACATCGTCACTACCCACTGTATAAAGCCACATTCATAAATCTAAGAAGTCATGAGTAGTCATAAGGCATCCTCCTATATATATACCCCCGTAGGACCCCACGTATACCTAGGGAGAGCATCGTGTCATGCGTTATAGACAGACGGACGGACAGACGAACAGATTTGCGAGGGAAGTAGCCTTGTAACATGCTTACACATTAAAACGGGGCGAAAAGAAAGCTATGGCAAATGGCGTGAATGCAGGGTTCACGTGAGCTTTCTGCCCAGCTCGCCGGCTTGGGAGCAGGCGATTGTGCAGATTTGTCAAGCGAGATGGCCACGGCTGATTGTTGGCGAGGTATCCAACCGGAACTGAACCGGAACTGAACTGGAACTGAACCGACAATCGAAAAAAAAAAGAACATTATTTTGAAGCAAACCGCATGCAAACTGGGAAGTTACGACTATTTCTGCGCGCATTAATAATCATTGCGAATTGTTGCGTTGATAACGCGATATCTTGCGGAAAATTATCCATTTGCGTAGTCACAAAGCCATTTGAAGCCATAAGGATAGAGCTTAAGCGAATCCATGAACTGAAAATTATTCCAGTGTATGCTGGCTGCACTGCCATACTTGCAGGCTTGACGCGCCTGTATAGAAGTTAGTGCCAGAGTGTCCTCTGGTAATTTAAGCAGAAAACGCTGTGGCTATGACAGCCTACTGCTGCCGCAGTGACTGAGTACAAAAACGAAGGAATCGTTGAAGTCTTCGCCGTGGTTTGTAATGAATGCAGACAACTTTAGGCCTGTGTGTCGCCCGCGTGACGTTGGCCAGGAGAGCCAGTGCTCAAATTGCAAGCCACGTTTTTTCAACTAGGATCAATGAGCAATATCGCGCGTCTCGCTTCAAGTTTATCCGACCTCGGGCTTTCTAAACAACGTTATGGCACGTGATACGCGCCCTGGAAGCTATCTACGAGGAGAAAACGCGGCCACCAGTATCAGCTGCTCGTGTAAACAACGCCCAGTCAACCTGTCTCATCAGAGCTCGCGCCACGCCGTTCTGGTGAAAAACAATACTCATTCACCGGAACAGTATATTTACTACCCAAGCGTAAATCATTATTTTGCTCTCGAAGCGTTTAATGAGGTGCGCTATCCTTCTCCGTGTGGAAATAGTAAATGGTGGTACAGGTCACATGACAGTTCAGTTCCGCGTGCCTTCCAGGAGCCCGAGCAAGTTTGCCGCCTTTAGTCGGGTTCGTTCTCCACGCGCGAAGCCAGCCCGTGACTCGCACAAAGAGATTCGCGCAGGCGCTCTTTTCGCCTATACCGAAAAGGGCAATTCGCGCGTTTGAAATCTCACGCACACTATTCTTGGCCTTACCGTTGCACCACAAGCATTCATCGTTATAGAGCACAAGAAACTGAAAGCTGGGTGAGTTCGCACTTACCCATATTCATACTTTGGCTTGCGCATGACGCACACGTCCATGTGTATCATGCTCAACCCAACGCACGAATGTGAGTAGTTCCACAACATATGGCAGTATTTTCGAAGATCGGCCGCGTACCCTTCGCTGTGCCCACTCACTTTTTTGCTTTGCCCCTCCACGGACCGGCCCATCCGCACGACTGTGCCCCGAACTCGACGCAATGCCTCGTTAGAATTATGTTCCCGTCCCTGTGCCGAAGAAGACTTGGCGCGAGCGCGCACGCGGGAACGAGAGCGTAGCGCAGAAAGCAAACCAGCATCGCGCCTTCCGCCCATACCGTGTTTATCGGTGCGGTCAGTTCTGACAAGCGACAGGTTCGATGACTGATGATAATGGCACACCACTGACTGGGCAAACTTCCGGGTGCTTGCGGTCACCGGCGGCGTCGTTTCTTTATTGCCGCTTTCTTTTATTGGCAGCTGTTGGGTAGAGCGGGTGGACGAGAGGAGAGGGCGGAAGAGCAGAGGTGTGAGATCACAATCTACACGCACGCACAAGCACATACATAGCCCCTCTACCCGGGCCAGCCGCAATGCCAATGAGAAAGGACGCCTGGAGAACAAAGGGGGAAGGAGACGGGAAGGCCGGCTGTTGCGCGGCCTCGTAGGTAACGCGATCCTCTGGGCCCGAATTATCTGGCCCGCTCTGCGGCTGTCAGATGAGCGTAGGGCCGCCACCGAAAGGCGCCCCGGGAGGAACCAGCAAGGCTTCTGACCACGTTCCACCTTTTGTGTACCTCATTTTTGGGGGTTCGCGTTTTCTTTTTTTTTTTGCCTCCCTTGTTTCTCTTGGGTCTTCTCTTATATGTGTCGGGGAAGTGTCGCAGTTATCGTGCGAGAACTCTTGCATTCGCGCAGTTGTTCTTTTGGGGGGAAAAGTGTTCGATGTGAGATAATAAAAGTGAGTTTCTGTATTTTTTTCTTGTTCGTTTGTCAACGATTTCGTATTTTTTGCACCAGCACTTCTACCTTCTCTTCCCGTCCCCCTCTAGCTTACCAGTGCTAACGTATGTTAAGTCCTCGAAAGGAGGCACATGTAACCTGACCCTTCCAGTAAGTTGGTAGAGCTAACGTGCACAGGTGTCTAGCCAGGGACCGAAGGCGGGTGGGGAGATGGGCACACAGAGCACGTGCCTTCTTGAAATTGCTTCGTACGGCATATAAATACGTACGACAATCGGCCCTCTCCACCCCCTTTCCCCAACTCGCTCTCCTGGTCAACCGCGAGCCTGCCGATCACCTTCCGAAAAAAAAAATGCGTGATTGCACAGCCACTTGGCGCTTTCTACGACCAGTTGGCAAACACCACCAACATCGTAACCAGCAACCGTAAAGTTTATTTCCAAAATCCGGCCGCTACGTACCCTGCAGCCACCAAATGCTTTTCTAACGTCATCTCTCATAGGATATTTTCTTTCTTAGCTTCATAACAAGGCGTTGCGCGTCACAAGGACGTGTTAATTTGACAACACAGCGCAAGATTCACCGAGCTAAATCTTAATACTGTCGACCGCGGGGCAATAATAACGCTCAAAAATTACGAAATGGTGTCGCTTTACTGCTATGTAGTGGTCGTTACTTATATGTTCTTGTTGTTCTTTATTTTGTACCGTTGTCATGAAGCTTATGGTGACGCAGATTTCTGGATTGAACCGTTGTTGTGAGGAAACGTACTGAGACTGCAGACAGCCGAAGTTTGATATTTCTACGTGCCGTGGTGGCGTAGTGTCTACGGCGTTGCGCTGAAGCCCAAGGGCACGGGTTCAAATCCCGGAAAGGAGGCCGCATTTAGGTATGAAAGAAACGCAAAAGCACGGGTGTACTGAGCATTGTATGCACGTTAAAGAGCTCACAGGTGATCAAAATTACTACGGCGTACCTCATAATCAAATCGTGCTTTTGGCACGTAAAACCTTAGAATCCAATCCAATCATATCGTGGTCTTGGCACGTAAAACCTCAGAATTTTTTTTTTATACTCTTCCGGTGAAGCCATGGCAGCTCTGACAGCAGGACGTTGGTGTGCGCTGCAGTTTGGGCTGACTCACCCTACTGCTTACGCAGAATCCGGTAAAAAAGCGCCCCACAAGGCCCCTCACCTTCTGATACATTTGAGCAGTACCTTCTTCGCTTCTCTTAAACTTCAACGTTGTCCTTAGACCTGCGTATATTTCGTCCACGCAGTTCCTATCATTCAAGCAGGATTGATTTTCGTTACACTATCATGACAGCAAAACAAGACAAAAAAATGCCACAAAATCCTAACCTATCCCTTTTTCTTGCAACCTGAAATCCCTTTTTTAGTGTTTTCTTAGGTTCTGTTATGTGAGTGTTTGGTTAGAATAGTTCATGAGTGGTTAGCTTCCGAAGGTAGCTTCTGGAGTAGCATAACGACGCAGTGTGAACTTGATGTCTGTATTTTCATACGTTTCATTTCTTTCTTTTCTTTTTCATTTTTCTCTTCTCGTGATGCGTCGCTCTAAATAAACGACCCAAGGGATACCAGCGGAGCGATGGTGGCCGACCCACTAACAAATGGCGGAAGTAATGAATAATAAAATATTTTTCTATTACGGCACCGGGAACCTCAGTTCTTTCTTTTTCTTTCTTTTCTTTTCTTTTTTTTTTGCTCGTCAGTGGTTCGCAGAAAGGGGCGCCCCGTTATCACGGACATTAGGCGATATGAGGACACGGGTGATAAGAAATTAACAGAAGGGAAGGAATCCTTGAGGTCTTCAGACCCTATATCCACCCTCGTGGATAACACGGCTTTCATCATTTACAAAGTTACACCAGGAAAAATAATTGATCTTTAATAATCTGGCTAACACAAAGTTAGAAGCAGACGACGCCGCATGTCAAGCTTTGTAATAATTATGTTGCTTCTGGCTTTCAAGACAATTGATACTCCGTGTGAGACGTACCGCTGCATGGTAACCGACGGCGAGAAGTCACAGCCTCTTACTTTTCAAATGTCACGAGTTGTGGAGGCAATCCAGGATAAAAAATGAAGGTGAGCAACCGCCATTGAATTTTAAACTTATATCCCTGTGCGTAGGATAACAAAGGGCGCTTTTATGTGTACGAACTGGAGAAATCGACTCTGCCCGCATATTCGGAGGTGTTGATGCAAGCATGTGTCCCTGCAATCTGATCAAGCAAGTAAGTTATCAGACTCGTAACAGACGGATTCACAATAACAGCTGACTTTAAAATCTGTCGTGTTACAAGATTTTATTGGATCTGAGGAGGGTCACGAAATTGAGTCCCAGGGTTTATCTTACCACCTCAGCTTTTCTTTTTCCCGTCTATCGAAATCAGGGCTGATTGATGTATCAACGGTATTTAACGCCCCAGTACAATCCAGGCATTACGAAAGAGACGCAGCAGCGTACTCCAAGGCATGGGTTATCTGGGTTGCGTTACGGTGCACCCAAAGCGCAGTACACGGGCATTTGTGCAATCCGCCCCCTTCTTAATAGATACACTACAGTACATAATAGAGTACAGAAATCCGCTTGAGGACGCGATATCTAAAACTCCCTAATACTACCGTTGTGACGTAGTGCTTTGGAGTTGCTTTGCTAAGCCCAAGGGCGCGCCGTCGAATCCTGGCTTCGACGGCCGCATTTCGATAGGGGCGAAATTAAAAACGCGTGTACCGTGCATTAGGCGCACGTTAAAGAAACCCTGGTGGTGAAAAGTGATCAGAAGGCCCCCACTATAAGACGTTCCTCATAATCATGTAGGGGTTTTGACAGGTAAGATCCCAGCATTTAATTTAAAGCTCCCTAACGTTGCCCACCGCCACCGGTAATGCCACAAGCGGTACATGTCCCAGAGCACCAAAGTGTTCGTTGAGCTCCCCTCCTTAATGCGGCGCGGAGGTCGTGAGCACAGGATACCGACGTGACGGCAAGCACTCCAGTTCTGACACCGCCGAAGGAGGCTCGCATTACTCTTGCCGTCCTGGCGCGTGCTATCCGAAGGGGCACCGCTGGAAGACCCCGCGCGTCTCTAGAATGCAGCTAGCGCGCGTGCGTATCGCGACACCATCCGAGCTGCGCACCGGGTTGCCATCGAATTCCACGCTATACGGATCACGAAAAGGGCCGCGGCAGAGTGGCAAGAACAATGCGGGCCTAGAAGGCGCCAGCGCAGAGACGTTCGATTGTAATTGACGGTTTCCGACAGCGGCCTTCCAGGTGAAGCTGCACGCGCCGCTCGTTCTTCTTCTTCTTCGCGGAGTCCTTGGTCCCGGTCAGCGGGAAACGGGGGTGGGGCGCTGCCTTCACCTCTGCGGTCAGGCGTCGTCTTCCTCGTACAATTTCATAGGCATCCGTCAGACCTCTTCCCTCATCGCACGGGGCCTGATCCAGTTAGGAACGTCTGAACAACTTTGACTCCCGCTTGGTTTTTTGTTTTTCTTTTTTGTTCTTTGGTAGCACTTTTTCATTTATTTCTATCTCCTTCACTCTCTTTCGTTTCCGTTCTTTCTTCCTTCTTTCTCTTTCATTTATCTCCTTTTTCTTTGCTGTGTTAAGGGGTGGGGGAGGGAAGGGGGGTGCAGGGAGTCAGCTAGCGATAGCTGCTTAGCCAGATAACTAACATATGTTTCCACTAAATTAAATTATGGAGTTTACGTGCCAAAATTACGATCTGATCATGAGACACGCCGTAATTGTGCACTGCGGAATGATTGTGACCACCTAGGGTTCTTTAACGTGCACCTAAATCTAAGTACACGGGTGTTTTCGCATATCGCCCCCATGGAAATGCGGCCGCCGTAGCAGGGCTTGGATCCCACGACCTCGTGCTTAGCAGCCCAACATTATAGCCGCTAAGCAACCATGGCGAGTAGGTTCACATCACATCACTGGTTTATTTGATGAGGTAAGGATGAGAAACCTGATGGTTTATGGTTCTCCTCCCTGTACAGAGAGAGAGAGCACTCTTTAATTAATCCTGGAGAGGTTAGCCTGGCAGAATGCACATACGCTACTCCTGTACATGTCTGTATGCTTGTCCAGATGGTCACGGTGAGCGATGAAATTATATGCACATTGCACGACAGACACACAACGTACACAAAACGCACCAGCCCACTCAGCAACCTAAAGTATCTCATAGGGACCAGTGTCTCTGAGGAAGTGTAAATGCGCCTTTGTCGCACGATATACACAGGAAGCGCCAGTCCATGTCGGAAGCGCCGTCCGACAAGAACGTGTCTTAAGCGGTGCGGATGACAGTCTTTCATGAATGTTCAGTACGGACATTCAGGCTGTTTCCATTAGTGTATCTAGCCTTCAAGCACACAATAATCGTAGATTGTATTCACACATGTTACACACAGGGCCTGCAGTTATTATACGAAACGTGTAATGAATAGGAACACCCGTGTCAGACGCACGTTAACATCGCCCAAACAGCCAATTGATTTCTTTTTTCGAGTCTAGAAAGAATAAAGGAAAGACTGAGGGTGAGATGTAAGGGAACACACATAATCGGTGGTTATATTCTACTTAAGTGGTTCCTGTAGAATATTTATTTATTTATTTATTTATTTATTTATTTATTTATTTATTTATTTATTTATTTATTTATTTATTTATTTATTTATTAGAAGAAGTATTGGGGATCGATACCCAAGTGTCTCCGCAAGTCGTGCCGGGTAGTGGAGCTTTACCTCCCCCGACGAAGTACTGGCAGTGAATGCACCTCTGTTCTGCGTAATAAAACAATAAATCACAGCATTAGGCACGAGCTGGCATGCCACCAATGCCAACATGCGGCCTTCAAATGTTTTCCTGTTTGTACTAGCTCTTCAGGTGATCAGACGCCATGACAAGTCATTTCGTACTAGTGATGTGCTTCCGCAATTCTGCTACCATGCCCACGGTTATTCCGCGAAGAATTCTTCCAGATGTTTCCTTGCGATTTGTGTTTACTTTTGTGCGGAGGTGCTCAATCGTGCTCAGGTCAGAAGATCTCATTGCAGAGCAGCTAAAGCAAGTAGCAGCGGATATTTGTGTGTTGTGTCGCCTAGCGCGATCCAACACCCTAGGCAACTTCCACTGCGCAGAAGAAACAGCGTTACGGTGCCTATTAGACGCTTTTCGCAACGCTGGCATGAGGAGGAGCGCAGCCACTGGCGTTGCAGGCATCGCGCCTCAATGGTGTATGCGAGGTGAGACAGAAGGCATATCTGTCCGCGTTTAGAGCTTCAAGCGCACTGCCCATTTCTCTCAGACCAAGGCTACCCACAACGGTGTGGTAAGCACACGGCTTTATAGCAGGAACGCTGGTGTTTGTGCGCACAATGCTCATGCCAGCAGCAGAAGGTACAATGCTGTCTATATGATCCTCCATACAGAATACAAGTTCTATACATTTATGGATTAATGCAACTGAAACGACACAAGTTCTATATATTTACAGCCTAATGTAACTGTAAGAACACAACTTCTATATACTTATTAGCTAATGTAAATAAAACAACGGGATTTCTATGTGTTTATAGGTTAATGTAACTGGAACAACACAAGTTCTATATATTTAGAGCCTAATGTAAATGGAACAAAACAAGTTCTATATATTTATTCGTTAATGTAACTGGAAAAACACAAGTTCTATATACTTATTGGCGCATGTAAATGGAACAACAGAATTTCTATGAACCAATACACTAGTGTGAATGGAACACAAGTTCTATATACTTATACGCTAATGTAAACTAAACAAAACAAATTCTATATATTTATGAGTTAATACAACTTGAACAAGTTATGTATACTTATAACATAATGCAGATGGAACAAGACAAGTTATATATGCTTATATGCTAAAGTAAATGGAACAGCACAAGTTCTGTATACCTGCATACTAATGTAACTGAAACAACACAAGTTCTATATATTAATAGGTTACTGAAACTGTAACAACACACGTTTTATACAATTATACGCCTATGTTAAAGAAACAACACAAATTCTATATATCTAAAGGTTAATTCAAGTAAGTGGAACAGCAAAGCTTCTATACATTTATATGCTGATGTAAATGAAACAGCACAAGTTCTGTAAATTTATAGGTAATGTAGCTGGCACAACACAAGTTCTATATATATGTAGCATAATATAAATTTAACAATACTAGTTCTATATATTCATTCGTTAATGTAACTGTAACAACACAAATTCTACATACTTTTGCGCTAATGTAAATGAAACAACGGAAGTTCTATATATTTATACTTAATGCAACTGGAACAACACAAGTTCCATATATTTATAGCCTAATGTAAATGGACCATAAGTACTATATACCTATAAGCTAATGTAAATGAAGCAACACAAGTTTTATGTATATATAGGTTAATGCCACTGGAAGAACCGAAATTCTAAAGATTTATTCGGTAATGTAACTGGAACAGCAGAAGTTCAGTATACTCATAGGCTAATGAAAATGGAACAAAAAAGGTTCGATATACCTGTACGCTAATGTAAATAAAACTCAGGTTCTATACACCTATATGCTAATGTAAATGAAACAACACAAATTCTATATATTTACAGCTTAATGCAACAGGAAGAAGACACGTTCTATATACTTACGTAATAATGTATATGAAATAAAATAAATTTCCATATATTTATAGGTTATTCTATTTGGAACAACCCAAGTTCTATATATTAATAGGTTAATGTAAGTGGAACAACACAAGCTCAATTTACTTAAAGGCTAATGTAGATGAAACAAGTTATCTCTCTCTCCTTATATATATATAAATGAAACAACGCTAACTGTATATATCTACACGGTACTGCAATTGGAACAAACTAATTTCTATATATATATTCCTTAATGTAACTGGAGCAACCCAAACTCTACATACTTATAGGCTTATGTAAATGGAAAACAAGCTCTATGTGCCTATACGCTAAAGTAAATGAAACCACAAAAATTCTAAATATTTATAGGGTAATGTAACTGCCAGAACACAATTTCTATAAACTTATGTGCTAATGTAAATGAAACAACACAATTTCTACATATTTAAAGATTAATACAGGTTAATATGAGTTAATATAGGTTAATACCCGTACGATAATGTGAATGCAGCAACACAAATTCTATATATCGATAGGTTCATGCGAGTTTAACAAAACAAGTTCTATATACTTATGCGCTGATGTAAATGAAATGACAGAAGTTCTGTATATTTATAGGGTAATGTAACTCGCGCAGCAGAAGTTCTATATGCTTCTAGGCTAATGTAAATGAAACAACAGAAATTTTATGTGTTCATAGGTTAATGCAACTGGAACAAAACAAGTTCTATTACATATGCGCAGATGTATATGAAACAACACAAGTTATATATGTTTATCGGATAATATAACTAGCTCAACACAAGTTCTATATGCTTATACACTGATGTAAAAGAAAAAAAAACAAATTCGATATATTTATAGGTTAATGCAACTGCAACAACACAAGTTTGAAATGCTTATACGCTAATGTAGATGAAGCAACACAGATTCTGTGTATTCATAGGTTAATGCAACTGGAACACAAGTTCTATATATTTTATAGGCTAATGTGAGTGGAACAACACAATATAGAACCCCTTGCGAAGAGCTCGAGGGAAACGCTAAACGTAGCTCTCGCGTTCAATGCTTCACCTTCAAGAAAAATTCCGATTTTTCCCCAAAGGATTCGCAGGGCTTAACTTTGAGGTTTTTGAAAAATGCTAGGCTATAGCCCCGAAAAACTCAACGTTTCCTCTCATTGTTACCGGCCGGCCATACGACCCTGGAAAGCGCTGCAAATGCCGGGAAGACCGTACATGTAGCGTAATTGGCCTACTGTTGGCAACAGTGCTGCAGCCGCACGTTTTACCAAATATGAAGAGAAGTGCCCAGAGTAATTTTGGACATTGGCGCGTGCCATGTTTGTACAGCGCGGTCAGTTTAGGAGCAGAGGAAGTGCTCTTCGGAGCGCCTTCGCGCATCGCTTCTAGATGGCGGCACCCGTTTCATTCAGGGCCCGCAGACCGGCAGCTGCATGCCGCGCTTTCCGTTACAACTTGAAGGGTGCAAATATCCGAAATTTCGAATACTATTCGATCCCTTTTCGACTCAATAATTCACTCTTCAAGATTGTTGGACATTTACTTTTGTAGAATGTAAGGCATAACAAGGCTGTTTTGGAGGCTTCACGGAGCGAGATCGGTGCATTGAGGTCTGCTCTGACTGATTATGTAGCATCGACAAGCCGTGACTTCCTGTGGACAAGCGATTTCTGAAGTAAATAGCAAAATCTCGGGTTTTTCGTGCCAGAGCCACGACCTGATTATGGTACGCGCAGTAGCAGGAGCTCTGGATTAATTTTGCAAACCTGGTGTAATGTTAACACAGAGGTAAATCAAAGTACATGAGCTTTTTTTTTTTCATTACGGTCCACGTTGAAATGCGACCGCCGCAGCCGCGATCGAACGCGCGACATCGAGCTTAGCAACGCAACTACACGCCACTATGTACCACGGCGGGTGCTGAATAATTTCCATTTGAATGCAGCATTGAATGAACATTGAATAAGAATGTTTCGCTTTTGAGCAGCCCATACACGAACGTGTTTCGATTAAAACAAGTCGATTTGTTATTTGGCCACTGCCACCATCTTCGCAAACCGAGTGGATATATATATATATATATATATATGGTAGGGCGAAGTCAAATTTGTCAACAACTCGAAGCAAAGGCAAGAGAACGGGCGCACTACCATCTGCTAGCCGCCTGGTTAGCTCAGGTGTTAGAGCGGCTGCCCCGGAAAGGCGGTGGTCCCGGGTTCGAGTCTCGGACGAGGACGAATTTTTCTCCAACTGCGAGGCTTTTCCTTCGAGGAACCTGTATGGGTTTCCTTTCTAGCAATTGCTACGAACGGGTGGATGTCTGATTTTCCCTTTTATATATGCCTGTCAACCGCTTCTTCATGTACACTACATGGGGGCTCCATGAGATATCTCTGGTTAGCTCAGGTGTTAGAGCGGCTGCCCCGGAAAGGCGGTGGTCCCGGGTTCGAGTCTCGGACGAGGATGAATTTTTCTCCAACTGCGAGGCTTGTCCTTCGAGGAACCTGTATGGGTTTCCTTTCTAGCAATTGCTACGAAAGACCCGCCGTGGTTGCTCAGTGGCTATGGTGTTGGGCTGCTGAGCACGAGGTCGCGGGATCGAATCCCGGCTACGGCGGCCGCATTTCGATGGGGGCGAAATGCGAAAACACCCGTGTGCTTAGATTTAGGTGCACGTTAAAGAACCCCAGGTGTTCAAAATTTCCGGAGTCCTCCACTACGGTGTGCCTCATAATCAGAAAGTGGTTTTGGCACGTAAAACCCCAAATATTAATTGCTACGAACGGGTGGATGTCTGATTTTCCCTTTTATATATGCCTGTCAACCGCTTCTTCATGTACACTACATGGGGGCTCCATGAGATATCTCTGTCAATCATGACACCCAAGAGTTTGTAAGACCGTACAAATGGTATCATCTACCCACTGATTAATGTACTGTAGTGCGTCATGGGCTTACGCGTAAATGCCACAAGTGCACATCCGATGAAATCTCCAGGCCTTGATTGCGGAGGTATATAGTGTGTAGTATGAGTGGGCTTTTTGTAGCCTTGCGCGCAGCTGTATGCGTGTCACTGCGGACGACCAGGCGCATATGTCGTCCAAGCGCATTGGTAATTTACCTGTGTTTTGAAGGTAATCAAGGAGACCAATCAGCGTGAGGATAAACAACGTAGGGCTCAGTATGCCATCATGGGGGACGCCACAGCAGATGTAATGTATAGGAGTGTGACCTCTTCTAAAATGGCGAGGATGACTTCATGTGTAACATTGTCGTACGTCCCTTTGACGTCATGGAACAAAGAAGCGCAAACACATTTATATCTTTTTTGGTGCTGAACGTAGGTAACCAGGTCGACGACGTTATCAATCTATGAGCGGTCACGTCGGAAGCCTGTCATGTCATATGGGTAGACGTTGTAGTATTCCAAGTACCACTCTCACTCCAGGCATGCGAGGATCATCATTTTCATCACTTTGGCTTTGCCCACACAGCTGTAGACCGCTGAAAACACTAAGTGACGAAATACAAACAAAACTCATAGATTGTCGTGTAGGCTTTCGCCACGAAAAAGGAACTTGCATTTTCTATTTGGGTTCTGCATTGCTTAAAAAACTTTCTTTTCAATTTAAATCTGATTATTTGCGATACTTTGTTTAGTAGACGGATAACAGCATCAAGAATTTAACAATCGGTTGTCGCTAAACATTTGGTTAGTTTCGATATTCGAAAACACCGAACAGTTCATTTTCAATTCCGAATAGGAATAATTAGTGCCTAATATACGATTCGTATTGGAAACTTCGAATATTCGCGTAACCCTACTTTGTTTTCGATTTTTTTTTCTTTTGCGGCCGTGCTTCTCCTAACATAACACAGCAAGCTGGGGGAGTTGGTGACTGAACATGTTCCTAGGGGTGGGCAGCGCAACCCGGACAAAAGGACGAAAGCCTGCGCTCGTATCGTCCACTTCCTTTTGTCCTTCGTTCAAGCTACGCTGCCCACCCCATCTCCTAACATCTTTCTGTCTCTAATTACATTGCCTATGCAGAGTAGCATGTAGGCGCCTACATATATGCCTGTCTAATTATCTGCATTTCACCAGCTTCTCTCCTTCTCTCTCTCTCTGACAAGGTGGGTGAAATGTCACTACTTAAATATAAGCAAATGAGGCAAGAACAAAAATAACAAAAGAAATATCCAACGGCGTTAGCAGCCACCTAAGTCACAGGAATTCTGACAACTCGCCAGTAATACTATAAAAAAATTAAATTATGGAGTTTAACGTGCCAAAACCACTTTCTGATTATGAGGCACGCCGTAGTGGAGGACTCCGGAAATTTTGACTACCTGGGGTTCTTTAACGTGCACCTAAATCTAAGTACACGGGTGTTTTTCGCATTTCGCCCCCATCGAAATGCGGCCGCCGCGGCCGGGATTCGATCTCGCGACCTCGTGCTCAGCAGCCCAACACCATCGCCACTGAGCAACTACGGCGGGTGCCAGTAATACTATCATCAGCAATGGCGATGTAATGTATTCATATCCGTCAAAAGTAAGCTCCAGCTGAAGGACTGCATAACATCGCCTGCATTTTTCTGTTTGTACCACCATAGGGTACCCTTCTTGCCAGCACTGATAAGTAGCAGCGCTGCAGTGGCAGTCAATGATTCCTCTGGACATGGACACGAGACGGCAGCTTCGCGTTTAACGTTCGTGCACCTGAGGCAGTTTCTCTCCGTACCGCTTGCGCTACGCCATCACACTGAGAGCCTTCTTTGCATCGAAATGCAGTGCTTCTTACTGTATTAGACTGCTTGTCTTTCAGTGCATATATATGGCCTTGTCCTGCGTCAACTTTTCTTCTCACTGATTTCATGTAGCGGCCATTCGTTACGGCTTCTTCAATATTTCCCATGTTATAATTTCAATATCCCTTACTTTCTTCTTCTTTATCAGCTTTGAGAGTTCAGCAAGTTTTATCTGATCTCTTCATGCTTTGTAGTTCCTTTATTAGGTCCTTTGTTACTTGAGCCCCACTCTATTTAACCTCGTGCTCATCGACCTGGTTCACGTCCTTCCGCAGTCCGTCCATGTGTCGATCTATGCAGACGATATATGCTTTTGGTCATCAGGAGTGACGCGTCCCCAGGTGCGCGCCAGACTTCAAAAAGCGGCCACACTAACATCATGTTATCTTCGAGCGCGAGGCCTGGAGGTGTCCTCCGAGAAGTGCTCTATGGTCGCTTTCACGCGCAAAGCAATGAAACCGTACGTTGTCAAAATTAATGGACATCCGATTGCCTACGAGAAGACGCACCGCTTTCTAGGAGTGATAATAGATCGAGACCTCTCCTGGAGTCCTCATGTCTCGTACCTAAAAAGGAAATTACTCATGATAACTCACGTGCTCAGATTTCTTGCAGGAAAGTCGTGGGGTGCGTCTGTGAGTGCGATGCTCCAACTCTATAATGCACTGTTCCTCGGTTTCCTGCGCTATAGCTTACCTGTACTGGGTGGGACCAGTAAGACCAACCTCCGTGCCCTCCAGTCTGTACAAGCTCAAGCTCTACGAATTTGCCTTGGACTTCCCAGATGTGCATCGACGGCAGCAACAATAGCCATCGCGCATGACCACCCCATCGATACGTATCTTCAAGTCGACGCTTTAAGGATGCATATCAGGCACTTCGCGCGACTTCCATCGCATCATCTCGCCCCCCTTCCTGCCACTCGACCTCGTTCCGCGTTTAGCAGGATTATTGCCGCCACCCACGGAACTTTACCATCAAACTTCCCGCCTGCAGCACGACCATCTCTACCGCTGTGGTGCCTTCATCCACTCCAGGCTTTTCTTGATATTCCCGGTATCAAGAAGAAAACGGAGATGTCATCTTTTGCCCTCAAACAAACCGTGCTTTCATTCCTACATGACAAACACAAAGAACGCATCCACGTTTACACGGATGGTTCTGTCTGCTCTAATAGCTCAGCTGGAGCAGTGGTTATTCCCGCAGAGTCTGTCACCCTCAAGTTCAAGACGTCTCACGTAACATCATCGACGGCTGCAGAACTCGCAGCTATCCGTGCTGCTTTAGAGTTTATTTGTCACAAATCGTCACAGTCATGGTCCCTCTTATGTGACTCGAAGGCAGCTCTCCAGTGTCTGATGTCCCCTTTCAACCACGGACCAAATATGCAACTAGTGGCAGACATCCGACTACTCCACCATCAAGCAATCAACAAAGGGCACAACGTCATCTACCAGTGGATACCGGGTCACTGCGGAATTGCGGGCAATCATCATGCGGATGATGCCGCCCGATCGGCCCACGATGGTGCCCACGTTGTACCACTACCACTGTCACGAAGACATGCAGCCACAAGTCTTCGCTCCCTCGCCGGCGAGCTCACGCAGAATCTGTGGAACACCAATGAGTTCACGAACGAACGTCTTTACAGGTTGGATCCATGTCTGCAACTCCGCCTACCACCAGGGTTACCACGAGCGGAAGCAACACTTCTGTGCCGCCTGTGGCTCGGCGTGGCATTCACGAACTCTTATTCATTCCGCATTGGAATGGCCGACAGCCCTACTTGCGGCACCTGCGGCTGCGAGGAGACGATTCAGCACCTCCTTTGTGACTGTCCCAGCTACAAAGTGCCAAGAACTGTGCTCGTAACCGCGCTCGAAAAACTGGACAATCGCCCCTTTACAGAGGAGGAGGCTCTAGGACACTGGTCCAGACGGGCTTCGGCACTCAAGGCCTTAAGGGCTTTGCTGAAGTATTTAAGGACATGCGAATTGTGCGATCGCCTTTGAGTGTTGTATCGCGTAGTGTCGCGGTTCCACGTGAATTTCCTTAATTTTTTTTTCTCCTCTTCTTCTTCTTTCTCCTTTTATTCCCTTTACCCCTTTCCCCAGCACAGGGTAGCCAGCCGGTACTTACACTGGCTAACCTCCCTGTCTTTCCTCCTCTTTGTCTCTCTCTCTCTTTCTCTTGTTACTTGGGAGAACTTACCTACTGGTTACTTGGTGCCTTACCTCCCAGTTCAAATGCTGCTTATGAAATCAGCGAAGTTACGGTTTCATTCATTACCTCTATGTTATGTCCATCTTCCTGTTCTAAAACTGCATATTTTTGTGTGAGCACCTGCCTGAATTTGTCTGCTTTTACACTTACTGCGTCTAGGTTGGCCTGTTTCTTCTTGAATAATTTTAGTCTTTCTCTCTTCAAATTGAGAAAAAACCTAGACCTCACCAACCTATGGTAACAGCACTTTACCCTGCCTAGCACTTCCACATCCTGCAATATATGCTGGGATCGGCAGAGACTATGAAACTTATTTCATTTCTTGTTTATGCATTGGGGCTGGGCTTTCCACGTCCACTTCCTGTTACTACGCTTCCTGAAGAAGGTATTCATTATTCGGAGCATATTCCTTTCCGCAATTTCTACCCACATCTTTTATCTAGTATTATTAGAATTGATGCCGTAGTTGCCAATTGCTTATTCCCCTGTCTGCTATTGCCCTAATTTTGCGTTGAAGTTGCCCGTGACTACAGTATACACAGTTTGCACTTTTCTGATCGCTAATTCAACACCTTCATAAAACTGTTCTATGTCTTCATCATCGTGACTGGAGGTTGGAGCATAGGCTAGTACTACACTTAATCTATACCTCGTATTTGGCTTTATTACAATTCTGATGATACAGTAAAAGCAGCGAAAGAATTCTGTACCAGTACTTAGAGCAGTCACGCTAGCTTCATTCGAAGTATTGATCAACGTGATACAGAGGCTCCTTCTGTAACTAGCGATGAAGTTAGAAGGGCCTTGCAAGACATGACCCGGGAAAAAGCCACAGCAGAAGATGAAATAGTAGTCGATTTTAACAAAAATGTAGAAGATATTGCACTTGAAAAGCTTGCTGCCCTTTATACTCAATGCCTCACGACTTCAAAAGTACCAGAGAGCCGGAAGAATGTCAATATTATACTAATCCATAAGAAAGGAGGCGTTAAATAATTGAAGAGTTATAGGCGCATAAGCTTGCTTTCAGTATTATATCAAACATTCACCGAGATTATTTCCAAGAGAATCAGATCAACACTTTGCTCCAGTCAATCAAGAGAACAGGCTGGCCTCAGGAAGGGATATCCTGGAATGGATCACATCCATCTCACCAATCAGATAATCGAGAAATCCGCAGAGTACAATCAGCCTTTTTATGTGGTTTTCATAGATTACGAAAAGGCATTTGATTAAGTAGAGATACCAGCAGTCATAGCGGCGTTACGTAATCAAGGAATATAGGAGGCTTACATAAATATCTTGAAAAATATCTATAAAGATTCCGCACCCACCTTAGTACTCCACAATATAAGTAGAAAGTCACCTATCAAGAAATAGGTCAGGCACAGAGACATAATTTCTTCGACGCTATTCAGTGCATGCTTATGAGAAGTATTCAAGCTATTAGAATTCGAAAGCTTAAGAGTGAGGATCAGCGGCGAATGTGACATCGTCCTGTTCATTAACACTGGGGAAAAATTACAACAAATGGCTGAGGACTTTAACCGAGAAAGCGTGAGAGTAGTGTTGAAGATTAATATGCAGAAGACAAAAATAATGTACAATAGCCTGGCAACAGAACCAGAATTCAGGATCACCATTCAGCCTTTAGAGTCTGCATAGGAGTATATTTACCCTGATCATACGAAGGAAATTTGTAGCAGAATAAAAATGATTCGTACTGCGTGCGGCAGGCATTTTCCAATCTTCACTGGGAGCTTACCACTGTAGTTGAGAAGAAAAGTGTACAATCATCACATTCTACACGTGCTAAAATATGGGGCAATAACTTGAATGTTAACCAAGAAGCTCGAGAACAAGTTAATTAAGGGCCGCGCAAAGAGCGAAGGAACTAAAAATGTTAGGCTTAACGTTAAGAGACAGAAAGATGGAGGTGTGGATGAGAGAGCAAATGAGGATAGCCGATATTCTAATTGACATTAAGAGAAAGAAATGGAGGTGGGCAAGTCATGTAATGCGTAGGCTATATAACCGGTGGACCAATAGGCTTACAGAATGGGTGCCAAGAGAAGGGAAGCGCAACCGAGGAGGGCAGAAGGCTAGGTGGGGTGATGGAACCAGGAAATTATATTTGCAATGTATTGCGTGCGGTGCATTGCAATATTATATTTGCAATGCACCTACCCTCTGCCAAAAGACTTGGACGTTGAGATATTGTGGCGACACCGCTTTAATTAGATGCCGCTGTAGCATAGGAAATGCGTGCCCAGGCTGAGGATACTTCGTCTAAGCGCAGCACGCTCCCTGAGGTGCTCAATTTCGTTGGTAGCAAAATACAGCAGTTTTGTGGGTGAGATTGTATTATTTTTTCGATGTCGCTGTAGCATGCATAGAAAATGTGTACCCAGGCAGAACATACTTCCTCTGAGCGCCGTACGCATCCTGAAGTGCTCAACTTCGTTGGCGGCAATATGCAGCACCTTTGTGTGTGAGGCTATATTATTTTTCTTAAAACCGCGCGCAGGAAGCAAATATGGGTTGCAGTCCAGCAGTGAACGTCTATAAATTGTGGCACATGAAACATCCGGCATCGCGAGATCTCGGAGCGAGTACTCGGAGATTTCGGTCACGCGCAAGACGCCGCTGGCGCTGTGTTTACGTAGAGTGGCAATGACGCGATGCGCTCGTGGCCGAAACCTGAGCCCGCTCCGGACTACGCATTTACTCTCATTTTTCGACATGACGCAGGTTCTCGAGTAACGCACTAAAAGGCGAAAAGGTGCACGCGACGAACGACGAAAAATAAAAGCGCAAGAAGGGCCATGATCCTTATTTATTGACTTCTATACTATTCGATAGCAATCAGCATGCTGTGATATCTCTCTGGGCGTGAACTACAAGCGCTGAAATAAACACACTGGTCGTGTATGAAAATGCGATCGTTTTGTCTCTCGTCGCTACAAGAAGGCCATGACGCCGCACCTAAACGAGGAATAGGAGTTCGGCCTAGAAAAGCAGTCCTGGCAAAAGGCGCGATCTTGGGTACGTATCTCTCTCTCTCTCTCTCTCTCTCTATATATATATATATATATGTGTGTGTGTGTGTGCGTGCGTGCGTGCGTGTGTGTGTGTGTGTGTGTGTGTGTGTGTGTGTGTGTGTGTGTGTGTGTGTGTGTGTGTGTGTGTGTGTGTGTGTGTGTGTGTGTGTGTGTGTGTGTGTGTGTGTGCGCGCGCGCGCGCGCGCGCACCTGCGGCGCCACCCCCTGTTGATATTTGTTGTCCTTTTTGTTTTGGCGCTGTCTCGACGTCAGTCCGGAGTGTCATTCTCAGCCATCGGTAACGAGGTGGCGACAGTTCCTTCTCTATCTCCGCCTTCCTCCCTTCCCTCTCTCTCTCTCTTCTCTCTCTCTCTTGTCATATCGACGGGTGCCGATCACTTGTCGGTGGCGGGCGGCTCTCGACAAGTGATCGGCGCGGGGTGCCGACGCCCAGCCACCTGCTTCAAGTTCGTCGATTGCCGAAACGACCTAATTTCGCGCCGGCCCTCTTTTTAACAAGCTCGTTCTCGCCCAGGCTCCTCAATCGCCGCCGTTCGATTCTTCGCGAGACGATAGAACGAGGTTTGTTTCAGCGAACTTTCCCCTGGAGTGGCATTTCTTGGCATTTCTTGGTCGCAGAAGGCGTTTTTTTTTCTTTTGCGACCTATTTCCTATTGTTACTAGCAGCGCAGTTTAGAGAGGCTGACTCTTTCTTTTTTTTTCTCTCATTTAAGAGGTTCTTCGAGGACACAGCACGCAACTAAGTATTTCCGACACGTAATGAGCTATCGGTGGGGCAAAAAATACGCACCGTGCCACGATTCCCACTGCGGTATCGGCTAAAGATCCTCACGAACTTACGCATGCTTCATGCTCAGATAGACGCATGCACGCGCACAGTTCACTCTAGCTGACTTCTCTTAGTTTATGCTATGCGTTACAGGATTTTTCTGTAATGTCGAAGCTGAAACACTTAAGGTACGGTGAGCATGACCAGGGTCCGTCACCATGACTGGAAAGCAAGGGAAATGTAATTGTACGTTAATTCGCTTTCACAAAATGAGAGCGAAGTTTGGATACCCAATCATCACTTAACTTTCTTCTGCGTCTCAGTCATACATATCATACTCATCACCCAGAACCCGGAGTAGCATGTCAGGCGAACAGTCACGCTAACATATCCAGCATATCATTAAAGCTTGTCGGTCTCTCTCTATCTCTTCTGTGTCTTCCAGCCGCATCCAAACCTTGTATGCACAAGTGTCATATGAGACCGCGCTATAGCGAACGAAATTTTTCCCATCGAAGCTATACTGCGAAAACCGGTGTGACGAGTTTAAAGAATTGCATGATTCAAGTGGCGACGCTGTTCGACGTGCGTCAGGCGCTGTGAATCTGTGATAGCGGTGATGGTGAACGCCTTAAAGTGATGCGTTTGAGATTTGATATTTAATGACATGCATGCAATGAAATGTGACGGACAGTGATTGGACGTGCAGCAGCGCGTGCCGGGCCCGCCGCGGACGGTAACGACGTCGCTTAACCACCTTACCACGCCCAACGAAATGTCTCTGCTGCCTGCGTACGCGCGTCTTCGCCGTTTATTTGTCGCTGCCGCACTTATTCGAAAGGAACGGCGCAACCCTTATTGACCGAGTTCGCAGTTCTACTTCGACAGCATTTTGGGGGGTTTGGGCGTCGCACGAACATGTCGCTGATAGAGCCGCTGACGGCTGTCTTTGGTTCCCGCGCGCACATCTGCGACTGGATCTGAGCCAAGCATACAACGTTGCGCTACTCTCGTGGCAGCTATTAACGCCTGCGGCCCATGCTGGTCCTTTGATGCCGTACGCGAGTGTCTAATTCCCTTCTTTCCGAGGGTTCTGTTGTGACATTAGCCGTACATGGAACGATTTCTGAGGAGCATAGATACGAGAGCGCCTACTGGAACATCGTCCCGGCTGGTCGTTGGCTACGAAGGCAGTGAGAGAGAGAGAAAATGAAAAGGAAATGTAGAGAGGTTAACCAAGGACGTGCCCGGTTGGCTACCCTATACTTGGCGACGGGGAAAGGGGAAGAATAGTGAAGGTATTGATGAAGGGAAAATGAGACATCCACCCAAACGTAGCTAAGTGCTAAGCAGAATTATTACGTCAAACTCTGGTCTTTGCTTCTGAGTTGTTGATAAATTCGACTTCACCTGCCATCTGCTAGCGGCCTGGTTAGCTCAGATGGTAGAGCGGCTGCCCCGGATAGGCGGTGGTCCCGGGTTCGAGTCCCAGACCAGGACGAATTTTTCTTCAACTGCGAAGCTTCTCTTTCGAGGGTTTCATTTCTAGCACTTAGCTACGTTGCGGTGGATGTCTCATTTCACCTTTATCAATTGCTTCTCTCCACCTTGCGGGTTTTCGCAGAACTATTACGTCAATAGTGGAGGTACTTTAGTGCTTTCTGAGAACGACTGGCTTGTGCGAGCGCCTTTGACTGCGTAGGGCTGTCCGTGCGTGTGCTCCTATTCACCTCATTCATTGTCTCTCTCTCTCTCTTCTATTCTTATTTTCCCTCCACCCAGTCTGGTATGGAAAACCGGACCCTTGACTTATTAACATCCCTGTCTTTATTTCACCTTTCTCACTCACTGAGAAACTCGTAAAACAGGGACATGCAAGCGTATACATGGTGTTCCAGCGAACACTTTCAAAAATTTCAAAAGGTTGCCTGAGGCAGATAACGCAATTCTAGTTGATGAGGTGGTTTACTCGAAGTGGGGGACAATACTTGCAACAATACATTAAAATACAGAATTGACAAATTTAAAAAAATTCAATAATTAGCTTTTTAAATATTTGCCATATGACCAATACTGCAATTTACAAATTTTAGCCGTAAAGTTTGCAAGGCGGATCCACTTGGAACGAATTCTCGGGATGACACCAATTTCAAGATATTAATTACCGAACTTTGCGGAGAAATGCATTGGCGTAGTCACGTTCCACTTACTTTTGTGCTTGAATGCATAAAACGACGTTTCGTTAATTAAGTAACTGGAACACCAGTTCCACCCAAATATGTGGAGAATCCTCGTTGTTTGTCATCGATTGTGTTGCTTTCAGCCACAATTTTTAGCTTACGCTGATGTTGCATACTTGTGGTGCTCGAATAATATTAGCTTCTCAAGCAATGGGTATAAATTGGATCTGCAGAAACTTAATTGAGTGAGTTATGGGATATTACGGGCCAAAACAACGAGATCATTATTAGGCATGCCGTAGTGGGGGACTCCGGCTTAATTTTGACCAGTTGCGGTTCTTTATCGTGCATCTACACGATGTTTTATTTTAGCTGCACCAAATTCTTAAAGATTTCCGGTGGTAGATAGCACAAGTCTGACCCTTGATCTAAATTACGAGATGAGACGACCATTGCTTCTATAAGAAATCAAGAGGTTTAATTGAATATTTAACATAGTTGCGCTAATTAACTGCCTAATTCATTACTTTACGGCACATATTCCAATCTACGAATTGCAGCCGATAAGTTCACAAGGCGTATCCACTTGGAACGAATTATCAGCACTACAGCAGTTTCGAGATATCATTTTTCAATGTGACCGACGAAATACATTGTCGTCAATGCTTTCATCGGACACACTTAAAAAATAATGTCTCGAAACTGACACAATCCTGAGAATTCGTTCCAAGTGAATACGCCTGGCGAATTCACTGGCTATAATTCGTACTTTGAAATATGTACCATAAAGTAGATAATGAAAATGTTAATTAGCGCTGTCATGTGAATTATTCAATTAGGTCTTTTTGATTTCTATTAAAAGTAGTAGCTATGCCATCGAGTAATTTAGATCAAGGGTTAGAATTTTTCTATCTGCCACAGGCAACTTTTAAAAAAATTTGGTGCAGGCGAAAAAACATATATCTAAGCACAAGGGCGCTTTTCTTTCACGCTCGCGTCGGAATGCCGCAGCCATGGCTGGGAAACGAACTCACGACCTTGTGCTTAGCAGCCGAACGTCACACTCGCTATGAGCCACCACGGCCGCGTGGACCTCAGAAACAATGATAGACTTCCCACACAACTTACCTCGCGTGGTGTAGTCATGTACTGGTGTTTTCGGATCAAGTAGCACTCGTATATCTCACACATCGGCAGTATGCATTTAGCGTAAGAATTTTAAGGCATCTACGCCCTTCTCGCGAGCAGTCATTCAGTCTGACACGTGGTGTTGCAACTCTGTACCCAAGTAAAGGAAAGCGAGGGTGGCGCTGCGTACTACAGGCCTACAGCGTGCATTCACGGAGGGTTAAAATCGCGTTCACTGGAATTTCAGACATGCAATGCAATAATAGGCTCTGAATCGGTGCATCCTGCAGATTGTCTTCCCATTCGCGTGTCCCCATTGCGCAAAATATTGACAAGTGTCATACGTTATATCCTCACTAATTACAAGCACGTTCTCGCGAGAAAAAAACTAATAGTTTAAGCATTATGCTTTCTTTTTTCTCTCTTTTCTGATACTACCAGGAAGTTATCGCTGCTGGCAACGTCTTCCACCCTTTAGTGCGATATGAGCTCGTTGCACTTTTTGTTAGGTCCTACAGCATAGGGGCAATAGTGCGAAAACAACTTCTCTCTTCCGCCTATGGTTCAGTAGCCACGTACGTTCACGAAAGTTGAAAGTAAGACATATGTCATGGAATCGGTGTGAACCTGGGACGTGTCGCCTTTTCCTCCTGCATTGTCTTTATATTTTATCGCGTTCGCTTGTACCCGCACTGAAACAGAACGCTGATACACAATCCTGAAACAGTGTTGTATTCCACTTAAGAAAAACTTTCCTCGGCATTAATAAGAGTTCAGCTTTTCACTTGATGCTTCTAACAATGTAATCAGTCGGTTATCGTTTCGTTACAAAAGGTGAAAAGACGGTTACAGGTTCATTTTTTTATTACACGGCAGTAATTATTATTATCTTTCATAAGTTGGTCTCATAGATATGAAGCCGGCAATTTGGGCTAGTGCGTCGGGATTTAGTCAGGACAAACACTGCGCTTGGTTGCCAGTCTTCCTTCCTCTCGGGTCCTTTCAGGGAGGTTGAAGAAAAAGTGCTGACGTGGAAGCTCCCGTAGCTTCTTACCAGTATCATCATCAGCAGCAGCCTGGTTACGCCCACTGCAGCGCAAAGGCCTCTCCCATACTTCTCCAACTACCCCGGTCATGTACTAATTGTGGCCATGTTGTCTCTGCAAACTTTTTATTCTCATCCGCCCACTTAACTTTCTGCCGCCCCTGCTACGATTCCCTTCCCTTGGAAAACAGTCCGTAACCCTTAATGACCATAGGTTATCTTTCCTCCTCATTACATGTCCTGCCCATGCCCATTTATTTTTCTTGATTTCAACTAAGATGTCATTAACTCGCGTTTGTTCCCTCACCCAATCTGCTCTTTTCTTATCCCTTAACGTTACACCCATCATTCTTCTTTCCATAGCTCGTTGCGTCGTCCTCAATTTAAGTAGAACCCTTTCGTAAGCCTCCAGGTTTCTGCCCCGTACGTGAGTACTGGTAAGACACAGCTGTTGTACACTTTCAACGCGACAGCGTTAAGGAGCTCGTGTCGTAGCAAAGCCGGTGTCGGCGGCATTGGCCGTGCGCAAGAAATCCCGGAAGGCAGTTCATAAATAAAAACAACTTGCAAGATGGGCTGGGTGGGAATCGAATCAGGGTCTCCGGAGTGTGAGACGGAGACGCTACCACACAGTCATGAGTTCAATGGTTCAAAGCGCGACAAAAGCGCCTCTAGTGAATGCGTTGTTGCCTTAGAAACGTGCGGTAGAAGGTTATACTGCGGTTTATATCGGTAATTCTGAGCATGTAAATTACAAAAGTCGCAGTTAAACGAGTAGCGAAGTACGTTTCCGCTACATTTCTTCTGCGCTTGGCGCACACGCAGAGCCATCTTACGGCAAGCACAGAAGACCCCCTCTTCGCAATGTGCGGCGCTGCTCCGACAGGTGGCGCGCCACTCACCCGCTTCTCCCCTTCGTCTCGTCAAGATCATGCCGAGCGAATGAGTGGCCGGTGCGAACAGGGTGCGATAACGCTATCGCGTTCCACTCTTGAAGGCGATGCTTAAGCGTCCTCCAAATTTTTCTCTTGTCAGTAAAGGTGAAGCAAATGCTTGCCCCTCCTTCACCTGAGATAGAGCCTTGTCGAGTGATGTCCGCTTACAGATTGAGTTATTTGGATCTGTTGTTGTAATGCTAGGCTAATTGGAAAATAAAAGATGGTTGTTCCCAACGAAAATAGTAACTTCTTCTGAATATTGATGATGTTCTCCCCAATACGATATGCCAGGATGTTAAGGATTCAAACTACAACCAGTAATACAAAGATACACGTAGATAAGTATCTGTCTGATAAAATAGCCATGATTAACCAAGGAGGTTTATTAACTCGTGGGAAGTCTGCGAAATCAGGCCCCTACTGTGCGGCTTCACCTTCGGGACATAGCTCCCACTCCAGCAGTTTTTCTGTAACCTCCCCGAGTTCTTTCCTTTTATTTCTTGTTTTGCCGGCCTCAACGAATCATAGCTTTCATTTGCTTCAGGGAGTGCGCATTAAAAGATCCGGGCGCCTATACGAACCGTTCACTGCGCGGTTTGCGTTATTGCATTGCACGTTGCATCGGCAAGCAATCAAGAGAAGCTGCACACTAGCGGCCATAATCGTCCGTAAGCGACCATGGCGAGCCTCTAGTAAAACAAGAAGAACGAAACATTGTCAAAGTCAGCGCCCAGCTACGTGGGTCCGATAGGGGATAATTGCGCCATTCTGCGTCTGACGCAAGCACTTACAGTCGCAATCATTCTGCGCCTGTCGTTCTCGGACGCAGAAATACGTTGACCCTGCGCGGACCGTCGAAACACGCGCCGTGGTCTCGCCTTAAGCCGTAACCCCTCATTTGCGTAAGCACTACGCTGAAAGCGATTCATTACTAAAACGTGGCAAGCTCGCGACTGCAGCGTGACGTACGTCTCGCCTTAACTATACGGCATGACGAAGCGATTTGATGTCAAAGTAATTAATGTTCTTTTCACTAGGCCTGTCTGGACACTTTCTGATGCAAAGGATTGAAGCAGCTTACCACATGGTTCAAAGAAGAACGCGTTCCGTGGTTGAAGCCGCGTTAGTCTACAGCAAGGGTGGCCAAACAGTGGCTCGAGAGCTCCATGTGGCTCCTCGGAGGTCCGAATGAGACTAGCGACTCCCTGAGCTATGTGCCTCTACCCCTCCCCCCCCCCCCCCCTTCGTCTTTGACCGCGCGCGCCTCTCTTCGATATTTCTGCCTGAAATTTGAAACGATGAAAGCGGTGAAGTCAAAACAGCGCGCGAAACTTACGGACGAACATTTAACATAGCCGATTCGGACAGCAACCATGTCATTCGAGTAAAAACTTCACGGTATTTGCTCTGCGAATGGGGAAGCACAATGCCGCGGCACGATGAGCAATCCCTGCATGAACGGCATACACTGTGACCTACATATATTGTGCCCAGCTTTGTCGGACGAAATGAAAAAAAAAAGAAAAATTTTGCCACGCCCTCCTTTCTACTGCAGCTCTTCACTAAAAAGATTATTTTTTATGCCTTTTTGCATATGTCTGTCTGGCCACCCCTGGTCTATGGGGAAGCTATATTGTTTTGCTTTTTTTAATGCTGCGAACTAGCGAACAAATGCGGCGATTGGTTAGGAACTTCATTACACTTATCAAATGCGACGAGATTTTCGTGTCCATTCGCACTTTATTCATTTAGTTGTAGTCGCTAGGTATTCTTATTTACGTCTGTGCCGTCTGTATACCGCACAGTACTTTCTTGACGGTCTCTTCTTTATTTAGATATTGCGGGAAAATACCGTAGTACGGCGGCGCAGCTACCTGCTACCGCAGTCATGCCGCATTCAAGTGAGGGTGGAACGTGAAAACGCTCGTCTACTTACACTAATGTGCACTATAAAAACTTCAATAAGCCCAAATATTCCCCGCATTCTTCCATAGAGCAACTCTCATAATTCCAGTGATGCTTTGGGGCGTTAACCATCGCGAATCATACAAACGTCACCGGTTCTTTTCAGGATACCTGAGCCAGCTAGTCCTTGAACATTCTATCAAACGTTGAACGCGGTGCTCGTATATACGGACAGGAAGGCACCCTTGGTCCTGTTGCCAAAGCATTCGATCGCAGAACAGCGTCTCGGTCTGAGGAACGATCCGCGATGGGCTCTCGCGATGGAACTCAAGTCGCTCCGGGTCAGCTGCAGCTTAAAAATCTTGCAATTCGCCTGCGGCACAAGGCAGACGGGGTTCGAAGCATGCAGTGTTGACATCGGCACTGATTGGAGTGTCCAGGCACTACCGCCGACGCGACGCGCGGCTTTCACGACAGATGACCTCTGAAGCGCTGGCTGGTCGGCGACAGAAAAGCGCTTATCGTCAGCTAACCCTCCGTGTAGACTCGAACATCAAATGCGGGGTGAGTGCGAGGCGGTCATTTTACGTGCGGCGGTCCTGGAGCGAGCCGATCAAAACTCAAGGTCGGGGCTTGCCCGCGTCAGGTGGCTTCGGGTCCCATTATTGCCTTCCGTACAGAAGCTTGCATCAGTATAGTGTCGGTCACGGGTGCCAACGTAGATAGCGGCGAGAGGTGCGAGAGTGGTTGCCGACGTGTCGCCGACAGCTTTCGCGGGTCGTCTCTCTTCGTCGGCTGTCCGTGGCCGAGTTATTAGCCCGTCATTGGCAGCAGCATGTATTAAAAGAATGCAGTGTGTCTTTATTACGAATTCTTCGCTGCAATTAAATTTGTCGGAAAGGATTCTCCTTTGCAAGCTAGTTAAGGCATTGCTTTTCGGGACAGCCCTTAATTAAAGCTATAGTCGATACAGAGGCACGAATTTGTGTCTCGCCTTTAGGTGTTGTAATTACTCTATGACGTTCGGCTATCACAAAAAGAACTGCGTTGTCACTTTCGCTAGCGAGGTAGCTCCATTTCTTTGATGGACGATAGCGAGAAGTCTGTATACCATATACCGAGTGTCCCAGTTAACTTGGATCAAGATCTTTATCGAAGCCGGGAAACCGGGACGGCGCACGTGGGACTGCAATTTTGCGCACTCATCTTGTTCTGTACATAGACGCGCTCGGAACGTACGTTCCTTTTGTTCCTTTATTCCCAATAGAAGCAAACCTTGCGGAGGCTATATGTCCATCTAAGGCGTTTTGACGGGTCTGTACGGTCAGCATATGCTATTGTCTATTACGTAAATCATTTTTGCTTGACGTGTCAGTGAGTAGATAATAACGGCAGATCTCAACGGTACCACGCCAGTTACTTGCATTCTACACTCTAAAAAAAGTTCACGCCCTTTGGGGTGTATATTTGCCACACAACAATAACCGTCTTCTGTCTTGCCCCCATTTCCTTTCTTGAAAACGCTGCGCTCGTTACTTTCCTGTCGAGAATGCTCTGTCACGCTGATGACGCTCATGCCGTTCATGACTTGGAAGTACCCGGCTCGCAGCATTAAAGAAACAAAATGCGGGCAAGACAGATGGCGATTATTGTTGAGTGGCAAATATACACCCCAAAGGGCGTAAACTTTTCTTAGAGTGTAAGTGATGAAAAAAATACTGGCTGCAAGTACACACGACTGCCGCTTCTGTGCAGTACGATTTCTCTAGAATTCTCTCTTTTTTTTTTTAGAGCTTGGTCCAAGAGAGAGACACAAAAGGGAAGAAAAGACAGGGAGGTTAGCCAGTGTAAATACCGGCTGGTTATCCTGTGCTGGGGAAAGGGGTAAAGGGAATAAAAGGAGAAGAAAGAGAGAAAAAATAACAAGAAAAATGCACACAGTAACGCGATGTTATGCGCAACAATAGTCAAAGGCGGTCGCACAATTCACATGTCTTTAAGAACTTGAGCAAAGCTCTTAAGGCCTTGAGTGCCGAAAGCCGTCTGGACCAGTGTCCAGTTAACTGGCGCACCCGGTATATACATATCAACGTTTGAAGCGCCGTATTTCCACCTGTCGCATAATTCCATCATTAAAGCATTCTTGATTACTTTTTTTAGCCACCTCACCGTTACACTTTAAGGTTAAATACAATTCGGTTGCTTTTGATATTCTTTCTAGGAACAATGTTAACTAAGAATAAAGAACAGTTTTTCTTTCTTTTTTTTTTCATATGGTCGCAACCACGAAACCTCAGAAAATTGTGCTGTTATATATGAGCGTAAGCCAGTGGGCCTAATCAATTCGTGTCCGAACCCTTGATGTAAGCGTTCCTAGACGTGTCTTGCGCCGAGGTAAATCCAGGACACATGATTGTCAACCGCGTGTCCTGCCAGTGCCGAACACTTTTGGGCACGTGACCTCGCCTTTACTCAGTATTTCGCGACACTTGGCGGCGAGAGTGAAGGTCACGTGAGCGTAAACTACATTTTTGCCACTTGCCTCTAAATAATTTTTGAAGCCTCCCTTACTGTGCCCTACCAAGCCAATCAGTCACACTGTGCGCCACTAGCGGTGCGATGTGGAACGTCATGATAGTGCGACCGCTACGCTAAGTGTGAAAGTACGAACCGAAATGTATGCCACATGAGACACGGCATTGAGATATGGTGGCACTAAATTGCCGAACGAAACTACTAATCATGCTGCCACATTAGAACTCGTACTGTCAAATATTTGCCACAACCTGTTACGAAGCTTTCGTCTGATGGTTACGCCTGACAACAGCGGCGGCGCGATTATGCAAGTTCAGTTAGAGTTAACGCTACCCAAAGCACGTCATAACGTCATAAAATAGCGAATCAGTAGACAGTGGGCTGCGGACATCCGAAAGGTGGAGTTAGGTTGAAGCAGAATGAAGCTACAAGGGGTTCTCTGTATTTCCCTTGCAACTCAGGCGGATGCCACGTTTTCCCTTTAACCTAGAAATTTTGTGCCCACATTAAGAGCACAAATTCAATCATTTCCTTACGTGTGCAATAGCCAGGCACACTTTAACTCAATAGCCAGGCGGCTTTAACTCAAGGGCTGTCCGTACGCGTACCTACGTCTTCTCTCTCCCTTCTCTCTCTTTCCCTTCTCCCATCCCCCAGCGTAGGGTAGCCAACCAGACTACTGACTGGTTAATATCCCTGACTTCTTGCATTCCTCTCTCACTCTCTCTCTTTTTCTCTCTCTCTCTCTGTCACCACCTTTACATGTAACAGAAACCCTTGCATTATTCATTGCTGTAGGAAATATGCTCGAAGGAAATAAAAAATGCCCGAAGGACAGGGGAAAGACGTGGCCCAAATTGCTGCTAGGATGTTTGCTTCGAGCTTATTTGGCCTAATCTTAAGTTCATCATATTCAACGCAGCGCGTAGATCTTCAGTTCATTATTACACTGAATAATTCTTCAGCATCAGTCAAGCTAAAAGCCGGCGACTCAATCGGTCTCTCAGAGGTGTAGCTGGTAGCTGTGTCTGTATAACCGTAGGAGTAAAACTTATATAAAAAAAAGCTCGTTAAATTTGTCCGCAAGAAAAAAGCGAGACGCGGGTACACCGTCAATTACGAGCTCACCTGAGGGCATCACTTTTTACTTTTTATTTTTAGAAAATTATCATTAAACACCTTCCAAAAAGGTTTGGGGCATTGCTCTTGTTATTGCAAAACAAGCGCTTTTGATAAGCATACCAGTCCGCCCTTTCGGGTTTTCTCTCGGTCGCCGATGCTCCGTCGACCTGAATAATCGCCGTGCCGGCGAGGAGAGAGTGCGTCTCCGAATAACGCTTAAGTGTATAGGCGCGACTTTCAGGCGCCGCGCGTGACTTCATTTGAGGCGTGAAATAAAGGCCTCGCATCTGCAGCGTACTTAATATATTCAGTGAGCAGCTCGCCGAGCCTATGGGTTATAGGTCCCTCACGCGTTCGGCGTCAAGCGGGAGACTGATTGAAGCTGTGAGAAACTTCACCGACCCGCCTACGGAGTGCGTCTTCGCCGCGTTCCCGGCCATCACGCAGAATAATTTTGCATGCTTCGCGTTCTTTTTTCTTCTTTTTTTAAAAGTGATCGCTGCGTTGGATGCCCACCTCATATATTATGTACAGCTTGCATTCAGTATCGATTGAGTACGAAATCGGAGTGGTGCGCTGCATTACAAGTTGCTCGCCCAATTCGGCTGCAGCTCGAACCCCCTGTGCAAAAGAAGAACGCGCATTCACTCTCCGCGCAAATTTGCCAAAATTTCCCGTGTGTGTGTGTGAAGACATTTATTGTAATGAGGTCCGGAGGCTCGACTTCTTAAGTCAAGGCGGGCCGCTACCACGTTGGCACTGTCAGGCCAAGCCTTTCAGCGACGTCATGGGCCCTCTGGACGGCCCCTAGTTGGTCCTGAAACAGTGGGCTTTGAATCCTTTTCTCCCACTGCGTCCATTCTTCAACGAGGTTGGGGAGAGTCGCGGGACACCCGGCCAGCATACGTCTGATTCCGATGATGCCATTACAATTGTTGCAGTCCATCTTAATCTCCCTCTCTGGATATATTTTATTATTGGGGCACGGTGTGAGATATGTACCTGTTTGCAATAAGCGCAGTGAGACTGCCTGAGCCCTGTTCAGTTTTGAATGTGGCAATGGGAATTGCCTGCGTCCTAAATAGTAGTATTTGGTAATGTCATTGTATGTTATTAAATGATCTATAGATTCCCTGGCTTGATGGTGAACGGTTAGGTTGTGTCTATCACGGTTAGCAAGTCCTCATGCCAAGTCATGAGCAACCTCATTGAGGTTTATCCGAGTCTCATCCACCTTCCCCATATGCGCAGGAAACCATCGGATTTCAGTTCTCATAATCCTAATCTTTTCAAAAAGTTTAGCTGCAGCACCAGCTACGTAGCCTTTATCAAAACACTTTATAGCGGATTTCGAATCACTGTAAATACAGGCCCACTTATTACTCCTGATGGCTAGAGCAAATGCCACTTGTTCCGCCACCAAGGGGTCCTTGTTAAAAATAGTGACAGCATCTTGCACCTTCCCTTGATAATTTGAGACAATGGCTGCATATGCTTCTTTACGTTTCACCCAGGCTGCATCAACTATAGCTGCCAATTGGTTCTGCTGTTTTATTTCCTGCAAGAGTGCTTTAGCTCTTGCGTTTCTCCTTTCGACATTATATTCTGGATGCATGTTTCTGGGGAGAAAGTTGATCTGATCTTGTTCCTAACGTCAGTCCTTAATTCTACTTCAGCCTCTATTGGGCTCTTTGATGTATTCAGTTCTGCACCTATTGCCTGTAATATGTTCCTGCCAGCTCGTGACTTTGTCAATATTTCGTGTTGCGCTAGCTGTTGGGCCTCCGCGATTTCTTCCATTGTGTTGTGCACCCCTAGACTCACGAGTTTGTCAGTTGCAACGTTACTGGGTATCCCTAGGGCTACTTTAACGAGCTTCCTGAGCATCACATTAAGTTTGTTAAGTTCTGCCTGCTTCCATTTGAATAATGCAGCCACATAAGTGAAATGACAGAGAGCAAAGGCGTGTATTAGCCTCAAAGCGCTGTCTTCTCCTAAGCCTCTGTGTCTATTGGTAATCCTCCTTAGTACCCTAATGACTTTATCTGTTTTATTCGAGATATGTTGCATTGTTCTATAGTTAGCATTGTTTCCGTCTATGTGATGCCCAAGAACCTTGATTGTTTCAATTAGCCTGACTTCGGATCCTTCATGAGTGAATAAGCACACTCTTGGCTCATCTTCTGGAATGTAACCTCTTGGTTTGCGACCTTTTCTGCGATGTTTAATGACCAAAAGAGTTCTGTTTTGGCTGCCGAGCATTTCAACCCCATGTCTTTCAGTGTGTTCTCTACAACATATAGACTTTCGTGTAGTCTGGTCTCTGTCTGTCCTACATTACCCTTGGCACTCCATATGGTTATTTCGTCGGCATATACCACATAATGTATACCCTCAATTTTCTCCAGATTTCTTCCAACCTTGGACATTGCTAAATTAAATAGCATGGGTGAGAGCACAGCCCCTTGTGGAGTGCCCCTATTTCGCAAATTCTTAGCTTCTGATTTAAGCTCACCCAGCATGAGTTGTGCAGTTCGATTTCTAAGAAAGTCCTTAATCATGTTAAAAAGTCTCTTACCTAACCCCATCTCCGAGAGGACGCCAAGTATTGCCTTATGCTTTATACGATCAAAAGCTTTTTCCACATCCTATCCCAAAAGAGCTTTCGTATGCGCTGGGCTGGCCTGTATAAATTGGTGTTTGGTCAGCAGCATAGCATCCTGAGTTGACAGCCCGGGACAAAAGCCGATCAAGTCGTATGGGAGGATGTCGTTCTGCTCAACGTATTTAATGAGTCGATTTAGGATAACATGTTCCATAGCTTTGCCTAGACATGACGTTAAGCAAATAGGACGGAGGTTGTCCAGAGTGAGTTGTTTTCCTTGCTTTGGTATGAGGATAGTACGGGCCACCCTCCATTCCTCTGAGTATACGCCTTTTCTCCAACATTCATTGAAATGTTCAGTTAGATAAGAAATTGATTCATCATCCAGATTTCTTACTATCTTATTAGTTATTCCGTCAGGTCCAGCCGCCGATCTACTATTAAGACTGTGAAGGGCCGCCCTCACTTCACTCTCAGTGAAGTCCCGGTCAAGTTGTTCACATATGCCTCCCGTATATTCGGGGCTCTCGTCTTCTTCGTTTGGTTGTTTAGGTGGGAGATATTTGGCTGCGAGACTATCCATGATATCTTTCTGTGTTTTATCTTGGCTTTCCTGATGAACCAACTTAGATATAGCTGTTCTCTTGCTTGTCCTTGTTTCATTCTCTTTGACAAGTGCTTGAGGAAGTTCCAGCTAGCTCCATGCTTGAGTCTACCATCAGCCGAATTACAGATCTCATCCCACTGTTGCTTCACGAGGGCCTTCGAGTGATCATCAATTTCTCTGTTTAAATTGCGCTATTTTTTTTCCTTAGCCTTCTGTTACGTCTCTGCATTTTCCATCTCTGTAATATAGACTGTTTGGCCTCGATCAGATGCGCCAGCCTGCTGACCATAGCCTAAATATTTTCCTCTGTCCTGATTTCTTTAGTGGCTTATTTGACGTCCTCTCTGAGCTGGGTGACCCACGTCTGAAGGATATCCTGCTCGGCATCTAGAGGCCCCCCATTCCTTCTGTTAGCCCTGATTTTTCTGAGCTGATCCCAATCAGTAAATTTGACGATTCTAGTTTCCTGTCTCGGTATGCGTATGGTTACGTGTATGATATAATGATCGCTCCCGAGATCCATGTTTGAATTTTCCCAATTGGCTCCTCTTGAGTTGTTTACAAAAGCAAGATCTGGTGTGGAGTCCCTGCTTGTGGACGTGCCACAACGGGTGGAATACGTCGGATCAGTAATCAAGCATAACCCCAGATCCATGGCAAGACTGCATAGCTCCTCTCCCTTCTTTGCCCGGTGCAGTTTGTTTCAGCAGACACCTGTGCTTAATTGCGCTCCTGCAAGATGATCCGTTTTTGTTGCGATTTCCTCCGTCAAAGTTCGCTTGTAAAGTATGTAAAGCCATGGCAGCGACAGTTTCAGTAACTGCGCACAAATCAAAGAAGCAATATTGCAGTGCATGATCATTACGTTATGTACATCGCATAGAACTTCTTGACAAGATGGCGGCGTGTTGGTCTGCGATGCTTTGCTTTCACGCTCGTGAAAACGGCGTCCACGGCAAAAAAGAGGCGTACATGACAATGATGATAATTAGCATCAAATGTGACGCATGGTCACAATAGAAGATGCGCCAGTCAGGTGATCGGCAGAAAACGTCACAAGCATCAGCGGTGTCAGTGCCAAGAATGAAATCAGCGACAACACCACATTGTCTGTTTCTTTTTCTTTTATTTTTTACAGAGTTTTATCTCACGCAATTTATAGCCGTCAAGTGCCCGATGTATCAGCGCTGCAAATGTACAGGAAAGAAAATATTTTCCTCAGATCTCGTACGCTACACTAGATCTTTTCGACCGTGACATCAGAATTTTCGGCCTCAAGTTTGAATAGTCCCCAGCCGGGACCTTCAAAACGACTCACCGAGCCTTAAAAGCAAAAAAAAAAGTTTTTAACGCCTGGGCAGCCTCCTTACCGCCGACCCAAACATTGAATTACACAAACACTGAACTTCGCAAATGATGTAAGAATACCTTTATTTCACAGTCATCTCGAACGGGGTTTACGCTGCCAATACGCCCCGCAAGTGGATGCTAGCATATACCTTGTCCTATTGAGTGATGGAAACAGTAAATATGACTGTGTTACTCAATTCCTCGCAATTATTACACTAAACACAAGGTAACCACATATTGATGACACAGAACAGAAATGAAAACAGACCTGACGCACGAGTTAGGACGGTCTGAAGAAAATATACAGAAATGAGAAAAAGGTCATGATCACCTCGAAGGACAAGGAATTATCGTAAGCCTATGGCCAAACAGCTGCTAACATAATGTTCTATAAAGCTATACATCCAAACTAAATAAATCTAGCTTACTTAGATGTGGGTAATCTAAGAGTACTAGAGTTTCATTAGGAAAAGCAGTTGTGTACATCCCGTCCTGCGAGACGGGAGCGCAACCTGAAGGTTGTGAGGGTATCCCAGTCACATTATATTTACCTAAAGAGCACTTTTATTGCTGTAATCGTGCAGAATCTATATATTAGTGAATTTATTTCAACAATTCTTACTTTAAATCGTTATATTACGCTTCAACCTCACCCAACCCGCAACCCTCTAATCGCCTTGCTTCTTCGCCATTCAACCGTACTGTGTGAGCGCAAAAATTTGAACAAGCAAGTAAGCAAAACCAAGATTGTGATTTTCGCTGCAGGGGAATGCCTGCCGACGCATTGAATGCGTTGAGAGCTGAAGGAATCCCTGAAGACACACTGACTCTTCCTTTTTCTTCTTTTTTGGGGAGCTACGCTAAGCTGCGTCAATACATTGTAAGTAAAAAAAATTCTAATAATTATGGGGTTTTACGTGCCAAAACCACTTTCTGATTATGAGGCACGCCGTAGTAGAGGACTCCGGAAATTTTGACCACCTGGGGTTCTTTAACGTGCACCTAAATCTAAGTACACGGGTGTTTTTCGCATTTCGCCCCATCGGAATGCGGCCGCCGTGGCCGGGATTCGATACCGCGACCTCGTGCTAAGCAGCCCAACACCATAGCCACTGAGCAACCACGGCGGAAAAAAAAATTCTGAGTACACCTAAGCACATCATATGAGTTGGGACGACTGCGAACGCATTAATGCCCATTTGAACGCCACTGAGTGGTCCTTCAAGTTGTGAACTCCTCGCGGGCAATTAAGCGAGCGCGTTGAGACGCTTGGCGGGTTTTGATTTGGCCTTACCGAGGCGCAATTGGAATGCAGGCGACAGCTTTCGCGGCCAAGGAACGCGCGGATAACACAAGCTTCCGAGGGCGAGAGCACAACGGTGAAGTCTCGTGGCGGCGATGCCCTCTCCCCCAGGCAACACGTGACGCACTACTGCAGCAGCGGGTGCTCCCTTTCGACCGCTCTGCTCCGTCGAGGCGCGCTTGTGACGTGGCGTCGCGGCCAAAGGGACTTTAGGTGCCATTTCGCGGCTACAGACGGGAGACACTCGCTCTTTCGCGCAGTGGGCCATTTGACGCTTTCGCATCGACAACTGAAATCTCGGCAACGTTTGTTTTTCTTCATACCGTAAACGCGCGCACAAAACATGAACTGCGAAAAAGGACCGGGTTTGCGCCTGCCTCAACCTTTGTATTGGTCCGTGCTCTCTGCGCATTGCGTCATAACGTAACTTAGAAGCATGCAGAATATCTGTGTTCGCTGTTTCTAAGATGTGCTATTTAAATTCACTTGTGTAAAGCATACCGGCATGTCGGAAACTGATGAAATGCGGTTGTTTGCTTCAAGTCAGGGGTACAATCAGGATTCGATGGCAACAAAAGGTCACTAGGACGCCTCGCATTGGGCGCTCAGGGGAAGACTACATATGAAGCTCCGCAGGGTGATATCGGTTGGACAAGTTTTGAAGTGAGGGAAGCTCACAGTAAAGTTGATCATAAGGAACTACTGAGGAACATGGAAGAAAGTAAATGAGCTGTTGAGAGTGTTGAGGTATTTGTACAGAAAAAAACATTGATTGACAGTGCAGGAAAAGAACTAGGAAGCTTACCAGCAAGTATGCGGCCTGTAGGGTGAGCAACACAGCAACAAAGAACGTCAAGCGGAAAGTCAGAGAGGCTGAAATTATCTCATGGGTGGCGGCAATGCAAAACAAACCTGCCATGAGTAAATACTTAAGAGGAAAAAACGAAATCAGGAAAGAAACAATTTAAGGTAACTTATAGGGAAGCTCATTACTTTTCGAAGCGAGATTAGGATGCTTTAGAACACGCACCTATAAAGCGAGATATAAGAAAGAAGAAGCATGTGCTTGCTGCGGTAAAGCTAGGGAAACGATGGAGCATGTTTTATTAGAATGTGAAGATATCTGCCCAGCAGTAGATTTAGGCACCTCTGGCCTCCTTGAAGCCCTTGGATTCAGCGAGAGCGGGGGGAAAGTAAACAGGTCCTCAATAGAGTTTAGTAAGAGGCGATTGAAAGATTGGTGGAAGTAGGGAAACGACAAAAAACGAAGGCGGACAAAAACAAGGTTCACACTAGGGGGTCAGAAAATTTGGTTATGGGAATTTATCGTGTGCGTTTTTTTTTTTCTTTTTAACATAGGTGGGACATTAGACAATATTATAACAAGAGCTTGGTGGCGCAACCCACCACACCGTTCCAAAGGGGACGTTCATAGCATCCATCCATCCATTCATGTAGATAGGAGTCGATGATGAATAACCTACATGTCTAGCTTGTAGGCTGGTTTCAAATAAATATTTATTCTCCTTTCCCGTCAGTCATAAATAGTTTTCTTTTTCTTTTCTAAGGTTGTTCACTGAGCTGGTATTATTTATAGCAACAAACGATCATCCTAACCCCGCCCCCCTCCTTTCTTTTGTTTTGATAACATGAACACCTTTCGCTTCTTCATTTTTCCAATAATAATATTTCTAACTTCGCCATCGTTACATGGGCGACGTTATCCAGGCAGCTGACGTGAGGCACCCGCCTTTTTATCTCGGTAGAAACTCGTACCTGATTGCGCGTCGAGTGTTTCGTTCCTGAAAAACGACTATTTCAGATCGTGAAAGACGGAGGGACCTTGCGACCTGACCTTGCCCTGCACAAAAGCGATCACCGGTGTCAAATAGTAAGAGTATAGTAAATAGTAAGAGGCCATCCGTAGTATATACTCCCAGCGTCATCAACATCGGCACCTGTTTTCCAGGATGTTCGCCCTCCAAAATTTGCAGCCATACATTCGGTCTGTTTTCTTTCTTTCTTTCCTTTTTTTGCAGCCGTTGTTATTGTTAGTCATTTCGTTCTTTTTTCAGTTTCCATAGTGCCCATTGATGTTCCGACGAGCGGCACTTAAGTCAAGAGAACGAAAGAAGCCCATTCCACGTGTAGAACAAAACCGAGAGAAGGCCATGTGAACATTATACTTGTAAAGAGATCCCGGTTACTGAAGTAATTGCCGGCTACACTGGCGAGAGTATGTCGGATGGGTTCGATAAGGTAGACAATAAAATAAGTCATTTGTAAGAAACGGCCATTGAAGTTCCTCTCTGGTCTTCCAAGTTCTTCGGAATTAGTGAAGTTACAGAGCGTTTTCTGTTGTTGTGTAAACACATCATGGGTATATATGTCGCAGGCGCGTACCCTGGATTTTTTTCTCGGGGGGAGGGGGGGGGGGGAGGGAGCAACCCAAGGTAACATTTATATGCAAATGAGGGCGGGAGGAGGAGGTACCTTTACTAGCACAAATGTGAATAATACCCACCATTCGTCATAAACAGGCGTATACCCGCAAAAGAGAATTGAAATTAAGGGTATCGCACGAGTACGCTTGTGAGATACACCTCTCCTTTACTTGGCAAACAAGGAACCACATCAAATGGACTAGCGCATGAAAAAAGCGCAGGAAGAACATTTCCAAGAACAAGTAAACAAGCGAAAGTGTAAATATTTCTAGCAGCGCTTTTTTAATTAGCTCTGGAAGAATTATAGAGAAATATATATTTGCGGAACAATCGCAATTCCTTTGGGTCCCTCGTTTACTGTTCTACCAAGTAGCAAAACCGAAGCGTGTTGTTATTTGGGAAGTTGCCTAATGATGCGTGGTCAGCAGTCCCGTACAACCGCGTAGAGCTTTGGACGCTGCGGTTCTAGACATACTGCGCCCGCCGCGGAAGGTTAGAAAAGCAATGACATTAGCGCAACAGAGAAGTGGCTACATCAGGTGGCTCGACTGATAACTGTAGGAGCTTCACTCAAAACACACGGAATTATTATCCACTTCCAGCGGCGTTTTCTCTACTTCCTTTTTAAATAAAAAGATGTTGATCGATAAATATTTTCACAAAAAATGGTAAAATTTGTCAATTTTTGCTTTTCCTTCCTGTTTGGCTGTTGCTTTGGCTCTCTCCCTTAGTAGACCCCTCAATTTCTTAACTCCTTGCGGCTCTTCTTTCCAGTTGCTTATTTTGCACGTAAAATCCTGCACAATTAGGCAAAAGCCAGACGAGGTAATGGGTGCCAGTCATATTACTTGTGGGTTTAACGGTTATTTCAAGGTCTGATGATGGACGCTCTTTCGCATTACTTTATTTTCCACCTTATCTAACCCGTATCGCGGGTATATAGTTCCGAGGATCTGTCAGCGTCGCGGTGAGCCGTTGCTCGAGGAAATAATGAAGCAAAAGAATAAGTTAAACGCAACTGGTGTTTTCTCCGGCCGCACCTCGCTCCACGAGCGTACGTGCCAGCTGACTACGAACCGAATCCCTTTCCTGGTCCCTGGATCAGTCTAAACAAAGAGCATTGAACTAACGAAGCAAAAGCGATGCGCGTGATCGTTGAATTGATGGTGACAGCTGAACTCATCTCGAGTTAATCGCGCGCGCACCGAATTGAGGACAAAACTGGCCTTCACACCCCAGGAGATGCCGATGACTACCGTCATCCAAAAGGACTGAAAAATACAGACGATTCCACTCTGTGAAGACGGAATGACAGCGAAAGCTGACGACAGTCATAGCTCTCAAACTCAAAGAAAATTGGTTCACCTGCGCCGCGGGTCGGCTTCAAGACAGTGCAACGCCAGGTCGACCCCCGGTGGAGGTGAAGCAGGCGTTAAGCACCACACATACGTGGGCCAATCCCGAAGGTAGTGCGATGCCAGGCCGACCCGCGGCAAAGGTGAAGCAGGCGTCAAGCACTCCCCATACGTGGTCTGATCCCGAAGATAGCTCAATACCGGGCACACCCGCAGCGGAGGTGAAGTAGGCGTTAAGAACTTCCCATACGTGCAACCGAAGCGCGCGTTGCAGGTTCCGGAGCCCGCAGGGGTACGTGGCATTGAACTTGAGCCCTTTCTACACTATCATCAGGATCAGCCCACATGATTTTTTCTGTTGACGGACGCCGAAAAAACTACGGAAAGTTAGTCATACAAAGCTTTTGCTGTAAATGGCAGCAAAATGTTGACCGCCGAATAGATTGATTTGGCGGTGCTTTAGTAATGTGTGTGCGGAGTGGTGGTGTGGGAGGGGAGGCGGGGGGGGGGGGGGGGAGTACGTGCCTGATATGTCGCACGGTTACACTTCTCCGGTTTATCTGCGCTCCACCCATACTACACTTCTCGAACTACTGCAATCTTTACGGTTGTTGTCGCTGCTGTAAATAATTATATTGGGCCAAAGTACTAGGAAACGCGGTTTTTGTGTTTTGACCTTTGGCGACCGTTTACAGAGCTAAATGCAATACTTGAGCTGCGCTTGCAAGAGGAAGCCCAAGAGGCTGTCCTGTATCTTCTTTCGCTCCGACGGCCGCTCCAGGGAGGGAGGGAATGTGGGCGTTGCTCCATACAGAGAAGACTTCGACTACCCGGTGCTGAACATCACTAGGCCCCGAGTGCTCCCGTATAAGACGCTCCAGGTTTGCTCGTTCTACTCGAACCGGCCACCAACGGCAATGTCACCGACGAACAACAACCGACGAGCAAACACAACCGCCCTTTACCGCACTCTCATGTGACATGTAAGAATAGTATGGTAATCTGTTCATTTTAGCTTGTTCTTCCATTCGCTTTTCACCTTTGTCCTACCGGAGCAGGTCGAGAAACTGTCTCTTTTTCTTTTCTATAGTTCTTTGTTTCTCAGCCCGACTGTCATTTAATCGTATAAACGCACTGCTGCACCGGAGACCGGTCACCTCTGCATTGGGACAGTGAGAGAAAAGCAGGTCGGGGCTTGCTTCGATATAGAAATTAAACATAGAAAAAACCGCAGTGATTCCGATGAAGCCAGAAGAGGGTACTGTGAAGGCACACGCCAGACGCGGCCTACATAGGAGAGTTGCTTCGTGACGAGGGAGACCACAGACGGGGATCCGGACACCTCTGTCCCGATCAAGGGAGGAATATTAGCTTAGGTTTTTATCACTGTTCACGTGTGATCGTGGGGGGCCACGTCTCTGCTGGACTGCCTCTCACATGACCCGAAATTGCGCGCGGGACGGCCTGCCTGGCTCTGCGTGCTGCTGGCAAAGATTGCCGGTAGTCAGGGGGGCGCAACAGAGACGTCCGAATCGATATTAATGGCGTGCAGCGATCCGCGTCTATTTCAGTCTCTTACACGGCAGCACTCCCGGTGAATCGGCCGAGTCACGGTACGTCAGAACTCTGCGACCACAAACCAGATGAAGAAAGAGAAAAGATTAACAAATACTAACACGCACAATGGAGGGGCCGTGAATGGGGCTGAGAGGTATAAAACCAGCAGGTTTAACCAGGGCTGCTTTCGGATCGTGGTTATAACCACGCCCGGGTGTTTCGGGCTGGGCTCAACGGCGTCAGAAGACGAACGAAGGTGAAAAAAGAAAGAAAGAGAACAACAGAACGACGAATCTGAGCAGGAAATAAACGCTACACGCATAGCGTGTCTATTAGATGAGAGGAGGTGCGAGTCAGAGGAGGAAGAGTCGAGAAGAGAAAGAATCGGCTTCGAAAGGGCCGTCAGTTCACGTGAGCTCGATACGGAGAGACCCGCGCACCACCTGTTGAGGCGGCCGGCCGTCACCTCCGCGGGTTCTCTCCCTTCCCCAGCCTAACCTTTCACTTTCCACCCTCCTTCGATGCTCATAACCCGGCACGCAGAAGAAGACCTGCGGCGGGAAAGGGGTGTAGCCTCATGATCTGACAGTTTCGGGGCGCCGCTCTCCTCCTTATCGGAAATATTTTGTTTCCACCGGCGAAACGGCTGAAACGCAGTCGCAGAGAGCACGATCGGCCCCGTCTGTGATGCGTGCTAAGTCCGCACGCCTGCGCACCTGCGACGACGCCGTTGCGATTCCGTCCTCCTTCCCTCAACTATTCACTACCCTCCCCTCTCCCCCCCCCCACCCAGCCCCCGGCAACCTCCTTGCGCCCTAGGCACTCCCGCCGCTGCTGCTGCCGCCTCCCGTAACCCTTGCATCTCACCTCTATACCCCCCTTGAGACAGCCGGACCCCGCCCGGTGATTCGGCCGCGCGTATAACGGCTGGTCCGCGATCGCCGGCTCTGAACTCTGCCACTCACGAAAGTTTTGCACCCCCCCCCCCCAACCCTCTTCCTTCTCCGAAGCCGCGTGAAGATCCATTGTGCAGCGGCACACGAACGCTCCGAGACAAGCGAAGCACGCGTGTTTCGCGCCATAAGCACGCTCGCGTCGTACACGCTTGTCGATTGGCGCGCAAGTCTCTCCTCGGGAGAGCACGTTCGCGGGAGGCACCTAAAAATGTCGCGGCATTTTGCTGCTGCTTCTGCTTCGGTGGCTGCTGCTGCTGCTGCTCCTTTTGCTGCCGCCGCTGTAGCTTTCCGTGCTTCCGAAAGCCAGAGTCCTCCTCGCCTACCACCGGCCAGCCGCGTTCATTTTCTTGATGCTCTTAAAAACCCGTGAAATAGGGTCCACGCGAGCGCGCGGATGCTATTACGGGGAAGGCCAATCGAAACCTTTGACACCTGTCGCCTTTTTCTCTCGCTCCTGTACTTTTTTTTTCTTCGCGCGTTTGTTTAGGAGAAACCGGGCGCATCTTCGAAACCCTTCCGTGCGTAGCTGTTTTATTCTTTTTTTTTTCTTGTTTGTCGAGACGATTTGTCTCTTTGGAAGAGCCGGGCGCGCAGTGTATTTGCAGACGCTCATCCCGAGTTCCTTCCAGGTTTGAATGCGTACGTACGTGTCCAATTGCGCGTACTTGTGTGCGGGCTTCACCTTTCGTTCTTTTTTTCCCCTCTGTACAAACGGAATACGCAATTCTGGGAGTGAGGCACCGAATGAGACGCGTTTCGTCTGGACGTGAGATCGTCACATTTTTTTTAATTTTCGCGCAGAAAACAAGAAATGGGATTCCTTGTGGCCCAGCCTCGAGTGGAGCAATCCGTTGGCGTTCACTCGATCCCTTGGGGCGAAAGGTTGCCTCCACGAAGAGGGTGAATTTGTACGGTGGTTAGGCTTCACGGTCTGTGCACGCACACGTGCAAGGCGTTGAAGTTTGCCGTGTACAGTGTAAAGCCGATACTAGAACAGCTTCCGTCATGCGCCGATGCTCCAACGACGTTCAAAATACGACAAATTTTGCTCGTGCTTTCTTTTTTTTTTCCTGGGGCATTCAACGTTTCTTTTGCATTCCTTTCGACCGGAGTTTGTATATCCTCATAAAGCTAACTTGTGTTTCGCGAGGCTGAAATAGCAGTCAGCCATTTTGCATCGTTCCCGTTTCCCAAACGTAGCCTGCCCGCTTCCCGCTTTCGTTTTTCACTGGAACGTCTTTTGCCAACCTGGAGAGCTAATACTAGCACGTGCCCCCGCAGGTCTCCGTCCGAACCAGCTGTACTGTTAAATTTATCGTGGCACGTTAATCACGGGGAAGTTGGTTAATAATAGATTCACTGCTTTCCAAGGGGAGGAGGACATGCGTATTCACCCGCGTTTGGACGACAACGTCGGTAGAACGTACCCTTACATTTATGATTTTGTGCATTCGCGGGAGCAGACGGCGTTGAATGTGCCTGCAAAGTGAGGCACAGACAGTTCAAAATATACAAAAGTTAAGACTGAATTAATCACTAAGAACGTTTTCGCCGCGGTGTGCGTCGTTATAGACCAGTGGTCTTACGAGAAGCCGCGGTAGCGGTGGTAATAACGGGATTCGTGGTTGCGCTACTATAATTGTTGTGGTAATTGTGGTGGTAATTGTTGTGGCTCAGCAGCGTCGCGTTCTGTTTCGCTGCGTTTCTGCATTGAATCTCTTTATGTAATTCGACACTTAACTCGGCACTAACAGAAACATTACCAAACGCAACTCAAGATTTTCCGAAAGCTTACAATGTACATACTGAACCATAACAAAACTGTATAGCCCAGCTTGCCACCTTTACTTCAACATGAAGCTCCGTCATGCAGTTGATTTGCGAATACTGGCATTTATTTTGTCAGTACACGGCCAAGATTGCGCCCAACTATTATTCCTGCAGCCTCCGCCTGTTATAGCACCGCAGAAAGCTCTGCACATAGGGCTGACATCTTCAGCTTACATTAAATCTTCTCTTTCTTTCTCTTTCTCTAAATTACTTGAGAGTTGCACTAGCTTTCTCGTGTTGGTTGATTATTCCCGAGTTATCAACGTGTCTGCCCTTGTGGGTAGTGTGTTGCAAAGTACTGCTTCGTAGATGGTCATCTTCAGACGAATTATGTCCCTTGTAGGACAACAGGCCTCAAAGGAGATCAGCGATCACCCCCGCCTACCATTAACCAATCTCGCACTATACGTTTTCGAATGCCAAGTAGTGTGCCTTCCCAAAAGATCTTTTCCGAAAGCACATGTGCGCTGCGGTTTCATTCAAATGAAGTGTTATACCCTACTCTCATTCAAAACTTGCCTGAGTAATTAGCACGTGACAGCACAAATGGCAGACCCATTTGTCTGTAATACTTCAATAATTTAACATGCCTTCCTTATTAATTATATGGAGCATCGTCCGCGTTTCTGTTGCATTGTAGGCCGAGGGGAATCGAATTATCCATGATTAGAGGAATTGGTGCATCATCGCGTGCTTGTGAATTCTTAGTTTCATGTACATTATTGACCTAGTCAACAAATAAGCAACACTGCCTCCAAAGAACTGCAAAGACTGACGTGAATGGCAAAATCATTGAACTTCACGCTTCATTTGCAGACCCACACTTCACTGCAGGCACGTACCCAGGATTTTTTTTCGGGGGGGGGGGGGGGCACCACCTCCATCATCATCATCATCATCATCATCATCATCATCATCAGCCTGTTTTATGTCCACTGCAGGACGAAGGCCTCTCCCTGCGATCTCCAATTACCCCTGTCCTGCGCCAACCGATTCCAACTAGCGCCCGCGAATTTCCTAATTTCATCGCTCCACCTAGTGTTTTGTCGTCCTCGATTGCGTTTCCCTTCTCTTGGTACCCATTCTGTAACCCTAATGGTCCAACGGTTATCTAACCGGCGCACTACATGACCTGCCCAGCTACATTTTTTCCTCTTGATGTCAATTAGAATATCGTCTATAGCCGTTCGATCTCTGATCCAAACCACTCTCTTTCTCTCTTAACGTTATGCCTAGCAATCTTCGTTCGATCGCTCTTTGCGTGGTCCTTAACTTGCTCTCAAGTCTCTGCCCCATATGCACTGGCAAAATGCACTGGGAAATGCACTGGCAAATGCATCGGCACTGGACATATTGCACTGGCAAAATGCACTGATTGCACACCTTACTTTTCAATAATAATGGTAAGCTTCCAGTCAGAAGCTGGAAATGTCTGCCGTATGCGATCCAACCTATTTTATTCTTCTGTGAATTTCCTTCTCATGATCAGGGTTCCCTCTGATTAATTGACCTAGGTAAACGTACTCCTTCACAGTCTCTAGTGGCCGACTGGCCATCCTGATCTCTTGTTCCTTTGCGCGGCTATTTATCACTATCTTCATCTTCTGCATAATAATATTCAACCCCACTCTTACACTCTCTCTGTTAAGGTCTCCAATCATTTGTTGTAACTCGTCTACATTGTTGTTGAATAGAACAACGTCATCGGCAAACCGAAGGTTGCTCATATTTGCCGTCGATCTTTACTCCCAAGCCTTCCCAGTTTAATAGCTTGAATTCTTCTAAGCACGCAGAAAATAGCTTTGGAGAAATTGTGTCTCCCTGTCTGATCCCTTTCTCTATAGGTATCTCACTGCTTTTCTTGTGTAGAATAAGGTAGCTGTGGAACCTCGTAGATATTCTAACGCGAAAGACGAGTCAGTAAGACGAGAAACTATTTAGAGATTATATTGACAACAACGGTTGCAGCGCTGACCGGTTAGATTCACAGCGTGAGCCCAGTTCGTTCTTCCTTCTCTTTTCTGGAGTGATGGCACCTACGCGCCTCGTTCAAACAAACAGATACCTCACGCATGTAGCAATATTTTCCAAGCTTTTTACGTAACTGTTCTGTACTCCTTGATTACGTAGTGCCTCTACGATTGCTGGTATCTCTACTGAATCAAATGCCTTTTCGTAATCTATATAAGCCACATAGAGAGGCTTTTGTACTCTGCAGATTTCGCGATAACCTGGTTGATGACATGGATGTGATCCATTGTAAGGTATCTCTTCCTGAAGCCAGCCTGTTCCCTTGGTTGACAAAATCCAATGTTAACCTTATTCTAGTGGAGATTACTTTGGTAAATATTTTATATAATACTGGGAGCAAGGTAATGGTCCCATAATTGTTCAATTCTTTAACGTCTCCTTTTTTTGTGGATTAGTATAATGTCTGCATTCTTCCAGTTTTCTGGGACCCTTGCAGTCAATAGACACTTCGTATAAAGACCCGCCAGTTTTTCAAGCATTATGTCTCCTCCATCTTTGATTACATCGACTGTTATTCCACCTTATCCTGCCGCTCTTCATCGTTTCATGTCTTGCAGGGCCCTTCTGACCTCATCGCTAGTTATAGGAGAATTTCTGTATCCTGTTCATTACTGTTTCTAAGTGAACTATCGTGACTCCTCTGGGTACTGTATACAGGCCAGCTTAGAATTTTTCCGCTGCTTTTATTATATCTTCGAGATTCCTGATGATATTATCCTTCTTATCTGTTAGTGCATACATCATGGTTTGTCCTATTCCAGGTTTCTTTCTTACTGATTTCAGGCTGCGTTCATTTTTTACGGCTTCTTCAGTCTTTCTCATGTTATAGTTTCGAATATCAGTTATTTTCGCCTTGTTGATCAGTTTTGACAGTTCCGCGAATTGCGTAACGCTGTGCGGCCGCCAGTCCCATACAACCGCGTAGAGCGCAGGACTCTGCGATTCTAGACGTACTGCGCTCACTGCGAAAGGTTAGAAAAACATCCACATAAGCACAGCAGAGAAGTGGCTACGTGAGGCGGTTGGACCGATAACTGTAGAAGCGTCATTCAAAACAAGTAATCGTTCTCCACTTCCGGTGGCCTTTTCTCTACTTCCTTCTTAAATAAAAAGATGTTGATCCATAAATATTCTCATAAACAACGGCTAACTTTTTATTATTCGCTTTTGCTTGCAGTTTGGTTGTTGCCTTGGCTCTCCCTTAGTAAATCGCTTAATTTCTCAACTCCTTGCGATTTTCGTTTATAGTTGCCAATTTTGCACGAAAGGTACTATACAGTTAGGGAAAAACAGACGAGGTAACAGGCGACAGTCATCTTGCTTATGGGTTTAAGGGTTGTTGCAGGGTTTCATGATGGACGCTCTTTCACATTATTTTATTTCCCACCTTATCTAACCCATATCACGTGTATATGGTTCCGGGCATCTGCCAGCGTCGGGGCGAGCCGTAACTCAAGGAAACAATGAAGCAAAGAGATAAGTTAAACGCAATTGACGTTTTCTCCGGCCGCAACTCGTTCCATGAGAGTACAGACCAGCTGAGTAACAGCCACATCCCTCTCATGGTCCCAGGATCAGCCTAAACAAAGAAGGTTGAACTAACAAAAGCAACAGCTATGCGCGTGACGGTTGAATAGATGGTGACAACTGAACGCATCTCGAGTTAATCGCGCGGGTGCGGAATCTACGAGAAAACTGTCCTTCACATTACAAGAGATGCCGATAACTACCGCCATCTAAATGGTGTGAAAAAGGCAGCATATAATGCTGACCGATGAACAGCTGCCAAGTCTCAACATTGATCTGGCGGCGCTTGAGGAATGTGTGAGGAGTGGTGGCGTGGGTGGGGAGGGGGGGGGGGGGTATGCCACCTGATTTTGGGGGGGCCGGGCCCCCCCGGCCCCCCCCCCCCCCTGGGTACGTGCCTGCTTCACTGTAAACTGAAACAGGTAAAACCAGATCCGTAAAAAAAGAATATGAGAAAACTATCTCGTCACTTAAAAGTTATGGCGTCCACTCCATCGTCAGCTCTTTTTTTTTTTTGAGAGTCCACAGGCTCTCAACTATGGCCACACCGGTAAGCGCTCGCGCAGAGCAGCCCAAGCAGCCGGGCGAACGGTTACACTTGACATTCGGCTATCTGGTACACCCGCGCGTACCTCCACTTAAGTGCGAGCTCGAAACGAGTGTACAACGACGCGCGAACGAACAAACTCCTCCGATTACCTCCAGGCCTCCCCGCCGACGTCCTTCGATAGCCTCCGCTAAAACGGAACGAAGCACAGGGGGCGTCGCGTCCCATGGCGGAGAGGAAAGCGCCGAAGCAGCGCCCGCGGAATGAAGGCGACCGTCGTTCCCCGGGTCGCGCGGGTCACTCGATTATACGGCGGCTCCTCGGTCGTGCTCGGAGCACGACGACGCGGGCGACTTTTGTTTCCCAGGGCCTCCCCCAGGCCTAATGGCGTCGCACTCCGAGCCGCGCGGACTGCTGCGTAGAGCCTGCGCGGAGACCACGCGGCAAGGCCGAACACACATGCGCTTCTCTCTAGGTTCGCTTCTCCCTAGGCGTGCATCGTATGAAGCTAAAGCTAAGTTTGAACGCGCAGCAGCAGAAAGGCCTGATAGCACTTGCGTAGTGCGACGGAGCATCTGCACATATACAGCGGAAAACAAAAAAAAGCTTATTAGGCGCGGTGCTCGAAAGATGAACGCTATGGAGGTGAGGGTCGATTCTCTGGGAAGCCGTGATCTATCAGTGGTGTTTACGGTGGATCCCGCCACAGGTAGCAATTGGTGGCGCCGCTGACGCGGATAAAATTGCATATAATGCATCGAGAGAACGAGAGAACCTGTAGCGCTGACGACGATTGAAGTGCAGAAGTTTACAGATGCAGAACGCCATTAGAGGGGTATCGTTGTCGGCAAGACCATATGCGTGTGTCAGTCTCGCGCGAACGTCCACGGACGAACGCATACAAGCAGCCTGCGAATGCAAGTATTTTGAGGCGATGGTTCATTGCCGGCTACTGGACGGCCCCGCACGCACATCCACATTCGTTGACAAAGCTGTTCGCGCATAATTCCTATGCCATGGTTTTTCTTATCCAGTTGCGAGGCATAGGTGAAATTCCTCACAGCTAGCCTGCCCTTAGAAAGTGCCGTGTAGCCTGTACACCAAGCAGGCTGATACAACTGTTTGTCTCAACGCATTTCTTGTTTTTTTTTTGCCGCTTCTTTCAACATTTTTGTATGATAAAGTGCTCTTCCTCTCTCTCTCTCTCTCTCTCTCTCTCTCTCTCTCTCTCTCTCTCTCTCTCTCTCTCTTTCAAGCTCTTGGTGGCGATCGTGCACTCGAACTCCGGCAGGCGAGTTTAACTTGTCGATAAGTTCCGGCAGTCGCTCCGCCTGACCGCCCCTTTCACGTATACATGATATCACGGGTCAGTGCCAGTAAAATTCGAACGGCATGGCTCTACTCTGTCTTTTTGCCCGGCTACTGTAACAAAGCAAACGCGTAGAAAGGTGAGCGCACACTGCTTGATTAATACCGTGTAGGACGAAACTAAAAAGTTACACTGTATCGCCGACGGCGCTTCTTAGCCTCACCTCCGAAAAGTCCGCCGCTAATGTGCATGATACGGGGTTCAGCGAATAACCTAGGCCATGGTATGATTTCGCGAAGAGAGCAGCAGGCCAGCAAGCTTAAAGAACGAAGGCGAAAGCAGCAAGTCTATAGGTGTGCTGCAATATTGTAACAAAAAGAGAAGCGACCCCGCGCAGGAGGAAATCGCTAAAAGGACGAGGCGTGTAATACGTCCTTCGATCAGAGCAGCACCAGGCATCGGATCGAGGAGGCCAATTACGAATCCGGAAGCTCCTTGGATTCCGCTGCGCGTTGTCTTTTCTTTTGTATTTATTTTAATCCTCACTGCTTCTCCAGTCCCGCACGACGGCACAATACCGCTCGCGCGAGGACTGACAGCTTCCTAACACGCCAAACGACGCGCAGCACCCCTGATCAGCGTGAGCTGGGGGGGGGGGGGGGTCAGCAGCAGCAGCAGCGCTCAGACTGGAGCTATGCAGACGAGCACGGGAGGCAAAGAGCACGAAAAGAAGCGTTAAACAGCCGCGTCTGCGATCGGCCGGGCTTTCCGGGCCACGAAGCGGCTGTGGCGCGGCTGGCAAAACGCCGGCTGCGGCTAGCCGCGGGCAGTGATCGGCCGCTCTGATGGAAACCGCAGCCTGCCCCTCAAATCAGTTGGTTCCAGCGGGCGCGGCCAGGGCTCCCCTTGCGCCCGAACGAAAGAAGGGTTCGACTCGGCGCCGGTGCTGCAGTGCCGGCGCTCGTTGGCGCGATGGCGCGCGTGCCGCGAGATGACTGTCGGACAACCCCGAATCAAAGCCCACGCGCTACAAGGCAAATCACAAAAGGCCCAGCCTCAAATTACACCGCCTGCCGCCGCGCGGCCCCAAACTAGTCCACGCGCGCTCACCGCCACGGTCCACTTGGTGAAGACTCGCTCGACACCGCACGGACGCCGAACGTCCTTTAGGAGAGCGCGTGCGCACACACATACAAACGCAGGCGCGCACTTCCGGTGTCTGTCACGCCAACGCCTGGCTACAACCACGGGCAGCTCACCCTCGCATCTCGCCGTCGCCCCTGTGCTTCGTTTCCCCCACGCTCCCTCTTCCCAGCACCTGCGGCCACCTAAAGGGTTCGGCGTCGCCACACGCCGACGTACAAAGGACGCCAAGCCTCGAACACTCGCTTCGACCGCGAACCGTGCGCACGCCCGTAGCGAGGGTGGCGGCGGTCGACTGTCGGAAACGAGCCGCTTCCTCCCCGAGCGACCAAGCGCGGCCGCCGTGCGCTGCCTTCCGATCGCCGTCCGCTGGCTGCCAGCTATCGCACGGTCCATCTCCGGGATCGCTGCAGTGTGGCGCGCGCGCACACACACGTGCGCCAAGAGCGAACCGGGATAAAGACAATAAAGCAACCGGGCGTGTAGCCTTACCCCTCCTGTGCAAGCCAACTGGCGCTGGCACACGCCCACACTGCAGCTCTGCTCGAGTGTACGCGCCCGGCGTACATGCCAAGGGGCGAAGGGTAAAGGGCTGTCACCTATAGCGCCGTTCGGCTATGGCGGAAACCAATACGTGCCCCCTGCATTGTACAGGTGGCGCGTTTCTGTTCCCTTTCTTTCTCTCTCGCTTACGTCTTGTCTGTCACGCCGCGTCCTCTTAGTTCTTCCAGGTTGGCCCTTTGTGTTGTCCCCTGGTGAGTCGCCAAAAGTGCGAAGCTGTGATAAGCCTTCCACATGTGTCGCCCTGTGCTCCTTCTCGTTTGTCGGACAAGGTTGACTGCTTCCGCTGTAATAGCCCCCGCAGACTTATAATGGCGTCTCGATCTCGCGTTCGCTCAAAAGGCACATCCGTGTCTGCCTGTGTTCTTCGTTTCAGACCTGCGCCATTTCCCGCGCGTCGCTGCGTAGTATTTGTCCATCGGAGGAGACAGTGCGGCAGGCGTAGACGTAACCGCTTACACAGGGCCCGCTCCTCGGTCATGCTCTGCCGCCAGGAAACGGAAGTCGGCGGGCAAACAAAGGTCGGCCCTGCTCTCAAATGACCGCAAAAGGCATTCTCACTGCCTGTACTTATTCGATTTGACAAGTTTTACCGGCAGGCGCAGCCGTTAACCTTACAAACTGAAGGCTATTTTGGAAACCACAGTGTACGTAATACTTCATGACGCGTGGAGACAGCAAATCACGAATGCTCATTTTGTTGACCTCCAGAACACAGCTAACCATCGCCTTGGCTCTCTTGTCTGCCTGAGTGCTGTTGCCTAAACTATGCATGCCGAAAATTGGCAGTCATAAAAACGCCATTGTCTTTGACAAGGTCATCAGTGTTCTTACCACTCATCAAGTTAGCTGTGACCCATCCTTATTCTCGGGGCAATTGCTTTCCTATAACACTTGATCTTTCAACAGAAGTAGAGGAATGCGCAACGTTCTCGTGATGTTCAGTATTCGCATCAAACAGCCTTACTGTGAGCTATTTCAATGCACGACAATGCCTCATAAACCACTTCTAAGCAATTGGTCGAGCACGCTCTTCAATGAGCATCTCACCATCTTTCGTCACGGAGTATGTGCCCCTGAGAGTGCGGCAAGCGAGAAACAATTCTCAGTGTTCGCAGGCACCGGAACGCCGCGCTTCTCATCTCGGAGGTCACGTGCGAACTTGTCGTAAGCGCCACTAGATGGCACAGAGTATCCGAAAAAAAGCATGAGAAAGGATCACGGTTGCTGCATGACGCGTTTCTCAACGTTCACACGCGCTGGCAGGCCATGCATTTCGGAGGCCACGCGCAAGCTTCGCGGAGGCCGCGTTAGATGGCGCCAAGTGTTCTTAGAGAAGCGCGAAAGATGAGCCCCGCTGCAGTACACGCTCCGTACAAAGCTCTTTTCGACAGTGACAATACGTCATGTCGCTATATTGATCCAATGCTAACGCATTACCGTCGACAGTGTTCGTGGGATGGGTTCTACCGAATTTTTGGATAAACATATCCATCACGCACTGCCAATATTGGAAAACGGCTGCGCCATGTAGAGAGCAGAATGGGTAGAAAAGACAAAAGGTATTGATGATTCCACACTGCCTAACACGTACAACCTGAATGCAGGTGACATCAACAATTGGATGTTCGTTACCGGCATATGTACATCCTGAATATGTACATCCCTACATGTACATATTCAGGCATAGCGGTATGTAAGCTACCACATTGGGCGAGACGTGGAATGATCATCATCGTCGTCATCCTATTTTGGGGGGTCCACGGCAAGAGGGAGGCCGTTCCAAGGGATCTCTGGCTAGCTAATTCCAACTTGCGCCTGCAAACTTCCCAATTTCATCACCCCAACTAATTTTCTGGCCTCCTCGACTACACTTCCCTTTCTTTGGAACCCCTTCTGCAACTCTAATGGTCGACTGGTTATCTGCCCTACGCATTACATGGCCTTCCCAGCTCCATTCTGTTCCCTTAATGTCAACCAGAATTACGGCTACCCTCTTTTGCGGATACACACCGCTCTGTTCCTGTCTCTTAACGTTACACCTAACATATTTCGTTCCATCGCCCTTTGCATGGTCGATAACTTTTTCTCGAGCTTCTTTGCTAACCCCCAAGTTTGTGCCCGTTATGTTAGGGCTGGTAGAATGCAATGGAAGTACAATTTTCTTTTCAACGACAACGGTAAGTTCCCAATCAGGATCTGGTAATGTATTTTTGGTAACCAATTAAATTGGTAACCAATTTTTTTTCTTCTGTAAATTTATTTCTGCTGATCAGGGTGCCCCGTGAGTAACTGACCTAGATCTACGTACTCCTGCACTCCTGCACAGACTCTAGAAGCTGACTGGCGATCATGAATTCTTTTTCCCTTGTTAGGCAATTGGGCATAACTTTGCCTTCTACGTAGAAATCTTTGACCCTATCTGTTACACTTTCTCGGTTAAGCTGCTGGATTATTTGTTTCATTTCTTTCCCAGTGTCACTGAGCAGGATAATGTCATCCGCATTGTCCTGTTCAGCGTTCAGTGTAACGATACGCGACTGCTAATAGTATTCGAACGCTTCAAGCTCGTTCCTTATTCCGTGCAGAGTGAAAACCGATCGAGAATCCTCTTTTTCTCATTCTTGTCCTGAGAGTGCGCGTTTCTGACAGTCCGAATACGCTTGTAGAAGTATTTCCTGTTAGGCAAGTTGGTGTCAAAGGGGCGCAAATTGACAGACATACACAAAGATAGACAAGCAGGACGAGCACCTTCTTTGGCCTTCCTTGTGCATGTGTGTCAATTTGCGCCCCTATCCTGATAACTGCTACCCTGTAAGAAGCGATCCTCAAAGATTAAGGGCCTTCCCGCGAATCGCCCGAACAGCACGAACTTTCAACATGTGAAAGCGTCCATATTTTAAACTACTGACACGAAAATACGGTGCTGCCACAATAAGCTTTCAGCAAGATCATAGAGAACGCTAAGTTGTAGCAGGTCATCGCTTAGAATTTTTGAGACCTGCAGGAAGACATAAGCAAACGAAGTCCAGAAGAAATAAATACCACGACGCACAGTTCAGCACAGTTTTCTTCAAGAATGTACATAAGCGCATCTTATTAATGAGTTGGCATACTCGAAAATGCACCACAACAAGAAAAAAAAACTAGAATGATAGCTCGCGTGTCTTCCATTCTAAGATGGGATTATCGTGACACTGACTGGCGAATGGAGGAATGTTGTGCAATCACCGCTGTTGCGTCTGTCTATAAAACACAAGTACAAGAACACTGCGCCGTCCTGATAACTCAAGCAGAGATGTGCGTCGCTTTGCTCGTTCCAGACGAAGGCTTTGATGCGCATGCAAATATATAAAGCGGACTTTCCTTGTCTTACCCTGTGTCTGCTATGGAGTAACCTCAACTATACCGATTCGTGTTCGCCTATATTCGACAACCTGCGGCGTATCGAGCAGCATGGCGACGATGCACCGATGACTACTCGTATTTCGTAATCATTTTCATTGCGGGCCATGGAAACAGTCAAGTGGAAGAGTCAGGCTCTGCAGCACGAAATGTTTCGCTAGGCAGGTTATAGTTGTCATCTACCGATACATAGCGCAACGGGAAATTTTCAGACATACAAAATGACCGAATAATACCAGGAACAAAAGGAAAGTGCATCGCACTATCTCAGGTGCAATTCGACTTTTAACAGCGACAACTACAAAAAAAAAACAATACAGGAGGAACGAAAAAAGAAACGAACGGACGAGCGAAACAGTAGGCGACAGATGAAACAGATAGGTAACGTCGGAACGATTAGACTTTCAATGAATGAACAAACACTCTATAAGCGAGGGAAAAGCGCGCAAGGCCTCAAAGCACTCTGGCGACTCGTTCGGGTGATGTATGGGTCCTGCGTAGCCTCACAAAACTCAACACAATAGATATAAAAGAAAGGAAATCTAACAGTAGCCAGCCGGCCGACATCAGAGTCGTGACTCCCGACACCATTGTGGGACTCGCGGTGACGCGTCCTCGTTCTTTCTTCTTTGCCGCCACAGCCGCGGACAGCGTCTTCCAGCTTAGGCACTGCACGGCAGGCAGGTGTGTGCGTGCGTGTGTGTATGCATTGCCTCCACGGAGAAAAAAGACGTCGGCGGCAACTCTCCGCGCTGCCTATTAATAGATGCGGCCACGAGAGTGGCCATGTCTCTCTCGCGAGGGGCTGGTGACGAGCGCATGGAAACGGCCAGCGTCGAGATTTGATAGAATCGAGACACCCCCCCATCTCTCCGACGCCTGCGACTGCCCGAGTGAAACTTGGTATGCACGCCGCGACCGCCACACACAGCTGGACAATCGAGGCGCGCGCACCGGACGAAGAATGGAAGACGGAGAGAAGATCACAACGTTTATCGGGAAGAACGACGGGAGCGACCCCCTGCCTCCAACCGAGCCCGTAGAGCCCACCCCATACTTTCTCGACTCTCGCCTTCCAGCCTGCACTGCAGTCACGGGCGCTGATGAAGATGAAAGATTACGTGAAGCAGAAAGAAACCTAAAAGAAGCGGGGCTCAAACAGTCAGTGTGAAGAGCAGCTCTCGTGAAAGTTCAATGAAAAGAAACGGCGTATTCATGACCATGAGAGAAAATCCTACGCGGAGCCAGTTTCACCTTTTTGGGTGGGCTTCACAGCCAGACAGTGCCAAGCAGTGAAAGCGCATATCAAGACCCATTATCACTCGAAGGTTGGCCAGAAAAATGAAGTTGATTACCACGCATGTTCATTGTCATTCAGAATTCTGTGCAGAGGCCGCTATCTGTTCCCCTCTTGCTCTCTGTTCGTGATGTACTCTTCCTTGAGAGATGGAGAGAGGGATGCATTTAATGGAAACAGGGATTGCTTCCTCGGTGCAGTCCCGAGAACCTACTCCAGCTGCAGGTCGACAGAGGCAAGAAAATCACATGAAAACAATGAACACTAAACAATGTGTCCCTATGTGCACATATTTCTATACGCACTGCTGACAAACATAGTATAGTGAAGCTCAAGTGTCACTCGTGTCTTAATAACCGCTTGCCCCGGCAATTTTGAGTGAAAGTGGCGTCTCTTGTTGTTGCTGTTGTTTCTCTGCACAAATGGTACGTACCCACCGTGAAGGATCGGACAAGGACGGGGCGCACTCCAGCTGCATATCGACAGAGGCAAGAAAATCACATGAAAACAATGAACACTAAACATTGTGTCCCTATGTGCACATATTTCTATACGCACTGCTGACAAACATAGTATAGCGAAGCTCAAGTGTCACTCGTGTCTTAATAACCGCTTGCCCCGGCAATTTTGATTGAAAGTGGCGTCTCTTGTTGTTGCTGTTGTTCCCCTGCACATATGGTACGTACCCAGCGTGAAGGATCGGACAAGGATTGGGCGGCTTGCAGAAAATGAATCACAAAAGCTTAGAAAAAAGGATACTATAGAAATACGTATTCTGCTTGATGTTGAAAGCGGGATATTCATCACCCTAAAGGGACTCAAACAATAGATAAATAATTATCATAATTTACTGTTTTAGGAAGGCAGGCGATTGACGTCAAGAATGAAGTCTTTCATCGCTGTGCAAACATTCTGCTGGCTGTATCCCAACATGGAAGCTCCAAACGAAAGCCGGACGGGGACTTCACGCTGAGGCCAAGCTTGTTTCTAGGGGCCTCGAGGAATCTTTTTCTTACTGAGGAAAATCGTCGGCACGCAACGAGAAAGTGGTCCCTGGTTTCCGGTTTCCCGCACTGTATACAAAAAGGAGATGCCGCCAAACCAGCCCTCTGTTTACAGAAGTTTGGTGTCGCGATGCGGCAGCCTGCCCTCCTTAGTGTAAAATCTAATTTGCTTGTTGGGTAGAATTTATGGCTCCGGGGGAACAGCAGTTGGCGGTAGTCGGAATGCGACACCAGTCGAGACTTGTACAACTTGTTCACCGTCTCCTAAACCTAGCGCAACGATATAAGCGGTCGGGCGAACGGCAGAAACTAAAGGGTCACCCAAAGAATCATATGCTAATCAGTCGGCGCACTCATTGAAATGCAAGCCTTCGTGACCAGGCACCCAAATTAAACGAAGGAAATGCAAATGAGATGGAGCCTACGCCTTCCTTTTCATTGCTCTGTGAGGCATCTGTCGTTATTATAGCATTGGTCTGAATATGTCTGAAGTGACCGTCAAGCAATTCATTGAGAATTCATGAACATAAAGGTTTTGCATTATTTGAGTAGATGTTATCGAAAATAATTTCTAGAGAGACGGTAGTGGAATTTGCAGGAGTTATCTCATAGAGTTTAACACTCAAGGTCTCGAGTAGTGCCTGCTGAAAAGCCACCTGTGGTGTATCAAAACGGGGCCAATAGAAATTAAAAAGGCTGAGTGAGCTGACCAATAAACACCATCTCGTGTCTTCTAAAATGTGATTCACGCAGTCGCAGAAAGGCCTGGACTCTTAGTAGTCGAAACCTAGCCATTAACGAAGGCACTCGCGCTTCCAGGTACAGCACAGCGTTCGCTACTAATTTGCGGAGGCCAAGGCGTAGGCGGAGTGCATTCCCTTCTGTTAGAACAAGGGGACGAATCTTATAAGCGGCACCTCCAGAAAACAAGAGACACCCAGGTTCTAATATTGGTCTGATATACATGCTGTATGGCATTAGCAGTGTGTCTCTTAGTATTCCTGACCGAATATTTCTGAGCCGTCGCAACATTCCAAAAGCACGGCCTCCTTTTGCATGTTCGTACTCAATACGCGTGAGGCAATAGAGTTTGCCATCATGAATCACCGCAAGGAACTTTGTTTCTTCAACTTTGTTCTAATTACATAGAGCCATAGGGTGTCCCAACTATCATGGACCGAGAGCTAAAAAAATTCAAATGCCACGTAACTGGACTGAACCAAAGTAATGTTGTTTACCATCGCTTGGAGATACTCATATTAATTTTTGCATTCCCCCTAATTACATAATCAGTCTTAATCAATTAATCAACTTCTCAAATATTATAATTCAATCAAAGCCTCCGCGCGCGCTTGGAGTCTGCGTTGCTCAGCTCCGACCTGCAACACCAACTCTGGGCCGTCCAGCGAGCCGAGGAAGCTGCCAAGGGCCAACAACCCTTGGCTAAAACCTAGGCGGGGTCCAGGCCCACCCCACCAAATTGCAGGGCACTGAATAAAGTTATTTGAATGAATGAATGAAAAGTGTCAATGAGAAAATTGTAGAGCGAGAAGAAAAACTCCCGATACAGCTTTCTGTTGCTCTATACGTGCTACATAAAAGTATTTTTTTCCGAGCGTGAAAGAAGCCCGCGAACACACGCACAATTCCCACGGGACAGGCCGCTCGAGGCACTTTGCGTATATTCGCGGGCTCCTTCGTGTATTCGACGTTCCATTCCAGCACAGGGCACGTAATTCAATTTTTTTTTCACATGAGCAATTAAGTACTATTATAAACTATGAACTGGATTATGTTGTTCACTCGTCAAGACAGTACCCACCTAGCGGCCCAGGTGAACTCGCCTTCCATAAACGGCCAGAAACATTAAAGCAGCAAAATGTAAACGCAAAGTGCAATCTGCAATATGCAAATACAAACGTGCATCACCTGGGCAGCGCGTTTAGCGCTCTTTATGCTAACAGTTCCGGAATCAGAACAGGCAAAAGTGAGACATTGTGGCCAAATTTCTCAACAATGGCAGGTACCTTCCAAATTCCCAAAGTTGTTTCAGTCTCCAACTGTGACCCTCCATGAGGCTTAAAACCTGTAATAAATATATTCATTAACTAATTTTAGGTATATCATCATCATCATCATCATCATCATCATCAGCCTGGTTACGAACACTGCAGGGCAAAGGCCTCTCCCATACTTCTCCAATCACCCCGGTCATGTACTAATTGTGGGCTGTCTTCCCTGCAAACTTCCTAATCTCATCCGCCTACCTAACTTTCTGCCGCCCCCTGCTACGCTTCCCTCCCCTTGGAATCCAGTCCGTAACCCTTAATGACCATCGGTTATCTTCCCTCCTCATTACATGTCCTGCCCATGCCCATTTCTTTTTCTTGATTTCAACTAAGATGTCATTACCTCGCGTTTGTTCCCTCACCCAATCTGCTCTTTTCTTATCCCTTAACGTTACACCCATCATTCTTCTTTCCGTAGCTCGTTGCGTCGTACTCAATTTAAGTAGAACCCTTTTCGTAAGCTTCCAGGTTTCTGCCCCGTAGGTGAGTACTGGTAAGACACAGCTATTATACACTTTTCTCTTGAGGAATAATGGCAACCTGCTGTTCATAGTCTGAGAATGCGTGCCAAACGCACCCCAGCCCATTCTTATTCTTCTGATTATTTCCATCTAATGATCCGGATCTGCCGTCACTACCTGCCTTAAGTAGATGTATTCCCTTACCATTTCCAGTGCCTCGCTACCTATTGTAAATTTCTGTTCTCTTCCGAGACTGTTAAACATTACTTTAGGTTTTTGCAGATTAATTTTTAGACCCCTTCTTCTGCTTTGCCTCGCCAGGTCAGTGAGCATGCATTGCAATGGGTCCCCTGAGTTATCTGGCGCTCTTTGGCCACATTTGGCGCTTGTGCCACAAAACACTACAATCATCACCATCCCCTGAGTTACTAAGCAGGGCAATATTATCAGCGAATCGTAAGTTACTAAGGTATGCTCCATTAACTTATATCCCCAATTCTTTCCAATCCAGGTCTCTGAATACCTCTTGTAAACACGCTGTGAATAGCATTGGAGAGATCGTATTTACCTGCCTGACGCCTTTCTTTATTGGGATTTTGTTGCTTTCTTTATGGTGCACTACGGTGGCTGTGGCGCCGCTACAGATATCTTTCAGTATTTTTGCTATTTTTACTATTTATTACTACTATTTACTACTTTTACTACTACTACTTTATTTACTACTACAGTATTTTTACTATTTTAATATTTTTAGGTATATACAGTTACTTAATGAGCATGTCGCGACTACTAGTGGCCAGCTTAGTGGCCAAGTAGTGGCCAGTTTAAGAACTAAGGCGGGGGGGGGGGGAGTTATGAAGAAAGAACGCTGCCAGAGGTAATGCCCCTCCTTCCAGCAAAAAGAAAAAAAATACAGTTCAACTGTATCGCTAAGGTTTTTGCTGCATCATAAACGTGCACATAATGTTTCTTTGTCATTCACTGTTTGGTTTATCGTTGCCATTGCTCAGTTTTCTTTCTCTTCATTTATGCTGGCCTTCCTTCCGACCATGGCCGTGAAGTTTTGTACGTTTTTGTTACAATTCTGTTTTGCGCAAACCATGCAGTTCTGTATAGCCTACTAGCGACGAAGCAAGCCGCAACGCAGCAAGTAGCATTCTCGTGGCTCAAAATATCTAGAGAAAAAGCCTCACGCCTAGGCACCACAGTTCCGCGCCCGAGTAAGAAATAAGAACAAAAGCAGGAGCACGAGCGCCGGGCATGCGTGAGCCGACGGTCGGATCGTGCACAGACGCTCCTAAAACGCCCCCTCATGTGCAGATGCGCACGTGTGCAAACGAACGTCTCAGTCAGGCACGAGGAAGGATAGCGACAGAGTACAGAGTAGTACGACCAAAGGCATTTCCCGAGGTCGCGGTCAAAGAGCGACGCCGTCGGTTTCCTAGAGCAACGCTCGGGAAGCGCCCCACCAAGCAAAGACACGTATGCTCCAAGGTGAAAGCTACGAGGCTGCTTCGAAGTGAAAGTTGCATCTTTCACGTTGTGTGTGCGTGTGCGTGTGTGTGTGTGTGTGTGTGTGTGTGCGCGCGCGTGTGTGTGTGTGTGCGCGTGGGTGTGTGTGTGCGCGTGTGCGTGTGTGTGCGCGTGTGCGTGTGTGTGCGCGTGTGCACGTGTGTGTGTGCGCGTGTGTGTGCGCATGTGTGCGCGTGTGTGCGCGCGTGCGTGTGTGCGCGTGTGCGCGTGTGCGTGTGTGTGTGTGGGGGGGGGGTATTGTTGTATACCCCTTGTGTGTGTGTGTACATAGAGATATCATGCCCTTTTTCTCTCATGTGATGGATAAGTTCCAAGATTTCGCACGTCAGCTGGCCGTGAATTTTATGTCTGAGAAACGACTGTACGATTGTAAGGCCGGCCTTGAATCGCAGAAGACTGCCCAGTTTTCACGACTCTTTGTGTTGACCACAGGAAGCGCACGGCGAAGAACCGCGAACTCTGTAGCTGTAGATAAAGTCTTGAACCGTTGGGTTATTGTTGTATACCCCTTGTTGGTATAACTACAGCATTACCGAACCTGGTTGGTATAGTTGAGCCATCAGTACAGACGTGTGTGCAGTCACTGTATTTTTCGCACAGGAAAAGTAAACAAAGTTGCTTGAGTGCAGATGGCGGGAAGTCGTACTTTTTCTGAAGTCCTGGGATTGTGAGTAGAAAGGCCCCACACTACAGTGCAACTGTCTTCGCGCACAGTGCCTCTCTTAGGTCAGGTTAAGCATCTGCGGCAAGACCTTTGATTCCTCCATGGTTTGTGGGCTGTACTCAAGTAAACCTCATAAACATGCATTCAAATGATGTGATAAGTAAATTCAGGATGCGGATTCAGAGACCTGTACTCATGACATGCAGCCAGACCGAATTTCAGTAATACTCCAAGAAACGCGAAACTAAGATAATCCTATAAACATAAATTTAAAAAGAAGAAGACGGCATCTCTGTAGCTAGTAAGAAAATGTCAATTCCCTGGTCCAATTAAAAGCTTCCATGTGACAGTTTCCCTGTCGACGCGCTAGCGCACTCTATAACCAAGAGAGGTGAACAAAGAAATGCCTCGCAGAGTCAAGCACCCCTTAAACAGCGAAAAATCACGGCACGCACGGGTGAAAGAACCGGTGCACTGCTAGACACGTTCGGCGTGCAATACACACACGCCTCCGTCCAGTCGGCAAAGGCGGCGGCGCACTGACTGCACTGGAAGGGGCGATGAACACCGTCTCCAGCTCAGTTTGTCTTGGCGCGACGAGGCGAGGTCACGACGGTAGCACACGTATCTCTCCCAACTCCCGGTGGGCCACGACGTTTCTAGTAGGCATCCTCAGCGACTCCTCGCTGAAGGGGCCACAGGTTCACTGATTGTGTTCGCAGGAAATTCGCATCGGGCTTCTTCTCCGACGCTTGAAAGATGCGCGAGCGAGCGCTGGCGCGGTTTCCCCGCCGACCGCCGCCACTGTTGCTATAACCACGTCAAATTGAAACTGGGTTGCACTCGTGCACGTTTCTCGATCCGTCTATACTTTCGCAACCCTTCCATTTAAGACTCCTTCCTCTGAGCCTGGTTCAGCATACGAAGACACTGTCTCGTTGGGTTACGACGGTGAGCAGGTGCGTGTTGTTGCTCCGGGCCGATGCAATCGGTGCGCATTCCTTGGTATGGTTGTTGCTAGGTTCGCAGCAGAAGAAAGAGCGGTTCACGACTCGCGGAAGCGCGCGTTAAGACAGGCCTTTGATTAGGACCGGAAGTGTCAGCCGAGGCTTGTTTGCTTCTGTGCTTGCGATGGTGTTTGCCGAGCAGTGGGCACTTGTGATTGCGATCGAGGTAAACTTTGGTTTCGCTTTCACGGGGTTACGGATGTGGACGGGACAGCGCGGGAGCTCGAGCTAGAGCACCGGGAGTTTAGCGTCTCTCCTTCCGGAACACACGAAAAAAAAAAATGTGCACGACGCGCGATGTCCCAAAAAGTTGCTTTAATTTATCTCTCTGGACACGAGGAAAATAACGCTCCGAATGCGAGTTGACGCTTCCGAGTTCGGATGTCGAAAGCGTTGTTGTGTTGTCGCGCCAGCCCACTCAGGAGGGACTGCGGAAGTCACTTTTTATCTTCCGACACTTGTTTTTGCGTTGCCCTCTAAGTAAATTTTCTTTTTAACAATCACCCGGTTTTTTGGTTGCATCCTACGCAGTTCGCGCTTGCCGCTTGTGTGAGAGAAGCATGATTTTGAAAAGTGTTCGAACATCGCATTACTTGGCGTCAGCCTCATGTATTCTTGAGAAATTATAAATCTATTAGGCTACACGTGTCGATGAGGAGTGCTTTCAGCATCATATTTCATTGTAAAAAGTGACGCTTAATTCACACAGCTTAAGCTTGATTTGCAATATACATGACAACGACATGGTTAAGCAGCTCGCCTTGTTGAGTGCGATGAATTTTAAGATAGAAACGCACTAAAGCGCGTGTGTGGATGTATGTACATGCGCCTTTTTGTGCGTCTCTGGTGTGTCAGACGACAAATGTGGCAAAAATTACAAAAAAATTGTCTAAAAAAGATTCGAATTTGCAGTCTCCCTTATAGTGTGAAACGACAACACGGAAGCTGACTCAATGTTCTACGTAGTAATTTTTACACTGTTTCATCTATTATCGAGTGAAGTAAGCATTTGCCGATTTGCGCGAGCAATCTGCTTTCTAGAAAAAAAAATTACCTTGAATGTCGACTCCAGTCCACGTCATCGTTTGTGAAGGTGGTGGTGGAAAAGTAAATACAGTAAAAGCTCGTTAATTTGAACCGCAAGGGGAAGCCGCTTCAGTTCGAATTAACGAAAGTTCGAACTAACGAAAGTGAAGGAGAGCAACAGTACACTGCGATTTGGAAGCAGTAGGGCATGTCAGAAATTTGGCGTGTCAGAAAGTGATGGCGTGTGCCGCGGGCACACGCCATCTCCAAGTCGAAGCTCTGGGTCCGACTGTGCCACACCACCGATGTCCACCGAAACGAACGTTAGCCGAGGCTTAACACTATCGCAATTATTCGCGACGGCCGATACCTCCTAAGCTGAAAACAGAGGTGCACAACCGATGAAGACTGCCGAGACAAATACGCTGAACATGTGAAGGTGGCGAAGGCCCTGATTCGTTGGTTCTTGATTGCAAGCGCAGCTGCGACGTACTTGATTCGCTGTGTTTTGGCGCTTGCCGTGCCATCTCCGCACAACATTAGCAGCTGTACAAGATTTGCAAAGCCTCCGAGATTCGCAACGGGCGAGAAGTCTTGGAGGTTACGTAGAACGGAGAGGCGGCAGCCGCCACTGCCTTCTGGCTGACCCCGCGTCGGTTAGATTTTTTTCCGATTTTGCCTTCTCTCGCCGTTCTCTCCGTTTCGGAGGCAATACAGCCTTGTGTGTAGGCATTAGGCGCTTTTCTCTGGCCGTGTGCCAGGTGAGCGTAGTTCGAATTATCCGTGAGGGAACCTTCTCGCGTTCGAATTAACGGACTTTTTTATACATAGACTTCTGTGGAGCTTGGCCGGACCAAATCGTACAGTTCGAATTATCCATAAATTCGAATTATTGAAGTTCGAATTAACGAGCTTTCACTGTACCCGATTTGTTCTCTTTCCTTTCGCTTCTTACCCCTGGCTTCGTTTGAATAATCTCGGTCTGGCGCTAGTTTACAGATCAACCGTTGATTGCGCCGTCAATTAATCACAGCAGAGCTCTGGCTACGTTACCATGGTCTCTAAGTGCCTTATTCCTCTCTGCACACTATAACGTCGGCAGAGGCGCAACCATGTATATGAGCAGAAAGTATTGCGTTATTTCTTGCGGTAGCCCAGACAAAGCTTAATGCCCTGAGGACGTTATCAAATGGTAAAGACGTCATGGCTTTCTTTGTGACACCTTTAGTACCTACTGACGACGACACCCACTCGACCAAACCAGCAACGTTCCTTCGAGTAGTTTCTGAACACAATGCATTGTCCTGAAAACGTTCTATCGGGTACAATTCACTATTTGCCTGAAGTATAACTCGTTACTTTCGTTGTACGTTTAACATACAGAATATGCAAAAGTTATATTCTGCGCCCATGGATCACGTTATCTGGATTGCACTGCGACGTTTGATTGTTGCATGTTTTTCCACATTCTTGGGCGTGAGCGATTGGTGCATATACGTTGCCTCTCGAACAGCAGGGTCATAAATAGTAAGGTTAACGCTGCGTTGTACTTATATGGAGTGTCCTGTTTTTCTTTTCGGTATACTAACTTAAAAAAAAACACTGCTTTCGGCAGATGGCACGATTGCAATCCTTGAGCTAAATTATTCGATGAAGCGGCCATTAATTACTTCTGGGAGGAATCAAATTGCCTACTTGACTAATTAACAAAATTACAGCAATTGGCTTTCTAATTGCTTTGCGGCACATATTACAATCTACGAATTGAGCTAGTGAGTTCGCAAGGAATATATCCATTTGGGACGATTGCTGAGGATAGCACCGGTTTTGAAATATGCGGCGTCAAACTTGCGGTAAAAATGCACCGTTGTTCCACTTACCTTTTTAAGGACGTACTACTTGATGCATTGAGGCAGACAAGCAACTGGAATGCCGAGACATTTTGTCGGAGACTTCGAAAATCAATACATCGAAACTGGCGTTGCCCGGAGAATTCGTTCTAGTGGGTACGCCTTGCGAACTCAGCGGTTACAATTCGTGAATTGAAAGATATGCCGTAAAATAATTCATTAAGACGATAATGAGCATAATTATGTTAATTATTCAGTTATACATTTTGATTTGTCGTAGAAATAATGGCTGACCCACCGAGTAACTAACCACAAGGTTTACCTTAAGGTTTTACCTCAACTGTGCTACCTGCCATAGGCAATTTTTTTTTAATTTGTAGCAGCTAACAAAATATCTAGCATACCCTCTAGAAAGGTCACCCACATTATCTGGATTACCGCTGCTCCGCGAACGACAAGACAAGTCGCGGGCGACTTTTAGCCATGCACTGTAGAGCACTGTACAGCCGAGTCAAGTGAAGCGACTCTCGAAATCAATATATAAACGAAGATCAATCTTTTCGTCTTTGTGAGTTTATAATCTGTGAGTTTATAATCTGAGAGATCCGCATACTCTTAGGGAAGTAAACCTTCGCGTGCACGAGCGCTCGAGATTGTCGAATAAAGAGCTTCACTTGGGCAGTTCACGGCGTCGTGCTCTGCGCCACGACACGGTACTCGTCGATGTGTTCCCAGTATGAACGGCGAAAATTGATACCCGGCCGGTGGGCTAATAATCTCACAGCCTTCATCGCTTTGACTGCAAGGCTTCCAGCGCAGAAGTTACGTGCGGAGTGCTCGTACTATAGGGACGGTGTGGTGCAAGCCGATGGATCACCCGAAGAGGACCTCGTGTCAACCTTTTCGGTTATGCTGAAGGCTCCCGTGGTCGAATATTGATTGTCCCCCGGCGCGGCCGACACAGTGAAATGTCTCGTACATGTACTGATTGTTTCATAGAAATCGTAAAAAAAAACTACATAAAATTATTTTTTTTTTCAATAGTTCGCGCAATCAGATAAGTTCAGAGAAAGCATACGCACTTTTTTTTTCTATTCTGCATTGCAAGGACTCGGTATGCCTTTATTTTTCAAGGTTCCCCCTCGGATTTCTTTTATGAGCTACCACCCACCATGGTTACCTTACTTAGTGGCTATGGCGTTGTGCTGCTAAGCACGAAGTCGCGGGTTCAAATCCTTGCCATGGTGGCCATACTTAGATGGGCGCGAAGTGCAAAAAACGCTCGTGGATCGGAGGTCGGTAAAGAATCCTAGCTCGTTCAACGTGCTGAAATCTCCCATTACAGTGTGCCTCACAATCAGATTGTGGTTTTGGCTCGTAAAACCCCAGAATTTGTTTTTGGTGAGCAAGAAAGTCGTCAAGCGTAGAAATTTTGTTTGTTCAGCTGACGTATCCGCGTCTTACCTGGGTCTGCGCGTTGTTTGGGCAACAGCTTACGTTCACAAAAGCTCCTGGAAACACTTTGACCCTTACGGATGCCAAAAGCTAAAAAATATACGCATCAGTAACGCTTCATTGTTTGTTTTTTATATAGACTGCTCGAAAAGCAACTTGGGATTGTTGCAATGGTACCTGACGTTCAAACGCGCACGTCAAAACAACAGTGGAACTGGGACCATAATAGCTATTGCTGCAAAAAAAAATCGGCCAGGACATGACCTTTTCGTGGTACAGGATAGAGTGGCGATTCGACGGAACTCGTGTCACAACGAGAAAGCGCCTAGGAACGTTTCCGACTGGCTAATTCCACCAGCAGCTGCGCAGAGCCGCAATGTGGAAGGGGCTTGCGCAAGAAGGAGACGAAATAACGTTGCCACGCTGATGCTTCGGGACGAACGTGCCGGGCTGCAGCCTGACCGAAAGACTCGGCCCGAAGCGAGTTTCGCGAGGGAATGTGGAGGCTGTGTAAACAGCGCGCCGAACTGATTGCGCTGAGCGACGCAGTGCGGCGTTCGTTCCGGCGTGCTCCCGTTACATCAGCTGTGCTGACAGCGATCGAATCGGGCCTATGCCGAACCCTGCCACTACATATTTCGGCCGTCGATGGCCACGTGGTCTCCCTAACATTGTCCTCGCCTAACCTCCGGCCAGCTCCCATTAAAGCGGTTCGGAGTTGAAGTGTGCAGGATGGGCTAGATCAAGAGCGAGTCCTTAGTTGATCTCGCGCAGAGGGCAAGGGCACCAAGTCCCCAAAACGAGGCACTTGCGAGGGGCGTCATTTGTACTACCGCAAGAATGTATACGTAATTTGTGAACTGTCAAAGAACATTTATGTTTGTGTATTTCCGGTGTATGTGCGCACCTACGCGTGCGTGCGCGAGCGTGTGAGTGTTTGTGTGTATGTGTGCGTGTGTGGGTGCGAGTGTGTGTTGTATGTGAGCGAGTGCGTATATGTTGTGTGGGGAGAATGTGTATGTGTGCACACGTGCATATTGCGCACGTGTGTTAGGTGTGTGCGCGTACGTGTGCGTGCGTATACTGTGTGGGGGGATTTAGGTCTGTGCGCACGTGCATGTTGTGCGTGCGTGCGTGAATGCACGTGCGAGTGTTTGTTTTTTTGTTGTGTGTATGACCGAGTATATTGTGCATGCGTGCGTGCGTGCGTGTGCGTGCGTATGTGCTTGTGTCTGTGAAAGGGAGAGAGAGGCTCTAGAATTTTTTTCACTGAATTATTTTCTTCGTTATTTGCTTGAAATTTTTTTGTCGTGTTCACATCTGCCAGTGAAGAGGCAAAGGCCATAAGGCCAGCGAAAACTTGCTTTTCCAATTATAATGACGCAGAGGCGGTTTCCAAACGTCCGAATAAACAGTTTCTGTCATTCTTTCTATATATTAAGTATTAGTGTTTTTCAGTTTACTGCGGATGCCCGCGAAATACAAAATATGCACCAGGTGACATGCCTGCTTGCGCGTCGTGATTGCATTTCCCGTAAGCGTTCCGCGCACAAACGGCCATAGATGCGCTGCCGCTTAAAAAGCGACAGGGCGGCGACGCAATCGTTAGCTGTTCGATTTAAGCTAGCGACTGTTATCGCTTGCGGTGCGTAAAGCGACTGACGGACACGGTGGTGGTGGTGGTAGTTCCAGACAGCGATAAACAGACTATCGTGTTTCGGCTGTTAAAGCGCGAGCAATTTCGTGATGCCCATTTCCAACGAGGAAACATCAGGCATGATCCTTGCCGTAGGAGCTGCAGGCGCACAAAGACGGCAGGCTGCAAGAATATTTCGAGGTTGGCAGCCGGGTACGCGACCGAGCCCGATGACAATATTTAACACCTTCGAGTCTCGGAAGCAAACCGGCAGCTTCACAAGAAAGTGTTAGGGAGCTTCAGTCATAACTAATGAGGTTTGCTCCAACATTTGTGCGTAGAACATTTGGGAGCAGTGCAATCACGACGCGCAAGCGTGCATGTCACGTGGTGTTTTTTTTTCGTATTTCGCGGGAATCATCAGTAAGCTGAAAAACACTAATACTTAATAGATATAAAGACAGAAACTGTTTATTCGGACATTTTGCAAACCGCTCTGCAACTTTCTAATTGGATTTTTTTTCCGAGCTTCGTTGCTTCCGAAGTTGGTTAATTAATCTAGACCAATTATCTAATTAAGTCAAATACAAGAAATAGCCTCATACACTAGGCACATAAGTGACCAACATGCATTTGTTCGCGTCGTCTTAGAGTACACTTACATATTCTTAAACTCTGTCTGAAGTTAGCTGAAACATCTCGCATGCGTGCGTGCCTGTTTAATATATATATATATATATATATATATATATATATATATATATATATATATATATATATATATATATATATATATATATATATATATATATATATATATATATATATATATATATATATATATATATATATATATATATATATATATATATGCTGTTTTTACCGCTGCGTTAGATGGCACAATCTTTAGGAGCGGCCCACAAGAACGGTTAGACAGCGGTATTCTTCGATTACACAATCGCGGACTGCCCACGAACCGTCCGCGGCCTCCGGTCTGAGCAGCCCCGACGGAAGGACGTGTCAAAACCACGTGATCAAGCTGTCGGGGACTGTCCCGAGGTTTCACTCGCAAGCACCGTGACCGGAAGTCATTCCCCTGGCTGCTTTCGTCTGCTCGTAGCTATTCGTAGTTAGCACCACTACTCGGCGAATTCATTATCGTGGCATGCGAGATGGTGCAGCCTCGGAGGCCACGTCGCTGACGCAACCACAACGATTGCATATAGCATAATCGCAGCCTGAGCGCATAGAACATGTCCGACAGGCGCAGTTTACGACGTGCTCTCGGTCTTGGTGCCAGTCAACAGCTGCAATTAAGCTAACCCAGTGCTAGCAAAACTTAGGCGGAATTCCCACATGAACTTAAGCAAAGGCGTGGTCGTTCGACGTCACTGTTCACTGAGTAGGCGCCCACCGATATCCTCAAAGATCGTGAGACCGTTGACGAAAGACTCCACGCGTGTCTAGGACAGAGCGCGTGTACACAGTCGACGAATCCAACACTTTCCTACAGGTCAAAAAGCAAACGCAGAAGGGACCAGTATATGTGAATAGCAATCAGGGAAGCTCCTGTGATCACCGGCCAAGCTCCTGACATAGCCGCATGCTATATGATATGCGTCCTCGCACAAGTTTCACTCCCCTGAAGAGCGAAACCCACCTGTATGCTACGCATATTGCAATGAACACGACAGATTTCGCGAAACACACCATGAAAGACAAGCATGTGCGCCTGACCCCTGTGCTTCTCTATTAAAGCTTCGCCTGAAAAAACGCGATGGCTAAGGCTGCAGCAATTAACAGCTCGTGAAAAGCTCGCATAATGGCACACCAAGCACCGATGTAACAGATGCGATAGCTGAGTGCGTAATATTTCATAGAGCTTCATACAATAATTACTAGAGCGAACTCTGGCGCAAGTGTATACGGCAGGTGTATAGTGGCAGCTGCAATAGGAGCGGTTGACTCAGCATGGGAATTATGGGTAGTACATGGATATGCCTAAACCTCATCCTTCTGGCTTCAAGCGGCTTCGTGAGCTTGGAAAATCGTCATTTTCAACAATGTACTGCGTAATAAATAATTAAGCAAACATTAGTAAAATTGTTCGGATGCAGGATTCGAACAAAGGGCCTCTATAGCACAAACGCCTGATATTGAAACCATTACGATCAAGGCAGAAAGCTGGGCTAGTTGGTGTGTCATCATCATTCAAAAGACTAGCGCAAAATAGCAGGGACAAAGACAGAGAAGACGAACAGTGTGTGCGCATGCACCAACGAAATGTATATATGTACCTTCGCTCGCAGTAAAAAGCCAGTTGATGTTTAGCGCTCGTCCTGTCGTCTTCTCTTTGTCCCTGCTATATTGCGCTAGTCTTTTGAATAATGAAACCATTACGCCACAGACGCCGGTGGTATAATAATCAACCACGTAATGTCAAAAACACATGTTGTTTCATATGTAACAAAGATTCCATAATGTGCACCCAATCGGGAACACACTTTTGCGCTTTTTCTACTTCCAGTAAGGAAATGAGGGACTTGCGAAAGCACTCTATAACAGGACGAACATCAACGTCTGCATGGCGAACAGCGATGCGTGACGTCCAAATACTGTTCAGAGCCAATAACATAGTAATATCATAGGAAAAAACCATCCTAGTTGTTAACCATTAGGTACCTTATTCCCTGTGCATCCAAAGGGAAATCCTTTCTCAAGGTCCTTTGCGCCATCCCAGCATACCATGAATACACATGTTCAATCGTCTCTGGTTTGCGGCGCAAGCAACAGTGGTCACCCCACAGAACGAAGAAGCCCTTTTCAGAAAGCCACGTCTTAACTGGCCAAAACGCCCCCCTGCATGTAAATTAAAGAAGAAAGTTTTCAACCCCAGACGCACAGGCATGTTTTCTACACGTTTCAGCACTTTTCGCCATATTACCCCACAGAAATGAATCCGGTGCAAAGGAATTGGAAGAACAAGATCGCATAAATCATTATACAAATTTTTAGGGGTCACAGTGCTTAAAAGAAAATCATGCCTCCAGGAAGCGACACGACCTAACAACCTCTGTGAGGTAACCCTGTAGTCGACCTTCCATTTTATTGGAAGAGATAACAAACTGGGGCAAAGCACTGGCCAGTAGTACTTGGCAAACTGTTCGCAGGAAAGGATCCTGTACATCCCGAAGGTACAAAAAACTATTTACAAGCTGTCTAGTCTAGTCTTCGCCTTCAACTTTGTTTCCTGCACTGCGATTATTTCTAATTCTTGTTCCGTCGCAATACGATACAGCTGATATTGGGTTCTTTTAGTCGCTAAGCCGCGGACATTAATTGTGCCTGCGCGCAGGGACCTTTCCAACGACACATTTATCGTGCCGGACGAGACCGCCGGCAAAACGCCCTCATTACCCATCTCGGCGCCTTGTGCACTCGCCATAGTGGCGTCTAAAGGTTGGCCCCTTGCCGCCCCTTGTAAAGAACGACGTGCGCGTCCGAACGGCGCTGCGAGGTTTCTTCACCCCCTTAGCATCCGGCGATGCTTTAATCTGTCTGAAAATCTGCTCCTGCAACACCAAGACAGAGCAAGCTGCAGCGAATGCTGCAGCTTGCTCAGTCTCTTCCTCATGCATGGCAAGCTCACTTTGGTCTACAACTGTAGATCTACCGACAGCTTTAGCGTAGCTGCGAGTACATGCCTCCTGCCCGTGGCCGAACGCGTGACATGCGGCGCATTCCAGAACCCTACAATCTCGCCGTACACGACCCTTGTGCTTGCAACGAAGGCACAGAGGGGCTCGACCTGGCGCCACAATGAGCCCTGTACCGCTGCCAAGACGCATTTGGTGGGGTATGTGGTCCAGTGCGATACCCCCTTCAATAACAGTCGCACAAACTTAGTAAATCAGCACATTCGAAGCCCTCCGCTTTCCACCTATCGTTGGTAACCTCCTTCACTTCACCATATGCACTTAATGCCCTCCGAATGTTCTCGATCCTGACATCCAAAGCCACCCAATGCAACTTCAGACGCACCTCTTGCCTGTTGGTGTCGATGACGATGCAAAGATGACCCTTGACGACCAAGCGTCCTGCTTCTATAAGCTACCTTTTAGCTTCATTCATGCGTAGGTCAACGAGCCAGACGTAGGACACCTGATAGGCACCTATCACAGCAACGTCCTTCATGACGCCGGCGTCTTGCAGGGGCTTTCGAAAGTTTTCGATGCGATACGGATGACCTGAGATGTCGCAGTGCAGCATGACTGAACGTTCCATAGCTTCACCTGATGAGACATTGGGCAGGAAAATCCTGTAGTCCTTGGGCACGGAAAAAGGTGAGCTACCACAGCCGTTGACGACCGCTGTCGCAGCTCACTCGGAGCCAACCATCCTGCGCCCGCACGCATCGGTGACCGGAAACGGAATGATTACGCCACGGACGCATCCATCGAGAAGCGATGTGAAACGGCCTTATAAATTTATCGTAATCATGCCAGTGCCTTGAGACGCTTGGCACGGTTCGATTTGGCCGCCTCGACAAGCTTAATCGTTGCAACTGGTAGTGATTGTTCGTGTCCACCACATATTCTGCAACTCGAAGAGTATAGATTGCTCTGAAATTTACGACAGTGCAGGAATATAAAGTGTAATAAACAATCGCACAAAAATGTCTGGATCCACAAACACGAAGATCAGACAAATTCACGCACTTCCTATCATTCCCATGGTGGGTAAACGACTGCAGCGCCAGAGTTCCCTCTAGTATATTGTAGGAAACTCTATGCAATATTTGCCCTGTGGAATGAGCAAAGTACGCAGAAGCACACGAAATCTTTTACAACATTCCGCCAAACGCCGCGTGCATCTTTCTTAAGACGGCGTCGTCTGCTAGCTGTCGACGCTGATCCAAGCAAAAGCTACGAGAGTTCACGGACAGTCCGCAACTACCGGTCCATTAAAAACGAGCGTGATTCTGGCAGCTCTCAGAACGGTGGGCGGAGCTTCCAAAGCTGTTCCGAAGGAATCTACTTCGGGACAGTAGTCCCAAGCAGTCCTGGACTGTCAGGGATCGATAATCGAAGAGGCCCAGTGGCAAGAAATAGCGGTCAGTTCCTAAAGAATAACCAAACGCATAAAAAATCAAACCCCTTGAATCCCCTTGTTGTTCTTGCTCATTATTTGCACTGTACACAACACCACGAACTATCTAGCCAACTTAAGAATATATGTGTCCTCAAAAAAAATACAGATAGACAGCGGCGTACAAAGCTCAGAACTGGTAACAACTCGTTCGAATGTTTCCGTTGAGGGTCTCCGCGGTATGTGCGGCAATCGCGCTTCCGGCACGACTCGCAAACACGTACACGACAAGCGTCATTTGCGCAACATCGTCGCCGTGCGGCCGGAAGCGTGAGCAGCTGAGCGCACGCCTCCATAGACACTGCGCAGTCGACAGTTCTCACTAAGCACGCGGTCGTGTACAGAGACAGGCTGCACGCGTCGGTCGTCTCGGCGTGTACGTGCGTGCGCGTGTGAGTGAGCGCGGGACACAGCCGAGAGTACGTCTGAAGGCCACGCACCAGCGGCCGATGAGAGGCCGGATAATGGTCCAGGGCAGACGATCTATCGGCTTACAGTAGCCGAGGGACCTTCACCTATTTGCAAGGTCTGCGACTCTGTGCCGATGTCTTCTTCCTTTCTTTCTTCGCTGCCGCTCTTCCTACCTCCGAGTTTGCGCACCCGTTTATCATCTTCGAGCAAAACTTTTTGTTGGGCTAGTTGGTGCATTACTGAAGTACTATAGCGCTCGTCCGTGTCTCTTCTTCCTGTGTCGTCTGTTTGGCGCTATAGTACTTCAGTATCATCTTCGACACTGGGATTTAAAAGAAAACAGAAACTACCCAATGTATGCGCCAAGCACTATCCAACGTATGCCCCTCTGACTCACTTCAGCAGCGCGCCCATCGCGTCAAGCTGCTACCGTGAGACTACTCGCCGTGGTGGCTCGAAGCCTATCGAGTATTGCTGCCGGCGTACGCGACAGACGTTTGAGTCGAGACATGCGCGGCCGTGCATGGATGGGTGTGGACTGAGAGAACGCCCGGGCAGGTAGCCAGTCAGTCAGCCAGCCAGCCGGCAGCCTTGGACGACCTCACAGAATCCCCGACCAAGTTTGAACGGAGCACAGTTCTACATTAATAAAGTTTATAGTACCATGTTCAATACGAAATTCTATGCGCGACAGACTATGTACCGAGTGCACAGCAGGCTACTCACTATGGGCAAGTTGCAGAGCGCTACGTCTCGAACATGCGGCGGCGGCGCCATCTTATTTCGCATGGGTAATTAATAAAGAATAAAATATGACGAACTGTTGTGGTGTAAGCTTTCTTGATACGTAATAGTAAACGGACAATAAAGAGAAAGTTTGAGCCCAATTTACAAATTACCTTTCTACAAAGCAATGAAATACACTCTTACTGTGAGAGGAGATTTGGTAAGCCAGAAAAGACGCAAGGACAAAACCCGGCTGCCGACATCGCCTTGAAGTCTCCGAACCAAGGTGGCTCTTCTGGACATTGTAAAATTCCACCAAATTATCAAATTTGGCAATGGCGGCATTTTGAGTCAATCATAAAGGCCGTAGCTGCCCTCTTGGTGCCTCGGCGCCTACCTTCCTTTAAGTATGCTGTTATCTGGAATATGCCATACAGTAATGTTCACAGAGAGTGTGTCGCATACTCGTTCGTTATGGTCGGTGAACAGACCGGAATTAAATCAATTGTGGCGTCGGCGCGACTTTTAAGCGCATAGCCCCGGTCCGTCATAAACTTTACAATATATTCCTGCTTCACCCGTGATTTTTGTTTGTACTGGACATAACAATGCAATTATCTGAAGCTGAAATGGAAAGCACTCAATTTCGCGAGAGACGGAGCAGTAAGAGTTCTGTAACCAACAAATAAATGGATATAGGGGGCTTGACCTCGTAAAGCCAGTAGCACAGTGCACGTGTGCTCTGTGGTATTTCATACGTTAGGGCTTCATATATATATATATCTTAAGTTGCAGCTGGTACGGCTGTCACCAGTTGTTACGGGGACGGGGTTTCGCGACCTTCAACAGCATATGCTCGGAGCTCGAACCAGGTTGACAATCGGAGACGGTTCGGCAGGGAAGAGGAGGTGATGTAAAAACAAATAACAGAACTTTAATACATCGTTACGGGTGAGCGGTGCGCTCCCAGACAAAAAATTAGTGAAACTTTCAGCTTGCGAGCTCCTGCACGCAAGGGCATCTAACATGTGGCTCCTCGTGGCGGCTCGCTGGCCTTCTTATACCCTCCACCAGCCGGGCAACCTCATTCTCTGTTGCCCCCTGGTCTAAGGCCTTGTCAGGACACGTCGGTTCAACCTACACAGAGGAATACAAAGAGAAACCACTCCTTGGCGTAGAGAGCGCTTGAACGTAGGGCAGAAGAGAGTAGGATTTGCACATTCCGCGCATGATCCCGTCGCACACACCCGGCGGACAAGTCTTTGTTTTGACAGGCGTGACGATTAGGTACGTCGTGTCTCAGGCGTTTGGCATTCGTTACATTCATTGCCGCCCAAAGTGAACCGTAACACAGCCGGTACCCGCTGGTGTCACTGGGACACATCTCGGCTGTTCGTACGGTCGCGAACAACTCAATCATCTACACCTATTTAAAGCGTGATTCACCAGTGACCCTCCGTCGGCTTTAACGCTTTGTGCTTCGGAACGGTTTCGATTCGCCTTCGTGACCAAAGAGCCAAATATTACCTTCACGCCACCACGTCGCGGTCAGTCCTTCTCTCCGCACTGCACGTCACCGTCGAGGCTCCTCCGCAACGGAAATAGAGTCCCAGTATTTCTCCCTGCGCTACGATATGCGTGCGCGCATGGGGACAGCCCGACGCAGCGGTCACACTACTCAGGTGTAGTTCGTTAGACTAAACAAAAGCGAAAGCGCGAGTGTCACGCCTTTTAAGAGCGCCTGAGAGTTGTGCGTCTTCCTGCTGCACGCCGCTACCCTCCATCCACAAAGTCACTCGTTCCGAGATAGTAACAGACACACACGCGCGTATATATATATATATATATATATATATATATATATATATATATATATATATATATATATATATATATATATATATATATATATATATATATATCCCATGCGCATGAAACTTGCGGAACGTTCGCGTATCGAAACGATACGCCGTGCCGAGCGCGACAGGAAGAGTGTGAGGACTGCGGGAAGAGGGTGGGCAAGGTGCCGCGCGAGGCCGGCGTCGAGACACGCGCCCGAGCGTATGTTACTTCCCTCCCCCTTTCGCCGAGCGCAACCGCTCAGCGTTGTGCTCCGGAATCGCCGAGATGCGAGCGAGGCTTGACGGTGGGGACCGACACTCGGATGCTTCCTTCTTCTTGCCTCCCTCGTTCTTCTTTCTTCTGTCGTGGCTCGGCACTTCTGGGGCATCCGAAACGTCGCGATGTTGTTGACGTCAGGCTCGGCCGTCGGCCACACACACGCGCTAAGAGCACCTCATTATAAATAAAGAAATAATTAAAAAAACAAGGGAACTAAGAATCAAGACCAAGATAATCAAAGGAGTAAACATGAAAAGCGTTGCCGCTCTGTTCCTCATGTGCGTGCGTCCTCACTCAGGCGCTCGCCCACGCACATACGTACGTACAGACCCAACCGCAGCCACGCGCACACACCGAGCCCCATCCTACCGTCTGCGCTCAGGGAGAGTGAGGGCGTAGGGGCAGCTTTCCAACAGTGAAGGGAAGCGGAAGTGTGCGCAACGCTGTTTTTTTCCGTAGCTGAGACAAAAGCGAGCGCGAGGGTGTGATGAAAAGAGGTGCGAGGGCTACAAGGAGAGGACGCGGGCAATGCAGTAGGTGTTGACAGTGTTTTCTCGAAACGAAGATCGCGGCACCAGGGCTCTTTCTCCTTGCTCCTCTCTTCATGTTTCTCGTCACACAAACGCCGCGCGGCTGCGTTCACGGCTGGCTCGTGTAACTGCTTGACGAGCCCTGACCACGTGTGCTTTGTGCGTAGGCGGGGACGTCGACGCGGGCACGCCGGCGTGCAAGATCTTGTCGCACTGGGGCGAGCAGAAGGCGAAGGGCCTCGGCGACGGTGTTTAGTGCGGACAGGAACTGTTCAGGTTGTTTCCGGCGGTTGCTGCTTCTTGCTCTTATTTCACCGCAGAAAGCGCCTCTCCGAGGCGTGACGCCATGGTCTAAAATGTTACCTCGATTACGAGTTCTGTATTGTGCCGTCCTTTCCTCTCCATTTATATTCCAGCCTTTTCTGTTCTCTTCATTGAGCATTCAGCTGCTTTCGTGACTCTGCTTCTCCCGGTGGTTTAGGCGCCTCCTCTCTCGTTCTCTCGTTCTCTCTCTATCTATCTATCTATCTATCTATCTATCTATCTATCTATCTATCTATCTATCTATCTATCTATCTATCTATCTATCTATCTATCTATCTATCTATCTATCTATCTATCTATCTATCTATCTATCTATCTATCTATCTAGCTATCTATCTTTCTATCTATCTTTCTATCTATCTCTGTTCTATCTTTTCATTTGCCAGACCAAACGAATTTGTGTAGCGGCTCAAACAGCTTTCAGTGCTTCATTTTTCTTTTTCTTCGTTCTGATTCTGCACGTGTCCGAATTTTATTTTCGTTAATTCTTTTAATTGTGACGTCACAATAGCGTGGCATCAAGTCATCCACCATTTGGTTCTTTTGTTATTCTTCCACGTTAATCAGCATTTATTTTCGAGTAATCTTCATTGGGGTGGCCGCACACCTTGGGGCATTAACAGCATGGTCTCCAATATAACATTTGTTCACTCACTCACATCTTCATGACCCGTAGCGCCTTAGCTCATACATAAATGAATTGGATTACCAGGAAGCGCGTGCTTCTAATCTCTCCCCCTAATCCCTTGACTAAATCTATCTAGATTTGGAAGTGCTTCTCTTGCGGAACACATCTCGCCCGTCTCTGTGTTTTTCTGGACTTCTTACTGCACCTGTGGGGTCTACCGCCCCCTCCATCGCGGTGATGGATGTACAACACCCCGAGGATCCTCCTGGTTCCCGTTCACCCGCGGACATCGGTTCGAGGAAGCGAGGAAGTACGTCAAGTGGTAGCGAGGACACAGAGCTGTACTGCGCATCAGGTGACGAGTCCTCGGAGGACAGCTTTCGACTTGTCCAGTACCGCAAGGCCAAACGAAGAATTATCAACTCATCTTCGGCGTCCAGCTCGAACACTGTGAAAACAGCTCCTCAGCGATGGCCTCACTCCATCCTGTTTGTGCCACAGAACGCTACCGACAACCTGCGCGTCCTCAACAGGCAAGCACTCTCTGTGTATCTAGAGAACACCGTGCCAAATGAGATCAAGGATGTCAGGATAAATACTAGACGAAACATCCTGGCAATCGATGTGATGAACCCGAGTGCACTGACCATACTACAACATGTAACGCAGCTGGGAAACATCAAGGTCCGATCCATCGTGCCAACGAATGGTGCCACAATAACTGGAGTCATCTATGACATTGACAATGAAATATCTAATGCAGACCTCCCAATTCTCATAAAACCAGCAAGCGAACACAACGTGATTGTGCATGTTGGTCGCCTCGGCAACACACGTTGTGTGAAGATAACCTTCAAAGGCGACTGCCTTCCACCCTACGTGAAGGTCGGCCACTTTCGCCACCAGGTTCGACCATTTATTCCAAGACCAATGCAATGCTTCAATTGTCAGAAGATTGGACATGTGAAGGGTGTTTGCAGAAATTCGGCCGTGTGCCCTCGATGTGCCGAACCCCACTCAGAAGACAACTGCAGCGCAACCACGTTCAAGTGTCCTAACTGCCAAGGTGATCACTGCGCCTCTTCCAAAGACTGTCCCCAGATCAAGAAAGAGTTCACCATTCTTAAGCAAATGGTGAGAGATAACTCTACCCACAAAGAGGCCGCTGTGAAAGTACGGCGAAGACGACGTCACCGACAACGGTCTTCACGGCGGAAAACCTCAAGCTTTCAGGAAAAGTCCCCTCGTCAAGCATCATCATCAGCGGACGTTTCCAGCACTCCGATCACCAATGTTGGAAGGGAGCAAACTGCCAGATCTCTCTCCACAAAGGAATGGCCGCCACTTCCGCGTACACGACCGCCAGAAGAGCCGCAGAAGAAGCCGCCCCCAGTACAGCAAGGTGCTGTATCCGAGGAGTCGCGGAAAACAGATGAGCAAGTGATAGCACTTATTAGGCCTTTAATGAATGCCATTCGCGTGTTGCTAAGCAACATGCACACACCGTCTGCCAGAAGTGCGCTTCAAGTACTGGACGCTCTGAGTCCGGTGCTTGCAACCCTTGAGTAGATCATGGCTCCACAGCCACGGTCTTTTAGGGAAGAGGTCCGACAAGCAGCTATTTTTCAGTGGAATGCCCGCGGACTCAGAGCGCGCCTTTCGGATTTCCGTCGCTTCGTGTTCGCCAATATGTTTCCCATTATCGTCATTTGCGAGCCGAACTTATCGACCAAAATCAGGCTTTCTGGATATGAATCATTTATGTCGTCAGCTGTTTATGAAAACAGTAAGGTTTTGGTGTTCATTCGCCGTGACCTCACCTACACTCATCAGCCTGTACCACCTAATGACAGCAATCAATATATATGCCTAAACGTAAGGAAAAAGAATCTGGCCTTCACTTTTATAGGCGCCTACCTATCTCCGTCAAGTCGATTTGATTACAACAGACTACGAGACATCCTTTCCTCAACTTCCAATCCCTGGGTCATCACTGGAGATTTCAACGCCCATCATACACTCTGGGGAAGTCCGATCATCAACGCAAGAGGCAGAGCTCTGGTATCTTTCGCCTCCAGTAATGAACTTTGGCTGCTGAATGATGGAAGTCCTACGTTCTTACGTGGCTCCACGTACAGCAGTTGTCTTGACTTGGCTTTCGTCTCGCGAAGCCTAGTCAGACGTGCAGGGTGGTTTGTGGACATAGAGACGCACGGAAGCGACCATATCCCCACGTACATCAAGATCAGAGGATTGACCGCTTCCAAAATACGGGATACGATCCAAAGAGTGGACTGGCCTAAATTTCAGTCTATTATGGAAGAACACTGCGACGCCAATCCATCTTTCGACTTGGAAGAGGCAATCAAGAGCGTGGTGCAAGACACTATGCGTACTCTAACATGCTCCTCGAAACTTAATGATTATGACGTGGAACTAGAACGACTTCGAGCAATCCGACGACGTGCTGAACGAAGATACCGACGTACGAAAACAATGGACGATCTACGGACCGCCAGGCGCACGCAAAAGAAGATACAGCGCCGGTTAGACGAGCTCGAATCGCAACGGTGGGCTGCCTTCTGTGAGTCGCTAGATCCACGCAAGCCTTTATCGCAACTATGGAGAACGGTGCGCGGACTGCGGACACTTCCCGTACAGCGATTCCCATTCAAGGCACTTGCCCTCTCTCAAAAGAGATCGGAGATTGACGTGGCAGAGGATTTCTGCGCCAGATTATCCGGCCAACTCACAGCTAACAACATTCCATCGCCTTCGAGCAGCTGTCCGCCACCACGTGATCACCGGTTGGATCTACCATTCTCGATCCACGAACTTAAGGCAGCATTAGCTTTGTGTAGCCGCACATCAGCGCCAGGACCTGACGGAATTTCCTACCGAGCTCTGTGTCACCTGGGGGAGCGAGCGAGAGAGGTTCTTCTTGAGGTGTACAATGAATCTTGGAGAAATGGCACGCTACCAACAACCTGGAAGACAAGTCGCCTTGTTCCACTGCTGAAGCCTGGCAAGTCGCCGTTGGAGCTCTCCTCATATCGCCCGATCGCTTTGGCGAGCTGTGTGGGCAAAGTAATGGAGAGGATGATCCTAGGACGCCTGGAGTGGTACTTGGAGTACCACAACACCTACCCAGATGCCATGGCGGGCTTCCGACGCGGTCGATCATCGATCGATAACGTCGTCGACCTGGTCACCTACATTCAACATGAGAAACGCCGTAAGCGTCTCTGCGCATCCTTATTCCTCGACGTTAAAGGGGCGTATGACAACGTTACGCATGAAGCCATCCTCTCTGCTCTCGCAGAGGTAGGAGTGGGTGGTCGGATGTTTCAATGGATACGGAGCTATCTATCCATGCGATCCTTTTTTGTAAGCACCGAGGAAGGCCATACTTCTCTACATTATAGCTACCGCGGCGTCCCCCAGGGCGGTGTACTTAGCCCCGTGTTATTCAATCTAACACTAATTGCTCTCCTTGAGGACGTGCCAACCACAGTCAGGCTATCAATGTACGCGGATGACATCTGCATATGGACATCTGCAGTAACACGCCTACAGCTGCGAGCGAGAATTCAGAAAGCCGCGACACAAACTGCTGTCTACCTCCGTAATCGAGGCCTTGAAATTTCCTCCGAGAAATGCGCACTGGTGCCATTTACGCGCAAACCCATGGCAAACTACAGTGTAACGATAAATGGCCAAGTAATACGACGGGTCCGATCGTACAAGTTTCTAGGAGTCATAATCGACAGGGACTTGTCATGGAGCCCACACATATCTTACGTGAAAAAGCAGTTGACAGGCATATGCCACTTGTTCAAATTTTTCGCTGGCAAGACCTGGGGAATGTCGCCTAGTGCCATGTTACAACTGTACAGGGTGCTTTTTCTGGGATTTCTGCGATACAGCTTGCCAGCAATAAACAACACAGGCAAAACGAATCTACGCACTATACAAAGTCTTCAGGGTCAAGTGCTCCGGATCTGTCTAGGCCTGCCTCAGAGTGCTTCAACAGTGGCTACGATAGCAATCGCTAGAGACCACCTTGTCAAGACCCACATTGAAATTGAAGTACTCAGGACCCATATAAGGCATCTAGCCAGGACTCCTCGTCACCATTTAGCCTCTCTACCAGCGGACAGGCCACACACATCTTTCAGCCAAACGATAACTGCATATGATGAATCATTGCCAGCTTGTTTCACTCCGGCTGCGAGACCTTCGATCCCTCCATGGTGCCTCGCTCAGCCGAAAATCAACCTCGCAATACCTGGTATCTCGAAAAAAGCTGATCTGTCATCACCAGCCCTTAGACAGCTCACGCTACTATATTTGTACGAGAACTACCGTGACTCTACGCATATTTACACTGATGGATCTGTCCTTCCAAGCAGCTCCGCGGCGGCAATCGTCATACCAGCGAAAGCTACAACAATCAAATTTAAGACGACCCACGCGACAACATCGACAGCAGCAGAGCTCGCAGCGCTCTTTACTGCTCTTCATCACATTGGTGATGAACCGCCACACAAATGGACAATATTCTGTGACTCGAAGGCGGCACTGCAGTCTCTACTGTCACCTTTACGACGCGGACCGCACGAACAACTAATATTCCATATTACAGAGACATTACACCATATAAGTGATGCAGGCCACGACATAACCTTTCAGTGGCTTCCCAGTCACTGCGGGATTGTCGGCAATGAACGGGCGGATCACGCTGCCCGCTCAGCCCATACTGAGGAGCGCCACGTCCCCATTCCTCTTTCTAGAACTGACGCTGCACGGAAGCTCCGCCTACTTGCTCGGCAGTGCACCGCGTCGCAATGGAATGAGCCACATTTAAGAAATCCGCGACTGCACTCACTTGATCCAACATTAAGTCTTCGAGCGCCATCACAGCTTCGCCGTAGAGACGCCACGCTTTTATATCGACTTTGGTTGGGCGTTGCCTTTACTAAAGCCTATGCCTTCCGCATAGGGATGACCGACACCCCAACCTGTGACCACTGCGGCCATGAAGAATCAATTGGCCATATTTTGTGCACCTGCCCGCAGTACAGTCCACAGAGGGCATGCCTCAGCCAGGAACTAGACCAACTGGACGACCAACCACTATCCGAAAAAAGAATTCTGCAACATCGAAAGGACCTACCGTCACAGAAGAAGGCCGTGCAAGCGCTTTTGCGCTTCTTGCGATCTACCGGCCTGTGTGAACGACTTTAACTGGAATGCCTTTTGTGTGTGTGTCTCCATGTGTGCGCGTTCGTTTTTTTTTTTTTTGCGTTTCCCTCTCTGTCATCTTTCTAACCCCTATCCCCCATCCCCAGTGTAGGGTAGCAAACCGGAGACTCATATCTGGTTAACCTCCCTGCCTTTCCTCTTCATTCTCTCTCTCTCTCTATCTAGATTTCACTTTTCCGTATCAAGTGACCCAAAGCGCAGATATTCGTACTTTCAACCATTAACCCTCTCGTTCTTTAAGAACGCTGCAATAGTGCTGCGCACAGTGACCACATACGCTATGGAAACACTTTCGGTGGGAATCCACAGCGTTGTCGGGACAGCGATGCGTCATTATAATGGCATGTCCTTTTTCGAATTGGTGCCTGCATTTCTTAGAAAGCAAGGATCGTGCGTCAGCTAATAGTGGCGGTGATGCAGTCTGCGGCGGAATTAAGCGATGAGTCATGGGCATGTAAGCATCGTATCCGCTTACACATATTACTTACAAAAGTGCCTATGTGTAGAGTATGCAAATAAGTGCTTTGAGTCTATAAGAGGGCGATGATAATAGCGTCAGTCACAGACCGCTGACGTTTGCTACTTCTGTGCTGTTGCCTTGGAAAACAAATACCAAATGTACTCGAATATAGGACGACATTATTAATCTTATCGGAAATGTTACCCCAAATTAGTTTACCGGCTTATATTCATGACCAAAAAATTTCGACCTATATTCGTGAACAAACCTAGCAACAGTACCGAGCTGACAGAGTACTTCAGTTGCGCCCGCCGTACAGCCTCTTACTAGGTTATGCGGTTATTCACAATGGCTTCAAGAAACGCTGCATATCCAACGCACTCGACGGCCCCGAGGACGAGGTGGTTTGGATTCACGAGGTTGCCTGTGAAGCATCACATGAGGACGACTTCTATGGCAGTTGCGATAAGGAAGCCGGTTATGGCATCGACTACCAAGATTTAGTAGCACAGGTTACGGGTAATTAAAGATAAGTCGGGTACGTTGCCCACTCTGCAACGTACCCGACACTCTGGTACACTTTCTCCTGGAATGCCCGCGGCAGGAAGGCAGCGAAATGCAACCGGAAGCGGACGCAAAACGAGCACAAGAAGCAAACCACCTATTCGAAACGTGGGAGGCCAAGCTCGCCCTCGGGGACTTGGATGACCAATGACAACTCGTCGCCAGGGCCAAGAGGGTAGTCGAAGCCACAGGGTTCCTGGACTAAGGAGCCTTCCCACCTGAGAGTGATGGCGTTCCTCGCTCGGGTCACTGTTTCGAATAATAAATGTCTCTTCCTCTCTCTCTAAAGAGATATGGTCGTCCTATATATAACTTGTCGATGGGTTCAATATAAAGAGGTCGACGTATATTCGTGTCCAACCTATATTCGAGTAAACACGGTAAGCTGGCATGCCGAAAGAATAGGTCTACGACAAAGGGTATGTGTGGCGTGTGACAATGTTTATGAATCCTCAGCGTAGTGCATCTCTAAGTTCTGTCTGCTCAAACCAACTGCGTCTATTCACCATGCACTGCGAGTGCAGCTTCGTACCATTCTTTTGCGTGTAATATAATTTGCGTTGTTTTCAATCACGCTAACTTTGTTTACGTCGACATTGACGCCCCGCCATGTATGGGCCTCACCGCGCGTGACAACGGAGAAAGAAATTTCAGTAAGGTTGTAGGCTGTCGCCCTATACCACGAAGAGCACTCATAGATAAATTGATACTGCACGCATATACAACAGAGACTGTGACACGTTACTTAAACATCGAAACTTATGTTATGCAAGGCGATCATTGATAAGACGGCGTTCTCGGTCTAATTAGTTTCGAGAAGCCATTCGTGTACTTGGGCGCGTGCCTGGAGGTCCGCGGGCAGATGTGAAATGATTCACACTGCTGATATACAGTCAATATACATAATAATACTTTCAGCACATGTTCGAATGTGGATCCAACTGCGACAATCATAGGATCGTGACCAAGCGGCACAGTGCCCATCAGGCAAATCGAGATCGTTTACATAAACTGTGCAAAATCATAAGCCTCCGCTGAGGGGGCGTCGGCGTACTTCATAATGTGCCCCTTTATCGCGCCAGTCAAGTTAGTGTATGGAAGAGAGCGCTAGCTTTACGCTTGTTGGTACGTGCCCGAAGCAACCACCAATATATATACGACGACACCTCAAGTGACACACGACACAGCGTTTCTCCTCTGCGTTTTCTCTCTTCCTGCTGTCTTCATTTATCCTCCCACATCTTGTTTATTAACAGGGCAGAGAAGCGCTCCATGTGCGGTTGCTTGAGAAGCGTCCTGGTTTAATATACGACTTAGTGCTTTAGCGTGCTTTAGCGCTATCCAATATGTCCGCCCGCGATTCACGAAACCCACGAAGAGTGTGCTAAGCGACCTGTCCAGCGTTTGAACGCCTCCCCAAACGATTCAGTCGCAGGCGCCTGCGAAATAACTGCACCCGTCGATCGATTAGCATTCGAGAACACGGAGCGGCCGACCCTGAATGAACAAGAAAAGACTCTGCCGGGCGTTTTGAGACGGGCGCGACCCTTGGCATCCAGCGTCGACCCACAGACGCTGGATGCCGCTGTAGGCACGCGGGCGGGGACCGCGCCCTGCGCCCTTCGACGTCCGAGAGCTCACATCTCGCGAAGAAAAGAAAGTGAACTGGAATGCGCGCTGTCCTTCACACCCCGACGGGGGCATCGGGCCATGCCGGCAGCGCGCGCGCGACTCGAACGGTCGCGGGCATGAAACGTCAGTTGACGGGCACGACCGATCTGAGCCGGTCAGTAACGTGGAACAGAAACATAGTTGTGCGAACGTGGCGAAGTAAAGTTAACGGCTGCTTTACGTGAGAGGTGATTTAAAAGAAAAGTCAGTGGCGACTTAGGCGGTAAATGCGAGATAGAGAGGCGCTGCCATTACGTTGCACTTCTCTGAGGTCTCAGATCCACGATACACCACATTGCAAAGCGTTGTGCGTGCGCGTGCGTACGTGCGTGTGTGTGCGTGCGCGTGCGTTCGTGCGTGCGTGTGTGCGTGAGTGTGTGTGTGTGCGTGAGTGTGCGTGTGTGTGTGCGTGTGTGTGCGTGTGTGTGCGCGTGTGTGTGCGCGTGTGCGTGTGCGCGTGTGCGTGTGCGCGTGTGCGCGTGTGCGTGTGCGTGTGTGCGTGTGCGTGTGCGCGTGTGCGCGTGTGCGCGTGTGCGTGTGCGTGTGCGTGTGCGTGTGTGTGTGTGTGTGTGTGTGTGTGTGTGTGTGTGTGTGTGTGTGTGTGTCGCACACGCACTTAAGGCTCACACATAAAAAGGTACATGGGGGAGCGAACTTTTACAGGTAAGCATGGTTCACATAAGGCAGACGGGTTGCAGCAATGTTGGCACACCCTGCGAGAAGACTTATCATGCCTGTATCACTAATAAGTGATCTCCAGTAAGTGATCTGGCGCTGGTCTTCGCTGAGGGAACAGAAGCAGAGATGTTCGACAGGCTCCTTATTCTCCAAACTGTTGCTAAGGGCGTGCCACACATTTCAAAAACCGATAACGAATCTGCCTCTTCCTTGTGCGTTGTGTTCAACTGGAGCACCGCTAATATTTCAATAAGTACAATATGGGTCCAGTGCACCCTGTTGCATTCTAAAGCTCGCAGCACATAAGTAAAGCCACGTGAAGTCCTCAGAGTTCTGGATAACGAATTTCTTCAATAACGACCGCACAGTTAGTTAGCACAGAAGGACGACGATCACTGGTTTAGTGGTTTTAGTAACCATTTATATTGGGCTATGTGCCAATACAACCGGGCATGTGCAGCAGTCTCTTCCCAAGCTTGCCATCTCTGTCCGTTCCTCTACCCCCTTTTCCCCAGTGCATTGCAGTAAAACAAAATTAGATGCGAACCTAGTTGCTGTTCGTTGCACCCGCTCTCTTTGTCTCTGGAAAACACATTGACGCTCCAAGCTTCCGTGCTTGGCCGTGCGTATGAAACGCCGTGGGAAAAATTTATGTGTAGAGCGCCAATGTCTTTCGCTGCACATATGGACAGAAATATGAGGAGCGTTATGCTTTCCTTCGGATTGGAGGTAACTTAGCAGGGCTTCAATACTTACTGGCTTTAATTGCTCTGCTACATCCTGCACCCTAAGATGATTTCTCGAGCAGTGTTCTGCTGAGCTCCAGTCAAATAAACAGTTAGCCCATTCGTATCACATAAATTTCCGTGATCGCAGCAACAAGCGAGTCTTAGAAAAATCTCCGTTTTTTTTATTATTTTTAATGCAATATTTATTTTTTATTTATTTTTAATCGCTTCCTGAGCGCGCGGTGTATGTGTTACACAAGCAATATAGCCAGCACTAGCACTCTTGCCCTGGCGGTAATTCGTAAATCAAATCAGCCTTGCCCGCCTCGGCATAACAAGCCACTCGAGCTGTATCGCATACCGAGAGCCAAGAGGCACGTCAGAAAAGCCAGGCCTCCTTGTTCTCCGCTCGTATTAAACGGACCACACACAATGTGCTCGCACCTGTATAACACTTGCTGTGCTTACTTAGCGGCGCGCCGCGCACAGCCGCTCGCCGCGCATTTATAGCGGGGTGTGTGTGTGACACGTAATGTTTACCGAGGAGGCGAGGCACGGCCTTAAGAGACCCCGGACACGAGGAAGGCAGGGCGCATGGCGAGTGGAGTGTGCTCTCCTTGCGCTCTCGTTGGAATACGCGCTCATCCAGCCGGGAGCCATCGCGATAAGCGCTCGTTTACGTCTCCCTCGAGTGACAGGCGAAGCTGTCCTGGCGCTGTTATGTTCCTGGCGCTGTTACCGTTTGCAAATGATGCCGCCCTTCTCCTCTCTCTGAAGAGCTCTCTTTCGCGTCGCGTGCGTGCGCGTGGCCTAGGGTTGCCTGCGCGAGGTGCGCGACAAGCGCCATTATCTCTAGTGCGCAAGGTACCCTGAGCCCCCTGTCATATTTGATGGCCCTCGCAGTGGGTCTTCTCAGTCCTTTTCACTCAAGGTGCGGGAAGCGAAAAAAATAAAAATAAGAAAGTAAGGACCAGCAACAGTAACAACGAGGGTCATGCGAAAAGGTCTCCGTGTACAGGGTCTTCGCGTATATATCGGTTGCACAATCCTGTTGGTAACGTACATCTCTCTCTGCACTTCCTTGCCTCTGCCGGCAACCGCTACTCGACGCGACTGGCGCGGCCGCCGTAGTATTACGAACTTCTTGAACGTTTCCCAATTCCTTCGGGATTCCGCGGCCCGTCTCTCTCGCTCTCCTTCTTAGCCAACGCCTACGCGATGTTCCGTTCTTGCTCATCAGTCCCTCCCAACCATCCCCTTTCCTTCCGTCGTACCACGTTGTGCAGTCCTCGTCCCCGCGGCTTGTGCGTCTCGCTCTCGGACAAACCACTCGTGGATATCCGCTCCGTCCGCCGGCATTTGAGGTCGCTGCCGCCGCGGGGCATGCCGGGTGCACAGCGATACCAGGAAGAGGAGCGGCACCGGCGAACGCTGCGTATCCGAAAAACTGAGCCGCCGCGCCTAATTGCTGGTCTTCAGGCTCACGCGCTCGGACGAGAGGAGGGAGCAATGAAGAAGCTGCGGTTTGTTCTCAAGCCGGCTTCTCTCCGCGCCTTGCCCGTCATTCTTCGGAACCGCCGGTATCTGCACTGATGCCGCTTGTAAGAGAGAGGCGCACGTCTTAGGCGAAGAAATTGGTCGACGGCCGAACGGGGGCTCCCACGGGATTTTCTCTCCAGTGGTCTGGTGCGTTTGCCCTTGTTTGCCGTACGTATATCCGACGCGTCCGACAACGGCCTTGTTTGCCGGCCTTTACGGGGGGCACCGCGACGCCTTGGTCTGGTTTGAGCCTCAAGTTGACCCGCTTTCTTTCTGTCTGCAGAAGCTTAACGACGACCACAGCAATATACTACTATATACGGCCGGATTATTAGAGACATCATGGAGAAGTAATGTCGCAGAGTTGAAGTTAAAGCTGACGCTATGCATATTTCGGCGGCAACCACATGGAATGCACTCTCGAAGCTTTCGCCTGGATTCAAAGAGGGCATTTTTATTTATTTTTATTTGGGCGAGTACAAAGTTTGCCCGCAAGCAAAAGAACATAACCCTCGTGACTGAGGTCTTGGCCACGCTGGAGCAGGAGAAGTAGCAACAGTTCTCATGTTGAAAAGAAACGTAAGTATCGTTACTAATGCAAAACCTTGGAAACGCATCAGAAGTTTCCATGTAAAAAAATTGCGGCAGAACCCATCTCACGATGAACGTCGACGGTAATGTGCTAGGAGTGAATCAATATAGCGACACAACGTATTGTCACCGTCGAGACAAGTTATGTATGAGGCATGCACTGCAGCGGGACTCCTCTTTCGCGTTTCCCTAAGAACACTCGGCGCCATCTAGGGCCGCTACCGCGAAGTCGGTGCAATCCGCATTACATGGCGCCTGAAAAAGGCGTCAAGTAGCAATCGGGCTCCTCTACTGCGCGTCTTTCTGGACACGCTGCGCCATCTAGTTGCACCGCTGCTAAGTTCGCACGTGGCCTCCAAGACGAGAAGCGTGGCGCGCCGGTGCCTGCGGACGCTGAGAATTCTTCTCTCACTTGCCGCACACTCAGTGGCACGTGCTCAGTAACCCAAGATGGCGAGAGATTCATTGAAGAGCGGCACATACCTCGTGAATTTGTGACCCGCTAGTGCGTCGGGTTGCTGTCCTTAAGAAACCAGTGTGACGTGGGTTTGATTCCGCCCAGCATTAGAGAAATTTAAAGGGTCGCCTTGCCATTTTAGTGCGGCACATTCCCAGCGGCACACGCCAGTTTACCCAAGTTGACGTCAAAGACATTCATTGAAGAGCGGCGCACACCTACTCGCACGTACCCAGCAACCCAAGTCGGCTTGAGGCTCCTGGAATAGCGGTGCCTGCTGTTGGGACCTAAGGCAGCGTATATCCCACCGCTGTCATACAGTTGTTGCGACTCGGTGTCCGAGCGGCCATTACGGCTCCGTGGCTGGTGAAGTACCAGGTGGAGGATCGAGAGGTCCCGACCGACGCTCAAGAGATGGGATGTGGTTTATTTACAAATTTACATAAATGATGGTTTACGTCTACGAGCAGCAGCACGAGTAGGAGCAACACCCCCCCCCCCCCACGACAACACTCAAGATGCACCTTTTATGCACTTTTTCTTTGCTATTTGTTTCGTCGGGGAAATTCACTGTTCTTCTGCTCGGCCAACCCCAGTAGTTGGACCGTTCGCCGAATCCCGCCCACGACGCCGAATCCTTCCGCCGGACTCCGCCCCCAATGTTGCACGAACGGCCCCGCATACGAGGCAACGACGTGACAAACAGGGAACTTGATGTCGAAGTCGTTCCCACGGACGTTCTCGACGTTGGCCCATTTTATCAATTAGTGGGCCATTCGTGACTGTCCGCTTGTCAGGGTCAGGTTCCGGTAGAGTGGTCTTCGCGGTAGTCATTACTTCCACGATGGGCGACGGCTGTTATGGCCTCGAAGTGAGCTTCTTTGTTCGCGTCTCACAGTATATGTCGGGTTCAGTCTAGTTCAGGCGGGCGCTCATCTCACCCGTCAGCTTTGGCGACGCTGATTTAGTCGCTAGCTCCCTCGTCCTGAGAAAACGACGATGCAACGTGAAGGGCCTTTCATAGCTGCACGCTCGCTGGTGAAGCATTATTTGTCGGGTAGAACAGTGATAAACGTCAATCGTAACACTACCCAGTCCTGCATCTACAGTGAACCATGTCGGCATGAAAGAAGTTCGTTGAAGAGCGGCACGTATGTACACATTGAAAGAGCTTCCTTTAACAATGGCACGTAATGCATACACTGGGATAGACTCAGTGACCCAGATTGATCTGATGGTTGGTTTCGATGCAAAGTTACTTCAGCACAGCAGCCCGATGCGCTACGCTTTCGACCACTGACTACCCAGTGACCTAGCTAGGCGGGAAACCGGTTAGATACAAATATATATATATATATATATATATATATATATATATATATATATATATATATATATATATATATATATATATATATATATAGATAGATAGATAGATAGATAGATAGATAGATAGATAGATAGATAGATAGATAGATAGATAGATAGATAGATAGATAGATAGATAGATAGATAGCACAAGGAATGCTTTGAAGAAGAAAGGAGTTTCACCCGACCTTCCCTCGCACTGCCTCGTCGAAATGAGGCGTCACTTCTCCTGCTACGGCTGGCATCCAGCACCTCGTGCAGAAAGGACTTTCTTTCACCCGACCTTCACCCACCATGCCTCGTCGAAATGAAGCGTGACTTCCTAATTCGCCATGACCATTTCGAGTGTCTGCCGGTCTTGCGTAAGCCCCGCAGTGTTTACAGGCCTCTTTGGTGTGTGTGTGTGTGACTTTAGAGGGGCCCTTTTCTCGAACGGTCAAACTCTACAGGAGAACTTCCACGAACCAGCAACGCACAAAAGAGACGGACAAGCGTCTACAATTCCAGGAGGCTCGGTACCACCAAGGGGCGTGGTATAACCGGAGGCGGGGCCCTCTTTCCGCCAATCTGACTCTGTGCTGGTCACGTGACGTCGACGGAAGCAAGATGCCTCCCACGATTGTAGAGAGCCTATTTAAGGAGCTCCGAAATGTACTTTACATCTCTTCATTCTCTTCTCATCATCTTTCAACAACATTTGAATAAACCGTGCAAGTTTCGCACTAGAAATCGTCTCGTCGAAGGAACAACGCAAATCACTAGCCATCGTGAAAGAGCTCAACAACAAAGGCTTCACAGTAAAGTTTCAATGGATTCCTTCCCACATTGGTATCTCAGGAAACGAAAAAGCTGATGCGCTTGCATACGCAGCGCTCTATCATCCTCCCAAAATCAAGGCCCCAAAGAGTAATCAAGTGCAAAAATCTGACATTCGAAATCACTTTGCGTCGCTTTGGGTTCCACCGCATATGCCCTGCGTAACCAAGCGATTGCACCGAGAGGAAGCCACACTTCTATATCGAATAAGGACAGGATCTGCTAATACACCGGCCTGGTTATTTAAAACGGGGCGAATCAATTCTCCGAACTGTTCGGCATGCAATGAGACAGGAGACATTGAGCACTTCTTGTGGTCCTGCCAGCAATTCCAAGATGAAAGAGACACTCTCCTGAAGAATCTGCAAAGCAAGAACCTTCCGCATGCGCGCCTGCAACACCTTATATTTCCCGCGGGATCAGTTATAGCCCGAAAAGAAACTTCACGTTTCCTCATCGAGTTCTTAAGAGAGACTGGTTTGATGGACACATGGTGAAACCCTTCAGCGGTATTGTGCGAGACGCTCGGGCGGAGCAATTGCCGGCTTTGTTCGCCAGGCTAAACCCGCCTGTTGCTACAATTCACCACCACCACCACCACCACCACAATCGTCTCGTCCCTGCCCGGTCGCCATTGTCTGCCGGATGCCTGCAGCCCGCCGACAACGCCACGCTACCCAATAGTAACGTCGGTCGAGCTTCGATAGGCAGGCGTCGCTGCAACTCGGCAGCAGTATGATACGCTACCCTGGAGTACGCAACACCGCCGAAGGATGTTGAATCCATGGTTTGCGAGCCTCTTCATTCATTCTGCAGTTGAGTCGAGTCAATAAAGTCTGATTTGTGCGTTCATTTATGCCATACCACTGTGGATGCTGAGACTATGTTAAGAGCTGATGAATGTTGTTCTGTTTCAAGAACTGCTTGAATCTGCCTGCGGTGAATCCTGTTCCACGGTCAGAGAGAAATTTCTTCGTCTTTCCAGCAGCGAAGATGTTTTTTTAGGCAAGATATGTAGGCATCAGACGTTTTACTTATGTGAGCAAACGCCCACATATAATACTTGGCGTGATCTATCGCCAAGTGAATGAACTTCTTTGCCAAGCCGTATCATGGAAAGCCATGCACGAATAGTGTCCATGGCGAGAAGGTCGAAAGATTGTTCTGCAGGTGACAGAGACTCCAGTGACCCAAATCGCTTTGCATCTCTGACGTATTGCAATGACGGACGTATGTAGTTAGAAACATATCACTGATGATTTCTGGCCAGTAATACTGCAGTGAAAATATTTGCAAGGTTTTGTTCACTTCAGCATGTCCAAAGTGGCGGTGGGCTTTCTCGAGAAGTCCCAGTCGAGGGCGTGAGGTACATATATTTTCTTAACTTCCTTTCTGCTGACAATGGCGAGTACATTTCGGATGGTGTGCTTGTAATGTGGACGGACATTTCAGTGATTTTCGCTCTGGTACGGAAAGAAGTTGTATGACCAGACTCCGAGAAAACGCGTCTGCTTCTATGTTATCGCTGCCTTTCTGTTGTCGGATGTTGACCTCGTACAGAGATAGCTTTAAAGACCACCGAAATAGGCGCCCGTGCGGATTTTTTGTATTCTTAAGCCCCTGTAAAGCAGCATGGACGGTTATGAGAGTAAAAGGCTTTCCATGCAGGTAGCAACGCCATTTGTGGACAGCGTCAAGTATGGTCAACCATTCGAGCTCTGTTATTGCGTAATTTCGTTCTTGCTTCAGCAATGTCCGTGAATAATAAGCCACAGTGTGTTCGTTTGCTTCGTCATCTGGTTGTTCCAGCACAGCTCCAATGCCTACGTTTGAGACATCGCAGTAAACAACGCATGGTTTGTCAGCGTTAAATATTGGCTGTTCGGTTAGACATTTCTTCATTCCCTTAGAAGCCTTTTCACATTGAACGCCCAATTCCCTTTGTGTGTCCTTGCGTAGCAGTCTCGTAAGAGGATAAACGATATTGTTAAAATGGGGAATGTACTGCCGGTAGACATTGACGGTCCCTAGAAATCTTTTCAGGCCTTTCTGACACGTCGGTTTTGTAAATCGCAGCACTGTTTCAACGTTGCTCTTTTTGGGTGTCACTGTGCCTTCAGAAACTCTATGTCTAAGATAGTCAATAGAATTCTGAGGAGAGTGACGCTTCTTGAGCTTCAGCTTAATATTCTCGATCTTCGGGGCTTCCAATAAAGCCTGCAAATGACTTAAATGCTCCGGAAATCCAGGGAAAACACCGGGAATGCGGGAGATGCGAATTCAAGACGATGGGCAAAACGAGAACAAAGAGAAAGCAGGAGCCAACGTTTCAACAAGTGGACTTCTCTTATTCGAGGCGGCATATCTAGTCAAGAGAAAGCAAGGCCTTCTTAAGGTAGTGGCCACAGCACCAAGATTCACACAGTTAAAGGAAAGGAAGAAGCATTGTCCTAGATAAGAAGATGCAGATTGAACCGTTAATTATTATTAAATGCGGATTTTCCAAGTTAGTTAGTTAGTTAGTTAGTTAGTTAGTTAGTTAGTTAGTTAGTTAGTTAGTTAGTTAGTTAGTTAGTTAGTTAGTTAGTTAGTTAGTTAGTTAGTTAGTTAGTTAGTTAGTTAGTTAGTTAGTTAGTTAGTTAGTTAGTTAGTTAGTTAGTTAGTTAGTTAGTTAGTTAGTTAGTTAGTTAGTTAGTTAGTTAGTTAGTTAGTTAGTTAGTTAGTTAGTTAGTTAGTTAGTTATTATTATTTCTTCGTTCTTTTGGACAATACCTCGTACTGCGCGCGTATCAGTAAAAAGGCAGGTTACTGGCTTCCTGACAGCTAAGCAAGTGGCGTGAGTTTAATGCCATCCTACATTTGCCGGCTACAGTCCCGGTAGGATCATTCACAAGAATAATTAGAGCAAGAAATTTGCGCCCGCGAATCCCTGGTCAAAACGCGCGGAAAGGTGTTTTCAAGTGTGGGAAGTGCGCGTATTCGAAAGGCCTTTGTAATTGAATCGAGCAGCAGTGTCTGGCATCGAGTTAAAAGTGATTTCCAAACGGGCACTTTCACCGGGTAGCGCTAGAAGGAGCGACTTGCCTTGATTGGGCGAGGCTGAGGGTCTCGTTGTTACTATCCCCGCACATTTATAGCCCTGGAACGCGTTTCGGGCGATTCAAAACAACGGCGAAGCGTAGAGGTGACTACTTGTGTTTCATCATGTGTCCAAGCAGCCGAGCGGTGCCTTGGCACGTGGAGGCCAGATTTTTCACTTGGATGGTTCTCCAGAATTCATGGCAAATCAACAACACACTGCACGAGTTAGGCTGCATTAATGTTTGGCATTGCCGAAATGAACGGCTTCGAAATCTCGTGGACCGTTACCACGTAGAAAGGCCAGCACCCTGTGCGATTGCCGAATCCAGTTGTTCAAAGGCCACGCCACATCGGATAAGGCCCCTATACGATCTACTATGATAGGAGCAAGATGCCCCCTCGTAAGATAGAAATGCTGTCTTTATTGAAATCTGGATATATTTGCCCAGCTTAAGGCCTGTTGTATGAGCGCCTTTAAGTTGAAACTGATAAACGTTTGACACTCCGAAACAGCTGTTGGGATTCAGGTCCTTCACAGAGAGTCCAGAAGCGCAATATACCCTTCAATATCTGCCCACCTTGTGTGCGCCATACGGCTCCACATTCGAACAAAGAAAAGAAAGAGAGAGATAGCAAAGAAAATAGAGTGTGAGAATTGCCGGAGTAGCAAATGTGACAACCAAGTAGACGAACTTTTTGTTCCGGACGCGCTTCGGGTCGAAATAATTGCCCGGGCGGCGCGCCTGCACGTTCTGCGGCCCACCGATGACCACGCGACTGCGACAACGAGCGCACCGGGAGGCAGTTACATCACTTAAGAACTCCTTCGCTTTTGACTCGGTGCTCGACGCGCGCTTGTGACCCAGAGGCACTCATCTTCCCCTAACGTTCGCTTCCGCTGAGCGGTCGACGAGAAATTACCGCGCTTCACACGCTGCCTGCGCGCGTAAAAGCGCGTAAAAATCTCCGACCTGACACACTACGACTGGGACGCGCGCTACTCTCAGCTATGGCGAGAAAAAATGAATAAAGAAATAAACAGACCGGGGGGGGCGGGGGAGAAGCCACATAGCGTTCTCCCTTCCTCCTCGCCCACAACCCGGACCATCGTCCGAAACTTCGCCTGCGCTCCACTTCGGTCGGGCGAGTCGCGCACACAAGCATCGAAAGCACGAATATTCGCCCCCATTTTCTACACGTCGAACTTTTTTTTGTTTTTGCTCACTACGCGGACAACGTGCAGGCTAACCTCACTCCCCGTGCGAAAGTCTGCAGCGGCAAGATGTTCCCACTGTTCTACTGCCGTCGTCCTGCCCCTTTACTTCTCTGCGTCATCAGTTGCTCGCGCTGCGTCATCATTTTCAGTCCTTTTATTTCTCTGAGCAGACTCCACCGCTTTCTTCCTCCGTCAAATGTCGCTTCCATCGACCTCGCTCGGACCCGCCGAAGACGCGAAATTACCTCACGCCGCCTCCCCCTTCGATCGTGCCCTACACAACCGTCACCGCCGCCTGCACCTCGGGCCTACAGCACCGTTTTCCTGCACACTCAGCCTGAGCAGCAAGAGATGTTAGTCGTCGGCGTCGTCTTCATCGACGAGAGGTCCCATCGAACTGGGAGCAGGCGTGCTCGCGCACAAACGCACACACACACGCTGACGCACACACAGCGCACGCACGCGCGACGCTGACACGACCACGTCGCCTCCGGCAGCGCCGAGATCGCGCCGATTCCCGACGATCAATGTTTGTTTGTTTGCTCCATCTCTCTGTTCCTGTTTGTTTGCCGCTCCACTTTAGCTCCGGGGCGCGGGAACGGGGTGTGGAGGTGAAGGAGAAGAAGAGGGGGGTCAGTAAGAAAAAGATCAGTTCACTCGAACAGCTCGAACTTACTCGCGCAAAATCAACAACGCGTAGTAGTAAGCCTGCGCGAACTACGGCACGCCTGTTTGCGTGCAGTTCGCTTGCCCATCTTTATTTGCGCACTTGCGGTTGGCTTCCGTGGGCTCGCAGGCGGCTATAGCCGTCAGCTTCCGTAGCCAAGAAGCGTTCTGTACAGCAAAAATGGCAGTGAAAGAACGAAGCATAGAAAAGTAATTTGGCTGCGACTTCGTTTCTTCGTTCACGTCTTGTAGGCTTGCTTGTTGTAACGCTAGGATATATGAGGGGAGAGAGAGAGAGAAGTTCAATCTCCTGCAGCCAGAGAGGACTGACTGAACGACCGATGCCTTGACAGAAAAAAAAACTTTAGCGAGCCCGAGGAGCGGCCGACGCGCTAAGCGGAACGAACCACCAAAGCGACGACGGGAACATGCCACGTCGGAAGTGCCCCGCCGCCCCTGCGGAAGAAGCGCGCCTTCAAGATTGATTGCGGCAAAGAAAGGTCACGTGCCCCCATGAGCCTTGCTCGCGGCGTAACCTAATACAAAGTATACACGCGCCCGATGATCTGAAGCAAGTTTCTTTTGGACGTTTCTGCATGTGACGAGCGCACATAATGTAGAATGCGGTGCGAGCCTCTACCCCTTCGTTCAACCCATCTTCGCGCACCGTTGCAGTTGTAAAACAGGTGAGAAATGGGCAGAGGAAGGTATGCCCGCTCAGCGAGTGCGCTTCAACCACAGCGACAGCATAGTGACCGTTAGTAGACTAGGGCGATTACTTTTCGCCCCCTTTCGTTCTCGCAGGGATCAAAGTATGCGCGCTGGTATAAGCACAACTTCACACATAGGCGAAAAATGAATAACAACCGCTACAGCGAGCTCTGAATTGCTTTGCTGTAACCATAGAGCATTACTGTAACCCGCTAACTTTGCACTCAAGAAAGGGACACGGGGTAAAAAATGAAGCGGTGAGAAATTATTAGTGCAGGACAGACAGGACAGTAGGCGTCCGGTATTGGCACTTCCGTTACCGTACTGTCGCTCTGCAAGGCTTCACATGAATCTGTGCTGCAGAGACGTCAAGGGAAATGTACGCGTAGTCGGAGGTCACGAGTGACGGCCATGCGATAGCTGCTGTAGACGGGCGTATCGTCAGTGTGGGGCAAGTCCGGAGGGCTTGTGCTTGAACGTCGAGAGGTCAACGTGCCTGCGAGATGAGTGTGATAGTGATGCGTGGCGTCTCAGGATTTGTGCGCCGCTTTCCATATCACCCTAATCGTCTTTCTGCATTCCAATCTCCTAAAACCCTTTTTCCCTTTCACCGGTTGCTGGATATATTCCATACTGTTTTATTTTTTTTTCTGGCTAACCTATCTGCATTTCCTCTGTTTCTCTCTCTTCACATGAATCAGAATCAATACGACAATTTCGTAAAAACCATAGTGGTAGGAGAAAGCTGATGCTGGTAACAGCATGTAAGTCTGCGTTCTCTTCACATTTCGCCGACGTGTACACTAAATGTGCCCAAAAGAAAGGAACCAACTGAAACATTCGTTCGTTGTGACAGAACGGTTACTGATGCAAATATGGCGGAGTCGCGACATGGAGACAAAGGTAGGAGGCGTTGTCTAGTTCTCACGCCTGCACTCGAGACTTTGCTCAAGAAGCAGAGAACGCTGCGGTACGAAGAACACACAGGCTTGCTGGAAAGTGCATTTCAATAATCTTTCTCCTGATTAGCTGACGCCTCCTGTTAACTTCAACGATGCCACAAGGCTAACCTCAGTTTGCACACACCACATACAACCAAGCAACAATTAGGACAGAGATTAGAGCATGGGCTGTCTGAGACAACGAGCGGGTATAACTGTCACAAAAACGCACATACAAGCAGGTTTTGGATCTAGGCCTGTTATATCACGTTGAAAATTTGAAAATTGTTCTTAAAGCAACACTGCGGATCGTCACATAAGCAACTGTGCTTCTAAAGAATCATGAATACTGTTCCCGTCGTGAATCGCGTTCTATGTCATTTTTTTTACAATGATTACATCGATTTTCGAAATTCCATGACAGGAATAAGGGCACGTTGCCGAGCCTGACAAAAAGCGTCGATTTCTTCAGCTTTAAGCAATCTAATCAATGTAGCTCACAAAATATAATCCGTCCGAGTCTATCACTCACAAATTTACCTAGATTATGTCCTTAACGTTTCGTTCCCTTCCACTTTCTGAGATCTTACATGAGAAGAAAGATGTAAGGTCTACATTCAACTCTTGCTTCCGTCACTGCATAGGACTGTACTTCCTTTAACGAAGTAGAATTGATTCAAATCAGTGCAGCAATCGCCCTAATGAGAGCCCATTGGCTTTATGAAGGTCTTGGAATTGCATGGATAACAGAAATTGGAGCCAGGTCTGAGGTGAACCGTCCCCTTAGGCGAACACCGTGATATCAACAGCGCGCTGAACTGACGTTGCATTCTCGTATCGCCGCTACCTGTCACCCACGAATGTGGAGCACGCGAGAGCGAAGTTGTTGATTAACGGGCAACCACGGTGCCCTTCACGCTTTCACCTCCCATCTAGCGTTGTGAGAAACACAGTGTACATGGCACGAATGTTATTAACACTACTGGAGAGCGCGGCCTTGAATGTGCGCACCACATCCACGCGGAAAGAGATTTGAAGGGAACGACGCCTCCAACGGCGACCTTCAAGAATCACTTCGGTGTTATGACACCTTGTTCTGCTACCGTCGCAACCCTTGCCCTTTTATCGCCAAGCGCAGCTGTTCTCGAGGGAACGTTGCAGATTGCAAGTGGCAAACCTTGCTGCTCATAGGGATGGCGCATGCCCGAGCCTGTCAAGCGGTCGAAGCATGTTACCCATTCTCTCACACACGCGCTACTCCTGCCGAAGAGGAACCAAGAGCAGATCGCAGCAACTTATACCCACGATTCGGTCGCAAGTATATTTCGGCTGTTGGCTGTTCTACAACCCGAGTAGTGCGCCAGCTTGCAACAGCTGAACACGCAGAGTTCAGTGCGAGCGAGAACTCTGTATGTGCATGCACCACAAACCGCTTGTCCTTTTGGGAGCAGGTAAAGCAAGAACGCACGTTTCAGTGAAGTTAAAGAGAAATCCATGTGCGTATCTCGGATTTCCATTACGTTATGCCTGGCAATCGCTTCGCCGCCATCATATCTTGTAGGGTAAGGTTAACGGCTTTATTCAGGCTATCCTTATACGAAACTTGCATCTAACGATAACGCTGAAATGGACATAATTGTAGTATTTGTTCGCTGCAACCTTGTTAGTAATACTCGGCAGGTCACGCTTCATTGATTAAAATGTCACCAGCGATCGTTAAGTTGGCTTAAATGTAAAAGATGTCATATTACTTTCATTGTTGTGGATGCCTACTCATTACCATCAAGTGGATTTGAGTAAAAAAGATAAATGACCGCGTATTATGGAGACACTTCACCTTCGAGTCTTTCTTTTTTTCCTATCATCCATCTATCCATCCACGTCACTGATCTCAGCGGTGATGCCATGTCGGCATCTTATGAGTCAATTATGAAGAAGCATAGGAATGAAAATAATCGTTGCAATATGGTGCTCCAAGAAACACATTCGCGTCTTATTCCGGCCTTTAGATTATCACCGAGGACTTCGATGTCCAACAGTAACTTTATTGAAGTTCGAAAACCGAGGCGTAATTGGATTGGAAAAACTTTAATAAAGGTCCTGCAGGACGCACGTCAGCGCGCAGTGGGCGTCTGCCACGCAGGAACCGACAGAGAGTACCTGGCGGCCGCTGCGCGAGCCTGTGCAACAATTTATTTTATAGATGCGCGGTTAGGCTCACAACAACTACCTTTATATGGCTTTCGTCTCATCGCGTTTCGTCGAGCCAATTTCGTAGTTCATGAATGTTTATATGCGTGTGAACGATTATATTTACACTTGCATCTGGATCATAACGCTGTGAACACCATGATTTCAAAGAGTTGCGTACTGAAACAGATATATTATACGGCCATGCAGAACTCATCTGAGGCCGGTTTGATTCGTAACCTGAAAGATGCTTTTAAGGACAAAGTGCCAAGAACCACGCGCGCCTTCAAGCTTTCTGGAAAACTAATTGATTTCGACGTGGTACTGGCGAAACCTGGATAGATTCTCTGACGTGCTGAACTGAGGTGCGGACACGCAAGCATAGTCGATGATCTAGATACGGCTACATTAACGTAGAAGTTCCAAAATGTTTAGATAAGTTTGGATAACAGCGTTGGAGTTCATTTTGAGAGCCTGCATCTTGTACATAGAGCAGCACAACATGAATTCTTCGAACATGTTCCTCAACGCGATTATCATATGTTGAAAGGCTTGGCGCTCTACCAACACCAGCCAGACGTAGCACAATCGTATGGGAGATTATTCCACCAACTGGAGGTTCACGCCACTTTTCAGCTTCCACCGAAGCTTTCGAGTCCACATAATCTGCCTGTGAACCTATACCTTCTGCTGCTGAAAGACTGAAGGCGATACATACTTGCTCGGTACGTCGGTGTTCCTCGTCACCAGGACTTTACGGAATTTTTTCCAATGTCCCAATTACAACATGGTTAGTGGACCTGATGTGTACTGTCAGACAACAGCAATGAATGCTAACGGCATTACATGGTTCCCTAAATGTAGGAGACCCATAGCTCAGATACTACTATCTTCAAACATGAAAAGTTTCCTCCAGAATGTTCCCTATACCGCTTTCGTTACATCTACTTTTGCCGATGACCTCTACATCTGGGCGTCTGGTTTGACCACGTCTACTACTTCGTATGAGGCTCGAGAATGCTGCAGTTGCTGTTTGAGTCTAATTTCCCAGTTATGGCCACGAATTAATATCCGAAAAATGTGCCTTAGTGGCGTTTACTCGTCCCTTAATGCAATTTTACTTTTTATCGATCACTGAGTATGGCAGCATACAGAAGTTTTTAACATTCATGTTTGATTAATGCATTTCGTAAATTTATCGTTAAGAAAGAGCCTCCGAACAATTTCCCCAAGTTCCTTATCAGTTATATTGCCGCAATCTTGTAGCATGTATGCTGAATTTTTACTATGTGCCCTTCCGCAAGCTTTCTGGAAGCCAGCACTAACCTGAACATGTGGAACAAACCTTGTCGCTATCGAATGTTTCAAAGCGCAGAGCCTTGAGGTTTGTCTTTATATTCCAGCATGCGTCTACCTCGACAACTATAGCAGTTACCCAGGGACCTTGTCATAAACTGTTCAAGTTTCTCGGGAAGCGTTGAAGGTATACCTATTATAGACATCACCCGGACACTGTGCAGCGTAATCGCTTCTCTGTACGCAAGAAGTCCTTTCGTCACATTAGCTCTTCTGTCCTGAACAGCATAAAAAAAAAGAGGAACAATGCACTTTGTTCGAGCTCTCGCTCTGTCGTTCTCAACTATTAAGAGTGCGCTTGCGACTTATCATGCTGGTGCTGTTGTCCAGGAATACGCTGCAAAAAACAAGTGAACCTGATTGGCCGATGCCACTTGTATACTCCCACTCCAACGCGAAGTTATCGTGAAACGAAGTGTAGTATAGGGACAACCTACCTCTTCTTCCCTCACAAAGACTAGCAATGTACCCACTATGAGCGTCACTTATACCGAACGCCTTTGACACTGCCTTCTGCGACTTCCGTAGCCGACAACATCCCAGAACGTGGGTCACAGGGTATTTGCATGTGGGCGAAACGCTCGCACGTTAAGAGAAGCCCGGTCCTCCCGTACATCTTAACGGTGTCGCCAAACTGTGAGAACTGAGACCGTACTATCGCTGCCTGCTGTAGCCACAGAAAAAATATATAAACGACTACTTTCCTCTGCTGCCAGACGACATTACGACGGTGTGCTGCCCCGCATATGCTTGCAAATATTCCATGCTTCTCCGGGTGAAGAGGACCGTGCGCGCGAACGAGGTAAGGACGTCTGCCAAAGCGTTTCGCAATTAAAGCGCACACAGTTATTTTTAACATAGCAGCAAGGCTAAAACAAGCCCGTCTACACACGGCTCGACCGAGACGTAAGTTTAATTAGAGGCCCAGAATGAGATAATTAGACGCATTTCGACGCTGGGACAGTACTAACGGAAGGACCGTCGGTGCGCGTGCCGCCGTGGAAGTACGCTTGTGCGCGCACCTACGGTGTGGTGACAAGAATACAACGGTGTCATTACAGGAAGGACAAAGCCCACAGTGTGCCGTAACTTGTGACGCATAACAGCATGCCCCAAGTGCAGGAGCCATGAGCCGTGCAGTCAATGTGGAGTCCAAATGTTCAAGTAGCCAAAATAAAACATCGTGCTCTAAATTAACGCTGTAATCATATGTTATAACCACGCATATATGTCGCTACATATACTTCGATTGGACAGCGGCGTAAGGAAAGTGATAAAGGCCGTATAGCCATATAGAAAAAAACTGTGCCAGTACTACGATCTATAAGGCATGCCGTAGTGGGGGAATCCGGAAATTTGGACCACCTGGGGTTCTTCAACGTGCACCTAAATCTAAGTAAACAGGTGTCTTCGCATTTCGCCCGCATCGAAATGCGGCCGCGGTGGCCGGGATTTTATCCCGCTACCTCATGCTTATCAGCCCGGCACCATAGCCATTATGCAACCATGGCGGGTCCGTACTGCCATGAGCGAGTGTAATCGTTTTCGACCGCTTAGCTTTGTGGACAGCTAAATATCTGACATCAAGATAGTAGTATAGGTTAAAGGGAAGACACGGGTGGCTGACATTCCAGCTGTCATTAGGAAGGAGAAATTAAGCTGCAGGTAGGTCATGGTGATACGTATAACAGATAACCGGCTGCCAGTTGAAGTAACAAATTGAATGCCAACGAGAAAAACAATTCAAACGATGAAATGAACTGCAGTTAGGTACAATTAGATATCGCTTGTAGAAATCTTTGCCAGCGTCTGCGTATCCAGGGCTTCGGTGATGTGCTTAGATCTCGCATGTTTTTCGATTTCTTTTTACGTTCTTTTTTTTCCATCCGGCAGTACGCGCAAGTAGTTCGTACAGGTATGCGCATTTATATATATGAGCCTGAAACGAAAAGCACAAGAAACTGTTGCAAGTACGGCGCCGGAGCGCCCACTTCGCGCCCCACCCGATATTACAACGTCCCGCGATACGTACCACAGGATGTCCTCTTTAATAGCCAGGCACACAGACGGCATTTCGGCCAGGATTACAGTACGACCTCACCCACGGTGAAACTACGCCGAAAGTGAGATTCGTGTGCGTGCCCGAGCATGCATGGGCAGTCGCGAAGTGGGAAACACGCGGTACCGCCCATGCGTGTTAGCTGCGCCAGGTTCACAGAATTTGAATGACCTCATCGCTCTCGTTATGCCTGATAACAGTTACTTTATGGAATTGGGAACTTCGTTGTCATTTGTGAACTGGGCTCCACGTATTCTTCTTTATTTTATTTGTGTACGTGCATAAAACAATGTGCGACATCCCCTGTCGCTACTACAAGGGTTTTCGACGATGTGCATCCTCCTGCTTTTGTATTGATTACCACCATCACGCAGTCACTATATCAACGACATCGCTATGGACTGCAGCATGTTCGAGCAGTTCATTCAGAAATCACGCATGACTTCTTCGCGGCATAAAATTTATATGCTGGGATTTCAGTGCAGCAAGGATCCGGACTTCCCGAAACAAATGGCCTAAGCATATTTAATATTGCGCTATTTTTCTCGTTCCTCCACCAGTGACATAATCCTGAGCATGACTTCGCAGCAACAAGTTCTTTATTCTGTTAGGTTCAAGAGTTGTGGCACTGGTGCCTAAACTACGAGGGGCGTTCATGAAGTTCGTATTATCACTGCCATAGATATATAATATGCGTACGCAATAGACATCAAAATGAGTGCGCGTCTGTCTAGTTGCAGCGCAATATAAAATTTGTGTTCTATACACTACTGTGCAACACAGTTGGGGCACCAAAACAACAATGGCAGCATCCATCGGGAATGTTGGAACACGTGCAGTGATCCGTTTTCTGTATTTGAAGAGGCAAGATACCAGGAGGATTCATGCCGAGCTGGTGACGGTGCACGGTGACAGTGCCCGAGCTTATGACACTGTTGTCAAATGGCGCAGACGATTCTCAGTGCGGTCAAACAAGTCTCGACGACGAAGAACGAAGTGGCCACCCGTTGCCGCGCGCTCGGTTCCGTCTTTGCTGACACCAATGCAAAAAATACTTGCAGAAGTAAGCAGCCGCAATAATGCTGAAGCCTTGCGAAAGCGACTTTGGCTACCTTTTCGACCACCTGATAACTGTGGATGAGTGTTGGGTGGACAAGTATGACCCAGAAACTAAACTGTAAAGCAAACAACGGAAGCACGATAAGTCACTCGGGCCAAAAATTGCCAAGGTTGCGCAGTCATCAGGCAAGGTCAAACTCAAATTTCATTTCTTCTGGGACTGCCGTGGTGCTGCTCTCTCCATATATTACGGCCGCAAAGGCCAAACTATCACAGGAAGATACTATTGCGAGCTTCTCGCCAAATTGCGAGGTGCTATCAAGGCGAAGCGCAGAGAAAAGCTCACGAAAGGCGTCCGCCTGCTCCACGACAATGCACAGGCTCACTCAACACAGGCTACGGTGACACATACAGCGTCCCTAGGCTACGAAATTTTGCCCTACTCGCCATATTCACCTGACCTTACACCAAGTGAGTTCTTTCTCTTCCCTCGCACGAAGAGAACACTGCGCGGGGAACATTTTCGGAAAGACAAGGAAGTGGTCGTTCAAGTCGTGCTCTTCCTGAGCTTTTTAGCTACTGCCGCCCGATTCATGGACGATACTCCATAGTGGGTTGAGCTGTATCCGTAGGCAACAGACCAAACCAAATCTCAACATGAAGAGTTCTACTGCGATGGTCCACCGCAGCTCGTCCATCGTTGGCAGACGTGCGTGAACTTGGGAGAAGATTATGTAGAGAAAAAATAAACTTCTACTCAAATTTCATTTCTTTGTCTCAATTGCATCAAGCCAATAATACGAACTTTACGAACGCTCCTCGTATGTTCGTACATAGACGTCAGCCGCTTCAACTGCCATTTCGTTCCTAGAGGTGCGGCAATTATATACAGCAGTGGTCCAAACAAAGAGATATAAAAGGCGCTTTCGCTAGGGCATGTCGTCACTAAAACAGGTTTAAAAAATCTGCAAACATCCACCGGCTCTACGGGTGGCCCTCACGTATATGCTCTGCGCAAAGCCGTGCAGCAGTCACTGAAGCTTGAAATCGGCGCTCGGAAAGAAGTACATGGTAGAAGGCACGACAATAGGTGTAGCTTCTCCGTACAGACGCTGCTCACTATGGGCGCAAGGATGCGGAAATAAAGTGCGCCTGGACATCAGCGTTGACAGCCATTGGTCGGTTGTTCCCAGGCAAGAGGAAACTACGTCACTTCTACGTTCGCCATTGCGCTTAAATGTATCTTTGGAAGCCGTGGTAGCGAATGAAACGCGGAAAAAAAGGAAACTACTTTAATAAATTTATCAAACGTTTGCAAATATGAGATCTGCGAACATTTGGTGCTGTCGTCTTACGTTAAACAACGCCGCGGTTCCACAAGCGAACAACTAATGTGCACAAAAAAGTTAACATTTTGCGAATCACTCTCCCCAGGTGTCGTCCGCAAGGAGGAGCTTCCAGATGCGAAGTGGACCACGTAGCATTCGCTATGGCTGCGACTCCAGGAAATAACAGATTTCTCAGGTAGCAGTGACTCTCAGGTGAACTACGGGGGAATAAATTCCAAGAACGAAACTGCAACGCTAAATCCACCTGTACCTGCAACACCACTACCGTGGACACTTATTACGAGGAACGTGACAGTGGTTCCCCCGATCTCAAAAGCCCCGAGCAGGTAGACTGAGCTACCAATATTCCTAGCGAGCCACCCAATTTGCCACGGTCCGTCGCAGCGAAGAGTTCTTCATTGGACAAGTGTTGTATGAACGCCGCATTAAAGGCGCAGCAGGTAGCCGCGAACGTTCGGCCGCTGCCGCAGCCCGGCCGGCAGCACCCGTGGCGGCAGCAGCCGCGATGTGGGTAGAGCGACATCAGCGGCGCCCCAAGCGAGAGTGGCGTTGGGTCCAGGTGAGAACAGCCTCGGCGCGTCTTCCTTCGTCTTCCTGCGGGCGAGGGGAAAGCCGAGGAGGGGGAAGCGGGCGAAGAACTGGAACGAGCCCTCTTGCCGCCCCGCCGGTCGAAAGGGAAAGCGGTTAAACGGCGCGGATGTCTCGGTCGCCCAGTCAGTCTGGCCAGCAGACGTCAACGGGGAATAGCCATGTGGTGCGAACGACTTGTCCTGCTCGTGGTCTCGCTGCTCCTTGCCGGCTCCTGCGCCGGACAGTGGGCCGTCGTCAAGGGCTACCGCGTCGTCATGAAGGCGGATATCGTCCGAGGTAGGCAAGCGACAAGCGACCACGCTTGGCGCACGCGCGATCTCGAGGTGAAGCTGAGGCTGACGCTTCTGCCGCCGGTGATGTTCGTGCCGGCGGGCCGCTGTCCCGGTGGCTCGCTGGTCTTGGTCGGCCAGCGGCTCAGCAACCCTGTCCCTTCTTCGGCGAGGCGCGCGCGGGCGCGTTGGAAGCCTCGGTGTCTCTGCTTCTTCCGATTACCGTGCCGGTTCCGACGTCGCTTAAAGAGAGGTGCTCTCAAGACACCCGCCGGTTGTGTGCGCCTGGAATACGTGGCTGTCGATTCTGCACATGGAATCGTGCTCGGTATATTACTTTCGTGCTATATGCCGGTGTAAACGGAGGAGGTGAACGGGCAGGTTTCTGGTGGCGGTAGATTTTGGCGCTAATTCAGGTGAACGGAGTTTAGTTTACCAGGTTACTATAGTTCGAAAAGGAAGCCTTCCTTCGGTCGTGTGCCTCTGCAGAGATACAGCTGGTAAAAAAGTGCCGCTCGCTGTGATTGAAAAGAAAGAAGGAATTGCTATTTGTCCCGCACACCGTCCTACGCTCCTTTATGGAATCTTAACGCACCAGGCATCGAAATCATAACGTTGCAAAAGTCAGTGTGCATTCAAAAATTGTTAGCTGGCTCTGTATCATATCAGCAATTGAATTAGACCCACAGAACTATCACTTCTTAAAAAAAGGAACGCGCATTAATATTTAATTGAGAACGATGAGTCTGTAGCTTATATATACGTCTTAAAGTGCTTTACTATAACTTAAAAGAATTACGGGAAGCAGTAATCATACTTGTTTATTTCCGTTTTGCGCTCTTCGTCGCTGCGATCTGTCATGATTGATGATCTCTCGTGGGAACCGGTGCCTTGTTTTCGAAACGTGCACTGCTTTGAGGTGGCTGCTATAAGATGCAGCACTCGCGGGAGGAAGATTTGAGCACGCATCTCCAACGGGCTTGAGAGTTCGCGATGATATCGTGCAAGCGAGTCACGCAGTTCGTCATAAGACTTTCAACGCTCGATCGAGGCAGCGATGCGAGTGATGCTCTGGCTACTCGTTTGCCCTCGTTTTTTTTTTTTCCGCGTGCCCCGGATGGTAGCAAAGTGGCGTGAACTTAGTCCCGGCTCGTATTTACTATTGTCCGTAAGCACCGCGTGCACTGCGGTCCGTAGCGTTATTACGTGGCCTGTAAAGGAGCATCGTTCCTTCTTTCGTTCTCTCTCTGCGTATGCGAACGCGGCAAGTGTGCGTAAAGATGTAGGGTCAAGCTACCGCGTTGTTTCTGTTCTTATACGTACCCTGTCGCAATGCATTCGGCTGCCAAGATTGCCATTTAACATGAACCAAACAAACGATTGTAACAGGAAGAGCGTGCCCCCCTCTCCTCCTCCTCTTCCCCGCTCTCCGCTCAACCTGTGGTCTACAAATGTCTCTTGCGACAGCATAGGATAACCCCATCCTGCCCTCCCTGTGGACGCGCTGCGCGTGAGTTTACAGTTGCTCGCTGTTGTTACCGTACGATAACTGCTGGCAAAGAAAAAGAAAGCTGCGTTTCGTAGCGTTTGATAAGCACGCTGGTATTGCAACATGATGGTAATACTATACGTACAGCTGTTCTGTCCACGCACTGAGTCCATTACTATTGAAAGGGCACCGCTTTTGATCTGCGTTCACTGCAGCTTGCCTTCCGTGGAGTATGACAAATAGTCCACTCGACTGTACAACGAAGCTCTGTAGCTTTGAGCAGTTCATCCGGTTAACATATCTGCCCTTCATCGCTTATCATCTCTCTATTTCTTTCGTGAGTATCTCAAGTAGTTTGTGCAGAATCTACCGAATGCCACTGAAAGCGCCGCAATGAACGCTTCAGTATCCGACTGCATTGTGTTTCTCTACCTGCACCTAGGCACACGTAAAGCACATGCCTCTTGGCCCTTGTGTTTTAAGGGCTCTAACGAGGTCGTAGTGCTCTAGTGAATTTTATAATCTTATTCATTTTTTATATGGTATCATTATTTCGCAATGCACCTTAATTCTCTTAGTACACGTCCTTTTTCATCGCCGTAATCTTATTGCATGTAGATTTTAGGCACTTTACAGCGACTATTTTAGGCCCCTTTACAGCCACGTCACATCAACTTCATAAAAGTCATAACGCCACTGCAAACTCATCAACACTGGCCTTGCGCTCTTTGGCCATGCCTGGCCCTTGCGCCAATAAACACTACACGTTCATTCATTTATGCCCCTAGGCTATCGTCGAGCCTAAACGATTCGTCAAGTACGAGTGTACGGGTTCGTCAGCTTGTGATGCCACTGAAAGGAATGAAGAGTGAAAGTTAATTACTGTTATGCGCACGGTGACATTACGTTGAACACGTTAAGTGCGCGCGATCACTTCAGCCTATATGATATATGACTAGATACAAGGAACACCTATATAAATGTGTCGAGAATGCAAACAATTACCGTAGCTATCATGAATAATGCAGTTAACTATATATCCTCACAACAGTTTAACCTATCCACCACACAAGATAGCGTTGCGTCATCGGTAAAATATTTTCGAGATGTGATGAAACCCAAGCTTTTGAAGGATATCGGTGTTGTCCTGTTTGCAGTTACCTGATGACCACAGCTGAAGTGCTATGAAGTCTGATTGATAACCAGCTGGAAAGATTTGCCGCCTTTTTAAAATTGGGTGCTAAATTAAGTTAAACGACATGCGTCCACTTTTCGGTGATCGTGATTTTGACATAGGCACAAGCTTATATGAGAAATATTTTTCATTGGTTATTTAATATTATTTATTAAGGAATAAAGAAAAAACAGACAACAACCGTATATTACGCCAGTGGCGGAACATATAACGACATACGATAGCGCGCATCCTTAATCTCTGCTTATATGTTTGTTTCAGTTCCGCTTACAAGGTCTCACAATAGGCTATTGTAAAATCTCGCTTATGATACATACCCGAATGTAACAGAAGCGGCAATAATAGGAGTATGAAATGCGAAAGAGAATTCATGCCTGTTTGGACGACTGAAAAATACTTGTAATAAAATAGAAAGAAAAAATATACTTCAATACCTAAATGATGTAGCGCCAGAGCACAATACAAGAACCAAATTTAATGTTTGAAAATCAGCAGTGTTTTGTGTAGGACATTATGTAGTTCGCAAAAAGCATTGGCAGGGCATATTTGTTTCAAAATATGGACCACATGCTGTCTCAGGTCATGGACGATAGATCATGTTAATGTATGAAGTTGCAGATAATGTTTGTCGCATATGTGATTTTAAAGAAATCAACCAATATGCTTTTGTGGCGTGCCTGTTTCTTTACATAATCACGATAATACAAAGTTTAACATTAGACTTTTTTTTTTATTTAGCACATGTCCTACTGAGTGAAGAGAAACAAAATTTACCCGCAATCTTACTTTGAAACAGCTCGCTTTGTTGTTGTTGTTGTTTTTTCACCCCTCGTGTCATAAGTTGTGTGTTTTTACTTCGTATCTAAAAAAACGAGGACAAGAATTGTCGCTCGTCCTTATGCTGCAATTAAGGCGACGGCATATAGTGTTTTGTCTATTAGAGCAACAAAGGGGGATGCGATAAGAAAGAAAGCATAGCATTTGGCGGTCGAGAATAAGAACCATTTATAGGATTACGAAGTGTGCAGCTTTTTTACCGATGCGGAAGGATATATATATATATATATATATATATATATATATATATATATATATATATATATATATATATATATATATATACAACCTCGATGAAATTATTCTGACTATTTATTGATCCTTGCCTTTACGCTGTTCATGTTTTGTCGATTTTGTTGGTTTATTTCTTTTTCAAGTTATGGAGGACATGCGCAATTGGTCAAAACAAACATTTTAGATTACAGGAACATTTTTTTGTTTCGTTAAGACAATTATCTTCGTGGTAGTCCGGTAACTAGACGTGATGCATTCTTTAAAACTGAAGGTAGCGCTAAAAAGGACGGACACACGGTGAAAAGACGATACGACGACGAGGAAACGACGTCTTTTCACCGTGTGTCCGTCCCTTTTAGCGCTACCTTCAGTTTTAAAGAATGCATCACCAACTAGCCCAGCACCAAGTTTTATAGAGGTGATGTTTCCCTGTAGCATTCATATCACGAACATTTCCTGCTTATCTTCAGAATTACCATTTACTACAGTAAGAAATACCGTAGCTACCTTTGCGGCATTCTTGAATTCGAAATCTTCCTGAATTGACTCACCATTGCAGTAACGGTTCAGCAGACGGCACGCAAAAGCTTGCGTCATCCGCCTTGCTTTGCTGTCATCAGAATGTTGAACTCCAACGAACTACTCGAACGTCCTACTATCGCGCATCAAATTACTTATTTGCGCAATGCGTACTACTGCTTTAGGCAAACTGCTTGAGTGACTCCAATTTTGTTATCTTAAACACATGAAGGCGCCTGCTAGGATATCACGACATCGACGTGCGTAAGAAGTAAAGCACGAGTTCGTCCCTCCGGAGGCAGTACACATTCCTAGTCACGAAAATAAAATGGCTTGGTGCTCTGTATAACAGTTATAACCGGCGAGCCCATCCCGTCGTTCAACGCTCTCAATGCGTGGGAACGGCCACCGCTTCCGGCTTCCTTTCTTTCTCTTCTGCCCCCGTAGTCGTTAACTGCGCTTCACGAGACAAAAGCCATGGCACCGGTATTTGGTTGTTATCAAAACACGTCCCAGGTTGTTGCGAGCTCATTCAATTATCGATTGTGCTTCTTACTTCGGCGAGCATCGCTTCCTGTTCACGGGCCACGCAGGTGGGATCCGCCGCACACTCAGAGGCGTGACGCGTGCACCGCAATCACCTCGGGCGGGCCGCAACGCTGTTCGGTGTAGCACCGCCGTTTCACTAATTACACGCAGCGTTGCGATGGGCAAGCGGCGACGCGCAAGGTTATCCCTAGCAAGAATGCAAGTTTGCAATCCTCGGCAACTTCTCGCTCTACTATTTTGTCTTGAGAGAAAACACTCTAGAATTTTGATGAAGTTTCAGAGAGAATCATAAAGAATGTGCCATCAGTATTCATTCAGAGCTCTTTGAATGTGGAAGTGTGTGCATTCAGGGAGCTTCCGGGTATCCAGTGTGAGGGCCGGAGAAAAAGCTGCAACTTCTCAGTGAACTCCTCATAACGCCTTAGACTAAGGAGCTGTGCACCTTGGCAATTATTCAAAATTCCTCTTTCTTTTCGTTTTTGCGACGCTCCCATACTTTACTTTTCGTCCCAAATCGCACCTTCTTTCTTCCCTGTAAATACGTCATTCTCCTTTCCCTGCAACGACGCTAAACTAGTAGTTGACGGTGAACGTGAGCATTCTTTACAGTCCAAAAGGAAACCGCTCTCAGATTTCTAGTGCCTCCTAGAATCCTTAGTCGGGGGCTCTACGCGAAGGTCTTCGGCGTCGGTTCCTATGCCGAATTGTCGACAGTGTCGCGTCGTCTGTTCCGTTTCGACCAAGGATATAAAGTGTTGAGTGATGGCCCAACATCCTTTCTCTGGCGCCTGATTGACTGACACCACCGCCTCTAACGCTGCTTACGGTATGCTGCACGGTTCTCGTTCAGAGTACACCGATCGCCAGCGATGGTATTTGGCGTGTCCACCGATGCACAACTAGGGTACACATACTCCTCGTGATTAAGGTTCGGTTCGTGCGAGCACGTTCTTCTCACCGCATACAGCGGTTCAGCACCGGCAGCCGCAAAGAGAAGAGATGCCAAGCATCGCGGAAATGGAAAGTGGTGCAGCGGCAGCGGTCACGGTGTATGCCGCGTGCGGCAATCCGACGTTTCCCGCGCCCCCCGTGTATAACGAACGCTTACGAGCGGTCAACGGCCCCTCCTCCCCCCTTTAACCCTCTTCTCGCTTTCTCTTCGGTTCCCCCTTCAGCGCAAAAAAAAAAACACACCGCGCGAACCCGCCTATGCTGCTCGCATCCATCCGTGCACAGCTGTGCTGCTACCGCGTCGGTCCCGTGTCTCTCCCTCGCCCCGGCGATTATCCGTGAAATCCAACCACGGCTCGTCCGCGTAAGGAGCGAAAGTCTTCAGATTAAGGAGCGCGCGTGAAGCCAGATGTCTTTATTTCTTTCGAGATCTCTCTTTCCCGCCGACTCCCTCGTTTTCTGTACACACGGTGCGCGCGTGGGCCCGCGGCAGTGAGTGTCCTTCACCTCGTACTTTTGGGCGCTCAGCGTCTTCACGAACTCCGCTGTCCTCTTCCAGCTGCTTTCCTTCGCTCGCTTTTTTGTGACTCTTCTTATTACATCCTTCTCTTTTAGCCACTCGTGCATTCTTCTCACGTGCCCTACGCTTGATATTAGCCGGCAACAACAACAAAATAATAATAATAAAGCAGGAAGAAGGGAAAGGTGGGATAAAGAGAGAGAAGGAGAGGGGAAGGTGAACACGAACGAGCCTGCTAACTCTCTCGGAGCGGTGAATGTCGAGAATTGTAACAGGAAGGCTTGCATGTGTGTGTGCGTATGTGCAGGCTCCGCTTGGGCCCTTGAGTGTGTAGGAAGTGCGGGGCACACGCGGAATTCGCGAACTTGAAAAGAGTAGAAAGGAAAGAGCACGAGCCGTCTTGCAAGGAAGACCCGCAGGGCTGCATGCGGCTCGCGCCTCGGTGGCTCGCCTGCAGTGGTTCGTGCTCGCCGAACGCGTGGCAGTGCATGACATTGTTCGACATTCTTTTTTGTTTTGTTTTGGTTTGCTTTGTGTTTTTACTTTACGTCTGTTTTCCGCGTCGCAGGAAACAGCGGGGAAAGATTAGCTTAATGACATTTGAACAAAAAGAATTTCTCTATCTCGACAGAGGTATTCAAGTTATGCGGTTAATTTGCCGCCTCGAATCCCCACAACGCGGCGACGAGGAACGTCGCAAGTGGAAGACTGATCTTTCTAGCATACGCATGAAAGCACTTCAGCCTTGTGATGATATCGCAAATATTCTTTTCTCTTTATCGTTTTATTATATTTCTTTACTGAGCTTCAGAAATATAGCGCAAGGAAAAAAGCGTATTCTCTCAACCGTTAGAATCGTCACCACAGACCCGCCATCGAATGAATTCAAGGCTGAACAATTTTCAGCGGACAAGTAGAATATTTTTTTACACAATTAAGCGCTCTGTTCCTACATTTTGAAAGCTCGAGAAGGACGGGGGGGGGGAGGGGGGGGGGAGGGTATGATTAGATAGAATTTCCATCTTACAAAATGTGTGCTGACAGTCTATAGGCAACCGCTGAGTCTTCGAAGTTTTTATGGAGAACTTCTATAGAACTGTTAAAGTCCATGTATAGACTTCAGTGAACCGTCGACAAGCGCGCGGCTGAACAGCTTGATTTATTAGTCCATTATAGAATGTTTATAAGTTTCGTGAAGGCGAGGGACAAATTAATACAAAGCCATGCGTCCTCATATAAGCGCTTTCCCTGCTCAATTGACGCTCGTCTTTCTCGTCTTCGCGTGCGATACATCGGTATCGGCGTACGCTGAAACGCACAGTAAATCGTAACACATTTCTGCACTTGAATGCCCAAGAGTCTGCAAATTTTCTAGATACAGAATTCAACGGAATACGGGACCAATTGGTAACTGCATTCGATCCCGTGCACTTCAGGTTGCTATTGAATATCGGTGTTCGTTTACCACTTCGATATGGTGGTATCTACGCGTAGCATTTCATCTGACTCTGCGCTGGGCTTGTACAGAAGAGATGCACAATATTCCCCATCTTCGTGAAAGGAGTAATGCATATTTCGTGCGAAAGTTCCCGGGCTCGTATTGGACGAGCACTGCAGTGTCACTGCATCAAGAGCCAGTTAATTAGTAACGCAAATAGTATCGAAAGGACATTACATTGCACTCTCGTATAGGTCAGGTGTGATTGGTGTTAATGCTCATGCTTTTAGTGGTCTAAGGGTGACCCGTTTAAGGGTTATCGTATAAAAAAGGTTATCTTATATCGTATACAGTGATCGTCCTACATAAGAAAAGATTGCTGCACGCGAAGCTCCCACCACGTGGATACTGTATGAGAGAAATACACGAAGTTTTCATACTCGGGATTTGCCTACAAAGACGAGTGCCCGTATTCAATAAAGAAATAATAAAAAAATAAAAACGCAAATTCCAACCAATCCTAATGCTGGGCGTATTATCGGAGAAGACGGTCGGCCAGTGGGAAAGAGCACTTACAAACGAAAAGCTTTACGAACACGGGCCGAAGCCACGTATGTGAGACAGCAAAACGCCAACATAAAACGTGCTCTCTATAAATAACTCACCCTTCACACGCACCGGCGGAGGAGCAGACAAAAAAAAAACAGTTTCGCCATAACTGAACGCTTGACAGAATGACAAGAGTCCGGCCCAAAACGCAGCGCTGTCAGCAGCAGCAACAGCAACAACAACAAAAAAAAAAACACAGCATCGGGTGTCGCCGCCCCACCTGCTTCCCATACATGTAACCCGCAAATAGCATGCGCAGCTGCTCGCAAATTACGCACCAGGCGCGCGCACTGCGGAAGAAGAAAGAAAAAAAAAAGAACACGACTCGCATTTAGCACGCGCTGTGCGCTGCGAGCGTACAAGAGTAAAACAATGGTCACGACGAACGGAGTGCGCATACCCGCTGATGCAACCAACGGACCGGACACCGGCAACGCGCCGCGCGCACCTCCGAACACGCACTGCCCATCCGGGTCGCTCTCGAGTGCAGGCGCTGTGGACGATCCGGCGGCCACGAGGAAACAAAGGCGAGGGGTCATCCTCGAGGGGGGGTTACGTCGTCACGAGCCTGTCGCACGCGGATTCGTTCGCAGCACATCACCTGTGCACAACAATCTCCCAGAGCGGCCCCACTCGCGCCGACCGACCAACACCCCCCCCCTCCCCTCCCCCCCGTGTCGGGCCCGTAACTCGATATTCCCAGGCTGCGAGGACGACGTGTTTATCAGGCATGCGGGCCTTGCATCATGGAGTGCTACTTGCTGCTTGTTCGTTACAGCTCAGCTGGCTCGCCGAACGTGTGTCTCTCTGTCTTAGCTGAATCGCGTGGTGTGACCGTATTCGTTACCTCTCGAGTGTGCGCACTTATGTTATATATGCGCTGAAGAGTCCGGAAAAGGGAGAAGGCCCATGTCGCACCCCGGTTGAACAATGAAATATTTCCGCGACGCTGAGTCCTGGCGAACGGTCGTGCTAGTTCGTTTAGCTAAGCCGGATGTGTGCACATCATCAAAGAGAAACGTAATACTGTGAGCAACCTGAAGATGCGGCAGCTAGATTTTAATCGACATTCCTGACTGCACAGTGCTGCAAAATGTAAGCACGAAAGAGCCATTACCCATTCAGAGTGAACAGCAGCAATCGCAACTTCATCGGTAAAATAGAGCGCATTAGCGACAGCGAATCAACCTTTCATTGGCTTGGAACGCAAAGGATCCGTTTCGATGCGTAGAGCGATTAAGCGCTTGTTGTCGTGTTCTCTATCGCCTTCCTTCGTACTTCCTTGTTTCCTGAAGACGAATAATGTGAGGCTGCGTTTTGTAACGAACCATTTTATTTTCCGTTCTTTTTTTTTTTCATTCATCGCGTACGGTGGCTGATCCCAGCGATAACAATGGTACGATGGAGCCCGAGGCAATTACGAAGGACTAGAAGAATGAAGAAATGAAATAGATCGTTACAAAATATATCCCTGCTTACGATTTCGCATGGCCAACAGAATATGAAAAGCGCATTACACAGCCAACAATAGTAAATAAATCTAGCACCTACCTCCTCGGATATGCTCTACTCGCACAATTGAGGTTGCACGTAAATGTCTATTTTGCCATATGGCGAGTGATAATGACTATCGATTTCTTTTCTACGTTGTACACATTCCCGCGTTGGAACTTGTACTTCTGTAGTAGCGTAGATCAAAATGTACACCGGATTCCGTACAATTTGAAAGAAGATAAAAAATAATAGTATCTGGAAATGTTAGCCTATAGTGACACATTCGGCATGCTATTCCAGGTGAGATGGTGAGCGATGAAAGTTTTTTACTAAAGCGTTAAATTGCATTGTAGTCATTAGACGACTGGCTACACAACCTTGGGATACTGCTAGAAATGTGTTGCAAAAGTAAAAGCGCTCATGATTCTCATATCCTCTTCAAACACTAACAGATCTATCTTGCTTAGGTCCTTAGGGCAACTGTAATAGTGCGAACTTTTGGCAAACCTTCGTACTTGGCCCATTTTCCGTCACCATCTTGCCATACTTGTGCGTCCTTGAAGCTGTGTTTTGTGTGCACTCATAGTGTCTTATAGTCGTTTTAATTTTGTTGATGCGGATCGTTTGGGTGCTGAATTGCCGGCGAATATCACCCCTTGAATCCTTCTTTTTTTTTTCCTGAATCGCTCTCGCTTTATTTAGGTCTTTTACGTTCACTGCTAATATAGTAGCTCATGCCACCTCTGGTCAGCATCTCTTTTATCTCTGAAGAAACTTTTAACTCTGAAGAAAGAAAGACTGCAGAAATTGACACTGAAGATTACTAGAGCGGCAATACTGTTAAAAGAACTCAGGCCGAATGAACAAAGCTTTCCGTTCGTAAGTGCAGTTTGCCATTGGCCGACTATCTTCGATAATTTACGAACAGTTATATCGTAAGAATTTTTTTTGCATGCGTGCATACGGGCAAAGGGCCCGTGATAACTAACTGCTTCAGCGAAACACTTTCGTGAAGAAAGTGCTCAGTCCTGGCAGTCATTAAAAAGAAATACATTTTTTTTTTACGCTAGAGCTCTTCGTACATATAGCGAGTGCTAGCATATCGTGATGTTGGACATATAATATTGGCGAAGATACCAGAGCGATGGTGAACAGCACTTAGGAACGAAAAGCTTTGGGAATTCGGTCCCCGTATTATTAGAATGCATTGTTTCCGGCGGAGGTAAGGTATATCAGAGACTAAGAAGGCGTACATTTGCATTGTTCCACTTAATGACATGACACGAAAAAAAAAAAAAAAAAGCTGCTGCTGCTGCTGGCAATACATCAAGGAGGCCAGAACATTTCATCAATAATTGTCAGCTCGAACGTTTACGCTGCTTTGCAACCATCGTTAAGCCGGGAGGAAATGGTCGACATCAGTGTTTCGGCTTCCGTCACCGACTGGTCTTCTGACACGCAACTCCGAGCTTCCTCGGTCTCAGAGACGAGCGGAACGGGCGCCACCATTGGCCTCGTTCAATTACGACAAACCCGCAATTACGCAGACGTTCCTCGAGCATTTTTTTTTTACCGCCGTCGAGCGAGAATAAAGAGTGGATCAGCGCGCGCGCACTATTGCTTAGGCTGTGCGTGGCAGTGAACAACGCCCCCCTGACTCGCCTGTGCACACAACGGGTGTGGGGCAATCAATCATTTTGTAGGACAGAATTAACTGGGCCCGTTCGAACCCGCGCTTGAGACACGCCTTGGAGGAAGACGTCAAGAACGCGCCTTTTTATCTGGGCTGTTCATTATTTTTTTTCTTGTTAAGCGACAAACATAAACTGCTCTGCAAAGCGGAAGCGAGAATTCATGGCGACTCACGGCAGTGTCTCTTGAACAATGCGTGGAAAATCGTATTCTAGAGGTGAGCACTGGCATTTGGCCGGAAGACCGTAGACGGTGCCATGCATGCGCCGACAAGATGCGAACGATGGCCTTTAGCATACGTTCAGTTTAAACAGGCAGGCGCAGCCCTTGTCGAAAGAAACGAAGCCACTGCGGGGTCATGTAAGAATCCACTTCGTCGGCCACCCGTAGCAATGCCACTGCTCAAAACATCTGCTGATGGGACCGACTTCTCGCCTTCATCCTTCAGAGCTTTATGCTGCAAGAAGTTAGACGGGCGCCATGCGAAACAATGAGAACTAAGCAACACTGATACTTACCAGGGCTCTCTTTCTCTTGACGAATGCTGCACGTAGAAGGCCTATACAATTCGCCCTGATGCGAGGAAATAAATAAAGATGTGTGTCTCGTCACGAAGTCATGCACAACCGGCCACTGGATAACCAATCGGTAGGTAACTGAACCGACGGTTGATCAAAACTCAAATTATGCGCTTTGACGTATCGGAACTGGGTTACGAAGGACGCCCTAGCGGAGGGCTGCGGAATAATTTGCGACCACGTGATCTTACTTAACGTGCACCTAAACCTAAGTAAACTAAGTACACGAGCGCTTTCGCATTCAGTCGCCATTGGAATGCGTCCGCCGGGAAACAAGCCCCATGACCTCCGTGCTCAGCAGCAAGACACCAAAACCACTGAGCCATCTATTGCGGGCCACGGCGAAAGATCGCTGGATAACATGAAATCGCTGGGGAGAAAAGAAATATGAGACCTAGGAAGTCGACTCGCTTGGTAGCGTCTGTCTAAGGTGAAAAGGAAGGACCTCAACAACAACTAAAGTAATCTAAAAAGAACCTTCGGCCCAAGCCGTGCGCCATCCTGCTAATTTTCGTAATACGGATATGCCGTCAGTGCATCTAGCTTGATTCCTCTAAAGGGCTGCACGGTGCACGCAAAGTCGACGAAACAAGTGCACAATCCAAAATAACAAAAAAGAAGCGAAAATCAGTGCCAACGCGTCGAACGTGCGTACGAACAAAGTACTTCCGCATTCACAATACGTCAGTAGATGAAACAGCACTGCAGTGCTCCGGCGGGCAGGCCAAGTTTCGCAAGAACAATTAATACTTATCGGCGTTCCGTAATGACTTCCTGGCGCATCCAAACACCTGCGAAGCAATCCTAATGGACAACGCACTTTCTCTCTTTCTTTCTTTCTTTTCTTCTTTTAAAAAGCTGCGCCCAGGGGTGTTTAGCGTTGCTCTCATGGCTGTTCGTCACGCTACGTAGAAAAGAACGCAAAAAGCAAACTGCTGGTATGAACTTCCGCTCGTATGTTTAGGACCGATCGAAATGGTGCTCTAAATAAAACCTTATCATTCGAGTCATTGAAGCGGGTACACGCGGTTTATCACGTTGAGCGTTATCAATCGGAACACTGTTACGGTAGAATCCGTGCAACTTATCAGCCGTTACGCGCGCATCGTCAAGTACACGAGCACGTCCAACTTCACAGTATTAGTTTAGTTTCACACAATTAATATCCCATCGTTCTTCCCTCTGATAAAATAGCAAAAAGGGAGCAGCTTGAATTGCTTCCTGAGGAAACCGTAAACTTATCAACTCTTCAAGATTTCTAGAAGCCACAATTTCGTGGTCACCTTATGTACCTAGCAATTTCTACGATTCAAGAAACTTAAATTGAAATTAATTTCTTGCGTATTACGTGCCGAAACCAAGATGTGATTTTGAGGCACGCCATAGAGAGGGACTCCGGAATAATTTTGACCACCTGGAGTTCTTTAACGTGCACCCAATGCACAAAACACGCGCGTTTTTGCATTTAACCCCCGTCGAAATGCGGGCGCCACGACGGAGATTCGATCATGCGTCGATCCCCGTTGCTTAGCAACGCAACACCATTGTCGCTAAGCTACCACGGCTTGTCTTCAAGAACTTCAACAAAATTACACATTCTTTTGTACTCCAGCGCGCAGAACCTACTCTGTTCTGTTTACGACCTGAAAACCAAAACTTTTATAACAAACAAAAGATAAGGAACACCAAAAAAGAGAATTTTAATCTCGGGAACGTTGTGTGACAAGACGAATATTGTGTGACAAGACAATTACAAGACAAATATTCGCGCCTTTTTGTTCGCGTCTTATTACTAGGCTCCAGACAGCAGTGGCAGTCCAATGACTACACTGCGTGTCAACGCCAAATTGACGGGTTACTTCAGAGCCTATTAACACTGGCTGCGACGACGATGACAGATATGAAGGTTGGTCCCGCGTATACGACGAATTGCGCATTTATACGACACCTAGGGAAACTAAAGAAAAGCGTGCACCACAATGAGCGATCAGGCTTGTCGGAGAAAACTTGTTAAGCGTCGCTGGCGCAAATCAGTCATTACTTGTGCACAGGGAGCCACAAGTAGGGCGTCGCAAGGTGACGTGGGCTTGAGGGTAGAAGCGCGTTTGAAGTGCTTTTTTCTTGGTTATGTAACTCCGACCTCGTCACGTGAAACCCTCGGAATGCGGTGCATTGACTTTGCGGCGGCATGCTGCGTTAAAGGTGAGAGCCTCTCACGTGTGAACGCGCACTGCGATTAACAATTCAGGTCGCATCGCGGATACCGGAGAAGGCAAGGAATTCTTGGAGGTGAAAGTTCCTCAGCAGCTTTCTGTAATTGCTTCGTGTCTCTTTTTTTTTTTTGTACTGCTGTTGCACAAGGCATTCCAGCTCACACTCCTTCTCTTACAATTTACCTGCTCCCCCAGTACCATTATTTCTGATTCTTTCTTTTTTTTAGTATCGGTATACATTAAACAACACTAGCGCCAAGTTAGTTTATGTTAAAAGCCACTAAGATGGCAGTCTCCAAGCAGGTCACTATTAAGAAATAAATTCAGTGGTTTTACGCGCCAAAGCCATGATCAGGGGCGCGATCGGAGATCGTTGTTCAAAACACGGGTTCAGTTTGCGTTCAGTTTTGCCTCACGCGACTGGCTTAGGCCGCGCCGATGACGTCAGTCACACCCGTCGACGCAGCCTAGGCCAATCGCGTGAGGCGAAACTTAACGCAGACTGGACGTGCGTTTCGAACAACGATCTCCCATCGCGCCCCTGGTTATGAGGCACGCCGTAGTGGGGGACTCCGGATTAATATTAAACGCCTGGAGGCTCTTTGACACGCAGAGATAAGTGTAAGCGCACGAGAGTTCTTTGCATTTCGCTAGGAGGTAGATGTGAGATGGCCGAAAAACAAATTTGTCTCCCTTTGCTATTAAACTTTCAGTAATCGCTGAGTCCTTCATAAAAAAAAAGTCAGCCTAGGATATTTAGGGAGAAATGTGTTAGCCACCTGTTTTTGTTCTTATGACAATTGCTTGTGCATATAAAGCAGTCCGCCTAGTGCTTCTGATGACGCCGCCTGCGCTTATCGCTTGAAGGTGCTTTCTAGCTGCACGAAAATCATCCCGGCCATGTACGCCGAAAAGTGCGCCCTGCTCGCGGAGTATAAACCTGAGCACACGTGTTCGTCTAATATGTAACGTGAATACTTGCCAAGACATCGTATTGTGTCACGTGACCACGGGCTGTTTCGAATTGCTTAAAACAAAGGAGCAGCCGGCGTGGCCTAGGAACGCCAATATTTCTTTGTTCACAAACTCGAGTAAGGACGCGTAAGCTATTAATTAACCTTCCTATTTATGATGTAGACAGCTGTGGTTCTTACTTTCAAGATATTTCCCGATGCTGGTGTCGTCTTAAGCTTATTCTTCGGAGAGATCTGCCAAAAGAAAAAAAACGATTGGGAGAGAGAAGGATGGGGTGGAGGGTACGCACAAAGCAACGCGCCGGCCTTTCTCCTTAGGAAGGCTCTAATACTGCCGTTACTCGAGAGAACAAGCAAACGTCGTTGCCGGAAAAAAACAATTTTCCCGGCTCGAAAAGCGTCGAACGGACGCTTGCGTCCGTTGTGTGTGTAAGCCCACTTCGCCATCAGACAGCGTCCGTTCCTCGGTCACAGTTTCCGCTTCCCATTTATAAAGTGGCGACGAGGAAGCGTCCACGTCTTCCTAGCGGATCACCGCCGCTTTCTTTTATCATGTGCACGCCGCTACAACCGAAGCACTTTTGTTTTTTTTTAGAGCGCAGCTCTTTGGCGTCCGTTCCTGGGTTTCGCGTCGTCGTCGTCGTCGTCGTCGTCGGCGTCGTCGTCGACGGCGTCGGCCTCGTAACCAGCTCGCCTCCGCCGCCGCGCTCCGCCGCCGCGCATGCGCCGCTGCTCCGCCGCCGCGCATGCGCGCTGTCGGCTCTCCGGGCGAGGGAGGATGATGGAAGGGAGGAGGAGAGACTGTGGAGGAGGGCTGGCTACACAAATGGCTCTTTGGCGTCCGTTCCTGGGTTTCGCGTTGTCGTCGGCCTCATAACCAGCTCCGCCCCCCTTTCATCCCCCCAGCGCTAGCAGCGACCGACTGATACCGCTTTCGTGAGTCCGCTACCGCACTCACGAAAGACGTCGTGCACTTCCTGCAACTCGCATTAACCGTCCATCGATCCACACCGATGTTAGTAGTGGGGGACTTTAATGTTGACATAAAGACAAACAGCAATTTCCTAACACTTATGCGGGAGAACATCCCGTTCCTCTCGCTCGTAACGCGTCCCACGGCTGTGACAACCTCGCGAGGCACTTGTATAGATCTCGTCTTTGAGAATCAAGCATTGGTGTACCAAGTCGAACATATATCAGTCTATTTCTCCGACCACAAAGCTTCCTTCATGACTGTCAAGAACTGTTAATGGAGTCTTTGTTTAAGGAATACGTGTGAAAAATAAAAAAAAAATTCTGTGATAGCGCATACATGTGTTGCTCGATTTCTTTGCCTCAATCTATCGAAAAGGTGAAACAGCTTATTTGCTGCGCTCAAATTTCGCATTAGGAAGTAACGTAATCGTCGGTAATTTTTGTTGTTGTTGTTGTTGAATAAAGCGCAGTTCGGTTCGGACGCGAAGTTGTCTAGGACGTCGACTCGACAGTTGCCTTCGCCTGCTCCAGCTGTACAAGGAAATCCCCGTCCGGAAATATCTCCACGCGGGCCATTGTGCTAATCGGCCAACGAGCCTAACGTTACGCAAGTGTCTCCTGTTGGTAAACTGACACGACAGTATAACAGTAACGGATACGATGGTAATCCTCTTTGCTCAATCGAGCGAGCGAAGTCTGCGGCCGTCTCACTAATCCCTGCGCTCGAGAGCGCGCGTAACGCAACAACTTCGTTTTTCTTACAGTGCAACGGTAAACTGTTTTTCTTTCGCTATTTAATTCCCTTCGGTTTAACCACGCGAATATAAATAGCAATGCCGTGGTAATGCTGTATAATTAAGAGACGACAACAAGAGAAACTGTAGCTGCGTAAATATAAACAATGCGAATTGCAATTACCAACTCCGTTCTTTGCGGTCAAGTTCAATGCGAAAGTTAGCTCAAAGTTGGTCATTTCGTACTTCATACCAGCAGAAGCTTCGGATGACCATGACGTTAGCGTCTGACAGCCCCCCCCCCCCCCCCCTGTGTATAGACGTCCCCGCTCGTCCGAGTTGTCTTAAGCAGCAGAACGGGACACGGCAGTCACGAAGAAAGCACACACGACACAGGGATTGTGTCAAGCTTGCTTTCGTGTCATGTTTGTTTCATCCATCCTCGCCGATGTTCACGACACTCTTTGTTGCTTTAATCAAGTCAATGGTAAGCCAACTACCTCTCAAGCGACTCTCCCTAGTCGGACATGCCATCGGTGAAAAACTAGAGCAAACAGGCGCGGACCACCTGGCCTGACTTCATGCTCCGAGAGCCTACAGCTGGAGCACTCACGCGCTCGGTTGTAATGGCGCCGGGTCAGCAATTAACCCTCTTACCATCGTCGAGTCGAGGCGATGCCGACAAACGCTCTCGGTCCACACACAGCTCCGCTTTAATACCTTCCTGTCAGGAGCCCTGGGTGCTCTGTCATCTCTGCGTGTGCGTGGTGTCTTTCTCTTTGGTGTGCTTTGCGAAGAAAACGATTTTTTTCCGTCTGTATGGGCACGGATGCCTCATCGCTCCTTTTGTATCAGTGGTCACACCCACGACCTTTCTTCATTGTTGGCCATTAATCGACACTCCGCAAGCTGAACGCTGAGCGCCAGCAAAGTTCCTGCATTGATGACCCGGAAAGCTTCGTCAAGTGTAATCGGTGGCCCGTTCATCTCAGCTCGTCTCCAAGCACGAACAGACAGAGCGATGACAGAGGCGCTGGAAGTATGGCCAGTTCTCTAGCATCACCAGACGAGTCGTTCATTCAAGTTGTGGTACAAAGAGTGCCCTCTCTTCGCGAGCCGAGAAAATGAGCAAACATCCACGGCAATGGCTTCTTCGTTTTCCCGAAGGGACGGAGGATTGAAGCTGCACATTGTGCGGGCGCTCCTCGCACGCGGCGTATACAATGCACGCAAGTATCTAATTAAACTGGATGGTGCAATGCGATGTGCATAAGCAGCTGACGAGTCCATTCGCATTGTTGCTTTGTTGCGGAACGGACGCAGAGTAATAATGGGCGGTTTGCCTGCGCGATTTGCTCCGGTTGCTACTGTAGCGAACAGAAAAGAAGCTCGTTCAGTGCTCTGTCATTCCGTGATAGCAGCTTGCCTCACAGATGGGTTCTACTTGACAGATCACCAGGAAACTTCGTGAGGCCGGCGCCTCAAGCGACGACACTATAGCGTCGAACTCTCATTCTGGTAGCTTGGTTAAGCATCTAATTAGCGAAGTGGAGGGCTTTGTTCCCTCATGCGCCCTGCAATGGTTAGCATTAAACTAATCAAAATAAACAAATAAGATGGAACTTGTTATTTAATAATTGAAGAAGTTCGCTACCCACAGAAATATTATTAAAACCACACATTTTTAGACAGTTCTATCACCAGTCGTGAACTCGACCAAAATTGATTCCCTTTACTTTGGCGCCCACAGGATTGATTTTTTTAATACCCAGGTGTTCATTAAAAGAACTGCAAGCCTCATTCCACGTCACTTGCTTCAAGAATATTTTCTCAGGGGTGTCATATGCTTGACATCGACATCGACGCTGTGTCTCGGTTGCGATTGATGTTCCGCGAATGTAATTTGCCCATGTGGGGCTCTAACGTTTTCCCCATGCGTCGGTTGCGTTCGTTGCCTCCGGACATACAGATACATCCACCGCCTGGACTGCCACAGCGTGAACAGGCCATGCTGTACCGTCTCAGGCTAGGCGTTTCATTTACGAACTCATATGCTTCCCTTATTGGAATGGTCCACAGCCCCACAGGCTACACAGGCAGCTGTGAAGACGCGCTCGCACACATTATCCGTGTCTGCCCGCGCTATAGTTCCGAGAGCCAAGTGCTGTGCAGAGTGACGGACCAACTGGACAATCGTCCACTATCAGAACTAAAAGCTCTAAGCCAGTGCTCCCAAAGTACATCCGCGCAGAAGGCCTTATTCGCGTTACTAAGATTCCTGCGGTCTACGGGCCTTCACGATAGACTTTAAGGACGCCACCTCCTACCACTGTATAGCGTATGCGGTATTTTTGTGCTCGTCCCTCTTTCTTTTTTTCTCTCCTCCTTCCTTTCCCTTTCTCTTTTTATCTCCCTACTCCTCCCCCCGTGCAGGCTAGCCAACCGGAACCACCTCTGGTTAACCTCCCTGCCTTTCTATACAAGCTTTTCTCTCTCTCTCTCTCTCTCTTTCTCTCTCTCTCTCTCTGGAAAAATTTGCCAACTCGCACAACCTTAAATATTGGCAAGTGTCGACATCGATGAAACGTCCATATACGTTAGCCAGGTATAGAACACGGACCTGTGTCTGCATACTTTGGTACTTGCTCCTTATTAAAATTAAATTAAGAGGTTTTACGTGCCAAAACCACGACCTGATTATGAGGCACACCATAGCGAGAAATTCCGGAATAATTTCAACCACCTGGGGTTCATTAACGTGCACCTAAATCTAAGTACACAGGTGCCTTCGCATTTCGCCTCCATAGAAATGCGGCCGCCGTGGCCGGGGTTTGATCCCGATACCTCCGTGCTTCGCAGCACAACACTACAGCTACGAATCAACCCCGGCGGATTTGCTCCTTGTGGCACAGAATGCTCAATGGCTCCTTCTAATAAGACACTATTGATGCCCCATAATGATAGTTTAGTCATTGACGGTGCCGAACGCCTACGTCGATCGTCAGCTTCCTACATATCAGGTCGAGGTCGCAAATTGACTCACTGCCCCCGGACACGTGGACGTGCGCCGCTGCCTGCGTGAGCGCAAGGTCATGCACCAACATCGCACGACTCCGATACCACACCAGCCACAGCAAACAAGCAGGCACGCCGTATTATACACGAGACCGGTTGGAGGCTCGTCGTTTGCACGCAGGCGGCAGTGTGCTGCAGTGCCGAATCTCCGCGGCGTAGATCATCGGACTGTCTGTCGCCGGCGGTCGGTCAGTTCTGTTCGCCGTGCACGCATGTATTCGTCAGTCCACGTTTTTAATGAGGGCACGGCGTCGTCGACGACGACGACTACGGGGCTAAGTTCAAGGACGAACGAAGGCGACGACGGAGGAGGAAGGGATCCGCCACAACAAAGAACCCTTACTGTTCTGCCCAGAAGGAAACGACGTTAAACGCCGCTTTTAGGCCATAGAAGCTAGTGCCTCCTAGGTCGTGCCTGGAGGGAGCCAGTCTCTCTGCCGCCGAGTCAGTCTTCCATCCGGGCCTGGTCGCCGAAACTACTTTCACTTCTTTTTTAGCGCCACGAGAAGAAACAGATTCTAAAGTGGAAAGGGGGCAGGGCAAGGTAAGATTGCATGAGAAGGATGCCTAGTGGCCTCGTAAAAAGAGAACAGATCGGAGACAACACGGAGGGGGAAAAAAGAACGACGCAGCTTTGCCGCCCGCTGCTGGCGGCTCTGCGCATGGGTCCGATAGACAGCGTGGACAAGCACGAGCGACAACGTCGGAACGAAGGGACAAGAGCTGCCGCAAGAGAACAAACGTGCGGGTAGCTCACGTTTCGTCGTTCACGAACTTGCAATGATGGAAGAAAAAGAAACAAGATGGGGAAAGAAAACAATGAGCCAAAGAAAAGAAAGATGGGATAAATGAAGGTTGGATGGGAGGGAGCCAGTCGTCGGGAACGGGTTTATCTGCGAAGCAGTCCCAGGTCTTCAATGAGCCGAGCAGCGGGAACATTATGTGGACTATATGCGTTGCGCGCGGGAGAACGTAGTGCGGAAACTAAGCCCAATTTAGAACCGCTTTGCGTGGCTCCTTTGTCGGTTGTGTGTTTGTTTTTGCGCGCGCGCGAGCTTTTTTGTCCTGACTAGACAGGAACGTAGCGCTGGTCTTGGTTTATGGCATACTGACGATAGGGCACAGTTGTATTGTGACTGTGAGCCATTCGGAGGTACATGGTGTGCAGTTCATCCTACATTTATGACAGCAAAGTGTCACGACAGAGTAAGAAAGACTGCTGCGGGCAGCCCATTATGTTCTCACTTCGTGACTTTCATTTGTACGTCTTTCACACGCACCTAAACGACGCGTAAATGCTTGCAACCTACCGGAAAGGTCGATGCAGAGCTTCACAAATGCAATGGAGTCACAGTGAAATGTGACGCGGAGAGGACGTGACACTTCAATGTTGCATCGCCTGTAAAAATTACCATACAAAACTTTCTCTATCCAAAAAATCAATGTTCACCCGATAGACTAGGTTATTTACTGTATTCATCCGATAGATGAACACAGAAAATAACCTAGTCTAAACCCGTATAATTGTAAATATCCCCAAAACATCACTCCAAATGCTTATGCTAGACAAAAGAAGGTTGTGTCGATGCCACAATATCGTTTTATTTTTGAACTTTTTTTTTCTTTAGCGCACGAAATCTTGGGGAAAAGCGCCAAGCAGACAACGTCATACGAGCCCTAGCAAGGTATAACACATCACATTTCCTTGTGGCAATAAGTCTGCGCAAATGGACAAATTGTATGACACAAATATGGAAGCCACACCACGTGACGCTTGGCCCTCAGTGCTCGTCTGTTTTGACTGAAACTGAATTTTGCCGCTACCAGTTATCTATTTGTCAACAGCGTAAATCTACGACACATGCCTATCCCCATCCTCACTTGACCATTACGGATGTATTCAACACGCAAATTCTCCGCTGTGTACCTCTCCCCGGCAGGTCACAACTTCGTTGCTGACGGGTTTTCCGTCCGATATCAAATGCGAGAGAAAACATTCAGCCGCGAGTGACAGCTTATGTTTTCCTGGTGATCGCAATGAGATATCGATCACGGTTGCTGAACGATCCCAAGACGTTGCCTTTCAAACGTGAATCACACGGTCAGTTCTTCAGCTGGGTGAACATTAAAACTCAACAGGACCAAGTTTGTCTTTTGGTGCGCACGAAAAAGCCGTACGTTAATTAACCAAGGAACGCGCCGACTCAGAGTGCAGATACAGTTGAAACTCGATTTAACGAAGTGATGACCCCGCTCGAATTATTTCGTTAAATCGGGTAGTTCGGAAAATCGAGTAAAGGATTTTTCAGTCGTTCGAAATCTAAAATTGTAATGTAGCGACACTCAAAAGGTACCACGGCATTGTATTTGAAGCTAACCCACGTCTGCGAGTGTAAAAAGTCCGCGAGGGAGGCCCAACTACCGCCGCCCCTAGCGCCATCTGCTACATAACACTAGCGACTGCTGAGTCCGTTGTTCCGTGCATGGGCGCTACGTGACGCCTACTCAAAATAAAGCTAGGGTCATGGTAAGAGTGCCTAGGTGTTTAATCGCAATAGCGTTAGAGCGCACACTCGAACAAAAACCCGTATGCGTCAAAGTTAGAAAGAAATCACATATTTCTTACTCATTTATTTCTGGAAAAGCTTCATCAAATCGGGTTTAATGCAAGCTAATTTCGCTAATTCGGGTTGATAACAGTATTGAACCTTATGGGTACTTGCCAGGGAATTGAAATTTCTTCGTTAGATGGGGAACTTCGTAACAACGGGTTTTGTTAGATCGAGTTTTAATGGTATAAGAAACGTGGGGGAAGACGCTAACACAATGCAGCTTCTACGCAGCTCTCTGCTTGCGATTGACGATCAACGCTTGACACTGCGTGTGTGTGGTACAAAATGTGAACTTATTTCTTCTGATTTTGTAGTCCCCTTCCCCCTCCCCAGTGCAGGGCAGCCTACCGGACTCAGCCTGGTTAACCTCCCTGATTTTCCCTTATGGTCTCTTCCCCCCACCCACCCACCCTCTCTCTCTCTCTCTCTCTCTCTCTCTCTCTCTCTCTCTCTCTCTCTCTCTCTCTCTCTCTCTATCTATCTGTACCATGTGAGCTTACCAGGAGGCTAGCATATCACACAGCAAAGCCGAATTGATCGACCACCCGAACCATAGGGGTACTGAATATGTCAAATCAGTTCTGCTTGCAGGTGAAACCGACAATGTGGAGGAACGCTTATGAAAAAGGAAATTGTCATCAACTCTAATGTAGCACGAAGCTACAAAAGGAAGCCATACGGGTTTCTCAGAGAGTCGAACCCCGGACAAGGCCAAATTTTGCTTCTTCTGCGACGCTTTTCTTGCCTTGTCTTTCCTTTCTTCTTTTTTTTTTTTGAGTAATCCGCATGTGGGTTTACCTTGTAGCTTCGTGCTACAGGGATGACAATTGTCATTCCCATAAACAATTTTCATTTGTACGACTCAACTGCAGCACCTTGCGTTTCGTCGTTACTTTTAGAAAGCGGTAGCGTTACCAGCCCAAAATGTCCGCTCTCGGTCGACTCCGTAAAAATAGTGCATAGTGAGAGCGATGTTTACATCCGGCTCGAAAGCGCTGGTCTTATTCTTAGGCCAGGACTCTCGACAACTTTTGGGCCCCACTGTATGGCGTTTCTTAATTATCCGTCCGAAGACGTTTGTTTTCCCTCGCGACATTACGCATTCCTCGAAGTCGAGCCGTTAATCTCGACGCCGAAGAAACGCCTCGAAGCCGCTCCTTTCCTCCCTTCTATAAAGCGCCAAACCAAAGAGCTGGCGTCGCTTCCGTAATCACACGCACCACCACATCGTGCCAAGTTAATAGCCCCACCGAATTCCCGCTCCGCTTCTAGCGCGCGCAAAGTGGGCGTTGTAAGGTGAGCGGTTTCTCTTTTGCCGTATCAACAAGTCGCCGTTGCGACGAAACTGCGCATTGACTCAAACGAGCGTATGCTTCCCAAGTGGCTGCCCGGTTTAGACGCCCCTGCGCTGAGCGCTGCCGTCCGAGATATGGACGCACAATAGACGAGTCCCTATGTTTTTAGGAAGAGAAGACAGTCGGCAATTAAGGAGCGAGGGCGCTTGATAACAATGAGAAAAAAAAGAGCATTGACAAAAGCCTATTGTGAAAGTTGCACTGAAAGAGAAGTAGAGTTGGAGTGCGGGAAGCTACTTCTCGAAAGTTATCTATGAATAGTCACGACAGGCGAGTTCTGAGCTAGAACAGCCGTGTGATACCGCTGTCCGCTGCCGGCGCGTACAGCTCTCAAAGCGCGGTAATGTTACTTGTACAAGTTCGTTTAGTCTATATGCAAGCGCGTCAATTGTTTTTTTTTTTTGCTTGCTACGCTTTAATATTGAATTTTCGCACTAGACCGGTTTATTATTTTCTTTGGAAGATTTTCGCCGCCTCGTAGTGCACGTTTATGTCTCTGATAAAAATATGTAACTGTTCTCGTAAAGCACGCACTAATCTTATATATATGTCATCTTCTCACTTTCGTGTTTTCCGAAAGCTTGTGTAACGTCGCCCCAACGCGTTAGGGATTACCCTGCCACTGTCAGTGACGCGTGCGGGATAAGCTAGCACTTGCAGTCGTGTCATGAAGTGTCATGGAAGCTCTAAAGCGGCTAAGTCCTTGATTTCTTGACTGAAAGTGAGTAAGTGAGCAACAGAGAAAGAGAGCTCATCATTTAGACGCAAGCGACTGTGACGGAATACTCGCAGAAGGCGATGAATGAGCTACCACGCCCAAAACGGACTTTAGGTTGTTCGTAAGTGTTTCGACATTTCACGTACATTAATACTAGAAAGTATCAAATTAATTAGGAACCTTCCGCCGACGCATCAGCTTAGTATGGCGGGGCAATAAGATGTCGAATAGGCGACGGTCCAGCTCGGTCCAGCTGACGTATACGTTTCAGATTCTGAAACCTGGAATTTAGTGAATATTCCGACCCCATTACTGCTGTACGTGCGCTAAAAAAAATAAAGAACGTTGTCAACATATTTTACTCCTTCTTTTTTTTTGCGTGAGTATTTTTCATTCTCCAGAGCCCTCGTTTATATCGCTGCAGTAAGATTATCCTACTTGTGCCCGGTCAGTAAAGATATGCCACTGGGACCTACGAGAACAATTGTATATGAAGCAAAATATAGAACGAGCCCTTACTCCAGTTAAATAAATTGCCAGCGCTCTCTTTCTCTCTTTCTTTTTTTATGTTAATGAGTCAAATTGCCCATTGAGCGAAAAAGCCGACAGCGTGTGAAGCACCGAAAGAACGGCACCTAACTTCTCACTGGCTACGACACCACGTCACGAGCGCCCCTCGTGCGCTCGTGACGCTGGCTCGCGCTTGCTGGCTCGGGCAGCACGTACCGCTACCGAGTCTGAAGCATCAACACCGTGAGCGGGCGCAACCTCGGCAGTAGCGAAACATGGGCTGGTCTACGCCAGTACACCGCAGACGAAGTCAGGGAGCGGAATAACGCAGCCAAAACGAGCGAAAGGCAGGCAACGAAATCCACCATCGTCGTGAACTCTCCCAATACACGACGAGAGGAACGAGCATTAAGGCGAACATTGCTCGTGGCGCAAAACTGGAAAGACCGCTCAGCGGCGTTCAATTGGACCTTAATGTTTTCGCATTCGCAACTCGTAAGAAGTGCTTAGGTGTCCTCGGATTTTTTTTTTTTCAAATAATGTTTACATAGTATGGAAGGGGACGTTAACGTAAGTGGGTCACCTCTAAACTCTTGCAGTGTCAGAAATTCGAGCCGAGGCATCAGAGGTATAGCAGAGTAAGCACCTTTGGCTGAATCCATTGCTGGCCACCATGCCAGACCGTACGTATACTGAAGCAGGGTGTGAGACCGGGCTAGTTGGTATTCCATGCTGAAGTGACTATAGTGCAAGAGTGGACACGGAACACTTGTGCTTGTGCTTGTCGCCTTTTTAATGTCCCGTGTCCACTCTTGCGCTAGTCACTTCAGCGTACGTATACACCGCGAATAGCTCAGCTCTCCTTGCTCCGAAAACTTCACTGTAACTTAGGAACAAACTGTCGAGAGTAACCTTCTTCTAGAAACAAACAACCACGTCGTGTTGCAGTCGGTGAGAGGCGGGAAAACTAAACGGGCAAGTTCGCCCTATTGTCGGGTCGAGGCCACGCATGCATCTCCGCTCCACGTTGCCGCCTCCGTAGATTCCTCCCCCGTTCCTTCTCAGCACAACCCCACCTGCGATGGTTTCGTCGAGCCGGTTACACCTGAGACGCACGTGCCCGATATTGTAGACGGATACCTTCAGCCGATGAAACTCACCGGCACACGTGCGAATGTCGACCCCAGACCACTGCCGTTAAACGCCTAACCCGTGCAATATGCAAATCAGGCGCAACACACACTCTGCAACAACCTCGCGTACGATACGAAAAAAAAAGGATGTGCTCTCGACGCTGCGATGAAGTTCCCGTCCGTTGAGAGATAACAGAAAGGTGCAACAGGCAGTGGTGACACACCTGGCGGCACAACTCTAACAATTTAATGTATTTATGTTCATTGTGCGGAGAAACTTCCACCATGTCAGAAGCACCTGTGTGGTTTGCGTGCCTCTTAGAAGCCAAAAAGAAAGCATAATCGCTTTCGAAATCTGAGCGATTTGCGGCAATAAGGGCATGACAGTGCCGCCGGCGCTGAACTACGGATAAGATGTATAACGCCAATACTATCTCTTTTCCCTTTCTCTCTCTTCTATTGCTTTTCTTATGCTTATGTATCACATATACGCCCATAAGCGTGAGCGCGTGTGGCATACTCTTATACTTTGTTTTAACTAAGCGTGAACATGCGTGGTCCTCTCACACTACTTATTAGTACACTCAAGGTTCGCTGAAGCTGCAGGACCACGCGATTCGGCGAGGAGTAATGATAGGCCCTAGTTACGCTCTTTCATGCTGTAACCAGGAAGGAAGTAACTCTCCAGCCAGGAACTAGCTATGCCGGCGGCGTCCCGTTCGCACGGCTCCGACACGCGTTTCCATCGAAAAATTGCGGCGGAAATGTGGGTTGCCTGCATTGACATTTTCGTTTCTTCTCGAAATCGTTCCATCTCACGAAAAGTCAATCGGCCTCACGACATGAAAGGATGCGCAACAAAATGAAATGAAACAGAGTGTAGATTTAGGGCGAAAAAAGTCGAGCAGATTGCCCACTGTCGCTGACAGGAGTCAAACGCTATAACAGGAAGGATGTTAAAAGAGGGAAAAGAGGAATAATTGGAATTGCAGCCAAATTCGAAAGGTGGGCGAACGTGACTGTCTTATCAAAGTTTCGAGGTCATTGAACAATGCAGAGATTGAATGGGGTAGTGTGATGTTATTCTCAACCCCTCTAGTATAATACACTCATAAAAAGAAGCAAAAAAAACTTAAAAGGAGCCTCCTACAGACTGCAATGCCTGAATGTACAGGCAGTACAACACAGAACAAACAGATAACGAGATTGTCGCTTAGACAAGTGGCGCCCATATCTGGAAGATAACCTCACTGTGTTTACTGCTGAGGCGGTTATCAAATTCAATAGGAAGAGGTATCACTAGTTTCTAGGTCAATATCGGCAATGGTCATATAGCTATTCTGACAATCCCTTTCAAGTGACTTCAGTGAGAATACTTAAAGTAAGCAGTATGACAGCATGGTACCAAACTGTCTTAGAGGCCATTGTGGTTACACAAATGTTCGTGGCATAAAATTTATCCGTGAGACAAAATGTTAGAGGAGAAGGCTACTTGTTACAAATTAGCATCTCTCACAATGTTTGCTTAAACTGAGTACTGTATTCCCTCTAACATTTCCCACGGCTGCAGGCTGCAAGGCTGTGGAGTGCAGTCGTTACAAGCGCGGCTTTAATGCGGCATACAGCAAGTGTGCTGAGAAAGCCAGTCTATTAAACCAAACTTTTATATATATGTTTTGAAACCTAGCCAAGAAAAGTCAAACCCACATTTCTCCGCACTTTCTTCCACTAACCCCTAGATGTGAGTCTCTAAAGCTACATAGTACCGAACACCGCTGTAAACAAAATCCAGTAAGACCAAGCAATAGCGGGACAGTTTTCCCTGGGATTTCAGCATATGTACTTGCTGCCCGAGCACAATATAGGTAAAAGAGCAAAACGAACCCATTGTGCTACTTCTTTCTATGGAGCAAAACCGTGCTTTTTACACGTTCGATCGACAAGATGTCGTTCAATATTCCAGCGAAATTACAGCTCAAGCAATATCCCCGTCACTACGAATTCCCCCATGACCTGCCAGATTACCCTCCTCCCCCATCGTCTCACTTTACGACGACAGCTCCTTCAGATTTCTCGGCATTTCTTCGGAGACTTTCGCAACCGTGCGAGGAAGATTAGAAAAGAAAGGAAGGAAGGAAAATGCTCGAACCTTATACGATCGCCATCCTAGAGAAGAAGTGGCGCGATGAAACCATCATGCTTTGTCGAAGGTGTATCGTAACGGCGTACGTGTGAGCGGAAACGACAGAAGCGTGACTCCGCTGTATGCCGGGGGTCAAGCGCTATACCGCCAGGCAACGGCGATCTTTCGCGCTGACCACAAACGGCCGGGAGCCGCAGCGCAGACTCGTGAACCGGAGAGACCGAAAGAGACGGACAGCGAGACACAGCGCTACGGAGGGTGTGCGTTTCACTCGACGACATCGGCTCATTAGCGGCCTCAGCGGCAGGGAAAGAAGAAATGGAGAACAGAGAGAAAAAGAAGTAATAAAAAAGAAAAGCAGAAGACGCACGAACTTGCCAATCCGCCAAAGGCATTGACCGTGTTTTCCGCCTTCACGCCTCGCCAAATTACGATACAAATGAACTCGGAATCGCTGCTGCTGCTCCGAGCCGTCGATTGATCGCAGTCACGAATAGGCTGCTGCTCTTCGTGCGTGAAGAATTATTGGCGAATGAGTTTTTGCATCAATCGTCGCACTGTCTCCTCTTTTTTTTTTTCTCTCTCTCTCTTGAGTTTCGCGTGGCATGTCTCCTTTCTTCCTTCGTTTAACTTTTCTTCTTTTTTTCTTTTCTGTCAGCCACGCCGAACGTATTGGTGCGTTCGCAACATTTCCAGCATCTCTGACAAATAGCCTGCCCTCAATGCTCAGCCGCGGCAGCTTCATTTCCATTTGCGGCGAATAATGGGTTGTGCGCTAGCGGTCTTTCTTGATAATTTTGTTGTTGATGATCATGTACCCTTCTCTTCTTGTGCGTTGCGCCATGCTCGTTTCTGTTGTTTTCATTTTCCTGTCATTAGAGCAGTTATAAGACAGCCGGTGATTCCAACAATGTAGGGCGACTGTTTTTTATTGCAGCCGAAGTTACTAAGCGCATCAATAAGGAATTATTATTATTATTATTATTATTATTATTGCCATGTAGGTTCTATGCGTGTTATACGCACAGCAGATTTGAAATACATGAATACTTAAGATGATTTATCTTGAATTGTAAGCCATTACGCATCGGCGAAAAAAGAAAGAAGACACACTACTCCATTTTGAGAGCTTAGACAAATTTACATGATGCATTGAATGCCGCAGTCCTTCTGACGGAACAACCAGCATAGCATTGCACATTAGTTTAGTTTGATGACAGCACATGCATCTTGAGCTTACAGGCAGGGGCCACTTGAAGCAAGTGCTACTCACTTTGCGCCGAACTGAAGTTTATTACGTTGTTAAGAGAACCTATGCGTGATCGTTGCAACGTCATGCGTGCGTCGTGGACCGAGGAAGGCTTCCTTGGCGCAGGTTTTCCGATTGCTGCCGTCCGGCGCTGGCTCTTTCACATAAAGCGTTCGTGGAGTCGGCAGTCAGTGGCACCATAGCCTCGGCAGCTTGGCTTGCCTGCTTATTTTGTGTGCTGGAAGAAATTGCTTATTTTACATAGCGAACACATGTAGACACTTTGGACACATTATTTCACATATGTAATTTTGGTAGCGCTCTGGTAGCCGTTTCAAGGGTCTGACAACACCCACTCACTTCCCCACTTCTCAAGCCATTTTTCAACCAGCCGTAACTCAAGACAGGTGGAGAAGTAGCAAAATTTGGCCCGCCTCTGGACTACTGGGCGTCCGATCAAACATCTGAACATTTCACGTACTCATTCATCACAAAAAAAATAAAAAAGAACGCTTTGTCGCCGACTTCGCTGCTCTGATCGATGAATACGTGATGAAAGTCGGGACGCGAATGATATGCCTTGGAAACGCCCTCTTCAATTCACAGACTCACGGAAGTGCCTGAACGTGAAGTACTAAATGTTCAAGCTTGCACGCTTTACCGAAAAAAACAACTGCACCAGCACAATAGCGACAACAAAAACAACAGCGTCATCACCAACGTCATCAAAAACACCCCATCAGGCGGTCTAGCGAGATATGTAGCTCACAGTCATCACCTGTGCAAGAACAACAGCAACGTCATCGTCAACGTCATCAAATACGTCTCATCACGCTGGCTGGCAACATATCAGGCAGAGACAGCAGCCGTACAGCAAATAGCCTCACCAAAGCTCTCCGCGGGGCCGCATCAACGCGGCACAACACAATGCAAATAGAACGCTCACCTTTCAGCTCTTCTCTCTGTCGTGAGGGGAGCTCCTCTGATTGCGATCTGTTTCCAAATTTACGCTCCGGCACCCAGCTGTAGTAAGCGACGCTGTGACCATGGGAGGAGGAGGTGGACGCGAGAAAAGAAAAGGCTTTTTTGCCACCTCCGGTCCGGCGGCTCTACACACAACGCGGCCTTCTGTGTTTGCATCGCGCAGTCCAGCGCGGTTATTTTCGGGCGCCAAAGCAGCCATTTGAGGCGAGAATACAAACAATGGGCTTGTCTCGACCTCATACTATTACCATCCTTTATTCGCGTTTTGTTTTCTGCCTCCACTTTCACTCGGTTTACTCCTGCCAGGACGCGGGCCGTCCGTTTCTTTTCTTTGAACCACTTCGCATTGACAGTGGCAACCACCGCACGTGACCCATGGACGCAGGAACGGCTGAAGAAAGAAGAAGAAGAGAAAGAAATCGGAGCCAGCCTTGCCCGGCAGCGCTGCGTTGCCTATGCCTTTCCCCTGCCGGCTCAACCTTTAAAGGCACAGTTCCCGCCTATCTTGCTCTCGGCGCACTACTCCACCTCTGGGTTTCTTTTTTCTTTCTTTCTTCATTTATCTAGATTACTTTTTTCCGCTAGCACGAGTGGAGAGGGCACGTGCCGTACGGGCCCGAAATGCATGAGAGCATCCGGGGTGAAGAGGAATGGCATGAATGCCCGCACGGCGGCTTCCTACTCACGGTGCTTTTTCTCAAGGCCCTCTTCCTCCGTCTTTCTCTCCCTCTGAAGCGGACCGTAGTAAGAATCTGACCCACGTGATCCCCCCAAAATAAGAAAGAGAAGGGCCGAAGAGCGCGCGCGCGAGAGACCGCCAGAGATTAGAGCTCAGGAAAGACTAAACAAGAACGGCGGCGGAGGCTACCTTTTCCTAGAGAGACGAGATCAGCCGCGCGACTAAGCTGCAAGCTGATATAAGTCCGTGCAGGGAAGGCGCACAGCCAACAAGAGGCCGTCGCATCATGGCGCGGGCTGTGCGTCTAAATATGTTACATACCCTGTCGGATATTCGTTACTAAGGACGACGACGGGGAGAACGTATCTCGGCAAGTGAAATGAAATTTCGAGGCATATAGAGGGGGTTTACATATCGTGACCCGTTCCGGAATGTATGCGCGGCAGTGACCCTCTTCTTCTGAAATGACGCGCGTGAACATTTCTCACCTACTACGTGCGTCGTTCCCCCGTGTCGCGAATACTGCTTACACCCACAACTCGCTGCTTGCCTGTATAGCTCCGTGCAACTCGCACATGCGTCGTGCATGCTCGAGTTCGCTGTCGCGCTTACTTCTCGAAGGGCCCGTTCTGATTACTTCCCCCATTTTTCTGACATATAGGAAGACGGCAGCCACAGCACCGTACTTCAGCATAGTATGGCATTGAAGTATAGGGAAGCCACGGGGTGTGGCTTCAAAGCTTGAGAGTGCGATCGAAGGGCTGCTGTGCCCGGGACTGTGCAGACGGCATGCGGCTGGATTAGCAGCTAGCACTTAGCAACAAGTTCGATCATATGACCGCGATTATGATTGTTTGACGTTAGTTGTAACTTCCGCCGCGTATAGCCACATTACTTAGAATAGAGCAGACAAATGGGGTGCGCCATCCAGGCTGTATATTTTTCTTAACATTGATGAGAATTGTTGAACAGCGAGACTCGATGGAAGTACAGTGGTCCTGAATGCGCGAGGACTGTACAGTATGTAGGCTCACATCTTCGCCAGTGTCTATGAAGCAACGACTGTTTCTGCCACGCATCACTACTCAAAGAACTTGGATGGTTACGTGGAAGAAACGTGCTAACGTAAGCTCCAACTATGCCAACTATGGCCTGCGACCTTGCTGCAGTGGCTGTGGGGAAAGACAACTCCGATGACCATCGTCATGATTCCAAACGATGTTAGTACAGCGCCCCATTTAATTGAACAAAAGACTTTGAAATCAAGGACTCGTTCGCACCACCAGACCCTTTCAACGGGTGCCAACAAAGAGGCGCTACGTAAGAACAACAAAAGCTGGGCTACGAGCATCAAACAACAGTCAAGGCCAGTCCAATTAACGACGCGTCTTGATTACAGTGGAGGTGAGACCGTTGTCTCATTTCGGTGCTCGCCTGTGACCGTTCGGTGCTTGCCCTGAGACATACACTCTCGCTTGCCGATTGGTGTGGAGGAAGGAAAAGACACATTTGTCAAGGCGTCAGTAGTCCCACGCTGTCATTGTACAGCATTGGACGAGTGGTCTTCACCGTAGAATACGCCACATAAGCTCCTCCTGTTTGACCGCCCAACATGAGAAGATGAGAGGCTTGCCCTTCGGGTGGTTTTGGGGCACATAGATGACAGGCCTTTTACAGAAGAGGATATGCTGGGACCGTGGCCTCGTGCGTCTGGGATGTGCAAAGCCGCCAAAGCGATGCTGCGCTTGTTGAGATGCGGCAGCCGTTACAACCACTTGTGATGGACTGAACGATGAACGATTCATTGCGTGTGTGTCCGTGAGAAGTGTGAACTTTTCTCCCTCCTTCACACTCTTCAGTCCTCTTTCCCCCTTCTACCAGTGCAAGCTAGAACCACCTAGAACTACCAGGACCACGTTTGCAGCCGGTTTAGCGCTTCGCTTTGGCGGCTTTGTACATCACAGACGCGCGGGGCCACGGTCCTATCATCACCTGCAAAAGGCCTGTCATCTAAGTGCCCTGAAGCTATCCGAAGTGCAAGCTTCTCATCTTCGCATGTTGGGAAGTCACACAGGAGGTACGGCCTCACGGACTTTTCACGAACAACTGTTTTACTTAATCAGAAGCACGTGTTCTCGACGTCTCTCTCAAAAGAATATGAGTTGTTGAGTGCAATGCGAGATTCGCTGATAGCCGCAATTGCTTCCTTGCTTGACCTGCCTGCCTTGACACGCCGATGGATGCTTGTATGCTAAATAACAATGACTTAATTCAGCAACTATGGTGATAAAGCAGCGGCTCACGAGCAATTACAGCGCTTGCTCGCAAACTTGTTGCCAGCTTTACAGCAATGCGAATGGGGTCACGACGAAAATACCGGACTTATTCGCGTGTTTCCGTGAGAGAAGTCTAGAAATAGGCAAAGTAGCGAAGAGCATTGCGTGTCCACTCTTTTATATTTCTGTTGCACTTGTAGAGCCTTTACGACAGAGAACTACGTGAATGAACACAGAATATGACAAAGTCGTATATTGTTCGGCTCTATCTTGTTAGCTAATGTAAGTACCGGCTGGCTACCCTGTGCTGGGGAAAGGGGTAAGCAGAAAAAAAGGAGAAAGGATAGAAAAAAATAACCGAGAAAAATTCACACAAGTTCCTGTATACAAATTGGTGCTTGCCCTGAGACATACACTCTCGCTTGCCGATTGGTGTGGAGGAAGGAAAAGACACATCAGACCTGTGCTGGGTATCGATTCCCGGGGCCCCGCTTTCAATATATACTTAGCATGTTTCAGAAAGACTTTATCGTATAGCGAGATACATTGAGCTCAGATATACTGTACTTAATTTCAAATGCCTACGCAATTCATGTCCCGACGGCGCCGCAGCGATCCAACACTTTCACCCTTCTACCACAATCCATCTGTTTTTTAGAAGGGCGAGAAATGCTGTAAACATAATAAAGGATCGTTTTAAGAAGAAAAAAAATATAACAAGAATTCAAGTGTTATTATAACTTCACAAAAATAAAGCCGACATATTACGTTAATCAATTAAGCATCACACTTGCACATACATCAGCGGCATGCCTACCTTAATTCGACACGGCTAATTAAACGACCATCTTATGCGTGCCGGCTCTGGGTCGGCGAATTTAATGAAAGAAAGCGTGCACACACTATACTATAGGGGTGCGCCGCAAGGTAAAGGAGGGGGGGGGGGGGGAGGGGCAGCGTGACGCCGTGCGAGAGTCACAATGCGGCTAGCGCTCGCCCGGCAGCAGCAGCAGCAGCAGCTGGCTTTGTCCCACAGGAACACACCGAGAGCGCGGAAGGCATGCGCGACCATCCTCTGACCGCGGACAAAAGCAATTTAGCAGCTTCCAATAACGCGCGCGCCACGCATAACCCCGCTGACCCTCCCTACCCCCCATCTTGTTTTCCCTTGCCACCTTATAACGTGCACCATCGCGCTTCGAGGCGTCCACGCGCAGAGAGAGAGGTCAGTGTGGTCTTATTCTCCGATTCCCACAGCGCGCCCTTCTCTGCGCGACGGTATCCAGCGCTTCGACGCGTTGCGTGAGCCAATGTGTGGTGGTGGTGGTGGTGGTGCCCGCACGTAATCGCCGCTGCAGCGATTCTGTTTGCCAGCCGCCGCTCAGCTCGAAGACGACGCTGCCGTTATTTCTGCTATGGCCGCGGCATACGGTGTGACGCAACTCGTTCGCCCCCCCCCCCCCCTTCCCGGCTTGCCACCTCGCGTGGCTGCAGCCTTCGTGCGTTCTGCACGCTCTGCCCTCCCTTCTCGTGTAGTAGTTTGGTCGCGTTAGGTAGAGGCGGAGGGACAAAGGCGCGATAATGCGGCATGCGTGCGCCCGGTCGCGAGAAGCGGCGATGACCAAGTCCGTTCACGCGTGGGTGTGCGCAGCGGGGTTGGCGTGCGTTGGCCGCACACCGCGATTTCTGTAGCGCTGCGGCGCCATTGTCGCAAAAATAATTGAGTCGCTGCTGCGACCGGACCCGTACATGGGAAGCGGGTGCTTTAGGCGAAGTTGCGTGCGGGCCCAAAATCGCATGACGATGGTGGAACCAGGCCGGTGTTCCTATAGACTAAAGAGTAAGATATAACCCAGAGACACTCTCCTCATTGGCTATAAGCCGTCACCGTAACGCTGCTCGAATTAATGCCTCTGAGAAGACACGGCGACCGGTACGAAATGCTGTAGGGGTGTAGGAAAGATAATAGGCTGCGACTATTGGAATCTGTTGGAATTCTTGGTGGAAGCGCGGATACTGAGACTGCTATTCGTAATTCTGATCGCTCGCGAAATCGCACCTGTACAACGAATACTTGTGCTTTGTGAAGCTGTAGCGTACGAATCAGAGCAAACACACCAACGCAAAGACAATTCGGAGAGGCAAATAGTCGTATCTATCTTTTTGCTTTTGTTGTTGTTTTCTTTGTACCTTTAATGGACTTACTTATTTCCGCCCGCCAACTTAGATTTGAAGTTCTGCCCTCCGTCACGTATACTTTCTGCTCACCCTAAATGCCATTCCTCTCGTCCACAATAGTGTCCGCTTTACAGGATCGCAAAAGCAAAATTAAACATGACAGAGGAAGTAAAACTTCCCTTCCGCAGTCTTTAGCTTTTCACATTGAACGGGCCGACAACGTGTCGTGTGATGACTGTGGTCGCGAGGAGACTCATCAATACGTTCGTGTGACTGTCCTCGCTACACTTTACTTAAGAGGGAATGGCGCAAACAAACAGGGGCGAGATTGAAAACACGGATGAGCGCAACTGCGCTCGTCCGTGTTTTCTATCTCGCCCCTGTTCGTTTGCGCCATTTTCCCTTAATTATGAATTACCAACACGCCCAACAGTCTGTACTTCTACACTTTACAGAATCACTGGCTCGCAATCGTGCTACCGCACTCTGATCAAAGACCGCTATCACTGCAAATCATTTTGGAATACAGAGCTCCATAAGCCATTGGAGATGGGCGCGACGAAGTCCGCCCTGCTACAGCTTCGAAGGACAACAGATTTCCTCAAGCGGAGCCCTGTAGCCTGAATAGATGTTGGTAGTGCTACATAGGCTACTGTGCTGTGGTATAATCTGCTGTGATAACGGGCTTGCCGTGACTGTCTGTCTGTGCTCCCTTTCTCTATTTTCTTATCTTTCTACCTCTCTTGTTTTACAGTGTCGGGCGGCAAACCGGATTTTGCCTTCTGCTTAACCTCCCAACCTTTCTTCTTCCTTCTGTCTCTCTTTCTCTCTCCCTTCGACAACTTGCTAGAAACCTCGAGAATATGTTCTCTGAAGTGAAAGTTCATTCAAGTGAACCTCAAGCATTTGGCACTTGATATGGGTGCGGTGATAATTGTTCTTTGTAATGACAACATCCATCGGTATTTCACTGCGTGCATCAGGCGATTCGTGGCCAAGAAAAATTGACGCCGCCGCACGAGTCTCTATTCTCTCGAGTAATGTCCGCGCCGTCGAAACGTTTCGGCGTGGGCAAAGTCAACACGGTTCTTCGACACGGTCGTGTTAGACACTGAACAAGCTCACGCTGGAAAGCTTGTAAGCACGCCGAGACGAAGAGCATGGGAACGGCACTGAAGTCGTGCACCGCCTAGCTATCCCTATCAGTCGCTCTCGGCCACCAAACAAGGCGAGAAACGAAGCGCCACCCGACCTTGCGCTGAGAAAGCTCGACTCCACAAAGATAAGCCGTCGTGATCGGGAGAGATACCGAGCTTTCGCACCGTGGAGACGCTGTCGTCAGGTTGACACACGAACCCGCGCTACGCTCACGACACGAGGACGCCGCAGGCACGAACGGATCGCGTATCCGCCCGCACCCGCCGTTCATCGTGATGCCGCGGCAATCGCCCTGCGCGCCATTACCGCTAACGACTCGACGGACAATCACGACCCCAAGACGGTGGACCACGGTGGAAGCCCCCCGAGTCTGCAGAGAGCTTACGTGTAGAACGAGTTCGGTAGCACGGTGCGGTGGAACCTCGCATGCCTGCCACGTTGTGTGCGTGGTCGTTGGTAGATCTGGGAGACCGATAGCTGGAAGCGAGGCGTTTAGATACGCGGCGAGACGCCCCCTATCCATTCAACGGCTTCGCCTCTGAAGCAAAGAGAGAGTCCGCCCTGTTGGCGTGCTTTTAAAGCGGAATTACACCCCGAATTACCTCGTCAAGTTGGTTCCGAAATCAATGAATTCCATGCGTTGAACGAAAACATAAATGTTATTGTTTAACGGGCGCCGCGTACCTTCGCTTATGCAAAGAGGAGGGCCGGATTCGTGATGCCTTGTGTAATATGAGAGAATAAGCTGTTCGCGTAAGATAAGTGTGCTGCCTGATCGTGATTGCAAATGAGATATGATAGCGAATGTGTCAGCTATTGGCAAAGAGTCCTTGAGAAAGAAAAGCTTTCTGAATGTGGCCTCTGCTTTGTTCCGATGATGTAATGGCAACATTGGTATAGCAGGAGGAGAAAGGCATGAAGACGTGACGCGATGTGATTTATGGCTGACAGCTCACGTCACTTCTTGTACCGCCGTGCTGTATGCGGCCTCGTGCGGTTCCGGCTGCCACTTCGCGTTGGTACTGCGCCTTTGTTATGTTTATTATCATTCAAAAACTTATAATGGGAGTACAATGCGCTGAACAACGTATCAAAGAGAACGGAAAGTTTGGCTTGTTGGTGGTTCGTGACTGTAGGTATACAGGGCAGAAACACACGATGGCCACACGCAGAACGGTGCGTTTCGATCTGCTCCAGTCCTTATCGTGTTTCTGCGCTGCACACATAGCTGTGAAGCATCGAAGCTAAATGATAGTTTACTTGCATCAGCTATCTTTTGTCCGAGGAAAGCGGTCTTTGTTACCATCAAAGAACGTGCGTTTGTGTGACGAATGCCTGCAAAAGCTGAGCGGTGCAAGTCCTTTCATCACTACAGTTCATCTCCAAAATTACGCAGCCCACTGTACACGAGGCATGCCTCATTGAACTAGCATAGTTCAGCGTCTGGTTTCGGCACGGTACGCGGCGGTTTTCTAGTTAATTGAACCGAAGTTATGTCGCGCAGCAACAAAACTAGGTTCCCAACTCATTAAGCCCAAACAATGTTTTACGGTCACTGGGTCGCTCATAACGATGCAGTACAGCCAAATCAGGATTTCTTCAAGCTTTCTGCATTGGCGACAGCCTTCCCCCTGCGTAAGTAAATGCATCATCGGATGACGTACGTCAGTGAAAGTCGCGTTATAAGTCTAGCCAAACTAGACGGCTTTTCTCCAAGAGCCCGTATCAATCATGGTACTTAATTGTTTTGTTTTCTACTCGAACATATACATTTCATTAGCTTGTTGAATAATATAACTTGTTCATTGGGGTTCCGTGTGGTGAACAGCTAGTAACATTTTATTCAGTCAAACAACTACTTAAACCGATGCCATTATTTTATTCAGTCCGACCGTGGCTGCTCCATTTAACCCTGAATGCTAACACTATGACGAAACTATTAAAATTCATCTTGCACATTACATACTATAGCGGTCCTTCGAACCTCGATCACCGTTCATAACTTAGACTGTCATTGTTCAATATTTATTAAAGACCACAGCGCGTATGCGACTGTCTCAAACGCTGTGACGTCCGCCCTCAGATGGTTTCGTTATGAGCATTACTTAAGCCACTAGACGTATAATAACAGTGTGACAGAGCAGCCCTGCCCTCTTGACAAAAATCATTTTGTTGCTCGCAGTCGACTCCGGAAGTCGCGACTATCCACAAGGGACCATGCAGTCCTGTTTGCGCTGGCCTGTAGTACTCGCTTGTCATTATACAATACCAAAGACAGGATCGTTGTTGTGTATATGCCATAGCTGCGTGTGGTACTCTGGCACGGCTCGTGTTCAAATACCTTCTTTTTTTTATCTTTTCTTGGGACAGTACAAAGGAAGTATTCTGTTGCCATTTAAATAATGTAGGGAAAGCACTGGTCGTTTGAGCGGAGGCAAGATTCGCTGTTGCAACGCCGTCAAAAACAGACTTCGCCGCCAACTCGTGAAGCAAATGTATTCGTTGCCTGCATGAAAATGGTATTTTCCAAGTTCGTGGGCAGCTCTTCAATAGAGCCTGAAATGAAGCCACGTGTTTCGAGCGACAGCTCTGGTGGCACCCATTCGGTCCCCTCCATTCATGCCAGTGTTTTGGGTGTCGTTTACTAATCCCTATGACCTTTCATATCACTACGGAAATTGACGGCTAACCCAATGTGCGAAGAACTGAAAGCAACCTTTCCCATACACTAACGCACCTCGTATGTACGCTGCTATGAGTCGTTTTGCCAAGTGGAACTTATTGTGCGCTACAGCTGTACGTGACACTCATGCATTGTGCAGGTTGAAAACTTGAAAGAAAAATTCATGCGTCACTGCGGCTGCACCTCATGACGTCAGGTTCGTTTCCAAGTCTGAATAGATCTTTGAAAGCCGTTCAGGCTATTAAAGCCTTGATCTGTCATGCAGTTGCCACAAAATGGAGTCATAGAAAGCTTGCACTTCGCGACAACGGAGACCTTCGTCATTTATTGCCTATACTCTAGCGGAATAAATTTACATTCGGAAATGGTGTACGAGGTCATGCAGCTCAGGTCAGCGTTCGCGGAGGAAGTCTTGTCAGTTGACGACTCGCAGTCGACACGCCGCCAGGAATAACCATTCACGTTACCATCGCGCTACGTCACCTTGTGCTTTGCACGTTTAACGAGACCTTTCTTGTTGCACGCAGAAGATTAAAGCGCATTCTTCGGGAGGATTATCGAATAAGAGGCATAATTACGAGATCTTTTCTCTGAATGCTGGATCGGATACGACTTCCTCCTGTACGCCGCATGCAATGGCTTGGTTGTCCTGCGCCAAGCTTCTTCCGTCACTTCTACGCCTCTCTCTCTCTCTTCTTTTGCGCTTCGTTTTCTTTCCCTGTCGTTCTCGACAATGACGACAGCATTGCTCGCAATAAGCGACAATAAATCTGTTAATCGACGTCACACTCTATGTGTTTGCTTTTCAGTTCCGCCAGCCAGTCGAACCACGTCCCGTGACGGCGCGTTTTTAATGTCCGTGTCTTCGGTCAATACTTGTGCCTCTTCACCGGAGTATTAGCAGCGCAGCCGGGCAATAAAACCGCAGCACTGCGCCGCGATGGCACAGGCGTGGCAACGACACACACAAATGCGAGCAACGGCGAGTTGCAACACAAGCAAGGGGTAACCACAGACGACGGGCACAGCTGACAATGCTGATGGCGGCACAGAGCAACGCGGTTCCCGTCCCGTGAGCGGCAGTTACGGCCACTCGAGGATACTGCGGTATACGATGGCATTACGGGCGACTCCCGCCGCCACCTACACTGCAGTCCGCGCGAACCTCGAGCCGACCCACTTCGCGTTCGCACGCAAACCAAGCGCGCCCGCTGACTGCAACGTGGGAGGCGGTTCCGCTTTGTCCGGAAGCGCGCCGCGCATGGCTCCGCTACGAGGATTCCCGACCTGATCGTATAGAATACACCTTCCTTGGGTCGGCGCATTCTGTGCCGAACGCACCCTAACAAAACGTCGGGCGATCGTTGTACTAGGGGAGGGAGGGCGTAACGTCGGCCGGCTGTCAGCGGCGGCTCGCTGTGGGGAAGAGCAGGCAGGCGGCTGCGTCACTTTTCTGAGGTACGAAACCACAGTGTGGAGATGCCGCCGGCGTAGCGCGAAACAGCAGCGGTGGCACTGGCTACCGGAATAGGTTGGTCACGCTCGGCCTCACTCGGACGGGAGGGCCGAGACGGCGGGATGGCGAGCATTCGTTGTCGAGCCATTCTTCTGACATACATGGCGACGTGGCGGCTCTTACGATTCAGTTCCTCGAATATAGGTCTATCCACCTAGCACGGGGACAAAACACAGTACAATGTTACATAAAATTCAGTTACGCGCGTCTCATGCGCTGATGATGAGTGCAAATGAGCGTGAAGATCAACCGATGTCGCCTAAGTTACTATATAGTATACGCAAGTGCATGTAGCTATAACAATTCCTTAAGTGTTGTATTAATGTTGATCCTTCATCAGTTCGCACTTTCGAGTCCACTTGGTGTTCTTGCTTAGCTGTTGACACATTTTTCGCCGTCACTGTATTATTATTATCGTCGGTTTTCTTTCTGTTTAGCTACAATACATCGATGGCGTAATTCGAGGCAGCTTTTTTGACGACGTTGCCTGTTAAGCTTACTTCAGCCGCACTTTTGGCAGAGGTTATAGTAGGTATCCCCATCTTGTTTATTGGTAATATGCTTCCTTGAAAAGAGCCACTGGAGAAGAAAATTTACTTTGCTCCAACTCGGGATTTGACCCCACGTCAACAGCGCGTCAACCATCATGCCCTCATTGTTGTGTCGTTGTCTGCCATGACTTTGTCGGCCGTCATCCCCACTGTGTGCCGTCGCTGATGTCAAGCTGTTGCCGTGCCGTCTTTCTCGCTGTAGTTTTTGTCACGTTTCCGTCCCCGTTGTCATCGATGGTGACCTTGTCATCGAGGCTGCCGCGGCTGTTTTTTGACGACACTTAAAGCACTTCTTTGAGTCGACCTCGACATTTCGCATGTGTATTTTCGCATTGATAAAAGCAAGGCAGGACCAGGAATGTATGTACGGAAGACATTTAAATATTCGGAAGGTATAAATTTGGCGTTTGTTGTTGCTTAAGGTTGAGTCAGTGTCAATGTCTGATGAACCAACACAGCAGGTAGATCCAGTGACGCGCGGTATGGCTTGTTCTGTGATATATTCTGTGGTACGAATGTGCTTTGAAATCACGGTGATGGCTATTACGTGCTTGATGCTGCTGCAGACTCTTGGTAATGCAAATCTCTCGAATACATCGAGTAAGATCGGCACCCTGCAAAAACTGAATAAATATAATGCATAATTTAAGGAACAAAAAAATATAGCTGCTAAATTTTTATCGACCTTTATCGCTTTCTCCAAGATTTTATCTGCTATGTGTTGGTGGAAAACCAGGTACAGCTGATATGATGCCACACACGAGCGTTAGCCGACATTCCGTGGAGAACTTCCAATTAATCATGGGATTTCGCATCCAAGATCTACACTGTGGCAATGAAAGTCGTCGAAATGAAGTGTTCCCGATTATTATCCGCCAATCTGGCAACGTGCGTAGAAACCTTAGTGCACAAACGCTTTCTTTTCTTTTTTTTTCTTTCTTTATTTTTCATTCCGTCCTCATTGCAATGCCGCAATCGACATTTAAATCTGTAACCTTGTATCAGCGGTAAAGCACCATACCCACTATGCCGCAACGATGAATCTACAGCCAGCGATCATAGTGCCAAGTCTAGTGATATCGATGATTTTTGTACATTATGGAAGAATGAATTTGGAAACATCGTTACTGATTTTATTGCACTTCGTTTTTAGATAAAGATGGAACACACAGAAAGGCACGAACGCACGCACGCACACGCACACACACACACAAACACGCACACACACCCACACACACACACACACACATGCGCACGCGCAAAACGCAGACTGTAACATGGCTTCCCGAGGAAGGAATATCAGCTGTAATAGTTTTAATTTTCGTTCTACAGCAACAAAAAACTTTCAAAAAGTGGACAACTTCGTCTGTGTATCAAGGCACACTCTTTCAGAAAATGCAGCTCGAGATCATTCGCAAGCTGTTTTGAAGAACATCTAATGCGCTAATTATGTTAAGTATTCAGATTGTGTGCCAGCGGCAGCCGCACCTTCTGTCGCATATGTCTGGCAAATAATCGTCGGAAAATGTTCCTATTCTATATATGGAACATACACCGCGAAACGAGACACTTAAGCAGCAGCAATGACGGAGTTAACTCGGGCTCGAGGAATTAGAGAAAGATAGGAAATGACAGCAAATGGATTAGTTTGAGCCACACTACATAAAAAAAAGAGAGAGAGATAGAGACAATGGGCGCGGCCTGAATGAATACGTTTCCTTTTCAGACTCTCTTTGCATTGTATTTTTCTAAGACACTACAAATGAGCGCGCCAAGCAGTTCAGGCGACGTCATTTCCGTCAAAAGCGCTTGATCGTAGAAATCGCCAGAGGCGCGGGCATAGGACACCCTTCTGCGTCAGACAGCTTTGGAAATCGTTTCCGGAACTTTGTTACGGGGAACGATAACTTTTCGTCCAGATGCACAGCATTCTCGTCCGAGTTGCTCAAGGTGCATGCCGTGGCGGCGATTTCGACAGACGAAGACGAGTCGAGCGCTCACGCGTGGACAGTTCCTGTATTGCGTAACGGAGTATATCTGACCGCGCATCCATCTGGCCTGCCTACGGTGCGGTCCCAGGAGGACCGCAACAATTGCCCTGCTCCCACAGGAAACGGAGCGCGCACAGCAGGCGTGGGTTGGCTCCTTGCACAGCGAGAGTTAAATAGTCCATTAAGGCACGGCGTCGTCTGTCAGCCTCGTAGGCAGGCCAGACGGCGGCCGACTTATAAGGGACGCGGAGCCGCCTTATTGGAACGGGCCCGACGCGTGGCCTAGCTGCCCGCGTTAGCATGCATGCGAAGCCAAACTAGGCCTAAAGAACGCATCTTCGCTGGGCCTAATCGCATACATTCATTCTGGTCAGGAAGGATCAGGCCAGAATACTGGTACCGGTTTCCTTACTCTTACGCACGAGCGGGGAAAGCGAGAGATAGACGTCAGCTTAAGATTGAAATATATAAAATAAAATGAAGGGCATAGAGGTTAACCAGAGTAACTGCATGCGCCTTTGGTTATTCTGCACTGGAAACACGGGTAAAGGGCAGATGAGACGAGCAGAAAAAAAAAATATGGGAATAGGATTTGCCTGCACAGACACGATTAAGACGCCTGACAACCGATTAATATAGTTTATACAGCCCCAATTTCTTTTTTAAAAGAAAGAAGAAACACCATGAGCTTTTAAACAACTTCGGCTGATGTTGGCTGGGACCATGGGTTCAAAAATACCACCTTCCGTAAACGGACGGCTGTCAAGTTTTTCAAGCTAGCGCAGAGCCTCAGCGTGGTCTTCAGAAGTGTCCTGCCATCTAGAAGTGCAAGGCTGATCGAAGGCCTGAAACATTGATACATAATGATCATTTTAGTGCCTTCAGGCGTCATAATATAATAAGCAATATATAATATGCTAATTTGAAAAATAACTCACATGTATCTTCAGGAACAGACGGCTTGATATGCGCACCGAAACCTGCCGCGGATCACATAGGTTGATTTGGGAGCGTCAGTTGGCGAACGTAAAAAGCACCAGATTAGCATATTAATAACACCTCTATAAGTAATTCGAATGTAAAGCACGGCGTTTCAAAAGTTTGCCAATGTAAGTTCCATAAATTAGTTCCAATAAAAAAAAGCGTTTGTGCTTAACCTCGCGCAGGAAACAAACTAGAGTTACGGCCAGAGTTATTCCGTGCCTCTTCCGATATGTGGCACCGGCGTACTAACAGAACGTGGCACAATAAAGACAAATTTAACACGCGCGAGACCGAATCTGACGAATGCAGCCAATAGCCAGTTGCGAGATTCACTGCTCTTCCTTGCTTCGTAGGCGCTGAACATATGAAGCAAAAGAAAGAAAAGCATGTACCAGAAGGCAACGCTTGGCAAGATTTTGTTTAGCTGCAACACGACAACACCGGGAAACAGGTACGCGTTTGAGTTTGAGTTGTTGAGAGGCACAGGCATAAAAACGTTTCTGCAATAAAACAACCAATTAATTGCGACGGTAACACTTCCACATATAAAAAAGAAAAAAAACTACAACGAGTACTACTAATCTGCGGAAGCACCCCCCTTTAGAAGCGGGTTCCGTTCAGGGTGCTCCACGTATTTTCGACTTTTAGTTTCGTTGTGACTTTCGTCGTTCTTTGGATTTCGTTGGATTTCGTTGGATTTCGTTGAACCTCGTCTGTCTGCTCTCATCTTCATACGAAGTGTCTGTTACTGACCGACACGACTTCTCAAGCTGCTGCGTAACTGAAGCTATCGGGGGTGAGCTCCATCACTGAAAAAGCTGGCGCCGCCATCGGCGTTACGTGGTATGAGGGATCACGCGGACAAAGAGGCCGCGTCGTCTGCTTCGGACGTTCACTGTACGTATTCGGTAAAGCGATAGCGTCTGTAAACCATTCCATGCTTTCTGCTTGCCCAGGATTATTATTTTAGCAGTAAAGAACTTGAGTCGTTTCGAGAGTGCTTAAAGAATGTCCAGGAGAGCTCCCGCGGTGGTTTTTCTTTTCTCTTTTTCTTTTTGAGCACCGACACCCAAACCTATGAGGAGCGCGCCGCGTTATCCCTCACACTACGCAAGCAAGGTGCTTCCGATAGATGGCGACTCCGTGAGTCCTCGCCGCCATATGACATATACGTAACGCAACTTCATTTGCGCGCATCCTGCCTCCGAGCATCACGACACGTTTCTTCTTCTCTTCGTGTCTCCCCGTGTCCTTTGCGCCCCATTACCGTTCATTCCGCCAGCGTGAACCCAACAAAATAAATATAGAAAGAAAGCAACAAGAATGAAAGAAGACTGTTCAGGGCACCGAAACGAAACACGCGCGTGTCGGAGTGTACTGTTCCGTCAGGCGACGCGTAACCTGCGCGTTATAATTGCCGGTCTCGGCGTCGCTGCACGCTCGATGTAGAAAGGCTCCTCTCGTGTTGTCAGTCTCGCAGTCTTGACACGACTGCCCTAAACATAGCATGCGGCAATGGACGCGTTTGTATCGCATTGCCGCGTGTCTCCTCGCGTGTCTTCTTCCGGAGAGCGCAAAAAGCGGCACGCATTCAGGGGGCGTCGCCACGCCCAGCGCTGCCAAATTGGCCTGCAGGAAGTGACACGTACTATCCATGTGAGCGTATGCACGTACGTACGCAGGTGTAAGCGCGCGCGCCCGAGTGGAAGACAAGGCGCGAGAAGCGGCCGCCATATTCGCGCCAAAGTGCGCGCGACTTCCGCGGGCGAAGCTGTCGGAAGCCGAGAGCAGAAGCTCCGCTTTCGGCGCGATGCGCGCTATGTGTATCTGTCTATATAAAAATTCGGGACCCCGAACGGCTTCCCGCGCTCCACCCGTAGTGCTAATGGTCGTCCGTCTCGCCTCGCGAAACTTAAGCCCGTCTGAAAGAGACGCCCACCACTTTTGCGCCCCAAACTAGTTTGCGCTCTCGATAGGCGTCATCGGAACAGTGGGCGACGTCCACTGAAATACAAAAGAAATACATCCTCGTCGACGCGTAGACATCTCTATTCCGCGACGGGACCATTTCGTCCGTCACGAGTAACACAGAATTTTTTCTTTTTTTTTCGCTGTTGTATAGAAGACAAAGTTCGGCTAGCAAAACGAGCGTGTCTTCCGGTCAAACACCATCGTGTTTCCTTGCTTTGTTTCCGGAGGCCGCCGCTGGAGAAAGCGATCGATGGCGTTAGCGACGTCTTTTGTTTTAATGCCTGCAGCCGCGATTTGTAAAAGCGGATCCGCCTTGCACCTTCCCGCTCTCGCTTTTCACTTTTCCAACTTCAAGCGGCTGCATTCGATGCACTCCGCCCATTTTCCAAGCTGAGCATCGAAGTGCCCCCGTTGCCTGTTGCAACATTAGTAGTAGTAGTAGCACTGAGAACATATATACACTTGACAGGAAAGGGGAAGCGAGGAGTAGGCTGGCAGCTGCCACAGAAAGGGACAAAAGGCCTGCCTACTCTTCCGAAAACAGGAGGAGACCAAAACACAGAAGTGAAAGATAGTAAGGAAGTAAGGTAAGAGGAAAGAAGAGCGAGATGGCAAATCACACACGCACACGCACACACACACACACACACACACACACACACACACACACACACACACACACACACACGCGCGCGCACGCACACGCACACGCACACGCACACACACACACACACACACACACACACGCACGCACGCACGCACGCACACGCACACGCACGCACACGCACGCACACGCACGCACACGCACGCACGCACACGCACGCACACACACAGTGTACATGAGATATGTGGTTTACGCAAAGTGCGACTCAGGAGCAGCGAGGGCTCGCGCTACGTTGAGTGGAGCACGTAGGCGTTGTAAACATTAGCAGTAGCGCGTTTTCAGGCTGCGCATCGCATCCGAGGCTGACGTTGACTAAATGACGGGCTTCAACGTCGTAAATCGACACGTGGTCTAGGATAGACTCCGCAGCGTCTATCGTAACACCGTCCCCATCGAAGTGCGGACTACGCGTGGACGGGAATCGAACCACGACCAGCCGCAGAACACCATAAACAGAATATGTTGCTTGGCTTGTTGCTTCATTCTTGCGTGGAATAATAAGGGCAAGCTTTAGACAAGAGACCGGACAGTGTCCTCTGTTTGTATTACCGTCCTGTCTAAAGTTGTGTGCTTATTATTCCACGCAGCCATATAGTCTATGAGCCACTGTGGCACGTTCGCAAGTGTTGGAGTTGGGCTTAGTATGTAAGCGGCCACACAAATAAGAAGGTACTTCGGCGCACGCCCGGTCCGAACCCCAGGCTAAGAGTCCCGTGTTCCCTCGGGTCGAACCAAGTGCACGGGTATTCCGCACAGCCTGAGCCTTCGCAGTGGTGTGAGCAGGATATGCCAATCAGTAATTGCCGAATAATAACCATGAAGTCAGTGTGCATCAACCTGCTTCGTGTATGCACATCCCGAGCACGCATTGCTACTGCTGGAGCTCCTGCACATATTTTGTCAAGGTACCACCGGGGTCCTTCATACCGCTTTCGTAAATTCGATAAACGATCGGGGAATTTTGTCACGCTGACAAAGTATTGCTCATTCTGCATACGCCTCTTGGACTACGTACACTAATAGGAAGAGTTGCAAGCACAGTTTTGTGAGGGGTTATGTCTACGTTGTCGTCACTGAGCTTCTGGAGCATAACGGCACCTAAAAGATGAATGCACCACAGATTATCATGTACCAGCCATCCCTGTAAAATGCGGTATTTGAACAACTTAGCTTATTCTGCACAGCTATTTTGACGGCGCAAGAGCTTACGTGAACGTCGGGACCACGTGTCGTTCAAAATTACTGTATTGCTTTGACCCTGTTTGTCTGCAGTCTATACTGTCACAGCTGCGTCTAAAAACGTCGCCGCTTTACCGAGGAGCGTTCATTAGAGTCTTTCCCAGCGAGTAAATGTTAGTCTTACAGACGAATAAAGAGCAATTATTTTAGGCTGTGTCACACTTTGGACTCTCGAGAGTGATCTGCGTAAAAGGGACGCCATCGTGGCCAGCTCACCGCGCATGCGTGCTCCCGATAGCTTGCCAAAGTGCAAATTTAGTGAATCTATGAGATACTCTTATTTTTTTAAAGAAGAATACATACTTTACAAAAAAGTACGGGCTCTTTTATATTCTATTCCAAAGCTCATTCTTGACTTTGTGTTCTAGATTTTATAACTTACGCCGTCATAGTGAATGTTTCTGAATTGTAAACGAGGGGCACGTAGAAACTTTATTTTGATTTTTTTTTCCTGCATCGCAATTTTGCCACTTGAAGTTGCCAGAAAAAAATTACAAGTACTGTACCTCTAGCTCTACAGCTTAACGGAGGCTTTGGTTAACGAAACGCGTAACTGACGTTTACATCGATGCATCGTTTACATTTGATGCATCGAGCTATGTTATTTGGCGAGTCACGGTACCACAGTAGCCAGCCGCTCTTGTTTACAGTAAAACGCGCATATACACTCAGTTCTCGAAACCGGGCGGTGACATCACGAAGTGGCTGGTAGAGCCCGCATATTAAGTTGAGCCATCGCTAGCCGAGAATAGCCAGCAAGCTTCTGCGAGCACAGAATGTCGAAGCGTAGAAGCAAAGCAAAGCAGGAAAGCAATGCCGAACGAATTGAACAAATACCTCGCCGAAAGCTTGGCCAGCATTTTTAGTCATCGACCACATTCCTTTCACCTCACGCCGCTGATTTCCTTGAACCGGAGCCAGCGTTCTTTCCCGCTTTCGAGCCTGTTGCAGATGGCACTGGAGTGTCTGCTGCCGCCGCTGCTTTATCGGGCCGCGACATCATCTTCAGATTAAAGAAAAATAAAGCAGGAGGAGGGAGCAATCTGTGAAAATAAACGCAAAAGAACAAACCGGACTTCTATAAGCTCTCGCATGGGTGTCGCGCGTTCTCCACCTAGACCGACGAGTGGTGCCGCATATACTCGAATGTAAGCAGCCTTTTTGCAGCGCCAGTTGTTATCAGCTCTGTCATGAGCCCTGGCACGAAATGATGTAGGGGGACGTAGAACGACGTAGAGCGATCTATCGCAACCGTCGGAATCAAAAATCAGTCGCTTTAATTAGCGTACGAGTGCAGTGCGCTTCACAATGTGATCACGAGGTCCTCGCGGGTTTACTACGAAATGCATAAGAGCAAATAATAGTACGATAAGTGCCAGGCCTATAACTATGACTATAACACACGACTGTGGGGCCTTATTTTTTCATTTTTCCTTTTAAATTGTATGTCTATCGTATCGAAAGCGCGTAGATTCGAAACAAATGAAACGGTATTACAATGCCCCATCTAAAGACGTCATTTCCATAAACGTATACTGAAATTTGAAGAATCCAAATTTACTTCGTACGAAAAATAGTACTAATTATTTGCCTTAGATGATTGCGGTTAGTTACCAACACGCTCATGTAGAGCCACTGACTGCAGGTGTAACGTGACAGGGTTTCCTCAGTCCCACTTCTAGCCTTGACAGCCCAGCTGCCCTGCCGTTTGCTGCTGTTATCGGGTAACAAATTGGGCTTCTATACCCTGATTGCAATGCCGCGCATTTAAGAAAACTTTACGGCATTGGCTCGCAAAGGCAAAAGAGGTACTTACAGGAAAATGGGGACGTAGAAGGGGGCTCCTTCACCCCGCGGGAGGCGACGCGGACGTTCTTATACAGGGAAAGTACGGTATATGGTCCCGGAGGGAGGGTGAACAGAGGAGACGACAGAACGCTCTCGAAGACGCCGGCGCATCTTGCGCGCAAGTTTGCCTTGAGTTCAAGGTTGTCTAACGGTACACGCTTTGCCAGCCGCTCAAACGCGGTTTGTTTCACACTCCAAGAAAACTTATTCGGTGCGGATTTCGCGTGACGTTACACGGTTTCCGGGAATCTCCGTTTGGACCATCGGCGCACTGTAAAGAGTGAGAGAGAGAGAGATAGAAAGAAACGCGCACTCGTGTTTATATCAGAGTGTGAAGACGTGAAGTTTTCAGCCAGCGTTTCCTTAAGTTGATGCCAAGCGCACGCGACTGACTATTAATCCCAACCAGCAAATTACTCGGCAACGTTTTCTATACACTGCACCCTCGGTTTCTCAAGTACGCGGAAGTGGGTGTATTAAGTTGCAGAATTTAACGTCCTTCTTATAGTGTCTATAGGCTTAAGAGATGTCCCTCGTCGTAGAGCGACGTGAACGAACGAACTTAGCGACACATTTTTGGCAATCAGGAGGAACTCCATTGACACGGGAAGCCTTCCAAAGGAAAGAATAATTTTCGGATGATAACTTGCAAGGCCTTATAAATATACAGAAGGAAAGGCTAGGAGGTTAACCAAGGTGGCTCTTGGTTGACTTCCCTGCACGTGGAGATGAGGTAAGGAGACGGGGCGCGGTTGGCCATTCCAATTAGGAGTGAACGAGATTTTACGATTGCGACGCGTAACCACATGCGGCATGATAAATTTATTTCTCGACAGAGAAGTTCGAGTGTCAATGAATATAAGTTAAACAACAGCAAGCTGACAAAAACCTGAAAGTCAAGGATTGTTCGTCACCTCTACCCCTCCCCGCCCCCCTTCGTTTTCTTTTTTTTTTTTCACATCTATAGCCATGCGAATTCCTGCACTTGATGTCGCATTGTCCCTTTGTTTGCAAACGTACTGCTCCTTAGTTCAGTCAGTAGCAGCGCAGTGTACTGAAAGAGCGCAAAAGCGCCATTAATCACCCGCAGTGGCTTACAACTCAGAAGCATATAACAGCGAAACACAATTGTTCACGAAAATTGCGAAATTAACAAATCTCTGCTACCACCTTTATGCTGATGGCAGTTAACAAGCTTTTATGTCGTATTAGGCGTCTGCCTTTCCGAAATCGAAGCCGTAATGAAACTCAGCAGACGCGTCCACGTTTAGCAATGATATTTCTGCGTCACAAAAACAGTAGGAAAACAGCTGAGATTTTGGTGCGTCTGATTCAATAAGTAAACTGCCATGGAACAAACCCGACACGACAGATAAGTTTCCGCTCCACAGAACTTGCTTCACGCTGTCCTTTGTACAAATAAAGCGTCGCGGGATGTTCTACTTTCGTACAACTGTCCCACGATGTGCACCGCGAACGAAGTGTACTATTTACGCCGTAAACAACAACAACGGCAACAGCAGCAGCAGCAGCAGCATAAAAAATCAACAACACTTCTCGCTGGCATCCAACTGCAATAGCACGAAATGTATACCTTTAAAGCCGGGCGTCGTACTGTCGTTTCCGAGTTAAACGTCTTCCTTCTTTGGGGCCAGCGACCTTCGTGGATCCGTGAGCGCGGGCGTTTGCAATTATACTCCGCTCACGATGACACGTGGGTGAAACACGAGCTGCTGAATGGCGCCAGCGAAACGGGTTGTCACGAAGCGCGCAGCTCGTTTCCGGTGACAGCTGCTGCTCTGACAAGGACCCTCTTCACCCACCGCGGGGTCAAATGGGGCAGTGGCCCGTTCGTTTCACCTCGTGTCTTTCTTAATCACCGTTCCGTCCTTCGCACGGCGTACTTTAAATATGAATGCGCAGCAACTTTCACAACTTTCCGTCCTTTTGGGATTCGCCACCTGCTTTCTGACTGGCGTTCTCTGAGGACCTTTTGGATCGTTTCACTCTGCTATTTTATAAGTTTCTGCCATTTTCGGCCACGGTTTAATATGGGCGCTCTGCTTCGTCACTGACCGATGGTCACAGACGGCGCCAAGGCATTTCTCGTGGGAAGAGCGCAGAAATGCATACTAAGTTCCCGTGCTCAACCACACTCATTACATCACGCGCAGCTCTTTGGGTATATCATTTCTGAACAACGCTTCCAATTATTGTAACCACGAGAACGAGCGCTCGCTATCTGTGCAGCTGTTATACAGATTCAGAGTCAGTGCCATTTAAAAACACAACAGCAATGAAAATATAAGTGTTTCACATTTAGCCGTAAGATGCACACACTTTCTTTTCACGCACACATCAAACCTATCGTTTTTTTTTTGTTTTTTGCCACGCCAGCGACAGTTTTCTATAGACGCTTGATAAGTGTGGATAAATAGTCAACGAACCCATCAAGTTTTTTATCCAATCTGCAGCACTCACTTTGCCTAATTGGTCTTATTGCCTGATTATTGCGCATGACATCCAAATGCAGCGCCTGCATTCACCGCGGTAATATTTACGAAGAGCTCGACTTAGAATAAGCAACATAACATTTAGGGTACGCGTCCGTAACTCATCTCGCACCTGCCACGCTGCCTGTTCGACAACCCACTGTGTAACGTTCCATCATGCTCACATCTCCTCTCGTGCGGCGACTTGTGCCTCGCTCAAGTTAGCTCGTTCCAAATCTTCTACCGCTCTACCACAGGTGGTAATGTGACTGCTCAAGGGTGGGCTGATACATCACGCAAGCACTGGGGAAACTGCTGTACAAACTTATGTCAAGGGAACGACAACCTCTTAAAAAACGCCAAAGACTTAATGCAAGCTTCGCAAACTTCCTTCGCCGGTCTCACCTATGCACTTCACGAAATCGTTTCTGTATAACTAACAGTTCTTTTGCACACCATATATACTTCGTATAAATTTCGCCACGTACTTTAGTTCACACCAGGACCGGATTAATCTCGCTTGCTATCCGGTAAGCGGTGTCTTGATGGTACTTCGTTCCGCAGAGGAAATTCTTCCGCTAAACGATGAGTACACGATGCCAACGAATAAAACACGCCTCGCTCGGTCAAGGCTACGTAATAAAGGTCCAGGACAACCACGCGCCAACATTGAAGCACTGGCTGACGTGTAATCAAGCGCGACCTTTTCAGAAGCCACAAACGAATGTTTTGAAAATACAACTGTGCGTACATGCGTGGACATGGCAGGGTTCGTGGGGCCTCAACGTAACGTTGCCTGCGTCGGCATGCATAGTAACGCCTTGAGGGCCGGATTATTTCGCCGACCAGGCGCAGAAGTGAGGTCAGATCTCAAACGGGCCAACAGCACCACTCCATGTCTAAGATTGACGCAGAGATGTGCGTGACTCACACGGTAGCGTTTAATTAAGACACAGCACCGAAAGAGGTAAGTGGGAAATAGTTGGACATGTACCAGCTTCAATTCAAGAGCTTGCATCACGCTTTGGCGTCCGCGACAGGACGTGCAGGACGTAACGGATACGTATAATAACGGAAAGTAGTGAGACACTCGTATCGTTATCATCACGCATTCTGACTTTTCACTCGGCACCAATGCTGCAAAGTTCACAGCCTCGCATGCTTCTAAGACGTGACACGATTAGCGCCCATCATGTAGGACTTCCATAACACGGCCAGTGTTATGGAAGTCCATCGTCCATCATTTCGTAATTATCACGCTAACTACGTATTAAAGCGTCGTTATTCGGCGCATAGAAACACACGATTTTAATGCTCTGAATGAACACCTACACGTTCATTGCCCGAATTTGACTATGTGTTAGGCCAGCACATAAGAATATAACACACTATCCTATCAAGCTAACTCAGATTTCCTGCCAGTGTTTCCTGTCCTACTCAAAAATACATCGAGAGAAACACTCGCATAATGTGGCCGTTCTGTTTGAAAATCACCTGAAAGCGTCGAGCTGCTAACCGATATTGGTCATAAAACATTTTTATAGTTCTGTGTTTCAAATCTGAACAATTTGTTTGCTGAAAAAAAAGTCATGATATTGCGAGAGAACGCCTACCCACGCTCTTTCATACCATGAGGCCAAAGACTGCGTAACCCCATTTGTTTCGCCTTGGTCGCCTCTCTTTCAAGCGGCTGAGCCGCAATTCAAATTCAGCTCCTGTTCACCGCAAACGCTGTCTTCTGTTCGTTTGACGCGGCCTTCGACCTCGTCCCCCATTTGCATCTGCGTATCAGCACCTCGGGAGAAACATCACACGCAGTGACGCCCGGTGGAAGTCTCTGTCCTCATTCTAGACAGTTCGCACGACAACACACCAAAAGCAGTTGTGCCCATCATTCTTTTTTTTTTACTTTTTCTACAGTCCCCGCCGCTCACACATTTCAAGCTTAGGCCAACTAGCCGTCGTGATTTTGATATCTACTGCGAAATGCGCAACCAAATCGACGCTGTCACTCGAATAACCAACCGCTCCAAGCGCGTCCCGACGTTTCGCCGCGGGCTCGTGACATCAGCTGAGTTGCGCACAGCGACTCTTGTCTCAACCTCCGCGGCACATAAGCGTCGCTCCCTTGGAACCATTGTCGATGGGGCCTGCGCGTAACAGCTGCGACGGCGCCGAGCTATTTCGCTCGATTGCCCGTATACCTTTGATTTGTTTCTACGCCCAATTCTACAGAGAACAAGGGGCTCGCTCGTTCAATGCCTTATGACCAGCATGTCATCAGGATGTCATCACTCGTTGAAAAATAAAAGGAAGCAAAATACGAGCGAGTGAATGGTTAGAAATGTCGGCGTTCAACCGTCAATCTGCGACTTGATAGCAGCAATCAAACGCAGTACTCTTCATCCTCGGTTTCTAGGACAAAGCGCGCCGGACGCAATCGAAAAACAAAAAGACAAGATTCAGAACGGAGCGCAGAGCCTTCCTGTCGATAGGCCTCCTAAGTGCAATAGCTAGTCTCTGCGCCCGAGATGACCCAATGCACCGAGAAAGCATGCAAAACTATTGGCTGCAGTGGCGTACCGAGTGAATCTCTCACAGGCATGCTGCGAAAATTGCGCGAACATCTCCAAGGTTGATCACCTTTGAAGAACTTCGCCTCAAGTCGATTTGACAGGTTGCAGCCGTGGCCGCGAATGAGCTCGCGACCCTATACCGAGTACTTCGCAACGAACAACGCGCGAAAAACCAACCGAGAACAGATTGGTCCTGGTTAAGACATTTCCTGTCACTGTGAGTCAATTTCAAACGGTACACCATCGAGGAGGAACACCGACGCTTTCCTAGCACTGTTGCCAATAGTTGTGCTTCGTCACTTTAGCCGTCTGTGAGTGCCGGCTGCTATTTTCAATTAGTCATGTTTAGTGGAGGATGAGCGATATTACAGGAAACCACAACAATACCGTCAATTTGACGAAGCTGCCTGCCAATGCTTAGAAGGGAGATGAATGACAAATCGGACTGCAGCCCCTGCTCATTGAAGTCCCTGATGGACTACTTTCATTCTGTTTTATTTCCGTTTTAGAACACGTTGAAATTGAGTAGCCGAGGTGCGGCTTTCAAAACCAGTCCGTGAGGAACAATCTAAAACCGAACGAAGCTGTCTGTGACCCTCCGTGAGTTATTCACCACAATTTGTGTCTAGTGTTGTGCTGACCCTTGCACGTTTCACTCATTGGGACTCCGGAAGTTCCCTTGTGGCTTTCTTGCACACACAACGCCCCCTTGTGCTGAAACGTGCCACTCAACCTGGTCTCCCTCTCTTAACTCCCAGTTGCCGTATCGCTCCCAAACGCGCACGCGCGCCGAATTACGATTGCGCAGTACCCTGCACTTTCGTGTCGAGGGCGAGGGGTCGGACGTCTCAACTTGTCAACTCGAACGTCATTATATATCAGGGCAGTGGAGAACAGCCCGGAACCGTGTGACACTCCGCGTACTCTTTTTCCTTCAACCGAATCGGACTTCTCACAGTTGCCTCATGAAAACAGCAGCTGATGAGAGAAGAGCTGAAAAGAGCTAAGAGAAACGGCAGGCAGAAATGCGGGCCTCTCTCTCACATTAACCTGTCCGAGCCATATCATCTTTCTGGCCACGGCGTACGGTGGCAGCTCCAGGGATAGTGACAGGCCTCGGAGGAGAGAGACAGTAGTGGTCGTTGGTCTCTTCTTCCGGTAGTGACCGCCACTGAGGTGTGTTGTTTCCGGAAGCGCATATCCGGCGCATGTCGCATGGTCGCACGCACGCGCGGCCGTGCGCCTTAAGGGTACAGCAGCGCAGCGACCAGCCCAGCCTACTTAGTTACACGCAGTAAAGCCCAAATCTAAGCCCGCGACAAACTGGCACACTGGTCCTCGCACATGCCACCGACCGAAAGTGCATACTGTCCATCGCGGTTATACATGACACAACTACCCCGTGCCCGCAGAACGTTGAGGTGGGCGCACACTACCTGGAACTCGCGAAGCTGCTCGGCACTGACGCTCACAGCTCATTGTATAGATGAAGACGTCAGCGCGGTTCAAACAAGGCCCGATGCGGCAGCGGAAGGACGCCACGTGTGAATAGAGCCGCTCTCCTGATTTGGTGACGAGACCAGCTCGGGACAGACCTGGCTTTCCAATACGCTGCACGCAACCGTGACGGCGTGACAGCGTTGTGCGTGCGTGTGTGGCCGGCCGCGCGTTCTGCGGGCCTTATCGGCAATCTCGCACGGAAGGTCTCCCCTTCCGGCTGCAGCGGCACCGGATTGAATCACAACAGGCCCCCTCCGCGCAGGCGCGCGCGCGACCCGGCTCGCTTTTCGGTGCCAGACCGGTCTGCCGCTTGAAGCGTCCACCAAGCAGTGCCCCTCCGCGTATATGTATGGGCGCGCGCAGCTGGCTGGCCCTATGCGTGCAGCACTCCTTCTCGGTGTCCTCCGGGCCCCGTTGGGCCACTGGCGAACGCCGCTTCTCCGGCTGCTCTGTCGAAGCTGCTGCGGTGAGGGCCGGGATTAATTGTGCTATCGGTGGCCGTGGCGGCATCTGTTTTTAGAACTCGGTCGGCGAAGGCACGGACCGATTGAAGGAGAAAGGAGATCGGCCAGCAGCACCTGCTCAAAGGGAAAAAAACGCCCAGGTGTGGGGCAGTTCGCATCGAGAGAGCGAGAGTTTTGAGTCCCCGCTCTATTACTACAGCAGTCGCACTCTACAGCTCTGCGGCCGTGGCGGTCTGCATCTGAGCTTGATAAGGTCGAGAGTACGACGTTGGCCTGTGCGGCCGCTTTCCCACAGAGAGTGGTGAGGAGTGCGCCGTAAAGGTTTAACATCAGGCAGCAAAAATTAACCCACAGACCTCCGCTACGGCGTACGTCGTATGCCCCAATGCGCAGCTGTGCAATGTAAAACCCAGTTCTGAACGAATCCAAGTCTATATATAATCTTCGGCGTCGGTGCATATGTCATCAGTCCGAAAGCACGCCTGAAAAGATTGTCTTATCTAAGAGCTCCGTATATAGTCACATTTGACCTATACACCCCATAATTTATACTATCCGATTCCCTCTCTATCCCTCATCGCGTCTCCCGCAACCTCGGTATTTTAGTTACCCACTCTGCAAATTACGAATCAAGCCGAAGTACACTTACTCCTCCCAATGTCACCTCATCAGTTGTTGAAGCTAGAGTATTCTGTTCCCTCGTTTTAACGTTCAGCATGTCACTTTCATTGCCATCGTGTACTATATATATATACTAGATTTTTCTTCGAGCTTTCTCTGTTATCCTTCAGTTTCCTGCATGCTTGCAAATATTAAGACCTTCCGATCGTCTCCTTAGACCTCTTGGAAGGTAAACGACGTACGTCGTTGGTCAGACGGGTCAGGAAACTTTAGCCCCGCCATTCGTCAAACAGGAAATGATAATCTATGACTCCGCGCAACCTACCAAGAGCGCGGTGCGCTGGAAAGTTCGGAAACAAAATGCATGAGTTCGTAGACTATGCGTTCGATGTACCCTCAAACACAGCACGCGGGATAATTAGCATTTTTCGTTTCGCGAGATACGCGGGCCGCCATAAACGCAAAGCAAACCCGTGACCTCAAAATCACTCCAGCAGGTGGCAATCCGCGGGGAACGCTATCGGGTAAATGATGCGAGGGTGTAGTCAACTTTTGTGAAAGGACGCCTGTGGGTGCTGCTATCTTCTAGAACGGAGGAATGGTAATCTTTTTTTTTGTTTCTGTTAAAAGAAATGAAGCTTGTAAAGCGTGTATACCTACATTTCCTTGATCACAACATATTTGGCAGCCATTCGATCCTGCGGGGGGTCAGGTTCGCGCGAGATATCTGTAATTGCATATACCTGCGAGCAGTCTCTCCTCTCCACTCGATTCACTTATGCTGGCGATCATAATGACTTTATGGCGATGATGATGATAACGAGCTGGCGCTCATCCTTGTAACGCAAGAGGAAACGATCTCACTTTAAATATGTTCAAATAAAAACATTGTTCAATTCATTCACCTTGCTTTTTGATGACATTTCTTACATCCATTCCCTCGCTGCAAAAAACTGTCCTTCAGCAAAGTAACAGTCATGGTTCCTCATCCTTATGACATTATAGGCTTTCCTCGGCATGGCCTGTGCTTGTTATTTGCTGACCTCCATGCTGATCTCATAGACTAAACATAGTTTTTCGCCAACATGCCTACCACGTGCGTGAATGACAGCGACCGCTTGCGTCGCACGAGCCCCATTGCTAATTGCAACACGAGCGAAGAACGCGGAACATATAAGTGCAATTAGGCAGCGGATGATTTTATCTAGCAAGCGTGGAACAACAGCAAACGCGGATCTCCCACTTTCCTATTAGGTGAGAAATCGTCGGCCTACATCTGGGATGTCGTCCCTTTTTGGTTCCGCTCCTATATTAATGGACGTTGCACTTATCCCAACCCTCCGGGCCTGTATATCGCTACACGTGTTGCAACCCTACACTATATATTCTCCGCAGCAAGCGCAAGTTACGTTATATATAAAAAGAAGGAAAGAAGTGGGCTCAGTAAACGTTGATACTTCAGTATTGCTCGAACCGCAGTTTTCTCAAGGAAGACCCGGCTTTGCCGTCTGAACACTCGTAAGTGCGTTAAGAATTTGGCGCCAATCGGAAAACAATTTACGCGGCGCTTTCCGGCGGAGAATTTCCACCAGTGCAAGCTTCCTTCCACCACCACCTATAGCCTTTCGTATGTAGAAAAAGTAAGAGCACTCCGGAAAAACGTTCGTGATTGACGGTTCCAGAGTTATGGGAGCTCAGAACGTACACTGCGCTGTGCAACTTGGCAGCCCTTCGCAGAACGCTTACCGTTCCAGTGAAGCTTGTGCAAATGACGTGTGCTCTGGCGGATGCTGTTAGCCTCGACGGAAATGGAACGCTGGCTGAAGCACGAACCCGTTCTGGATGCGCACCAAACTTTGACAGAGTGACACTGTGTTACGCGCAATCGCAGTACTGTATCTTGTTTTTGCGCGAGTGTCTACCTCGTTCTTTGTCGTTGTTTGGGAAGCCTATTTTGCGTGCGGTAGGTGCTCAGTGCTACGACGCTCACCTGCATAGATTTCCTGTGGCCCGGGCGTATGTTCACCGACGCTGTGTGGAAGTGCCCTATTGACCTCCTCCAACTTTATCTGTCTTCTAATTTTTCTGCATGATGTAAACTGATGTGTGAAATGTCATATTCTGTAGAAAGAAAGGTCTGAATAACAGTGTAAAAAAACAACGACAGTGTGATAAAGTGTCGCGCCTATGCAGTTTATAAAGAGTACGAGGGCATCATAACTATGCTCCAAGAATACCTTCGAGGAACAAATTTTCGCTTCTTGAATGGTATGTCTTTCTTTAGGAATTCAAATTTCAAATTACAACTCATCAGTTAGCGACGCCCCAATGGCAACGGTAAAGAAATAATAGCGTGAAAATTGAGCACATGTTGACTAAATTAAGTGTTGAATTTAATATGTTGATCGAAGGAATTCAGGAAATGTTTTCCATTAAACATTACAACTGGACTCTATAGAGTCAAGTAGTAGCCATCAGCCAGGCTTGTGTGCATAGAACAGCGCAAGTGCCGGAAGATGCATGCTTGTCCCGTTTACGAGAACGCGCTAACTGCAAAACAAAATAAGACTGCCTCACTTTATTTCACATAGCGTAACCTCATTGGGATGTAAGAGAGAGTTTAGAGATCAAATAGAGAATAGGATATGAGACGAGACAAGCGGAGACCTGAGGGAATTAAGTTAATCAAAAGAAACTCTGTTACTCCAGCCTTCGCGGTGAAAACTGTAGAGAAAAATGGCGGGCAGAAACGAGTACACGGGTAGAGGGTTATAGTAAGTTAAGCAGAAAAAAATTATCGGGGATTAGCGAACATCCGTCATTCGAGGAAGTTCTCGCTGCATGGTTACAAGCGGTCACCGTCGAACCGAGCCACAGAGACGAAGACACCACGAAAACTGCTTCCCTCTGCATTGCTTTGCGGTTTAACCACCTCGTCGCTGGCTACTTTTCTTTTTTTTCGCTTTCAGTACCGGTCTTAGCTTCTGTGCAGCTGCAGTAATGCAAGACCGTGGTAAAAAGCGAGACGGAAATGTCAAACACCGCTGGACTGCTATATGCTGAAGGCCGAAGATGTAAAAACTGTTTACGTATGATCCAATTTTAGGAAACGACATTCGCAACGCATACACGACATCTGTGTGGCACACTTACGGTGCTTTCCGATCTCGTTAAGCTAGCCGCAATCAAGCGAGAAAGCAAACAGGCAAGCGTTAAAAATTGCCCTTTCTCCAACCGTACATGCTTCTCGCCCGAAGAGGCGCGGCGCCGTATACACGTAGGTTGGTCGCACGGCCAACATCAAAGTGGATCCGCCGACGGCCTCTATGTAGACGCTCCGTACCGGAAGTCTTCGCTCCTCCGCGCAGTGTTTGCGATGATGTGCGCTACGCGCCGGTCAGCCGTGCCGCTCCCCGAAGTTCCGCTTCGGTGGCAGCACTCTTTTTTGCCATGCCAGGCTCGTGGGCCGAAGCGCGGTTTCGTTGGTTTCGTGTTCAGCGGCGGGCTCGCGCGCGGTCGATGCTTGTTCCACTTCCTGCAGGTTTGTCGTAGTCAAATTTCTGCAGTAGTTGTACGTCCCTGTGTCAGCCCTTTAACGCAGACTATTTACGTCTCTTCGGCGCGTAGTTTATCGGCATGGAAAACAGACAGCTGCATCGAGGTGCTCTCGGGGGTAAAAAAAAATTTTTAAGAAATATATATTTGCGTGATGAAAAGGTGGAAAAAAAAAAACACGAAAAGCGCTACGAGTGATCTCTTTTCATCTCTCGTCATCGCTATTTTTCTGATGTTTAGCACGCTCACTAAATGCTCTTTCTTTATTTGCACTTTTCTTTAAGCCAACGGTGCTATCAGCAAATTTATTGCGGATACGACGCGGCGCTCAAGTTGACCTCCGCACGAATGTGTTTAGTGGGTTTGGAAGGCTATCTGCTGAATTATCGAACTCGACGACATGACGGAATGTCAACCTTCCTTGGATCCAATAGTGACCTTGGATGTCGATAAATCAGTAAAATGCTCGCTTTAAGGAAGAAAAAAAATAGAATGCGAGGAAGGGATCGCCGTAAATAACTATTCAGTCTTTTTCTTTTTCCAGTAGCGGTTATACGTAGTAATGCCGAATTATTTTCACTCCAACAACACACTTATAAAACCCTTCAGCACGTCGTTTTCTTTAAAAAAATATTACTGCCACTGTCTTGAGCTCTTCGTCACCGTTAGGAATCTTGTATTGTTCAGAAAAAAAAAACATGTCCAAGAAACAGCAAGGATTTGCCTGTTAATATGGCGATTTTTTTTCTTTTCTTTTCTGAAGAACATAAAGAAGTAATAGAGCTGCAATGAGAAGGGCTCGGAAGATCTGGAAGCACCATGCGGCTACTGTAGCTTTAAATAAATCTAAGCTGCGTGCGAACTTGTGAGCCCATGCGTAAGTGCACGACAATTGCGTTCTGCTGGCGACATCAAAGTCCGTTTTTCGTGTTTATCAGTTCTTGCTCTACAAATAGCGTGGTCAGACTGAGGTTTAATTGCATGGAAGTATTATAAACTTAAGTTATTGGTCAGCTTATGAAGTAGGTTTACTAGATAATAGAAAAGCATTTGACTCGATATTCAAGAATGGCTGATTGGTCTGATTAGTTGTGTCGTTGGTGTTTCTCCGCGATAACATGTCTCGTTCTTGCTCAAGAATGTGAGAAAGCACCACGTACGTTTCGAAGAGCGTAAGTGCACACTTTTGCCACTCCACATCGTGCTGAAACCAACAAAACCAACAAGGAGAGAGAGAGAGAGACAAAGGAAAGACAGGGAGGTTAACCAGAGATTATCTCCGGTTGGCTGCCCTGTACTGGGGGAAGGGCAAAGGGATGCGATAGGTGAGAGTGAAAAGAAGAAAAGGAAACAAATCCCAACAACATACACACACAAACGTACACCCGATACACACGAACCGCTTATGCGTGTGGGCACTGTCACAGAGTCTGCGAAGGCGTTCCTAGTGTCACTATCGAATCGTATGTCACACAGTGTGCAATCACAATTTGTCAGAAAGTCCCATGTCTTAAAACCGACAAAGCCACTAAACATCTCTTACGCACTGAAGCACCTTGTGCAATGCATCTATGAAAACAAAATTAGAACGGAAACAGTGCAGCGAAAATGCACACGTGGCTCTGGATGTAATAGCAGGCGACGCTCTCTTTTATATGAGATAGCTAAACCCCTTTATTCAGTCTGTGCTCTTCGTAACCAAGGCAGGAAGCTCAGTATGTGCGTCTTGTCGACATACGAACCCCGCAACCCTTGTCTTTCTTCAAAAGCAAAGCATCTTCTGCTGAGCCTTGTTGCAAGGAAAAGAGCGGAAGTACTAGTATGTGCCACCCAGATACGCTATGGCGTTTCCAGAAAGGTGTTGCGTAATTCGCATGGTCGGCTGGTACCGTTTTATCCAGTAGTAGCGCAACAACACATTGCTGGGGCGTTCGGAAAAAACCTCCGCGTCAGCACAGAGAACATACGAGTAGATAAGCTGCAATCGGTGTTCAGCGGGCGCCCACGTAATTTCCGCTGCTGTGCTACCTCGCCGGCGCATTGCATACATAATGATCTGGAAGTGCGGGAAGTTTGACACACGCTGACCCACAGGCATTGCGCGTCGCCTGCTATGTCGTCAGCGTCATCCCCCTTACCTCTCATTCACCCATCGATCGGGTGAACGAAGTCAGTTAAGTGAGCTAACCACTTCCCCGTGTGCCTCTATCGCATCGACCAGCCCAGCGCTCTTCGCTGCTGTGTACGACGCTTTGTTTAGGGATGCGCCCATTGTTCGGGACAATGTCGACAGTCGTTCGCATCAGCTCAGACATAGCACGCGGTGCTATGCTGCTATGCAGCCGCCTCGTGTGATTGTGCAATGAAATGCGGTCCCGCTCAACGATGCGATCCGATACATAACGCGAAGGTCAAAGTGGCACCGAAAGTGGCAAATGTAAAGGTGGAAGTCGGCTGCCGAAACTTCTTACGTGTTCTCTTTGACATGCTATTGACGACGCAGGAGGCACTGGCATACGATAGTGAACTCACACTTGGCTCACTGCGGCGCCTCCACCTCTCAAAGAAAGCAAGTCGCAAGTGTAAACCAACAAAACAATGCAACAACTTAATCGCCCTTTAATTTTCTTATATCTCATATCGGAGGCGCGAATGTATTGAAACACTGAGCGGTTTCCCGGAAGCCCGTGTTAAGCTATCTCTGACACAAATATAAGTTTCATATTTTGTTTCTTCTCGTGTGTGTGTTTCTTTTTCCCACAATTTCAGCATGTCAGTATGTATGTGTGTGAGAGAGATAAGAAAAAAAACGCAGCCTAACGATGAAAACGGGGCAGTTAAAACGGCGAGCAGGTAAGAACACTATATTGAGTAAATCCGCGCACACACACAGATGAGCATTCATATTTCAGGGGGTCGTGCAGTCTATAGTAATCACTCAGAAACTTCGCTGCTTTGGACTTCTCACTAATAGAGGGCAGTGTTCAAGGTATGAATATGTTTTGTTCCTTGATTTCGTAAATGCTGTGGCCTAGGCAGGCCGTCCTCTGAGCGATACGAAGTTGTATAACACACAAAATTGTGTTAACGAGGCCGTATTGGCTCAACATGTCGGCCGTATACGGCCGACAGAAAGAATACCGTACCTGTTTGTATACAAACAGGTTCGGTGTTCTTTCTCATTTTGCTCAGGGGTGTAACTACCAGCTGCACTTTCCTCCATGCTAACATCAATGCATGTATCTTCTGCGGTCTCCGACCGCGCGGTACGAGATAAGGCCTGGCTGCTGGAAGCATTTACAGCTTCGTCGCAACCGCATTAGCCTTCTGGCGGCACTGTCAATTGCTCCCATCAGTAAAAGAGCTATCGACGGCCACCCACAAACAACACAGTAAAAGTGCTGCTCTGCGTAAATACGAGAGTGCAAGGCGCAGCAAAGCTCACAGCGAAAAGTCGAGTGATTGCAAACGAGTGTCGGTGAAGCTCGGTGAATTACGTTCACGCAACTTTGTAAGCAGAGCGTGTAACCGAAGCTGCTATTCAGCAACTGTTTTAGACAAGGCAAAGGCGATTCTGGAAAGGGGAGGTGAAACCTTTTTTTATGTACGGGGTGGAGCAGCTTTGTCGGTGATGTGGCGATGTGGCAACCTACAACACCGCAGTGGTCGGACAATTTATCGCCATACGATGACGTCAAGCTCATTCTCGACAACGCTGCGCTTAAACATTACGAACTTCGAAAACCGGCAACTTGTGGGAAAAATGACGTAGAGCTAAGTGGCATGTACTTTGTAGAGTTTTAGGGGCATATACTGTTGATATACTTAATATTACATTGTGAAATCTTGATTTCTCAGTTGTATTCAACATTTAATGCTTTTGGTCAAAAAAATAAAGAAAGAAGCGATTAGACTAGGGGCGTTATTCGCTTTGTCTTTCGTTATTAGTTGTGATACTCCTAAGTTCCCACCGAGTAGAAAGCGGGAAAGAATTCATCTTAAGCTTAGCGCATTTACCGAGTTTGCCCTTCCTGACTGAAACAAAGGTGGAAAGAACCGCAATTATCTACATGCAAGCGGCTTCTTCATTACATCAGAACGTACAGGAAGAGCTCTAAAACGATGAGCATCCTTACTTGTTGAAATAGATGGCAGATAAAGGCGAACGACGGGGCACATTTTGAGTGCGCCGATCGTCCGTATGCGCCCAACCAAGGTCGCGAAGGCGAAACAAAGCACGCTCCCACCGGTATTGAACCGGTTCCTCCATGCACCATCAGCGATCAACACCAGTGGCCAAGGTGCCGAGCAAGTCATCGGATGGTCGCCATCGTGTGAGCACGGGATAGAGAGTTTGTATTATTGTTCTTTGTTGTTTTCTTTTAATGATTGCGCCCCATGACAACAATGCTAGTGTCAAGGCCCGACCGGCGTTGTTTCCTTCAAGGTCTCCTCTTTGTGGTATTCGTGAGAGTGTGGTTGATGCGGCATTGCCTTGGTGGGGCTGTACCCCTCAAAGCAATACCATGCCTTCACAGTGCCTGGCAAGGCGGTGCCATGTGTAAGAGAACATTCCGCTCACGTTTTTACGAGAGACTGAATTAACTGTCTCACGGTGACACATCTTCACGACATGGAAAGAGACGTCCAGGCGAAGCAATCGCTGGCCCAGTCTGCCAGGCTAACCCCGCCTGTGGCATCACCACCACGCAGAGAAGTGTGGCGCTAAAACTTCAAAAGGCACTGTCGGCGTTGTCATGACGCAGCAGACTTGTGGCAAATGAGAAGTTCTGTTTCTGTGAAAACTTCGCCCACCTGGTGGTGGTCAAATCGCTGCCGCAATGATGGCACAGCTTCTACAAGGCGAAATACTTTGGCGACGCATATTGTCTGCGCTCCGCTTATTTTGTGCGGCACGATGGTGGATAGGTTGTTTTGATAAATTGCGTAACGATATGTACGCAAGAGAGAGAGAGCGAGAGGGAGGGAGAGGTCATAGTACAAGTGAGAAAGGCAAGAAAGTCTGCCATAATTCATAACAAGAACAATCATGACATCGCTTTCTGAAACGCAATATTCAATACGATGCAAAGAAAGTGGCACTTTTTTTTTGTCGTCGTTGCGTGTGTTCTGTTGTTTCGCTCTCGACGCAAGCACATTTCGAGCTCATTTCGAGTGACACAACAAACTTCGTCGTCGTTTCACTCGCACATACTCACGCCGCTAACTGCACTCCCGTCTTCGCCTTTTCTAGCGCCAGCATCCAGCGTCCTCCAGTTACACACGGTGCCCGAAAGGAAGGCTATCAATTTCAATCTTTTTTGTTTCTGCTCGGTTTCTTTAGATCGCGACGACGAACCCCGTCCACCGCGCCTTTGTGAGCCGCCTACCTCCCATCTCTCCGTTGCTAACTCGCTGCAGCTACACTTTCCCTTTCACTGACTCGCTCTCCCTCTTTCGTCCCATCCTCGTTCCCGGCCACGATCGCTCTGTCCTGATCCGGCCGCTCCGGTTGAAGAATGGCGAAGGGACCGGGCGGCGAGGGGGGCGGCCATCCAGCGAGGGTGCGCGCAATGAAGTGGGTTAAGTGCTCTCCGGTGATCGCGCCTTCGGCCTTGCAAGGTCTTCCTTGCCGTCGCTGGCAGCGGCCGGGCGGCGAGAACAATCGGGCGCGCTGCCGGCTGCAGCTCCCGCTGAGGCACCCCCGCGCAGAGGAGGAACGGCGCGCTTTTCGGCGTGATGCGCCACGCCAGACGCCCTGGGAGAGCCGGGGCAAGAGGTGTGCTTTTGCCGGTCCTTTTTCGCTTGCTGTTTCGGTTCTTGATGTTGTTTCCCCCGCTGACTACTGGAGCACCCTCTATCGATGATACGCGCAGTTCTCTTGCACACAGACTCGGGTTGTACGCAAGCGGGCCGACGGTCGCGACGGATGAATTCGAAAGTCAAGGCAAGTCGGCTGATCTCGTCAGCAGGCGCTCACGGTCGTCGATGAGACCTATAGCGGAGGCTGGGCCACTGGTTTGTGGTTTTGGTCTGTGCGGCGTTTCTTGAATGGCGCAGCTTGAGGAACTGCTTCGCTGCGTGGAAAAACTCTTGTTGGCGTGGGCACATATAAAAGATCAGAGATAAATGCATATTCAATGTTGAAAAATAGAAAAGCGAAAGAAATAGTTAAGTAAATTGGCAACTTACCATGGAGAGAAGCTACTTCATTCATAATTACAAACAAAGAAGTTGGAGAGCATGGGGCTTAAAGGGCAGAGAGCAATCACTCTCTTTCAAAAGTCAAGGCAGCTTGTGGCGCTCGTGGTAACAAGGACAAAAGACGTGTTTGTCGAAGATCTGTGCTGCTGTACTTCCTGCTGTGTTTTATTTTGTTTCAGGTGACCTCAGCCGAATATCCTGATAAGCAAAATGGGAAGAAGAATTAGAAAACAAATTGGCGAATCCCACGCATATGTGAAAAAAGAAGCAAACCTTTCTTTCATGTTTACTTAAATGTCTTCCCTTCTCATTCGTCACTTCTATGTAGCTCAACGCTTGTTGGTCAGTGCATGTTCTGATCCTTTTATTTATTTATTTATTTATTTATTTATTTATTTATTTATTTATTTATTTATTTATTTATTTATTTGTTGCTGATACCCTCAGCGGCTTCATTATAAATCATTATAGAGGGAAGGGGCCACGATGTGACGATATATACAAGCGCAAAACACATTATTACACGATGCATATAGGTACAAAATGACTTGTTTAGCAACGTTGCTAGGAAGTTACAAAAGTAACACGAAGCAGCTACAACTATAACAAAGGCAAATGCAAACACAGTAATAAAGAAATGAATAATAAAAAACACATTTGTCAAGCAAACCTTGTTACAGAAGCGAGCAAAAAAAAGCATGTAGTAGAACAAGTTATTAAAGAAACTCGCCTCGCATCCTAGACCCGACGGAGTTGCGATCACAGAAGGATAAAAGTGACGAGTGAAGACAAGGTTAGCGAGAGTTCAGCGCAGGGGAGCCACGAGGCGTTTGCATACCCTTTAATCACGGTGGCTGCGTAATTGTATGCAACGCGCGCTTCCTCGGCACGAGCGAAACGTGACTCCAGCCTTGTTTGAACGAGCTCGGCCGTCGAACGACGGCGCTCGTGATGCGTGCGCAAATGTTATACCGGGCTGCGCAAGCAAGAAACGCACACCGCGGAAAGACGGAAAGTTAATAACGCCCACCACACGTTGCTTGAATCTTGAGCGGCTCCACTAAGCAGCTCTATAGCGGACAAAAAAAAAAAACGCACCAATGCCAACGTGAAGTATCATACTTTTCGTGAGAACTCTTATAACACCTACCAGAAGCAACAAGAAACGAGCTCAGGAAATTTCAGGAAGCATATATTCTGGATTGGTATAGCTGGCTCGAGCAAGTGGGACGCAAATGATCAGGATAGAATGATGCGGAAATTGACAACAAGAGTGAAAGACGGTTGCGGTAATTATCCGTATACATCACTATTTTTTTTTTCTTGACAAGTGTCTTCAATCGTTGGATGTACTTGTTTCTGTATCTTGATCGCGACAATGAAAAGCAAACAGAAGGCAAAGAAAGTTTGATTGAGAAGTAAGCTCAATATTATGGGCACAAGCTGGTGCACAGAATCATAAACAGCGAATAGCTAGCCGAGCAGACAAGAAAGAAAAACTTCACTTAAATAAAAAGACGTCATCCCCGGATTTCGGATAATAATGGCGAGTTAATTACGGCCTGAGTGCCACTCTGATTGGCTGTCTGACGTGTATTAACGAGTATAGCGTGGTGGTGACACCTAACAGCCGCGGCGCGACTTGAAATCGCAAACCTCGCGCCAGAGATATTCGAGAGCTTTAGATTAGGGGACGCAAGCGTTGAGGCCTGCTAGCGCTTGGGCCCACGATACTGCGCATGCGCAGACTAACGTAAGGGTCTACGAATGCGCAGTACTGTGGCCCCAAGGGCTAGGGGGCCACAACGCTTGCGTCCCCCTAATTTGAAACTCTCTATTGAAGGCGGTGTCATGGCTAGCCGCACGGTGGGTGCCTACTGCGTTGCTTAGTTATTTTCACCGTACAATGCTGGTTTACCACGCATCAGGCACTCGTTGTAGTTGTGGACGTGGTGACGCTTTTTTTTATATATGCACGGTCTGCAATCGATTCCGTAAGCGTAGCCAAGTTCCCACGTTCGCACGAAAGCAGGTAGCGCGGCATAAGCAGTTATTTGCAGCAAGAACGAGAAAGTGGGACTGTGACGGCAGGCGAACGCGTTTCTTTAGAGAGAGGCAGAGAGAGAGGCAGTTTCCAGATGTGTGTGCGTTTGTGCGTGTGTGTGTTTTTGCGTGTGTGTCTGGGGGGAGGGGGGAGGAGGGGGGTTGAAGAGTATCCTTTTCCCGCAAGGCAGACGTCTGCTTCGCCGGCGTCCACCATGTACACCTTTTCATACTTGGAGAACAAACTCGACAGGCACAAACCCGGAAACGCAGGCACGTCTGCTCGGCTCCCGTGACGATCGCGAGGCGGGCACACGAACGAGCGGCAGCGACCTGAACTAGTTCGCCATCGCCGGCTTCAGTCACCGCGAGTCGGGTCGGTCAGGCGGCTCAATCGCTTTATGCACACTCGGCCTGATGACAAACTCGAGGACCAAACGGCTCGAATCGGAGCCGCTCTTTATGGATCATTTCTTTTCCGATTGCATAGCCGTTGCGATTCTTCGTCAGATGGCCTATACGTAACAGTGGGAGCGATCTCGCGCCAGCGACGTAATGATGTGCCTCCATAAAGGAGTACGCGAGGAACCCGGCGAGATTCCAGCCTCGCGCGTGCTCGATATTTCGAGCGCCCGCCTCGCCGACTTACGCCTCTTCGGACGAGTTGCGGACGCGGGGGCCTCATTTATTTATTCCTTTTTATTTTATTTCTTTCTTCGTCTCCTCGTTTTTTTCTTCTTCGCGCACATTCCGCTTTCCAGGCAAGCTACGGGAGAAAAAAACGAAAGTCAGCTAGCAGACGTCGTTGTTGTGGCCAAACTGTGGCCTATATAAGAAGAGAAACGACCGAAGCGACACCGCACAGCAATTCGAAATGGCTATTGTACTTGCCGAGTTGTCGAGGAACGTTTACGGGCACAAAACCCATATATCAGCACCCTTCCTCACCTTAATTTGTAAAGCGGCGTTGAAGATGTATTCTGTTGCGTCATGGAAGATAGAGTGCCACCGCCCGCAGGTCTTATGAAGTGGGAGGATACGACATGCATCAACAGCAAAAGCTTTAACGCAAGACGAAAAGCTCGGCAGGGTTGCACGAAAAGGAATCGAATAAAAATCGCGTAAGAAAAATAACGGAGTACAAAGAGAACGTGTTTTATACAAAATGTGTGTGTCTAGCTATTTCATGGCAGCTTTCCCAGCCTACATTATTTTCAACCGGAATTATCGGTTTTTTTCCAGAACTTTTCTCACTGTTATTAACGGCTCTTCTTAATGATTGTATAGGCCGAAACATTGTATTTCAGGCGCTTAATATTATTTTTCATTTCTCACTGTTGTGCGCCCCAACTGCAAGTTCCGTTCGGCTAAATTCTACCGACTTTGTGCAGGGAATTCGGGAACCATGCACGGCCATGCATGCCCCATTTTACACGCAGACGGCAGGCGCTCAAGCTCGACAGCGTTCGATTACGACGGACAGGAAAAGAGGCGCATCATTATCTTCGGTTGACCGGAAAAGAGCTGAGTCAGCTAAGGTGTAGGGTGTAGTAGCGCAACCTTTATTCGGCCGTGGTCCTTAGGTCATCCTTCATCCCTGTGGCAGAATAAACGGAGGTCGCACAGACAGAGGGGTATATGCATTTGCAGATATCACGCCTTACATTCGGTAAATCTAAACAAAAGGACTAGTTAAATCAAATCAACATAAACTCAACAAAACAAACGTAATTTTTATAGCGACTGTTGTAGGCCTAGTGAGAAGGTTGCCTTGAATAAGGAGCATAGCAGATGTAGTATTGGAGTGCTTGTACCACCAGCATCAATCATACTTTCTCCGAGCCCGATTCTTCGTCGGATTATTATTATTATTTTTTAACTGGGAACAAGTCTCACAGAACGAGGTGTCATCTTTGTTGATTTTACTTCAAGATGTGCATGCGCTTTCTCAGGTCACGTTTGCGTCAGACCTGTAGATCGAGAGGCACAGTATTTGGTATGGATCAGGCAGAGAGCAAGAAAGCTCAATCAACACTTCATTGAAATGCTGCGCCGCGCGAGTACCTATGCTTTTTTTTCCCAGTCTCGCTTCAGAAACAGGGTCTGGCACAGCGCGTCGATAATCCCTCAATTCCGCTTGCCAAAAAAGTCAAGGTGACCGGCGCGATTGCAACTACTCCCCGGTGACCCGCAAGCCTTCTTCGTAAGCAACCCCGAGAAATGTGTTCTTTTTTTTTTCTCTCAACTTGTCCACCTACCTCCAAAAAAAAAAAACAGCCAAATAATTTTTTCCAGGCGGAGCGCACAAATTGCCTCCTGCCGACGCGACCGCATTCTGGCGGCAGCGTTGCTCAAGACTCGGCAGATTGAAACGGACTGACAATTATGTATAACCTGCGCTATCCGCAGCTGGTTAATCTCCGCACCGGCCGATCGGCAGCACCATCCGACCGCGCTCCCGCCCGCTCTCATTGTGATCTCGTTGCTAGATAATTACGCTCGCCGCTTCCGCCCTTGTACACCTGTCCGTTCGTAATTACTCCTCATTGCCCCCCAGCTCGGTGTACGACGAGCCGCTCACTCCCCGTCACTTGCGACACAGCTAATCGTGCGCACAAGGAGAAATAAATGCTCGTTGAGATAATTAACCACGAGCAATCTTGCGCCTTCACGGCGACAGCTACGTCTTATACGGCGAGTTCCTCGGTTCATTGTTTCCATCCTTGTGTGCGTGTGTACCTGCACCTATACGCACGTAGGATCACGTAATAGTAACGATTCAAATGATGAAGTTTAGCGTCACGAAACGGGCCCTGTAGACTATGAGAGTACTATGTATGAGAGGACTGCGTATGGTACAATGGTTAACAGCGGTTAATGGTTAGCAGCTGTTAACAATGGTTAGCAGCGGTTAACAAGGTCCGGGTGCGTTCGCAAAGAAAGCTTCGCTTTAAAAAAAGCAAAAAAAATGGCTGTGGCTTAGCTAAGGTTAAGCCCAGGATGCGAAGCACACTAGCCTTTATTTTAGTTGTTGAACCACTGTTTAACCTGGTGAACTGCTGTTGCTTGGCTATATTTGGTTCGGCTAGACGAAGAAACAACTCATGCAGGCGAGCGCACGAGCTGAGACCCGGCTATGTAGCTACGCGGCCGCAAGCGAGCGCACGAGTTGAGCCTCCGCTTTTGCAGCTGTTATGACGTCATATGGTAGCTACGCGGCCGCGCGCGGCGCAGCAAGGAAGAGCGTGGTTGTGCGGCTAGTATGCTTCGCATAATAATCTGGGGACTCCGACCGGGACACGGATGAAAATTGCCGCGACCACGATCTCAGTTTACAAGTGACTCAACGTGCCGTCGCTCGACGTCAGCAGCCGTCAGCGCTCGTCACCGGCGCGTCGCGTTCCTGAAGGCGAAGCTTGCTTAATCGCCTGAGAAACGAGACGACGACGTCCGTCGTTGACGATGACGGCAAACAATCTTCGCGCCGCCCCGCCTCTGGTGGCTCTCAGCGGGTAATTAAGTTGCAAAACGTCGAACTCCTCCCAGTGCGCCACGCTCGAGATTTTCTTCGAGAGGCGCAGGCGGGCGTGGTGACGATCGGCCGTTCTGCGCTTCTAAATCTTTGTATTCCGTCGGCGCTCTGTAGCCAGAGCTTCGATCTCGGAGTCACACGTGCGTTGCGCAACACTCTAAGGGCACGGGACCACTGATAACTCCTTATAGGCCAGAGCAGCTGCTTGTCCGATATTTGACTCCATATTCGAGGGTTGACGTTTTCCAAAGGTGTGCGCCTGTTGTTTGTAATCAGAATTAACGTGGGTGCGAACCAAAACGCGTTGTTCGCCTAGTTGAGTCTTGCAAATAGCGCCAGAGAACAGGAAGGACAAATAGGGAGACATCAATGCGATCAAAATGGTGGTCGGCTTGGCGGCTTGGTATTTGTCTCTGATGTCTCCGGGCGTATTTTGCTAGCCGAAGGATAGGAGAACACTCTGAAATGCGCTTCGATTCGAGAAAAGCAACTGCACCCGCAAAGTTAGTTGCTTGGTGACGCTATCACAGCGGCATTTTTCAGGAGCCTTCTGGCGTATACGCTAGTCGGCTACACATCGGAAGTAATGTGACGGGTTGCCCGTTCTGTTTTCGACGGCACTCATTGGCACCCACTGAAACCGCCATGCGTTAGTGCAGCGTCATCTAAAGATAACAGAATGCATGCGCGCCCTGAACACAACACACTGTGGGAAGGTGTATGTTTGCATTAAAAAACAAAAACAAAAAGCTATTGCGCTAGGCGCCTCCGCTGTCACCAATTGAAAAGGAGTGGCGGTTGGTTGGTCTTCCCATGTGACGTCACCGCTCAATGCGCGCAGGCTTCCTATTATCATGGAGGGGTTAACTGACAGGCTGCATGCACACAGATCGCTCTTCAAATGTAGATAACTGTAAGAATCCAGCCCTACAACGCGTACATATACAGGAATTTTGGGGATTAATCCTATCGGCCATTTGTCAAACTTCGCCGCAGTGCACCAGCCTAACCCAATGGGCAGCATTAAAAAAATGGTATTTCAGAAGGCCGCCTAAATACAAACAACTTTCATTAGCAACGTAGAGAAGGTATGCCCTTTTATTAACATGTGTATTTAGGGCACTTAGTCGTAACGTCTTTGCTGCGTTATCGCAGTGTTTCGGTCAGGATTAAAACGCTGCCCAGACACAGCATAAAAGTTGCCAGTAAGTGTCGTAAATGCGCATGTTATTAGAAGAGATTACCCTCGACGTTGCTAAGTGAAAGTTCTTGAAATTCAAGCGACCTTTTGCAATATCATTTGTTAAATTCTGCCCATTGAGTCACGCTGGTGCATTGCGATGAAGTTCGACAGCCGACCGCAGGGGCAATGTACAAAATTCCTGGGTATGTTTATGCGAGTTCGTTCAAGGGCAATACTTTTTCTCTGTGCCCTCTTGACTTCCTAGCCTTATTCCGACAAGTGCAACATGGAAGAAAGCTCATCTACTTAGATTAAGGTATACGTCTGCGAGCAGCCCTAACAATCGAGATTAATTTGGAGCCGAACACTGCAGATAGTCCCGCAGCTCAGGCCTTGCTATTTCACCTCACACCTCATCAGTCCAATCAACCTTTCAAACAAAGTAGGTACATAGTACTCCAGTGTACTCCAGTACTCCAGTGTACTCCATAGTACTCCTTAGTACTCCAGTGTACGACATGCGAAAGTCCGCACATGCTCGTACAGTATTTCTAACTTAAGTCGCGAGGACGACTGTGACGCAAGCAATTCGGTCACCGCCGTCGAAAGTTTCGAAACTGGCTGTCTCGACACTGCGGTGGACAGAAGAGAACGCGACGGCCCATCTTGCGGGAGAAACGTATCGGCGTCCCGTGGGTTTGTGAATCAAAAATAGCCCGGCCTCGCCCGAGCCGCAGCGAGACTGGAAGAGAGCAACAGCAAAACACATCCTCGTTTGCTTTTTGCCTCTGCACCACGTAAGAACAACGGCCCTGTGGCATGAGAGACGTATTGAATTAGGGCGAACAGACGAGACGGGTTCACGTTCTTTCCTCATGCCGGGCACATCGCTTCGAGTTGAATGTCGGGCAACGACTTGCGCTGCGGAGGCGGTTGAAAAAATATCCACGCAAAGCTCTCGGCCGTGTCTCGCTCGTTGTCACTGTTACGAGATAAGAGGGAAGGAGGAAAGTAAACCGACGTATACTGTTACTAGACCGCGCACGCTTGCTTTTGTTCCTCATTTATAGCCAGTGCGGAGCGCTCGTGTCATGCTTCGGCCAATGAAGTCCGAAACGCTCGCTCATAAATGCGAATGAGAACAAAGCTTTCAAGCTAATCCTCTACAGGTACGGTCGCAGCAGGGCACGCGAGATACAGCTATAAAGTGACTCGCCGTTTACGGGTGCACAGCAGGAAGCGTTTGCTCTACAGATGCGCATACTGCTGTAGGCAAGAACATACGACTTCGTTGGTTTATACCAGACACGTTAAAATTTCAGAGCTTTCGGGTGATTGGCATACGCGGTCTTGAAAGTAGAGATTACAAACCGAAGCTACCAATGCTGGCGAACTCGCATGCGGTAATCCAGTGGCTTGACTGCTTGAAATTACCTGGATCTGAAATAGTAAAAGAATACTCACTGACACGAAAACATGGCAACGCCCGTCGCAGCCTTAGCGTGTCATTTCGTACAGGCCCATGTGTCTCCATGTACATAATACAGCTCTCGTTTAGTGCCAACCTACATAACTTGCCGCGGCCCCGTATCGCCATCAACATTTAGCAAAGCGATTTTTTTGCCCCGTGGTGTCTTTGACACAACCGTCTTATATGCTTCATTTCCTCTTGGTTCGTCAGAGGTGTCGTATATACTGTCAAAGCAGCGATCGCACGGATCAAATCTTTATGACGAATTTTCATCGTGGCGTAGCATGGCTATCATCTGGTGCGAAATAAGCCGCAAGGTTGCTTCGACGCCGGTTGACGGACGCCACGCCGAAATTATGTCGGAAAAGCGCTCGATGTTCTTGCCACTCATGAACCTCACTCGCTCGGATCTCTTGGATGCCTATGGGCATTCAAAAGACCCGTAATGTTTGCTCGAAGTCCTTCAAATCGGCCTCTTGCATTCATACTCAAGATATGTTTTTCTTTTTGTTAAAGCTTCCCTTTTTAGAAAAAAAGATTCGTACCTTTGCACTCGGTCTGTCGTTGTCGGCTCATCCAGTGTACGCTCTTCGCTTTAAAAAATACAAAAGTATACTTCAGTGAACCAACAATATCCTGGTGACACAGTACTTTTTGAACTCAGTACCATTGGTCAACCGGTCTTCAATGAACCTGAGAAACTATCTTGCCTGTTGAGTTGGCACAGGTGCATGGTCAAAGCAGCATCTCAGTATTCACCCTTTCCCTTCCCCCAGTGTAGGGTAGCAAACAAGACGCTTGTCTGGTTGACCTCCCAGCCTTTCTTTTCCTTGCTTTCTCTCTTATGTGGACAAAGAGTACATTTTTCCACTTTGTTCAAGTAGAAGCGTGTTTTTGTTTGCCCAAGCACGTAATACAGATTTAGCATCACGTGGCGGTTTGTTGCCTTCACTTTTCATCCTCGATTCCCGCGTCACCTTGTGGCATTTGAAATGCACTACGTACTCATTTGTCGGTGGCAGTTCAGCGGTATTCGTCTCGCACAAGGTATCAATTTTCTCTAAAACTGATGGCGAAAAACTATTCTACTAAATGCCAGACAAACATCGCATGCCCCCTGCATCTAGTTTTACGTTACATCTGAATATTTTACCTTATATTTCATGGCAGTATTTTGAAAATGATGAAAGCTCATGACCACTACGGTGGATCGACGTTGTGTGGGACGAAAGTATAGTTCTCTCACTCGTTCTTGTTCGCAGAAAACAACAAGGCAGAGAGAGAGGGAGGGATATAGAAAGGAAGAACAGGAAGGTAAACAATGACTAATGGACTACAAACTACGTTTAAAAAAAGCGGGATAATGGGCAGGAAAAACTACAAGGGGGCGCTGTCACTTGCATTAACACAAGTAAAGCTGTCTAAGCTGCTTTAATTTAAAACCGCAGCCGGCGTCCTTGTAAGTTTTTGCGTCCTTAGTTTATGGCAACATTGACTCAAAATTTTGCTCTGATCCTTCGTCAGACCGACTTCAGCGCGAAGGCCAAGCCTTGATCGTCAAGTAAACGGATAGCTGCTCAAATCTTGTTTCATTGAGTTTTCTTCGTGTAGCCGCCGACGTTGCAATCAGTGCCGTCGACAACGACCAGCCACAGGAGGCGCAGTATAGCTTGCCTCCTATCAAGGGGAGAGACCAAGTAACAACTTACACTTACAAAAGTGCGGTCGATGGAGCATAAACGATGGTTAGTGAAACTTGAGAAATTACACTGCCACAGCACGACGCCACTTTGTCGGAGCCTTACAACGCGAGAATGATTTCCGTTTCGCGGCGGAGTCGAAGCGAGAACGCAGACGCTGCGACGGTAGGGGACAGCGTTTCGATCGTACGCAGCTGGAGCGTGAAGCTGCGTATTGAAACAACGCCTAACATTTGCTACAGAAAACGCAGTGGTGCCCGGTCGTCGTCGTTGTTGCTTCATTCGCCCACCCGGGTAACAGACGCTGCCTACGCTCTCACGGCGCGTTCAAAGGTGCTGTCACGAGTTTGACAGCGCGTGTCAGATGCCTGGGCGCGGCGAGTATCTCAAGAGCAAGCGGGCACTTCTCTCCCCTGCAAACCTGCGTCCTCCTCTCCCTACATCCACAGCACGCCTGGCGTGCAGGGAGACGCTTATCAGCGTGCTGTCACTATCGCGTTACTAGTAGGTTTGGGCGAGTATTCGCAAATTTCAATGCAGACCTTCTCTTTTGAATCGAAGTTATCCGTTTGAGAAAATCGTTTTTTTTTTATTTTCATTTAGAATATATGGAATTATTGCGACTAATTCACGATCGGCCTTCCAAGATAAAGAACCCACGCGTGTCATCCACCGGGTGCTTCAAGCACTCGTTGTTAGCCAACCAGCAGCTATGGTTGCTCTTCAAATCTTGCTTATTTGTAAGCCGACAGTTGCATTGACTTTCCATAGCACTGCCGTGTGCTGTGCAAGATATATACTTTGCCACCTATCCTCCCCCATGTTTTATTACTTGATTGTTTGTTTGTGCATATAGAAGCAATTTCGAAGTCCGTGTGTTACAAGATTCTGAATTTTCACTATCCTAAAGCTCATAGTTACTACTCCACTACCTCTTTAATCATACTAAAAACACCATATAAGTAAGTGTAACGTTCTATATATTTTTTCTCTTGCCAGAGAAATAGAAGGATGATTTGAGCTTTGTTTCCAGATGTTACACAATATAGTCCACTGTAGCGGCTTATCGTTTTCAATGCCAACGCCATTAAAAGTGCTCGCATTTAGATAAACCATGCTCGCTAAAAACAAGAAGTAAAAAGTAAAGAAACAGTGCATTCGAAATGTCGACTTCCGAAGCAAACGAAGCAAACGCGACCATTTAATCAAACTCCTTGTCAAGAAATGTGCTCACGTTTCTGCGCTCACAACAATGCGCGCAAGCGTGTGTCTACAGCTTGCGTGATGGCGCTTCTGTGGCTTACAACAAATGGTAATGTCGCGAGGTACGATTGAGCTGACAATGAAAAAGCGTCCACATATAAGCACTGCATATCGGCGTATAATTTGATCTTGGTGGTTGATTCCACTCTAATGCACGTGAACGTCAAATAAACGTACATAAAGTGAACACGATTCTTGTGCCTCGCTTGCTTAGAGGTATTTTCGTGGCATAAGGGGAAAAAACGGGAGAGGGGGCGGCACTTAATTAGCAAAGCTTATGTGACATTGCACGAGCCTCAATAAGCATCAAGATGCGGGCTGTGTCGTACTGATACAGGGGGGGTCTTGAGCGTTGCACCACATGCACGACCCACGAATGCCGCAACCCGTCTATTATACGTATGCATGTAACATTTCGAGCAGAGCCGCAATACAGATCTGCTACGGCCATCAGCGGCTTTTCACGAATCGTTAACTCTCGAAACCGCCTCCTTCGTTTCATTTCTTCTCGAGACCGCTATCCTGGCTACGGTCGACAGCTGCTCCCCTCTATATGCAAGACCTGCGGGCGGCGTATGCTACATTCGCCGCTGTCAATCCCGCTCGTCGAAGAACGCGCGCATCGGGAGCACAGAATCGTCCCTGTTTTTGCGCGCAGCTCCCTTCACCATCGCCGGCCAACGGTCGTCGTTACGGCTGATTACCGATTTGCCCCCAAACGCCGCGAAGCCGCGTACTAGTTCTATAGGAAGGGAGGAGATTGGAGACGAGGGGACAAGAACAATAACCGCTCACGCCGGGGCTTCGCGGTGCATTGTTTTCTTGTTGTTTCTTGCTCTCATATCCGGCAGCTATATATCCGCTGCAGCCGCCAGTAGAGGCGGGAGAAGGAATGCTAGAATTCCCGGAAGTAGTCAACCCCCCCCCCCCCCCCCCCCATTCCTCTTTCGCGTAGCACTTTGCCCGGATCCATCGCTACACGCAGCTCATGCCGCTGCCGCGCCGAAGCGAAGCTCGGTTTAAAAGGCTCAGCAAAAAACAACGTTACGCTCGGTAGAGCGTTTGAAGATACCCCTGATGTTGTCCCTTCGAAATCGCCACAGCCGCAAGAGAACGAAGACGACAGAAGGACTTATGCGCGACATGCCCGAGCTGTGAGCTGGCACTTCAATTTATTTAGAGGAGACCGCGTATAAAAATTTCATGCGCACTGAGGCACGTGTAACGTCCGCTTAAATCTAGGAAAAGCGTGTCAGATATATCAGTCGGAGCTGAGCTTTATCGCCATCTGAGTGTTTATTTCCGTTAAATTCTTGTGCTGTTGTAATTAAGAACCTTAGCCAGTTTACCCATCGCCTAACCACTTTTCTCTTTTTTTTTTTGAGGGGGGGGGGGGAGAGGGAGGTCATTTGCGACCTTGTGTCCCACGCATCAGATAGGCCCATAAGGTTCCACTCCTCTCAAAATGTCCCGCCTCCGGTTACAGCAGAAGGTGATCGCTCGAGCTGTCTCACACAAGAAACGCAACGCGCTTCGGTCTCAGCAGGGGCGCTATATACCAACCGCTCTGTTGCACGCCTGGTACGGCAGGACGACAGGCGAACTGCGTGACCTCGCTCTCCGCGCTGTCATCCCCCCTCCCCTCTCTCCTTCCCTCCCACCTTCTTGCCACAGATACAGACAACGCGCCCCGCGTAAGCGCAGTTAGATCGAGTCACATTGCCCGGTCTGCGACGTTTCTTCCGTTCCTTGGGATTTCGAAACACGAAATGGGCCCCTGAGACCCGGTGACCCTATCGTCTTTCTCTGGCGCACTTCTGTCCTTCCACTTGTTTCCTCACTCATTCTTTCATTTTCATCTCTTTCCGTTTTTTTTTTCTTCTTTCGTTTCTCGCTACGCGCGTAACTCGTGGCGTTCAATTTTCCAGGGCAGCTGCGTCGCCTAGCAATAACGGAATTAGTACCGCAAGGTGGGCGGAAACAGCGTCAGGAAGACACGGAAGGGCCGCAGCTGGCGAGCTTTTCGTCCGGAACTGCCCTAGACAGAAAACAAACAAAAAAATCGCGTGTATTTCAGGAAGAGCGACCGCGAAACGTGAACTGATACATCTGCAAACCGACACGCACGGTAGATGTGCTCGCAGGAACAGGCGTGCACAAAACCCGCGAGCGATAAGTGCAGTGTACTACGATTCCTCGTGGATAGCAATTTTGTGGGGTAATTTTGCGAGGAGGATCACCTCTTTTTTTTCTCCTAAGACTCTCACATATGCGCAACGCGCGTGATCGGGGCTGACACAGAGCGACACAGAGGATTACCCAAATACCTGTATGTTTTGAGATATCCAACGGCCTCATTCGCCAAAAAGCTTGGAGGTATGCTGATTGTCGCGCGATCTGCTGACAGAAAAATGCAGCGCAAGATACTCCAGTGACCGCGAATCCCCACTGCATCTAGTACGCCACCGACGCTGCTGACCAAGATGATAAAAGGCATGCAGCAACAGAAAGACAGGAAGTGCAACCAAGCGTGATAAACGAAAGCAACACAAGAAGCCAGGCATTGCCCAAATTCTGGCCCTTAGATACGATGACTTATTTGAATAAATAAGTACGCACGTCACTTGTGTTCCGGTTTGTACGTGTGAGTGCAATTGGTGTAAACACATTAACTGTTTGACCCGTGGGCCACTGAATCGCAACGTTAATTAAGGGCTCCCCTGCGATCATGTGTCGTATGACTTTGTTACCAATACTGTAGTGTTTTACTGCGTATATTTTTGAAGCAAGTAAAGCCGTCGTCGGTAACAGGTGTCTACATGTGATTTACATCCAGTCAAAAAAATAATAATAATAAAGGAACGTACCAACACTGCGTCGTACCTCTTCGAGGTAGATAGACAACCTGTGCTTTCCCAGAATTGTAATTGTGCCTCTGAAAGGAATCTCCTCGTGCCGTTTTCTTTTCTTTTTTCTTTCTTTAACGGAATAGAATTCTTATGTCCATATGGTGAGTGGAACGAAATGAAATGACCGGTGACGAAAGGCCACACGGAGATACTCCTGCGCTCCATTTCTTTTTTTCCTCTTTTATACCCCTTCGTCTCTTGGTCCGGGGTGTGGAGCAGGCGGGCTGGCTCGAGCCAACGGTGAACCGGTTGAGAGCCATCCGTGTAGCTTTCTTAATGCGTCTTCGGTCACGCCCGGCCGCCCGTTCGTCGTCGCGTCCTGGCCGAGTTTTACGCAAGCGACCGCATGCCGCTACACCGCTGCCCCGACACTGTCTCATTCCTCGAACACGCCGGGGTTCCCGGGGTGCACTTCCTGCGCGGCCACGTTGTGTCCGATCCCTTAAGATTGTTGACGCAAACTGACTTCAGCGCAAAGTGTAAGGAAGAGATAAAAGAAAGAAAGAGAAGCATGACGTCATGCAACCAGCCTTTCCAAGTCAACCGCTTATGGCGTTGGGCTGCTGAGTACGAGGTCACAAGATCGAATCCCGGCCACGGCGGCCTCATTTCGATGGGGGCGAAATGCGAAATCACCCGTGTGCTTAGATTTAGGTGCACGTTAAAGAACCCCAGGTGGTCGAAATTTCCGGAGTCCTCCACTACGGCGTGCCTCATAATCAGGAAGTGGTTTTGGCACGTAAAACCCCAAATATTATTAAGTCAATCGCTTCTGAATGCCGATTCCTATCATTTTCTCCCTCCGACCAAACCCTTGAACTCAGAAAATCCCTCTCCGTCAATGAAAATCTGGTGTTCCCATTTTTAACACATGGTATTTGGGAGGCGTTGGCGCCTTTATGCGGCACCGGCTGCTCCTTTTTCTAATAGAACCAAGATAGAGAGAAAGAGAAACTAAGAGGGAAGTGTAGGGAGGTTAACCAAAGACGTGCCCGATTGGCTACCCTACACTTGGGGAGGGATTAAAGGGGAGATAAGGAATGAAAATTAAAATACTAGTCAGTCATTCACAGTCAGTCGCAGATGAGCCTCCACTGTCACAAGCATTCGTACAATACAACGCCCTTCAAGAAGCGCTAAAAGGCTTTTGTGAACATGGCCTATGCGCATGCAAGAACGTATAGGCCATGGTCCAAGGATATTTTCTTCTGAGAGCGCTCCATTGTCTAGCCGGTTGAATTTCCCTCGTAAAGTACGTCGTTGCGTGTCAAAGGATGGGCAGTCAGACAGAAGGTGTTCTAGAATTTCATCGCACCCACACAAATGGCACGTCGCACTGTTGGCCATTCCTATCAGGAATGAATAGGAACTTGTAAATGCGACGCCCAATCACATGCGACCCGGTAAAGTTGTCTCGCGACGGGAGAGTCCGGGTGGTAGCCGAAGTCGCAAGTTAGGGTCGAGAGGGTGCAAGCGTGAGTGTGTGAAACCCGGTGAATTCTATCGTGGGAGTGTGATGTGGCGAGCAAGTGATTGAAGTTGTCGCGCAGCATTAGTTCTTGAAAGTGGTGTATGAACTTACTGATGTTTTCGGTGAACCGAAGGCGCAGCTTCATCTGCGCTGTAGTTGCCGACAATTCCGCAATGGCTTGGCAACCATTGAAGTATAATGTCGTGGCCTTTCTCGAGCGCGTGATTATGAGCGTGCCTTATTTAGTACCCTAGCTGCTCGTGTAACCCATGGCGTAGGGCAAATTACAGAGTTTGGCTGCTTTAGAATCGCAGAAGATGGCCCAACGGCTGCTGGAGCACGTACTTGAGTGCACCTTGAAGAGCCGCAAGTTCTGCCGCTGTCAACGTTGTATTGTGCGAATATTTAAACTGCAAAGAGACGGCACTGATGGAAAATCTACTGCTCCGATAGAGCTGTTTGAATTGGTGGAACCGTCCGTGTAAATATGTATGCGGTCAAAATAAGACTCGTTGAGGAGAAGCAGAGACAACTGCTTGAAGTCTAGCGGTGACAAGTCTGCCTTCTTAACAATCCCAGGAATTGAGTGGCACAAGTGAATTTGCCGGAGGCATCACAACGCTGATGCTGGGTGTTTGGCAGGCTTGAAGTCAGATGGTATCGAGTCATGGTGTCTCCTCAGAATGTAGCCTGTGGTGTTCGCACTGGCAAATCGGCTAAATTGTGGGATGGTAGCCGAGAAAGTTGACGAATGTGCGCTCTTAGTGTCTCACCGACGATATGAGTGGTGATCGGGTGCTCCTGTGCAATGACAATCGTTGCAGCTATCGAAGAAGATCTCGGGAGACCAAGAGATTGCCGCACTGCTTGGGTTTGCACGCTCTGTAGTGCAAGGAGATTAGTCTTGCATGTGTTGGACAAAACAGGAAGAGTTTATCGCAAAAATCCGAGAAAAAGTGTCATGTATACATGTGCAACATGGAACGCACGGACGGTCCCCATCATTTTCAAGCTACGAATTTACACATATTCGCAATACAAATTAGCTTTTTCTTCATGTATGAGACATGCGAACTCCAGGTGAGGTCACGATCCACAATAATGCCTAAGAACCTGTGAGCTTTCTTGTGCGCGATGTACTGGCTCTCGATACATACCGGGTAGAAAGACATCGGTTTTCGTGGAAATGCCACCAGCGCCCATTTTTCTGTAGAAATTGTCAGACCTTGTCGGCGAAGGTATGCCGCTGTCACAGTTGCCGCTTTCTGTATTCTGGTGCGCACTTGTGGCCTTGTCACGCCGGACGTCCAGATACAGATATCGTCAGCGTAGAGCGAGACATTAGCAATCTGTGGTAGCGTTTCGGCAAGCCCCACAAGAAAGAGATTGAAGAGAGAGGGGTTCAACACTGCGCCTTGTGGGACACCACGATTGGACAAATATCTACTTGCCGGCGCATCCTCTGTAAGGACAAACACAGATCTCCATGAGAGATAGCTCCTAATCCACCTAAAGACGTGCCCTCCAAGTTCTGCAGCCTCAAGAGCTTGGAGAATGGCTTCATGGGTTACGTTGTCGTAGGCACCTTTTACATCTAAGAACATCTAGGAAGAAGAAGAGAGGCACTTCGTAACTTTTAGTTGCTGCACGGAGGTCACGAGATCTATGACACTGTCAATTGAAGACCATCTACGTCGAAAACCAGCCATAGCCTCAGAGTAAATGTTGTAGTATTCGACGTACCATTCCATGCGTTTCAACAACATTCTCTCCATGACCTTACCGATGCAACTCGCTAGTGCAATCGGCCGGTACGATGTAAGGTCCAGCGGAGACTTCCCAGGCTTCATTAGAGGCACCAGTCGGCTACATTTCCAATCGTCGGGGACTAAGCCGTCACGCCAAGATTGACTGAATATATCCAGAAAACAACGTTGTGCTTTTGGACATTGGTGCCTTAAGGCAGCGTAGGTCGCCCCATCACGGCCTGGTGATGACGATCGCCCGCACGCAGCCAAGGCCGCTTGGAGTTATTCCATAGAGAAAGGCACTTCCATACTTTGATCTCTCGCGATGGAAACGTCATGTAAGGAGAAGGCAGCCAGCAAAACGAAGTCGCAAGTAACTTTTGAACAAAATTCTCCCACGACCTCAAGATCTGGACGACTTTGATGTAGCGCCACCGCTGTGAAGAGAAGACGCTGTTGTGGAGGTGAGAAAAGACCCTGAAGGATTCTCCACACGGGGGATAACGGCTTGCGAGGGCCCAGCGATTTGCAGGAGCTCTTCCATCGTTGGTCCTGAAGTCTGTTCATCTGACGCTGAACTTTCTTCTGAATGCGTCGGGCTTCCGTCAGGTCATAATTGTACTTCGTACGCCTATATACTCTCTCGGCCCGCCACCGGATCACCCGAAGCCTCTCTAATTCTTAGTCGAAATCTGTGCGTCGTGTAGATGTTGTAAACATCCGCGTAGAAACCTGCAGAGCTGGTATGATCATGTCTTCGAGGGGCTCGGTATGGTCATGTCTGCACTTTTCCTCGATCGGAATTCGGTACGCTTGCCAATCTATCTGTATAGAGAGCACAATGTAAAAAGAACTGTCAATGCCTCTGATAGTCATGCACGTAGGAATATGATCGCTGCCATGAGTTTCAATGTCTGTAAACAATTTCACTTTGGAACTTAAACTCGGCACTAATGTCATGCCCAAGCAGCGGCTGTAAGTAACTCCTCGGAGATAAGTCGGGCTGCCATTGTTCAAAACTCTTAGTCCATGCTCGGCAGCGAGATTAACAAGCCACATGCCTCGTTGATTTGTCCTATGGCTTTCCCAAATAAGATGATGGGCATTAAAGTCAACCATGATTATCCAAGGGCCGGGAGATTTTGTATGTCGCTTGGTCCCTGTCAGTCAAGCCGACGTGATGTGGATATGTGGGCGCCTATGAGTGTGAATGAAGCTTTCTTCTTTTTAACACGGGGACACAGGTATTGATTATGGTTGTGAGGCTGCACTATTTGATGGACATACGTGAGCTCCTTGCGGATATACACAACAACTTGACTACGTTCAATGCATGATGAAGAAACGAATGATTCGCAGCCCGACAGTCGAATTGTCGTTGAAAAATGAGGTTCACAAATTATGATAATGGGGAACTTATTCTCAAAGACAGTGACGAAATTCCGACATCCGTGACTGCAGACCTCTGGCATTCCATTAAAGTATGGAATCGCACTTGACTTGTTCCCGGAATGGCCGCAGTGGTTGTGGATGGCAAGCCGTCTTGTTACTGTAGACCCGCAAGTGCTGGTTCAAGGGTATCCAGGACCTGCAGTGCACATTTAGCGGATGGCGTTTGCATATTATTGAGGAGTGCTCGGATAACACTCACCAGTGACCCAAGCATAGCAACGGCCTAGACATCTTGACTATCCGTCGTCGAATTGCAGGGCTTAATAGTAGTCGATTCTGTCGCTCGGCGGAGAAGTGTGTCTGAGGTAGTGCAGACCAAGCAGCGTCAGATTCTTTTTTCTGAGCCTCGGTATTCTTCTGACCATGAAGCTGTAGGGTGCTTGATGGTGGTGGCGGGGGCGGCGGCGTAAAGGAACGCTCTGGAGTGTACCAATATAGGTATACCTAATATGACATAACAAGGTGGCGCTTGACAAAAGAAAGACAGTTCGCACTGTTGCTTTAAGAGTTTCTTCGTAATATTGCTAGGTTGTTTCGACTGTTATGTGGTGCGGACATTTCTTTGACATTAACTGTTCTTCTATACCCGTCTTTCTGCAAAACTATTTGTAAATGCACCATCTGTTCATGGGTCGAACCCCTCTCCCCTTGAGCGTGCTCCTCTCCTGTTGTCAGCTAATTAAATAAGAAAAACGGTTCAATGTAGGCAATGTTATTCGTTTTAAAAGCAAACAAAAGTGACCTCCTATAAACGAGGAGAGCGTTTGATTGGGCTGTTCAGGCAACGCTATGGGTCACCGCCCGATGCTTGCGTCGGCGGTTACGTAAATTTCTTCTTGTTACGGCCCTGTTCTATAAACCTTACCAGCACCAATAATTCTCACTGCAGGAATCGTCATTGTAACTCACTGTAACCTGTGTTGCCCAAAAAAACATCTACAATATACCCACGCCGACGAAGAGAAGTATCGCGAAAGCTGCTGTGTGCGAGCTCCACAGCTTCTGCAATTTTCTGAACAAATAGTTGCGCAAAAGCTGCGACGGGAGCTTGGGCGACGAATAAACTTGAGCCATAATAGAGCGTGGCAAGTTCGCAGAAATGTGCGCTGTTACTGTTGGGCGACCTGAGCGTCCACGGAACAGCCTTCTTCAATCACGTGATCGACATCCCTATACACAACGGGTCCGAAACTACGCAAGTTAATTCTGCAGGCTTTATCGGCAGTGCTTGACTGAACGATCAAATAGGTCCGCACAGAAAAATAAAAAAAAAACTGATGAAAAAAAAAACGCAACGTCCAGAGGAGTCACGCAAGCTTTCCGAGTGACGCTGCGAGCCTTGTTAGACCGTTCCTGCCGAATACGTCAAGAATCCGCTTCCTATTATCGCTCTCGCGACCGAACGAAAAGGAAGATAGAGGGATAAAGAGAATAAAAAAGGGAAAACTTTGCATGAACCGGTCCTTTCCTTTACAAACGAGGTCACAAAGACGCCTATTTCTCTCCTAAGAATCGAGCCAGTTGCTTTAAAAAGCGCCTTCCCTGGCCAAATGCGAGGGCTAATGTTGTGGCAACGTATTCCGTAAGGACGGAACAAAAAATAAAAACCGGCGACTGGCCGACCATCTCGTTTGATAACATGCACAAAGTCGTTAGACGCCAAGCGCCTCGCCCGCATACGGATTATAGCGCTGTGCCCATAAGCAAACTTTTCCTGCAAAATTCTTGGTTTTTTTTTGTGTGTGTGTGTGCAATTCTACAGCTGCGGTTATCACAGATTCATTTGTCGTTTTTTTTTTCTTTTCTTTTGTGTGCGTGCGCGTGTTTTCTTTTTCTCCTACGCCACCTGAGAAGCCGTTCTTGTTCAACGACTAATGTAACCGATAAAAGCCGCATATTTTATGCAACGGCACCGTTTCCAACTGCGCCTTTGTTGCTCCAGCACGTTGACGCGTGGAAAGCCTTTCAAATGCAAAACAGTACATAACACCGCATTGCAACAGGCGATCTAAATAGCCTTTATGCACTGCTAAAATTGTTCTCCACGAGCTAGCGTGAATATTCTTTTTTTTTTGATGAAGAAGAAAACCAGCAGTCAGTGCAGCTAACCGAAGGAGGAAATTTTTCACAGCGCCTGTAAAGGGTGGCCCTTGAGAGTAAAAGCGTAGACAGGTAACTCAACCTGACTCGAACAAGCATCATGTGCACTCGCAAATTCACCTTGCATTACAAAAGTACAGCTACACAAATTGGCACACTGATACGCTGTGCTGTTCATCAAGCAGGAAAATGACAACAGATAAGAGGAGGAACATACGCGACGAGGTGGCACTTGCTTCGAACCTAGTCATTGAGTCAAGATTAATCTCAATGGCATTCCGTCATTCAGACATCGGTCAATACGACATTTCCTTTAAGTCGAACGTGTTCAACAGTCCCACCAAACAGCTATACTCTTCAATCCATTCGCGTAATTCGACCATCGGGCAGTTCAAGCCAGTTTCACGCATTCAGCTAGTTTACCTGAAATAAAGGAAAGCCCACTGTATTACGACAACCTTAGCTCATTTTTACTGTGACGTGGTAGGTCTAACTGGTGGAACAAAATGTAAAGGACGGATGCGACGCGTTTCTGGTTACGCCTTCTTATCTATTTCTTTTTTCTTGACAAAAAATTGTTTTTGAGCTCTGAGGCATGGTTTGCAAGTACTAGGATCTAGCAGCGTTGGTCTCGTTTGCAATGATCAACGTACAGTAGCGAAGTGCCAAAGGTTAGCCATTTATCCGTGACTTGAAACTCAATCTTTGCGAAATAAAGTGCATCATGCAATGGGCCGACCATACCCGATAGACGGTTCTGGCGTTCTTTCTTAAGTCAGAGGCTTTGCCCACTTTTGTGATAGTATTTAGTTTGCTTGAAGCCATTTAACATGTCGCGCTAATCTATGAAAATCTTGGCATTTCAGTTTTATGATTGGCGTGGCTTGCCCTCAGAGGACCTCTCTTTCGGTGACAGCGCCTAAATATTCAATTGTATTTGTGCCCGTTGAGGCCTCTCCACGAGATCAGAATAAGGTTCTTCAACGTTCAAAATTACGTTCTTTAATTGCTGACATTATGAATTTTTGACTTTATTGTATATTTCAACTCGGCGGCGAGCTGAGCGCTGCTACGCTATTACATACAAGCATGCTTGGGCGACGAACCCCGCGCTAATGTCGCTCCCGCTTCTTCGAGTACACTCGAAAAGCCCGATGCGAAATCTAAGGCGCCCTAGCGAAAGGGTTATTGGTCATGCATATACTCGCCGAACGCTCGGCGGCACCTTGAGTCCATGAAAGCGCCTGGCGTTTATGTATATAGGGTGGCCACTGGGGTGCTGACATCGCAATTTCTTTTGTTTCCCAAATGCCGCAGACTTTCCGGGGATGTGCTACGACGTGAGTAGTTGCTCGGCGAGAGCCGTCAACGAGAGCTGGGCCATCGGCGTCTGTAGCAGGGCGGCATGCGAGATGGACGAGTCCGGCATCCTGCTCGAAGTGCACTACGCGTGAGTACATTCACTATGGCCGCCGACCCGCGCTGACCGCTCGGTCAGCCGCTTTGTCAATGACGTAACTCAATGGCCTTGTCATCCTCGTTCTTTTACGACTTTCAAAGCTCTGTGCATCGAGGTTAGTAAAGCGGGAGGGAGAAAAAGGCAAAGAAACAAAGAAGCGCAAATACGTCACTGACGTGCGTCATTGAATTCACCTGATGAGGAAAAAAAAAAGGACGTGTACGTAACACACGAGATAATCTAGCAGTTCTACACGTCGATCGAGGAACGAACGTCAAAGCTGTTAAATATCCAACCATCCTGCATGGGCGCGTAACCTCTATATATCAGCCCAAGATGCTGCAGAAGAACCGCTGTGTGAGATATCTGAAGTTGGCAGGGTCGTAACAAGAGACCTAAATTTTGGGTGACTTGGTATTCGTTCACACTGAAGCGTGCGAGAAGCTTCCTGCCCCTGTCTTTTCTCGTGTTCTGTGCTCCGTGCCCGCTGTTTCAGTGTGACGGGCTTAAGTCGCTGCCTATACCGGCTGCTTTCTTTGAAATTTGTGAATTGTCTGTTCCATACTTTGCAACTTCTCACTTGGTTTTCCAGAGCAAAGAAACAGCAGTGCATATACCTAGTTGATGAAAATAGTACCAGGGACCAGAACGACATATCAGGGGACAAAATTTCATGCTTCTCGTTCTGGTCCCTCGTGCAATACGCTCTAGTTACAATGCCACGGACAATAAAAAGCCTAAATTAGTTCACATATCATACTTAATTATTCCACTATAGGTTGCCTCACAAAAACGCCAACACGTGGCTTTGCGTGAGTGTATGCGCATCCCCCTTTATGGCCGACACAGTTAACAAGTGAATAGGAGACTTTGCGCCACTCATTAATCAGTTCAAATGTTGAGCGCTCGTCAAATTTGTTGGTGATAAGTGAGCAATGTCTGAATACTGCGTCTTGGACTAGGATTTATGACTCACACAAATGAGTCGTCCCTGGCTAAACTCTCTGGAATTGATTAAGCCAGCGGAGAGTACGAGAAAGACAACACCACAAGAAAGTACACATTTTTCGAGCCGTAGTGGACAGAAGCAAACCAAAACCAGACGCGTACATTAGAGCCGTAAACGTTTCTCATCTGCATTTATACGGGCTTGAATCAAGAAGACGTTTCTGCTTGCAATTTCAGACATGCTTGATTTCTCTCCTTAACCACTGGCTGAAAAGGTAGCGACTGAAAGAACAAAAAAAAACATTATATCTCGCTTCCTTATGGTATATGTCGCATGTCAACGACTGGTATGCAACAAGATTTTGATTGCAGTGCTGCAGATTCCTTTAAATAGCGAACCGAACGCAAAATAGCAAGCGAAAAGAGTGCAATGTAACGACGTAGAGAGGTCTCGTGTTATTGCATAGCTCAGATTCGTTACGCGTGCCACTCTATCATATGTCAGGAGAACGAGATTATTGAGCTTGCAGATTAGGGCGCGTC